>NC_042623.1:79283407-79916560 GCF_901001135.1 Rhinatrema bivittatum
TCAAGAAAATTCACCTTCTGGAGCTTCGCTGGACTTACCAGACTTTTTGCAGAATTCTCAAGAGTTTGAAATCACTTATAGAGGGACACTATTAGTTAAATTTAAAATTATCTAAACCAGGTATTATTACCCTAGATGTTCTCCATAGGAATGGAACCAGTAAAATAGATAGTTACTGGTGGTTCTCAATTTTTCTTTTTTCTGTATTTCTTGATTGCTCGATATTTTTCCTACCCTCTCTGTTTCTTATTAATATATGGGACTGAATGAATATTTCCATAATGTACCCTTACTGTATTTTTTTCTTATATGTACAGCTTATTTCAAATCAAGTTGTTCCTTGTAATAGTTATTGAAATTCTATAAAAAATAAAATTAAAAAAATCAATTCAAATTTGAATAAGTTTTTTGTATTTATAAAGCTCATACAAAACCAATACCTCTCTCAATGAATATTCAAATCAGTTTTAGACCTTTATTACAATGTTTTCAAAAACAAATTTGATTAACTATATTAAATTTTATAAAAACCTGTCAGTTGCCTTTTCTTACAAATAGAAGATATTTGATATAAAACAAAAATTGAAGTATCTCACAAACTACCCACTCAAACACACATATCATCACACATACCATCCTAAAAACAATATCACTGCATGTCCCTATGGCTCTTCTCAACTGGGACATGCATTATATAATACCATATATTAAGCACAGCTACTTCTATGATTTATATTCTCTGAAGCTCATGTTCTAAACAAATGGTCTCTATTTTGTCACTGCATATCATGGAGATATTAGATCCTGCATGGCAGTGAGAATTCGATCTAGAGTACTCCCACTTCTGCATAAAGCAGTCATTTATGCCATCTGAAAGCTTTACCTCCCTAGCATTTCCAAATGAGATAGTTTCCCAATTAATACTGGAGTAACTGAAATCTCCCATTATTCTGTTGCTTAATGGATTAGTTTTTCTAATTTCTGTTAGCTTTTCACTGTCTCATCATCCTGGCCAGATGCACAGTATAAAGCCCTACTACTACCATATATTCTGTAGGTGGGTGGCTGGGGCTCTCTAGGTGCATCCTGCACCCAGTTTGGAAATCTATCCTGGGTGGACACCCCACTGAAGAGACTGCATGGATCAGTTAAACAGCCAGGAGGGACTGGTGTTATTTGCCCTTTCTTGCCAGTGTTCCTCCCCTGTCATCACAGCATGTGAACTCGTGTGTTTGGAGCGGCTACTGGCAGGCTCGCTCAAAGAACTGAAACATCTCTTGTTTTGGGGGAACACTGAGACCTACAACTGTTAGTAAGCAGACTCTGCCTGCTACATTACTGCTTTGAGAGTTGTATGTACAGAATTAAATTATTGGACCCTACTCTCTTTTGTTACACGCCACCACCGAACCCAGTCTCAGGGGCAAGAAGGGGAGTGGAACAGGAAACAATATATTTAGACAAAAGAAAAAAAGATGAGAGACCCAGCAATAAGCCAAAAAAAAAAAAAAAAGAAGAAATGACAGAGCCAAAAAAAAAAAGCAAAACGATAGTTTCAAGACTCTGTAGGAAAAAAAATCATTCTCACCAGAGGGCGCTGTAGTTGGTGCTGTTGCTCTTAGCTGCTCTTGACGCACCGCATGCTATTCCCGGCGTCCCCGCCTGCACACCACGTTCTTCCCGGGCTCGAAACACCTCAAGCAGGCGCAGGAATAGGGGGAGGGGAGGGGAAGAGCCTGCCGGCAGGGCCGCGCACCACTCATACTCACACAATGGTCCTCTCTCGCCGGGCCACGCCCACCACCGCTCACGCTAGGCGTTACCGAGGTGACGGCAGCCGCCGGTCTAGCGTGCAATGATTAGCGAGGTGGGGTGAAGGGTGCGAGGAGCAGGGCTTGAGGGAGTGTATAAATTAGGGTGGAAAGGTGGCAGGCGTAAGGGATTCTGAATTAAGGAGTTTGGTTTAGCTGGCGCCCCGCCGACTTTTGGACGAGTGGTTGCAGAAAGAAAATATCAATCCGCGTTTGAATTTATGACACAACAGCATATAATTTAGAAAAGGCGGACGAGGTTGTGTTCTATAAACAAAAATCCACTTTTTCATTTATTGTTTTCTTTTTCTCCTCCTAGAATGGCTGCTTGGACTTCCAATCTGGTCAAGTATGAAAGTGGAAATAACTCTTTTGCATATGAGCTGTACGTATAATTTTCTTGTATTTAATTAGGAAAGTAAATATAAGCCAGATAGGGGCGCTGTACGAAAAAGGCAGAGACCAATAAATATGAAAAGGGAATGGTCCTAATGCAAACGTTATCCTTACCCACTTCTTGAGTCCGAGCACCCTACTGAGCACCAAAATGGGCCTCTGCAGGGCTAAAACCTGTCAAGTAAACCACAAACACTTATGCTGGTTTCAGATGGAAGAAGCTGCGCTATAAATATGACAATATACTCTTAAAACCAGCTGTAGCCAGAACTTTGCTTCTAAATAGGATCATTTGATAGTTCTGCATTTCCACTTAAGAGTGTTTTCATCATTGTGCATGGAGCTATTACTCCATAAGAATTAAGATGGGCCATCCTGGGTCAGACCAATGTCCCTTGAGCCCAGCATTCTGTCTCTTGACAATGGTTAGTCTAGGTCACCAAGTATCTATCAGATCCTCAATAGTTGATCTGTTTCTTATATTTCACACCCATGGATAAGCACCAGCCTTCCACGTCTATCTAGCTAATAACTGGATCTGTATAAGGGATTTATGATATTCTCAGTTTTGTTCTCTATTCCATTCTAATGAAAGGCCGACCGAACCCCAGTGTCCGGTCGGCCGGGGTAATGTGGGCCCAGGCCCATGAGGGAGGCAGGCCGTGGTGTGGTGCCGGAGGTACCGCGAGGCGAGGGTTTGGCGTGGGGGTCAGCTGGAGGCGGCGAGTTGGCACCGGCAACGGGAGGGATGGGCATGCGCTGCTGGGAGCACATGTGTGGGGTGCAGGTCAGAGCCTGATTGGCTGGAGGGTGGAGCAGGGAAGATGCTGGCCGGCAAGAATTGGTCGGCCAGCATGTACCTTGGGAGGGGAGGGGGTGAGATCGGGGAGCCTGCTTGCTCAGTTGCTCGTGGCGTCTGACCAGCAGGCTGGGTTTTCCCTCCCACCCGCCCTGTTATTCATGTTGTTGTTTCTGGGGTTTGCTGGGATGTGCGTTGTCGCAGCTGGGGGAGGGAGTTGTGGCAGATGGCCCGAGCCGCTACAGGTCGTTATTGTAATCGAAGGTTGATTGCCTGATAAGGAGGAGACAACTGGTGGCTGTTGTCAGGGGGGGAGGCTCCTTGCTAGGAGGAGGCGGGGGCCTCTTGGCCTGACTCCTTGCTTGCCAGCGGCGGGAGTCCACCGTGTTGGCCTCTTGCTAGAAGGTGGCGGGGGTCTGAACGCGGTGTAGGGCAGGAGGATCGAGCCGGATGGCTGGTCCTGGCCGCCTTGCTGGTGAGGCTGCGGGCGGTCGGGGGTCGACCAGTTAATGTTTGGAATGTTAATGTTGTAAGGCTCGGGCCTCCCTGGTTAATAAAGCTGCGGCCCTGTTTAACCCAAACTCTTGTGTTGGTGTTGATTTTGTAAAAGAGGGCGGATGAGAGTGAGTGAGGTCCTGGATGCCCATATTAATACTTCCCAATATTCTATTTGCCTTCTTGACCCCCCACCGCATACTGAGCTGAAGACTTTATTCAGAAGGACTCTGAGAGCCTTTTCCCAGGTGGTGACTCCTAACACAGAACCCAGCTTCCTGTATTTGTAGTTGGGATTATTTTTCTTTAGGTGCATTACTGTGCACTTGTCCACATTAAATTGCATCTGCCATTTAGAAGTCCAGTCTTCTAAGATCCTTCTGTAGTTCTTCACTATCCACTACCATTTTAATGACTCAAAACAATTTTGTGTCATCTGCAAATTTGGTTACCTCATTCATCGTTCCTTTCTCCAGATTATTTATGAATATGCTAAACAGCACAGGTCCCAGTATAGACCCTGGGGCACTCCATTAACATCCTGTCTCCATTTGGAAAACTAATCATTTATTTTATGTTGTTTATTTAGTCCTACCCTCTGTTTCCTGTCATTTATCCAGTTACCAATCCACAATAGGACACTATCTCCAATACCATTTCCTTAGGCTTTTGTGAAATGCCTTCTGAAAATCCATATTCACTATATCAACTGGCTCACCTTTGTCTGCATGTTTATTTACACCCTCAAAAAAAATCTAGTAAATTGGTAAGGCAAGACTTCCCTTCTTAAAAACCATCTTGACTCTCCCCCATTAAACCATGAGAGAACTGGAAGGCTCACCTGCACATTTCTCCCTGGAGAGGACAACCAAAATGATTTATTTATTTATTTTGAGTTTTTCTATACCTGAATTTGCGATTGGAATCGCATCATGCCGGTTTACAATTAACTAGGGGTGCAAAGGAGATATAATAAGAACATTAACAGATGCTGAGAGACAAAGTTGCAGTTACAATAAAACAGGGATATAATAAAAACTTGGAGCAATGAAGAGGCGATGGGGAATAACATAACTTGGGGCAGAGCAAAGGCAATAGGAATTTAACATAGAGAACAAGTTTGCCAGTTAATGGTGATTGCAATGTTATGGTATTTGAAAAGTTATTGATTATCATGTTAAGTTAAAATCTGCTTTCGGTTCAAGGAGAGTTAAAGTTCAACTGTAGTCTGGGAAGGCTTTCCTAAATAACCACGTTTTGAGTCTTTTCCTGAATGTTGGAAGGCAGGGTTCCTGTCTCAGATCTGGTGGAATAGAGTTCCATAGTGTAGGTCCTGCCATGGAGAAAGCCCTGTCTCTGAAGGTTATGTGCTGAGACGTTTTGGCGTGTGGTACCTGCAGGGATTCTCTGAGGACTCTCTGATGGGTCTGGCGGAGGTATATTTTTTGAATGGGATTTGTAGGTTAAGCGGAGAGTATTGATGGATGGCTTTGTAGATAGTGGTAATGGACTTATATAGGATTCTATAGTGAATAGGCAACCAGTGTAGGTCTTTGAGGATTGGGGATATGTGGTCTCTTTTTCTAGTGTTTGTCAATTTTCTGGCTGCCGTGTTTTGCACCATTTGAAGGGGTTTAGTGTGTGCTGCTGGGAGACCTAATAGAATCACGTTGCAATAATCTAACTTAGAGAAGATTATTGATTGCAGGATTGTTCTGTAGTCGTGAGAGTGGAAAAGTGGTTTTATTCTTTTTAGGATGTGAAGTTTGTGAAAGCAGTCCTTGGTGGTTTGACTAATAAATGATTTTAGGTTAAGCCGGTTATCGATGATAGCTCCTAGGTCTCTTACTTATGATGTGTGAAAGCTGACTGGTGGATTTGTGGAGATGTTACTGTTTTCAGGGGAGATTAGAATGAGTTCGGTTTTTGAAGAATTTAGTATTAGGTTTAGACTGGAGAGGAGGCCGTCGATTTCTAAAAGGCACTTTTCCCAGAATTCTAGAGTTTTGGTGCAGGATTCTTTGATGGGGATGACAATCTGAAAGTCATCTGCGTATAAAAAGTGTTTGAGGTTCAGTTTGGTTAACAGTTGGCAGAGGGGGAGAAGGTAAATGTTAAAGAGCGTGGGTGAAAGGGAGGAGCCCTGCGGAACTCCTAGAGAGGATGGGTAATGCTGAGATTCTTTGTTGTGTATTTTGACTTTGTAGCCTCTGTTCCCCAAGAATGATTTGAACCAGGCTAGTGCCGTGCCTGTTATTCCAATGTTCGCTAATTGATTTAGAAGGAGGGAGTGGTTAACAGTATCAAAAGCGGCCGAGAGGTCCAGAAGGATCAGCAAGTAGGCATGATCTTTGTCGAGGCCCATGATGAGGTAATCTGTCAGGGATATGAGTGGTGATTCAGTACTTAAAGATTTTCAGAATCCATATTGGGTAGGGAATAATATTTTGTGTTCTTCGAGGTAGTCTGACAATCTGGAGTTAACTAATTTTTCCATTACCTTAGCTATGAATGGGAGGTTGGAGATTGGACGAAAGTTGGTAGGATCTTTGGGATTTAAATTCGGTTTTTTTAAGAGCGGTTTGATGGAGGCAATTTTCAGGTCATCTGGATAGATTCCTTGGGCTAAAGAGCAATTGATAATGTCTATCAGAGCTTTGGAGATTATCAGAAGTAGTTTGGATGGGATAGACATTAGCTCTGATAGACATTAGCAGAAGTAGTTTGGATGGGATATGGTCAAATGGATGTGACGAGGGTTTCATTTTCTTCAGTACTGTTTGGATCTCAGAGGTTGTGATGGGTTCAAAGGACTGTAGAGAGATGTCATTGTTTGGATGGAGATATGTGCTGGTTGGCATTACAGTATTAGCCTTCAGCTGTGTTAGAAGGTTGGAGATTTTTTTGTTGAAGAAAAGGGCCAACTCCTCTGCTTTTTCCAGTGCTTGGTTGAGTGGAATGTCAGGTGTATTGATTTGTGTTAGATTTGAAACGTATGCAAAAAGGGCTTTTGAATCGAAAATAAGGTGATGGATCTTGTGAGCGTAGAAATCCCTTTTTGTTTTTAATGTCGAGCTCTTATATTGGTGGAGGGCGAGTTTGTAAGCAGAGAGGGAGGTCGGTGATGGTGCTTTACGCCATTTGTTTTCTTTCTGTCGGAGAGAGTGTTTGATTTTTTGAAGATCTTCGTTAAACCAAGGTTGTCTTTTTGAGGCATTATGTTTGGGTTTTTTTGTTGCCAGTGGACAGAGTTTGTTTGCAGCCGATTCTGTAATATTGGACCAGGAGTGGAGGGCTAAGTTAGGAGTAGAGATATTTATGAGAGGGAGATCTAGGACAAGGTGTTTGTGTAGTTCATCGGATGAGCAAAGTTTCCTGTAAGTAAATTGAGGTTGAGGGACATGTTTAGTGTTTGTTTGTGCTAGCGAAAATGTGGTAGAGATTAAAGTATGGTCTGACCAGGGGACTGGTATGCATACGGGTGGTGCTGAGTGAGAGATGGCTGAGTTTACAAAAATGAGATCCAAGGTGTGCCCTGCTCTGTGGGTGGGTTTGTTGATTATCTGCTTGAATCCCATGGCAGACATGGCATTTAGGAAAGTTTCGCAGTTGGTTGAGAGAATAGGGTCCTCGACATGTAAATTAAAGTCTCCCAGTATTATAGATGGGGACTCCAGATTTAGGTGTGTCGCTATTAGTTCTAGAATGGGAGAGGCATCGGAGTCCAGAAGTCCTGGGGGGGCATAGACTAGAAGGATTTGCAGAAGGTCTGATTTGAAAAGGCCTGTTTCAATTCTTGTCTGTGAGTTGATTGGGTATTGAGTAAGTTTCAGCTCTTTCTTTGCTGCAAGGAGAATGCCCCCACCCCTTTTTTTCTGTCTGGGAATGGAGAAGAAGTTGTAGGTATGAGTTGGGAGTTGGTTTATTAGTGCAGTGTCCGTATGTTTAAGCCATGTTTCAGTTATGGCGCATAGGTCCGGATTTGAGTCAAGAAGAAGGTCACTGAGTATTAACGTTTTCTTGGTAAGTGATTGGGCGTTGAATAAAATCAGGGAGAATAGAGCTAGGCCTAGAGTCTGTGTAAAAGGGGAAATCATGATGGGGATGAGGGATTTGTAGGTGAGTGGACGGGAAATCAAGATAGGTTTTCCTGTGAGTACGGTCCTGTGATGGAGAATTGGTATTGGAATACCGATAGGCATTGAGGCCTGATGTAGCCAGTGAGCTGGTTATTAGAACACAGAGACTTAATTTCTGGGAAGAGGTTGATGAGGTTGATGAGTGGGATGAGGTTGGGTGCAGGAATTATGAGGTTTGATGAGAGTTTGAGGCTGGTAGAAAGAGTGCTGTAGATTAGTTTGATGAAGGTTGGAGATTGGTTGGTGTGCGTGCTGGATGAAGATTGAATGAGTGCTGAAGACTGGTTGGCTGGATGTTTGATGAAGGTTGGATGAGTGCTGGAGACTGTTCGGATGTGTGCAGGAGACTGGAAGGAGGAATGCTGTAGGTTGAATTAGGTGCGTGCTTGAGGTTGGTTGATGGGAGCAGTGGTATGAAAGGTAATTAGCACTCTGATGGCAGGGCTGGAGCGCGTCTGGTAGCCTCTGGGGGTGAGGTCCCGACCCGGGACAAAACGGTTCGGAGTAAGAGATAGAGCTACTAGCGTTCTGTGGCAAGAAAGTCAGTATAGGGACTGCACAGGCGGGGCAATCAGAGGGCACGCCTAGCAAGTTGTCTAACTTCGAAAGGGATGGGCCCTGGACCTGGGGCACTCCAAGGGGCGCGCTAAGGGGCAGGCCCCTTAGGTTGCGCTCCTTTGGATGCGTGACGCCGCCGGGAGGATCTTAGATTTAAAGGGCTTCAGAGTGCCTTCTGATAGGCCTGAAGCCTCTCAGGGGGCGCGGTTAACTCACCGCATGGCGTCGGAGGCTTCCCTTCACGGCGTTGGGCCTTTCTCTTTTTGTTTTTTCCTTTTGATTTAATTGTTGGTTTGGCACTCCCGTTTGTGTCTCCTCTGCACGGCTCACTGAGGAAGGTGAGCGGGCTCTTGCCCCGAATGGGCTGTGCTGATCGCATGAGCCCCAGCAGAGGAGGGGAGAGGAGCTGGTGAAGCCGGGTGAAGGAACAGCGCTACGGCTCCCTATGAGGAAAGGCTGAAGAGGTTAGGGCTGTTCAGCTTGGAGAAGAGACGGCTGAGGGGGGATATGATAGAGGTCTTTAAGATCATGAGAGGACTTGAACGAGTAGATGTGACTCGGTTATTTACACTTTCAAATAATAGAAGGACTAGGGGGCATTCCATGAAGTTAGCAAGTAGCACATTTAAGACTAATCGGAGAAAATTCTTTTTCACTCAACACACAATAAAGCTCTGGAATTTATTGCCAGATGATGTGGTTAGTGCAGTTAGTGTAGCTGGGTTCAAAAAAGGTTTGGATAAATTCTTGGAGGCGAAGTCCATTAACGGCTATTAATCAAGTTTACTTAGGGAATAGCCACTGCTATTCATTGCATCAGTAGCATGGGATCTTCTTAGTGTTTGGGTAATTGCCAGGTTCTTGTGGCCTGGTTTTGGCCTCTGTTGGAAACAGGATGCTGGGCTTGATGGACCCTTGGTCTGACCCAGCATGGCAATTTATGTTCTTATGACAGCACCAGCCATTCAGGCCCAGCTCCCTCAGCCCCAGCCCCCATAGGTCCCCAACTTGCAGGAGAGGATCTAACACTTGCTTCTGCCAGGTTTTAGAATGAATTTGTTTGCAGGATTCGGCTTTTAAACATTGCCAAGACAGTAAACCCATACCATCTTTAAATTTCTTTTAAAAATCCCATCTTGTCCGGTAGTAGGTTCCTGCCTTTTTAAACGATAGCAGAACACTCCAGGTTTCCATGCTGAAAAAGAATATTCAAACTTATAGATATGTGTGTGCACCGAGGATATCTCCCCGAGGCCTACTGCCCAGGAGGGAAGGGTTAGGTCGGCAGTCATAGTTGGTGATTCGATTATTAAGAATGTAGACAACTGGGTGGCTGGTGGGCATGAGGATCGCCTGGTTACATGCCTACCTAGTGCGAAGGTGGCGGACCTCACGTGTCACCTAGATAGGATTTTAGACAGTGCTGGGGAGGAGCCGGCTGTCGTGGTACATGTGGGCACCAACGACATTGGAAAATGTGGGAGGGAGGTTCTGGAAGCCAAATTTAGGCTCTTAGGTAGAAATCTTAAATCCAGAACCTCCAGGGTAGCATTCTCTGAAATGCTCCCTGTTCCACGCGCAAGTCACCAGAGGCAGGCAGAGCTCCAGAGTCTCAATGCATGGATGAGACGATGGTGCAAGGAAGAGGGATTCAGTTTTGTTAGGAACTGGGGAACCTTTTGGGGAAGGGGGAGTCTCTTCCGAAGGGATGGGCTCCACCTTAACCAGGGTAGAACCAGACTGATTGCATTAAACTTTAAAAAGGAGATAGAGCAGCTTTTAAACTAGAACAAAGGGGAAAGCCGACAGTCGCTCAGCAGCGCATGGTTCGGAGAGAGGTATTTCAAAGGATACTAGTGATGCATTAGAATTAGGGCATCCCGACAGTGAGGTTCCAATAATAAGAAAAGTAGTCCAAGTGCTTGTAACTAAAAACTCACCTGAGCTAAAAAATTCTAACTTATCCCTATCAATTAAAAAGCAGAATGAAAATATAAACAAAAAACAAACTTTGAAATGTTTGTATGCTAATGCCAGAAGTCTAAGAAGTAAGATGGGAGAATTAGAATGTATAGCAGTGAATGATGACATAGACTTAATTGGCATCTCAGAGACATGGTGGAAGGAGGACAACCAATGGGACAGTGCTATACCGGGGTACAAATTATATTGCAATGACAGAGATGAGCACCCAGGAGGCGGGATGACATAGAGTCCAACAGGATAAACATCCTGCATGAGACTAAATGCACAATTGAATCTTTATGGGTAGAAATCCCTTGTGTGTCGGGGAAGACTATTGTGATAGGAGTATACTACCATCCACCTGGTCAAGATGGTGAGACTGACAGTGAAATGCCAAGAGAAATTAGGGAAGCTAACCAAATTGGTAGGCTTCAATTACCCCAATATTGACTGGGTAAATGTATCATCGGTACATGCTAGAGATATAAAGTTCCTGGATGGATTAAATGACATTTTTATGGAGCAACTGGTTCAGGAACCGACAAGAGAGGGAGATATTTTAGATCTAATTCTCAGTGGAGCACAGGATTTGGTGAGAGAGGTAACAGTGGTGGGGCCGCTTGGCAATAGTGATCATAATATGATCAAATTTGAATTAATGACGAAGGGGGACAGTAAACAAATCCACGGCTCTTGTGTATAAACTTTCAAAAGGGAAATTTTGATAAAATGAGAAAAGTTGTTAAAAAAAAACCTGAAAGGAGCAGCTACAAAGGTAAAAAGTGTGCAAGAGTTGTGGTCATTGTTTAAAAAAATAAATAAATAAAAATAAAAATTACCATCTGTTGCGACCGTCGCTGCTCAACGTCCTCACTCCACCCTCTTTACCTCTGTGGCGACTCCCTTTGGGTCTGATGGACAGCTGGCTGCCGCGGCGTCTCCATGCCGCCTCCCTCCGGCGTCCCTGGACCGGCTCAACGCTGCAACTCCGCCATTTTGTCCTGATGCCTAGGGCGTGCGTCCCGACTCTTGTACCAGCAAGGGCGCGAACCTCAGGGGCGTCCCCCTGAGATGACGTCATCTACTTCCAATATTTAAAGGTCTTTGAAAACGCTAACAAACTGAGTTAGCAAGGGAATTGCTTCGGCTTTACTCCCAAGCTACTCTGCCTCCTTGGACTTACCAGAGATACCCGCTCCTCCGGGGCCTCGCTCTTTTCTTTATTTTCAGATTACAGATAGGAACCGGTACTCGCTCCTCGAGGGCCCATGTTCCTGGACACTGTGAAGATTCTCTACTGCCTGGAAGTATCACTGCTACAAACAATTGTGAGTTACCATCGCTCTCTCAGAGCTTTCCCTGGAACCAGGTACTCGCTCCTCAAGGGCCTAATCCTTTCCAGCTCCTGAGCTTACTTGAGACCTTACGTGAGTTTTGTCATCTAGTTCTGTTCATGAACTCTGCTACTCTGCCTACTCACTTTCTATAGTTTCTCAACAGCTCAGCCATCCTGCGATCGTTGTTCCAGTACCTGAAGAACTACAGCCCTGCCGAGCATATCAGCTCACTACTGCCACCTCTGGTGGTTTCTAATAACCTGTTTAATAAAAGAACTAATGTGTGTCTGTCTCAATACTCTAGCCTAGCTGGCGGTCCCTCTCGGGGTATCCTCCCGGGGGCGTAGTCATCTGCCATCGGCCCAGGGATCCACCCACAACTGTATCAGATTCATTACAGATTGCTACTCCTGAGCAAGACGATATCTGGGACACTACAAGATTTCTGACTCCTCCCTCTCCAGGAGCTCACTATACAGAGCTTTCTCTACAGATTGCTCCTCCTATCTGACTACTCCTCCCATCAAGCATCAGATTTCTAACAGATTGCTAACTCCGCAGTCTAACCCACAAGAGATTGCTAACTCGAGCAGCAAATCCACATCACCATCCTAGAACCACTGTCCACATGTATTCCACACATTTAAAAAAGGTGGAAAGAAGGCAAAACGATTACAGGCATAGTTAAAAGGGGAGGTGAAAGAAGCTATTTTAGCCAAAAGATCTTCATTCAAAAATTGGAAGAAGGATCCAACAGAAGAAAATAGGATAATGCATGAATGTTGGCAAGTTAAATGTAAGACATTGATAAGACGGGCTAAGAGAGAATTTGGAAAGAAGTTGGCCGTAGAGGCAAAAACTCACAGTAAAAACCTTTTCCCTGTACGTACCAGGATCAGTCCAGACTGCTGGGTTATGCCTCCCTTCCAGCAGATGGAGTCAGAGAAAAGCTGAAAGGCACCCGCCATATAACCTGGTGTGCCACCTGCGATCCTTCAGTATTTCTCTGACTCCAGCAGATTGAAAGAGCATAACCTGCGGTCCTGATCTTATCTAAATTTGGAAGGTTTCTTCTGACAGGTTTGATTAGGGGAGACGCCTTTGACTAGATCAATTTAAAAAGCATAGATGATAAAAAAAAAAAAAAAAAAAAAAGCTTGTCAGAAGGACAAAGGCAGGCGAGGCAGGTCATTGCCCTACAGCCATTTAGCCGGAAATTTTTACCCTGACCTGGTGAGCTGTGGGGGAGAATTTACCAGTGGGCCGGTCACTCTCCCCCTTATTGGTCAACTAAGAGAAGTAACATTCCCCTGGGGCAGTGCTTAGACAGAGAAGTAAAATTCCTCTGGTGTATGATTAGTCTGGTTACTCAGGGAGGTTGTTCCCCTATTTTTGAGGGCTGATTAAAACTATATACTAATAAAAGTAAAAGGACAGGCGTAAAAAAAAAAAAATTTGTGTATTTTAAAAGCGCACCTATTGCTCAGCCCTAGCCTGCCTCGATTTCCCGGGCCTCCAGAGGGGGTGGCGTGTTCATCCAGCTGCTTCACGTGCTTTCTTCATGCCGCGTGGGTCCGTTTGTGGAGAGCCGGAGATCCGGCTCTCCCGCGAAGGCCTCTGCTCCCGGTGTATCCCCGGAGGCGAGGGGCCTTTGCAGCGGCTGATTTCAGATCGGGGGTTAGCCTTGCCGCGACAGAGGGGATATCGAGGCGAGCAGTCAGCTCGGAGGCAGAGGCCTGGCCCGCTCCTGATCGGCGCGAGAGCGGCGGCCATCTTGCCTCCATTGAATGCCGATGCTGATTCAGTGGGGGAGGGAGAGGATCTCCCTCCTCTTGCCCCGCCGGCATTAAGCCCACAAAGACCGCGCGATTTACAACCAGACTTTGCTCCTCCCCTGAATTTGCCCCAGGGGGGGGCCCTTAAAGAGGCAACACCTGTTTTCCTCACAGTTTGTGTTGCTTCTACATAAGGCTTATGTAGAAGCTGAAGCTGACTGGGAAGCCCAGTCTCCTGTCCAGGCTAAGCTTTTTAAGGCTTCTGCAGACCCCACGCTGTCCCGGGGGATGGGCTATCCATTCCTCTTCCACCTGCGGATCCGATGATTCAGGACCCCTCCGCCCCAGATGTGAGCGAGGATCTAGACATTTCCGCTCCGGTGGAGGGGGATGATCCGCAGGTGCTCCGTTTGTTCCGCAAGGAGGAACTGGACCCGTTGATTTCCCATGTGCTTCAGGAGCTGGAGATCTCAGTACCAGAAGTGGTGCTGGATTCTTCACCGGGAGATTTGGTCTTATTGGGGCTTCGAGCTCCGCCTCAAACTTTTCCTTTCCATCCGAAGCTTTTCCAGCTTGTGTCCCGGGAATGGGATACCCCTGAAGCCACCTTGCGGGTTAGCAGAGCCATGGAAAAGCTTTATCCGCTCCCTAATGAGTCTCTGGATCTTCTTTAAAATTCCTAAGGTGGACTCGGCAGTCACGGCTATTGCCAAACATGCTACCATTCCTGTAATGGGAGGCACAGCGTTCAAGGACCTACAGGATAGGAAGCTGGAAGTTTTGCTTAAGCGGATTTTTGAAGTTTCCACTTTGGGAGTGCGGGCCGCCGTCTGTAGCAGCCTTATGCAGAGGGCTACTCTCCTTCGGGTTCAACAGATGCTTACGGCCCAGGACCTTCTCCGGGGGAAGCTGAGCAAGCGAACCACATGGAATCTGCAGTGGCCTATACGGCAGATGCGTTGTATGATCTCCTCTGCACCTCTGCCCGCACTATGTCCTCGGCGGTGTCCGCAAAGCGGCTGCTTTGGCTCCGTAACTGGTCGGCGGATGCCTCCTCTAAGTCTCAGCTGGGTTCCTTTCCTTTCCGGGGCAAGCTTTTATTTGGAGACGAGCTCAAGCAGCTTATTAGGGCCTTGGGAAACAACAAGGTTTACAAGCTTCCGGAAGACAAGCCCAGATCAATTCGCTCACCCGGCACCTTTTGGGGCCGTTTTTCGAGGGCAGTGCCATTTCTACTCCGGCAGGGGTTCTTCTTTCTATTTCCCCCGGCAGACGTCAACAAGGTCGCATTCCTTTCGTGGCAGGCGGCCTCCACGCACTGGAGCCTCTCATGCCTTCGCCATCAACAAAGCTCGCCAATGAAGGGGCGCCGGCCCATTTCTCAGTCCCGGAGATCGGGGGGCGGCTCTCCCGGTTTCGCGAGGAATGGGTCAAGATTACCTCAGACCAGTGGGTTCTAGATATTATAAATCACGGTTACGCTTTGAATTTTGCACGACTCCTTCGCGATCTGTTCCTAGTATCTCCCGGTGGGTCTCAGACGAAGCAACAAGTGGTTCTTCAAACGCTGTCTCGGTTGAAGGCTCTGGGAGCCATTGTCCCGGTTCCCACAGCCGAACGTCAGACCGGTCGCTACTCCATTTACTTCGTAGTTCCCAAGAAGGAGGGCTCGTTCCGATCGATCTTGGATTTGAAGCAGGTCAACAGGGCATCACGTGTCCCTCGGTTTCACATGGAGATGTTGAGATCCGTCATTGCAGCAGTCCACAAAGGCAAATTTTTGGCTTCTTTGGATCTGACAGAAGCTTACCTCCACATAGGAATCCAAGAATACCATCAGAGATTCCTACAGTTCATGATCATGTGACAGCATTACCAGTTTTGTGCCCTACCCTTCGGGCTGGCGACGGCTCCGTGGGTTTTCACCAAGGTGATGGTGGTGGTAGCAGCGAGCCTTTGGCGGGAAGGGATATTGGTGCATCCCTACTTGGACGACTGGCTCATCCAAGCGAAATCGGAAGAGCTTTGCGAGAACGCAGTACAATCAGTTTTGAATTGGCTGCATTCTCTAGGCTGGGTCGTCAATTATGCCAAGAGCCAGCTGGTTCCATCCCAGGTGTTGGAATTTCTGGGAGCACGTTTCGACACCGGTGTGGGCAAGGTTTCCCTGCCTCTAATGAGGATGGAGCGGCTAATGTCTCAGGTGCAGCGCCTGTTGGCTCTTCCCTCACCCGTGGTGTGGGACTATTTGCAGGTTCTTGGTTCTATGGCATCTACCCTGGAGTTGGTTCCTTGGGCTTTTGCTCATATGAGGCCTTTGCAGAGGGCGCTACTTTCTCATTGGGACCCCAAGTCGGAAGAGTTCTAACTGCCGTTACCGCTACTGGAACCGGTCAGGTCCAGTCTGGATTGGTGGTTGATCCCGGATCACTTGCTTCGAGGCGTGGATCTGGAAACTCCTCAATGGATAATCGTGACGACAGATGCCAGCCTGACTGGTTGGGGGCAGTTTGTCAGTCACGATTGGCGCAGGGCCTTTGGACACTGTCGCAGACCAAATGGTCCCATCAATCGCTTGGAAACCAGGGCAGTTTGTTTAGCACTGTGCCAATTTCTTCCACTTGTCCACCACTGGGCGGTACGGATCCTATCCGACAATGCGACCACCGTGGCTTACATAAAACGGCAAGGGGGTACGAGAGTCAACTAGTAGCCTCCGAAGCGGACATGTTGATGACCTGGGCGGAACGCAATCTGACCCGCATAGCGGCATCCCACATAGCCGGAGTCAACAACGTTCAGGCGGACTTCCTCAGCTGTCAGCGGCTAGATCCTGGAGAATGGGAACTGTCCGAGGAGGTGCTGCGGCTCATCACCAACTGGTGGGGGACCCCCCAGTTAGAATTAATGGCGACTCGTTTGAACGCGAAAGCGTCTCATTTCTTCAGTCGCAGAAGGGAGCACGAATTGGAAGGGGTGGACGCCCTGGCTCTTCCCTGGCCTCCAGACATTCTCCTTTACTTATTTTCTCCTTGGCCGTTGGTGGGAAAGGTTTTACGCCGAATCGAATCCCACCAGGGGCCGGTTGTTCTGGTGGCTCCGGAGTGGCCTAGAAGGCCGTGGTTCGCAGATCTGATCAACCTGGCGGTGGACGGCCCCTTGCGCCTCGGTCATCTGCCGAACCTTCTCCGACAGGGCCCAGTATTTTTCGATCAGGCTGATCGCTTCTGTCTAGCGGCTTGGCTTAAGAGAGGAGACAATTAAGAAAGAAGGGCTACCCGGAGGCGGTTATTACCACTCTTCTCTGCGCTTGTAAAACTTCTACATCTATTACCTACTTTCGGGTATGGAAGGTGTTTGATTCTTGGTGCCGTGGGTTGAGTGTGTCCCTGCGGCAGGCCGCTATTGTTCACATTCTTGCCTTCTTGCAGGACAGTCTAAAGAAGGGTTTGGCATATAATTCGCTCTGGGTGCAGGTAGCGGCCTTGGGCTGTTTTCGAGGTAAGGTTGATGGTACTTCCATTGCTGCTCACCCGGACTTGGCAAGATTCTTGAAGGGTGCCAAACACTTAAAGCCGCTGGTGCGCGCGATCTGTCCGTCATGAAGTTTAAATTTGGTTCTCCATGGCCTATGCGGTCCTCCTTTCGAGCCTTCGAAGCAGGATACGCTGAAGGATCTAACAGTGAAGACTGTGTTTCTCGTA
Source organism: Rhinatrema bivittatum (assembly GCF_901001135.1). Taxonomy (NCBI): domain Eukaryota; kingdom Metazoa; phylum Chordata; class Amphibia; order Gymnophiona; family Rhinatrematidae; genus Rhinatrema; species Rhinatrema bivittatum. The sequence continues at coordinate 79,300,387 of NC_042623.1, forward strand.
GCTATCTGTTCGGCTAGAAGGGTCTCGGAGCTTCAAGCGTTGTCCTGTAGAGAGCCTTTTCTGCGCATCTCTGACTCTGGGGTTTCACTTCGGACAGTGCCTTCCTTCTTGCCAAAGGTTCTATCGGCATTTCATGTCAACCAGTCGGTTGAGTTACCGGCATTCTCAGATGAGGATAGGAATTCTCAGGATCTGAAGAGATTGGATGTCCGCAGAGTCCTATTGCAGTACTTGGAGATAACCAATCCTTTCCGATTGTCTGATCATCTTTTTGTCTTGTGGAGCGGTCCTAAGAAAGGGACTAAGGCTTCTAAGACTACTATTGCCTGCTGGTTGAAAGACGCTATTGCTTCAACTTACATATGTCACGGGTGACCAGTACCGGATGGTCTGAAGGCGCATTCTCTTAGGTCACAAGCAGCGTCATGGGCTGAAAGCCAATGTGTCTCGCCCCAAGAGATTTGTTGGGTGGCCACTTGCAAAACTCTGCACACGTTTGCTAAGCATTATCGTTTGGATGTGCGTGATCCGACAGTGGATTCTTTTGGCAGTAGTGTGCTTCAAGCGGGACTCTCAAGGTCCCACCCCTGTTAGGGCAGCTTGGGTACATCCCAGCAGTCTGGACTGATCCTGATACGTACAGGGAAAGGAAAATTAGTTCTTACCTGTTAATTGTGATGGAGAAGGTACAGAGAAGGGCGACCAAAATGATAAGGGGAATGGAACAGCTCCCCTATGAGGAAAGACTAAAGAGGTTAGGACTTTTCAGCTTGGAGAACAGACGGCTGAGGGGGGATATTTTAGAGATGTTTAAAATCATGAGAGGTCTAGAACGGGTAGATGTGAATCGGTTATTTACTCTTTCAGATAATAGAAAGACTAGGGGACACTCCATGAAGTTAGCATGTGGCACATTTAAAACTAATCGGAGAAAGTTCTTTTTCACTCAATGCACAATTAAACTCTGGAATTTGTTGCCAGAGGATGTGGTTAGTGTAGCTAGTATAGCTGTGTTTAAAAAAGGATTGGATAAGTTCTTGGAGGAGAAGTCCATTACCTGCTATTAATTAAGTTGACTTAGAAAATAGCCCCAGCTATTACTAGCAACAGTAACATGCAATAGACTTAGTTTTGGGGTACTTACCAGGTTCTTATGGCCTGGATTGGCCACTGTTGGAAACAGGAGGCTGGGCTTGATGGACCCTTGGTCTGATCCAGTATGGCATGTTCTTATGTGCAGCTATTGCTGGAAAATGCAGACTAGAATAATGCCTAAAATAACCCTAAATCAGCATTGCCTTCTGAAAATAAGTGTTATACTGGCAAAAATTGGAAACTACTTCACAGAGAAGCAATATTTGTCACTTTATTGAATTAAAATTGCTTCCTATGTTCATATTTTTTAAAGGATTAAATTTATGCATACCAGCCACAGCTACACACCATCAGATGATTAACCATCTAATCACTGTTACTGATGTCAGAGCTCAGCTCTCCCTCCAACCACTGATCTGATTACCCAGGATTTTTCCTTTCTAATAAAGGGTTAGAGAGAATGAAGGATTTATTTTTATTTAATTATTTATATTTATTAAATATATATTCCTAAGCCCAAGCCAATGTAGGAACAGATAAAAAAGAAAAACAACAACCACATAGCATGTTTAAAGAGCAAAGGGACTTGCCCAATGGCCCAGATGTCCTGCTGAAGATTTGAGTTTCATTTTCAGACCTAGCTCTTTCTCCTTGTATTCGCGTGAGCTGGGGAGGCTGCATTTTCGGAGGTGGGCAGGGACAGATTGCAGGAAAATATCAGCCCGGGGGATTTTTTCAAAACTGGCCCATGGTATCTGAATCCCTTATATTTTCCTTGCAGCACATACTTCAAATGCTAACTTTTTAGAAAGATATCATGGGACCTGGAACCTGGCAGAACTGAGCCAAAAAATCTCCAAAATAAAATTTTACAATTTCTTAAATAAGAAATAGAGGACACGCTTGAACAAGGATGAGCAAACCGAGCTTTAGTCCCCCTTCCATCCATTCAAGTTTAGTTACATCACTTATATATAGATAGATATCCTGGCACAGTGTTAAAGTTTCTTATCAACCAATGAGCTCTTGAATCAGTTGCCAAGTAATGAACCACACTGCCAGCCAGTATCAGGCGCGCACACACACACGGTTATTCAGACATATTTTCAGAGCAAAGAAGCTGCAATCTTCAGTCATCCCAGTCATTGGAGTATCTGGGGGTCCGGTTCAACATGGGATAGGACAGAGTTTTCCTACTGGAAGTTTGGATCCAGAGATTGATATCTCAAGTGTGTCAGTTAATGAACACCATACCCACAACTCTAACACCCTCCAGTGTATTCAGGACAAAGGAATGTATGATGCCATTTCATCAATTGGCACCAGCAGGGCAGGATGGAGGAGTGCCCCTTCCTGCCCCCAACAGGAGCTGTAATACATAAGAACATAAGAAATTGCCATGCTGGGTCAGACCAAGGGTCCATCAAGCCCAGCATCCTGTTTCCAACAGAGGCCAAAACCAGGCCACAAGAACCTGGCAATTACCCAAACACTAAGAAGATCCCATGCTACTGATGCAATTAATAGCAGTGGCTATTCCCTAAGCAAAATTGATTAATAGCCATTAATAGACTTCTCCTCCAAGAACTTATCCAAACCTTTTTTGAACCCAGCTACACTAACTGCACTAACCACATCCTCTGGCAACAAATTCCAGAGCTTTATTGTGCGTTGAGTGAAAAAGAATTTTCTCCAATTAGTCTTAAATGTGCTACTTGCTAACTTCATGGAATACCCCCTAGTCCTTCTATTATTCGAAAGTGTAAATAACCGAGTTACATCTACTCGTTCAAGACCTCTCATGATCTTAAAGACCTCTATCATATCCCCCCTCAGCCGTCTCTTCTCCAAGCTGAACAGCCCTAACCTCTTCAGCCTTTCCTCATAGGGGAGCTGTTCCATCCCCTTTGTCATTTTGGTTGCCCTTCTCTGTACCTAGGCACCTATGTTAAATCCGGTTGTGATGCCAAATTTTAGTAAATCTAATGTTAAAAATCATGGCTAATGACCAGCTTAAAATTGGACATTATCATTCAGTTTTAAACACATATTAGTAAATAGGCCTAAGTGATACTGGAAAATTAAAGAGAGGATTGAGGAAGGGGGTTATTATTCCCCTACTTGATCCTGAGGGGAAGATAATTTAAAAATTAAATCTCAAAATAGAGTTATTGAAATCTCAGGATATTCTCTTTTCCCAGTGCTGAGTGCCGATACATTATGTGGGCAAAACATGAATATGGACAGTTAGTTTAATGTGACATAAAACTAATCATGATTTCTTCAAAGTCCTGATTCATATCGTGTATTTTATTTTATTTATCACATTTATTACTTGCCTTTTAAAATTGCTCAAGGCAAGGAACAGCAATTAAAATAAACATATAACCAAAAACATATGCATAAACTAAGCTAGGCTGGAGGATTAACTGTGGTGCTTCCAGGCTTATAAGTGTAATATTGTTACAAGTGGTAACGTGAATATGAGGCAAAACAATAATTACCGTAACTGCCCTCCTGCACTATGCAGTTTTGTACCATTTGTATGGTCCAGTTTCTTCATTTCATTGAAAGCAGTAGTCAAGGATACTTGCAAGTTTTCGGAACTAGATGGTTTTGTTAGGATCTGATGATACGAGACAGCACTGTGCACTTCAAGCTTTGTATAGAAAGATGGAAAGCATTTACGAAATGAATATAAAATGCATATTTTGTATGTTTTCAGTTTCCTCCATTCCCTTCCTCTTTAGCATGTTGCATCCAGGAGCACTGCAGCAGCTCGTCTGTTCCTTGACTGGCCCCAGTTGTTGTCAGGAAGGTACAGGGCCGGCGGAAGCACTAGATGAGCTAGGCCTGGGCCTAGGGTGCCGATCATTAGGAGGTGTCGCCACCGCTCGCGAGCCATATGGGGCCACTGCCACTCGTGAGGGGGGTGCGGGAGGGGGCACCTAATCTTCTTGTACCTGGCCCTGGGAAGATAGAATCAAGGTGCATACCTTATCTTTATTGGGGTTTTTTTTCTCTAATCATGCAAATTATGGCAGCATTTTTACCACATGTACTTTGTAGTTAATTTGGTTTTCTTTGAAAATTAGCTTGTGTAAAGTATGCCGTTAAAAGAAACCACATACCGTACATTACACCTGATATTTTGTGTGAGAGGCCAAGAGGAGTAAAATGGTGCCCATAATTTTTAAAATTTCAACTGCACAAGCTGGTTTCCTCCTCCAACCTAAACAGTCACCACTGCCTAGTGCTCTGATCCACATCAGCACCTTGCAGCAACAAGAGACATCAGCAGTGGCTCTTAAACTGATAGCAACTCCTTTCTAAGAACAGGTGTAATCATGCAAAACTCTTCTCCCTAGCTACCATATGAGTCCTGGAGGGTGGTTATTAATGAGCAACCTGCAGGCCACGGATAGCTGGAATCCACATAATGCACACAGCACCTTCTTAGCTTCCCCCTCTTTGAGTCCTTCAAGCCTTTGTATTATCACCATACCGAATATGTCAGGGAGCGCATTAGATGAGACTCATTTTGTAGGGATGTGAATCGTTTTAGGACGATTAAAATTATCGTCCGATAATTTTAATATCGTCTTAAACCGTTATGGAACACAATACAATACAGATTCTAACGATTTATCGTTATAAATCGTTAGAATCGTGAGCCGGCACACTAAAACCCCCTAAAACCCACCCCCGACCCTTTAAATTAAATCCCCCACCCTCCCGAACCCCCCCCCCAATAACTTAAATAACCTGCGGGTCCAGCGGCGGTCCGGAACGGCAGCGGTCCGGAACGGCAGCGGTCCGGAACGGGCTCCTGCTCCTGAATCTTGTCGTCTTCAGCCGGCGCCATTTTCCAAAATGGCGCCGAAAAATGGCGGCGGCCATAGACGAAAAAGATTGGACGGCAGGAGGTCCTTCCGGACCCCCGCTGGACTTTTGGCAAGTCTCGTGGGGGTCAGGAGGCCCCCCACAAGCTGGCCAAAAGTTCCTGGAGGTCCAGCGGGGGTCAGGGAGCGATTTCCCGCCGCAAATCGTTTTCGTACGGAAAATGGCGCCGGCAGGAGATCGACTGCAGGAGGTCGTTCAGCGAGGCGCCGGAACCCTCGCTGAACGACCTCCTGCAGTCGATCTCCTGCCGGCGCCATTTTCCGTACGAAAACGATTCGCGACGGGAAATCGCTCCCTGACCCCCGCTGGACCTCCAGGAACTTTTGGCCAGCTTGTGGGGGGCCTCCTGACCCCCACGAGACTTGCCAAAAGTCCAGCGGGGGTCCGGAAGGACCTCCTGCCGTCCAATCTTTTTCGTCTATGGCCGCCGCCATTTTTCGGCGCCATTTTGGAAAATGGCGCCGGCTGAAGACGACAAGATTCAGGAGCAGGAGCCCGTTCCGGACCGCTGCCGTTCCGGACCGCCGCTGGACCCGCAGGTTATTTAAGTTATTTGGGGGGGGGTTCGGGAGGGTGGGGGATTTAATTTAAAGGGTCGGGGGTGGGTTTTAGGGGGTTTTAATGTGCCGGTTTTTCGATTTTTAACGATTTTTCACGATATTTTACCCCCCCAAACGGCAACAATACGATTCCCTCCCCCTCCCAGCCGAAATCGATCGTTAAGACGATCGAGGACACGATTCACATCCCTATCATTTTGAGTGTTGGAAGTAGCAGCAATGAAGGAGCTCTGGCATCTACATGCCCAAGCCAAGGAAATTAACTGAGCCAGCTAGTCACACTGCACTGATTTCTTTCTTCTATGGGAGTGTAACACCGTGGGAGCGGCCCTTGGCTTCCTGGACTCCAGCTTTCTTCACAAAATTCCTTTATTAAACATGCAACAACAGCAGAAAAAGACCTGCTTACCTCAGCAGCCTTTTAAAGAACATTCACAGTAGTCAAATATAAGCAATCCTGGTGTATTCTCTGCTGGTATCTCTTGTCCGGGACTTCTCTGTTCCTTCCAGGGCCTGCTCTCTTAATCCCCCGTCTCCTCCCAAGCGTGGGCCAACATGCAGCCTTGCTACTCCTGCCTCGGAACTGCCTAAGACGTGCACATGTGTACAACTCCCTCTTAAAGGGCTGGGGGGGGGGGGGGGTTTCCCTGCGGCACCCTAAGATGTTGTCATCCAGTCCTTGCTATATAAGGGTTCTTCAGATGACTCACCGTAGCAGTGCGTGTTGCTTGTGAGTTCCTGCTTCCTGTTGTCCTGTGTTCCTGAATCTAGCCTTGCCTTGTCCTGTCTGTCTTGTCCAGTGTCTTAGTCCACCCTTGTCTTGACTCTGGATCTTGACCTCTTGCTTGCATCTAACCATGATTGCCTGCCGCCTGGGCCTGATCTCTTCCTTGGACCTGACCCCTGCTTGGACCTAACCACGATTGCCTGCTGCCTGATCCTAACCCCTTGCCTGGACTAACCACTCTTGCTAGCCATCTGCCCCAAACGTGGCCTGTCTCTGACTCCATTAGTCTGCTGCCTGCCCTGACCCTGGTGTGCCTTTAGACTCTAGTTCTCTTCACCACCCTAGGGACCCATCTAAGTCCTTCTGATCACCAGAACCCAAGGGCTTAACCTGCAGGGGAGGCGGCTAGTATAGCTGAAGCTCCAGACTGTCTTGCTACAGATACATTCGCCAGCTGCCGGCGTAGGCCTTGTAGGTTCACCCTCAAGGCTACGTCAGCCATGCCGTAACACAAAGGGCTCATACCCTTGCTACCCTTTACAGTTTGCTAAGGCCATGAGCTCAGCAGACCCACCTCTGGCCTTCACTGTTGCTGGCTTAGCACACCAGCTCCAACAGCAGTGGGATCAGCTTAACGCTAGGGCCAGATATCTTCTGGGCATTGCAGCCTGGCCTACTCTGGCATCCGCTCCGGCACCTATTTTGCGGCCTTTTACTCTCACGCTCTACCTGCCTCCACGCTAAGGTATGGTGGAGATCCACTAAAATGTAGAGGCTTCCTCAACCAATGTCAGATGCAATTTCGAATTACAAGCACCCTTTTTTCTAACAGACCGAGTCAAGGTGGCATATTCTTTACTTGTTGGGCAGCACCACTCTGGCTTGGGCCTCACCCCTTTGGGAAAGGGATGATCCACTACTGGGGGACCTGATGCACTTCTGGCAAATTTTTGATAAGCCTAGTTGCATGGTTTCCAAGGTGTCTGAACTCCTACAGATTAGGCAAGGTTCCCGAGCCATGGGAGAGAACGCAGTGCACTTCCGCACTCTGGCCTCTGAACTTCAATGGAGCGGTGATGGCCTGATTGCGATTTTCAGACAAGGCCTTTCGGAGCGCATTAAAGATGAGCTGGCTGCCTGGGACCTACCAGATACCTTGGAAATCACAAACAACAAGACATTGCGAATTCCCCCCTCTGACAATCCAATAAAACAACTACAACGGGGAATACAGTGTGATAATCACGTGATGGTTATAACGTTTTAGGTAATGCGTACCGTCTTTCATTTCAAGTTTCTTGATTTTTTTTTTATTTTTTAATTTTATACTTCAGTAATAGTGCTTCAGCACTGGCTTATACGATGCTTCACGATGTGCATTCTCCTTGTCGGTCAGCCCAACTCACTCATGTCACAATTTGCAAAGCAGTACTGTACTTATCTTGATAGGGTCTAGTGGACCATTGTCCATCTTGCTAGTTTGAACTTCCTACATGAGTTGGGGCTGTCTGCCCAACATCGGGCGTGTTTCGACATAAGTTGTCTGCTTCAGGGATTTAGGAGAGCACTGTAAAAAACAAGCCAATGAACAAATAGGCTACCTCTTCCAAGAGCACAATAAATGCTCATTCCCTGTAAGTACCTGAATCAGTCCAGACTGCTGGGTTATGCCTCCCTTCCAGCAGATGGAGTCAGAGAAAAGCTGAACAGCACCCCCCCTATAACTTGTTATGCCACCTGCGATCCCTCAGTATTTCTCTGACTCCAGCAGATTGAGAGGCATAACCTGCGGTCCTGACTTTATCTAAATTTCCTGGGACTTTCTCCTGACAGGTTTGATTTCTGAGGAAAGTCTTTGACTAGATCAATTTTATATAAAAAAAATCATACTAAAGTGTTGGTTGATTTTGATCTCTGCAAAACTTTTAAGCGGTGAGAGAAGCAGCTAGCTGCAGGCAGTTGAGGCAGGGCATTGCCCTACAGCCGTTTTCCCGGAGAGGTTACACTAACCCGGTGAGCTGAGGGGGAAAACTTACCAGTGGGCCGGTCACTCTCCCCTCCTGGGACAGTTCAGAGATGCAAAATTCCTCTGTTTCTTTAGTCTGGCTGTTCAGAGAGGGCTGAGAGAAAAAGAAAAAAAAGACAACGAAGGAGTTTATTTTTAACGCGCCGGTTTCTTTCCTCAGCCCTAGCCTGCCACATTCTCCCGGGCCTCCGGAGGGGGTGGAGTGTTCACCCGGCTGCTTCGAGCGTTTTACCGATGCCGTGTGGGACAATGTGTACAGCGTGTGGGGAGCCGGGGACCTGGCTTTCCCGTGAAGGCCTCTGCTCCCGGTGTATTCCCAGGGGCGAGGGGCCTTCGCGACGATCAAATTTGGCATGGGGGGCGGCCGTACAGTGTCCGCGCGGATCGCGTGGCAGACAGCTGGGAGGCAGAGGCCTGGCTCACTCCCGATTGGCGCAGGAGCAGCGGCCATCTTGCCTCCATCGGACGGTGATGCTGATTTGTCTGAGGAGGGAGAGGATCTCCCTCCTCTCTCCCCACCGGCCCTAAGCCCAGAACGACCGCGTGGTTTACCATCGGACTCGGCTCTTCCTCCGACCTTACCCCCGGGGGGGGGGCCTTTAAAGCGGCAGCACCCGTTTTCCGTTCTTTTTGTATTGAATAGTATTGAATTTGGGCAGAAACATGGGTAAATAAATACTTGCATGTGAGATATATAATGAAGGTAAATGGGTAAATGGCTTTGAGGCTCTCTTGTCCCTTTCTCTGCATATAATATATGTTTGGGTCCTGAATCAGACTGGCATGGCTGTTAGATATCTGTGAAATACTTTAGATACTGTTTATTTAGGGAAGGAACCTGTATGGCAGAATGAATTGACACATGCAGTTAATTTCTGAGTGCCTTGCTCTTTGTAATTGTTTAAAATTAGATCTGATAGAGATGAGAGAAGCTTCCTTTTTTACTTTTCTGATTTCTTTTCTGCTTGTGTTTCTTTTTGTTTAATTGATTACAAATTTGTGTGGTTACAATAGAATAGGTTTTCTTTCTTTACAAGTTAGGTAAAATCTTCACATTTAGTAGCTGTCTATCGGGCCGATACAGTAAAAATCGCAGGACAGCGGGCGAGCACCCGCTCTCCTGTGCGCGCGATACAGTAAATTAATTTATTTGTTAGGGCCGGCGGTAAAAAGAGGCGCTAGGGACACTAGCGCATCCCTAGCGCTTCTTTTCGGACAGGAGCGGCGGCTGTCAGCGGATTTGACAGCCGACGCTCAATTTTGCCAACGTCTGTTCTCGAGCCCGCTGACAGCCACGGGTTCAGAAACCGGACGCCGGCAAAATTGAGCGTCCGGTTTTCAACCCACGAGCCGCGGGCCTATTTCTCAATATTTGTCATTATAGTCATTTGTATGTTAGAGAAAAGAGTAAAAGAGCTTAGGATTTAACTAAACTCCAAACTAAATTATATTCTATGCAGTTGGAGGTGCTAAGTAAGTGAAAAGAAGAAGAGAAGTGTAAAGTTTTTCTAGATAAAAGAGCTGCTGAGAAAGTATCTGGGATAACCGGGGTTACAGTGGTTTCAGATGATGTGGTTTCAGAAGGCGTTTGACAAAGTCTCTCATGAGAGGCTTCTAAGAAAACTAAAAAGTCATGGGATAGGAGGCGATGTCCTTTTGTGGATTACAAACTGGTTAAAAGACAGGAAACAGAGAGTAGGAGTAAATGGTCAATTTTCTCAGTGGAAAAAGGTAAACAGTGGAGTGCCTCAGGGATCTGTACTTGGACCGATGCTTTTCAATATATATATATATAAATGATCTGGAAAGGAATACGATGAGTGAGGTTATCAAATTTGCAGATGATACAAAATTATTCGGAGTAGTTAAATCACAAGCGGATTGTGATACATTACAGGAAGACCTTGTAAGACTGGAAGATTGGGCATCCAAATGGCAGATGAAATTTAATGTGGACAGTGCAAGGTTGTTAGCGCTCTCCTCCTCCAGAGGGAAGGAGTAGCAATCTGTTAGTGCTCTCCTCCTCCAGGGGGGAGGAGTCAGCACTCTGCTGTCACTCACCCCACCAGGAGGGTAGAGTAGCAACTGTTCTGCTTTTCTCTTGAAATGAGGAGGAGTAGCAATCTGTCATGATCTGCTCCTCCAGAAGGAGAGTTAGCTATCTGTAGTGCTGACCCCACCAGGAGGGCAGAGTTAGTAATCTGTAGCGAACTACTGTTAAATGTTCCTGTAAGAGAGGAAGGTAGCAAGCTGTTATGGACCAACTCCCCAGGGAAGAGGAGTTGGCAATCTGTTCTATGATATTCTTCTGAGGAGAATAGCTACAATAGGATATTTTATTTCGCTACTGAGATAGCAATCAATCATGCCTCCGCTACGGAGTAGCAATCTGTTATATATAGACTACTGGCAAGTCCCAAAGAAAGAGAAGATAGTTGTCTATATAATACTTCCGTAAGCGGTGTTAGTGGTCTGTAGTGTTTGGCTCCCACAGAGTGATAGTAGTGTAAGGAATGACCACCAGGAGGAAATGGTGAATCCCTGGGCTGATGGCAGATTGGAGCATCCCCAGGAGGAGATCCTGAGAGGAACCACCGGCTAGGCTAGAATATGAAGTAAACACAAATAGTTCTTTATTAAGCTGGACGCTGGACCACCAGAGGTGGCAGTAGAGAGTCGTGGTGTCCGGTAGGGCTGAAGTCCTTCTGATACTGGAATGTAATCTCTGGGTCGCTGAGCTGTAGAAAGAGACTAGAAGGAGTGAGTAGACAGGGTATACTGGATACAAGATGGTACACTCACAATAGTAGATGTCTGCAATGGTCTCTATGCCACAGAGAGTCTTCAGTATATTCAGGAACAGGAGCCGTAGGCGAGCACTGGTTCCTCTACACAGTCTGTAATAAGAACTTACAATAGCTGTATATGAAATGGCTTCTAGCGTAGAAGAGAGTCTGTAAAGGATTCTAGGAATATAGGCCCTTGTGGAGCGAGTACCGGTTCATATCTGCAATCTTGCCAATCTAACTCTCGATCTCCGTACCTGCAATAACGTCTTGGACGGACGGGATTCTTCAGAGCTATAGGAATGTAGGCCCTCGTGGAGCGAGTACAGATTCCTATGTAGAATAGAACTCACTGTGTTCACGTCCGCGATCACTTCCAGGCAATGAGGAGTCTTCTGAGTATTCCGGCAATCTGAAATCAAGAATAGAGAGTGGAGCCCCCGTGGAGCGGCTACTCCTGGTAAGTTTGAAAAGGCCGAGCAGTGGGGACGGATTCCCCGGGCTAACTCGGATCGTTGTTGCAAGTATTGTGGACTGCCGAAGCAAGTCCCATTGGAGTTCCTTGCTAACTCGTTAGAGGTTAGCAAACAAAGACCTTTTAAAGTGGAAACTGATGACGTCACTACAGGGGGACGCCCCCGAGGTTCGCGCCCTTGCTGGTACAAGTCTGGAGCAAGCGCGCCCTTACGTCATCAGAAGCATTGCGGATCCGTAGCGTCAAGCCAGCCCGGGGACACCAGGACCAAGAGGCAGAGAGAAGCCGCTGCTGCAACTGTCCATCAGAGCCGAAGGGAGTTGCTCCCAAGGTAAAGAGGGTGGAGCGAGGGGCGAGAAGAGGCACGAACACAACAAAGGTGTTGCATATAGGGAAAAATAACCCTTGCTGTAGTTACACAATGTTAGGTTCCATATTAGGAGCTACCACCCAGGAAAAAGATCTAGGCATCATAGTGGATAATACTTTAAAATCGTCGGCTCAGTGTGCTGCAGCAGTTAAAAAAGCAAATAGAATGTTAGGAATTTTAGGAAGGGAATGGTTAATAAAACGGAAAATGTCATAATGCCTCTATATCGCTCCATGGTGAGACCGCACTTGGAATACTGTGTACAGTTCTAGTCGCCACATCTCAAAAACAAAACCCCCCCAAACTCTTGCAGAGAGTCACTAACATTTTGAATTTGTTTCTTCTTTTAGGCATACTAAGGGTCTGGGGTGGTCATGCTTACTATTTCTGCCAGAGCATCTAATCTTAAACCTTCCTTCTCATCTTGTTTTGTTTGGTCAGTAGAAGCTTATATTCATAATAGAGCAGGAGAGGCATGTGGATCCATTAAGCCAGGACCAGGAGAAATATCAGAAAGTAAATATCTCCTATATTCAATCAATTAATGTTGCAAGTGCAGGTATTTTCGGTATCATGGGAAGTAAATACTCCTATCTGAGTTGTACTATTCACTTCATCAAACCAGTGTCCTGTCAGCCACAAAATCTTGTATTTCACCGTTGACCAGCAGTGATAAATTAGCCATGATACATGAGTGTTGTCATCTGGTGCCAAATGGACCCAGCTGTCATAGCTCAGTAAAGGTTACTGAGCATGCATGATGGTTCCCACCTGCACACCACCTTATGTGCCCCTCAGACTGTTTTTATCAGAGCTTCTGCACAAGCGTGTACCCTCTCTGTTTTAAAGGTTTTTTTTCCTCATCTTTTTTTCTCTTCTTGGTGGGCTCTGAAGGGTAAATGCTGACATGAGTCTGGGCATCAGAGCTAGTCCTTCACCTGAAGCGGGCCTTCCTCAGGATCTTGGCATTTGGACCTGGACTGAGTTTCCTCATCCTCTGTTCCCCACATTGTCAGTGGAGCACCTCCACTGTGGTGCAAGTTCCCAGATCCATCACAGGTCATGGATTGAGAAAGGCAAAAAGGTCTTTGATGCTGGAGGGACATAGTGTAAAGCACCCAAGCAGAGCCCATCCCCAGGGCAGACTCTATCAGAGTGAAAGAATAGAAGTTGGTGCAGAAACAAGGCCATATTTAATACCAAGGAAAGACTATGCCACATTGGAACAGATGCCATCTTTAATGGCGTGGAAAGTTCCCATGGCACCAATGCACCTTTTATAAGGGCACAGTTTGTCACATCAGTGTGTTGCACCCGTTCTAAGGCATCATCTTTCTCAGCGTGGACACTTGTGGCAGCAGAAACTATGGCACTGTCTAGTTAGGAGATCCCAGCACAGAAGAATCAAGAGTCCAGTTTCCTCAGAATGGAGCATCTTGGAGCCAACCAGGATGCCATTTTTGTAGCTAAGTACTTTGGCAGTATTGTAACAAAGTGAAGAAGAATCCATATGTTCCCTTTGTTTAACTGCCAACTCACTACCCCATTGCTCTGTACCTTTACCTGCTGTACTTTAACCTGATTTACCTGTCCTTTCCTGTACATATACCTGACCATGATGTTGATCTTTGTACTACCCATCTAAACTATCCCTCCTGTCAAAATTTGTAAACCGTTGTGATGGCATAACCGAATGACGGTATATAAAACTCGATAAATAAATAAATAAGATATAGTTGCAATGGAGACGGTGCAAAGAAGGGCAAACAAAATAATAAAGTGGATGGAATAGCTTCCCCTATGAGGAAAGGCTGAAGAGGTTAGGACTTTTCAGCTTGGAGAAGAAACAGCTGAGGGGGGATATGACAGAGGTGTTTAAAATCATGAGAGGTCTAGAACGGGTAAATGTGAATCAGTTATTTACTCTTTTGGATAATAGAAGAACTAGGGGGCAATCCATGAAGTTATCATGTGGCACATTCAAAACTAATCATAGAAAGTTCTTTTTCACTCAAGGCACAATTAAACTCTGGAATTTGTTGCCAGGGGATGTGGTTAGTGCAGTTAGTGTAGCTGTGTTTAAAAAAGGATTGGATAAGCTCTTGGAGGAGAAGTCCATTACCTGCTATTAATTAAGTTGACTTAGAAAATAACCACTGCTATTACTAGCAACAATGACATGGGATAGACTTAGTTTTTGGGAACTTGCCAGGTTCTTATGGCCTGGATTGGCCACTGGTGGAGACAGGATGCTGGGCTTGATGGACCCTTGGTCTGATCCAGTATGGCATGTTCTTATGCCATACTGGCTCAGACCAAGTGTCCATCAAGCCCAGCATCCTGTTTCCAACAGTGGCCAAACCAGGCTACAAGTACTTGGCAAGTACCCAAACATTAAACAATAGCAGTCAATGGATCTCTCATCCAAGAACCTGTCCAAACCTTTTTTAAACCCAACTGCACTAACCATATCCTCTAGGAACACATTCCAGAGCTTAATTATGCATTGAGAGAAAAATAATTTTCTCCGATTAGTTTTAAATGTGCTACTTGCTAACTTCACGGAGTGATCCTTAGTCCTTCTATTATCCGAGTGAGTAAATAACAGATTCACATTTACCCGTTCTAGACCTCTCATGATTTTATGGGCCTCTATCATATCCACCCTCGGCCTTCTCTTCTCTAAGCCGAACAGCCCTAACCTCTTTAGCTTCTTTGTTTCTTCACCAGTTTTAAATAAATGTCATCCATTTCCCATTTTACCAACCTTGATAATGTTCCTTTGTGGAAAGCAGTTAATGTTAGTTGAAAGCATGGTTCTTTAGGCAGCTTTAATTAATAATAATAATGGTATAACCTCAATTGAAGTATAAGTGATTTCTCTGTGTTTATTATTTCCATTTAGGTACCAATCACTTTGGGTCTTTTTTTATCATAGAAACTTTGAGGTTAAGACTGTACAGTACAGTAATCTATGAACTCCACAACACAATAAGCATAATTATAACACTATGATAAATTTACTCGTGAAAGTACCTTGGTACACTCGGTCATGACCTACTACTCTAAAATGATTATGTCTAATGATACATTGTAACCGAACCTTTGACGGCACCTGATTAGAATGTACTATAGTACACTTTTACCTACATTAAATATGTGCCTACATGTAAACAGTTGCGATGGTATATAACTTAGCGACGGTATAGAAAAGATTTAAAATAAAATTAAAAAAAATACATTTAGTCCCATTTCTGGCTAGATTTAAGTCATTATCCAGCTAAAATATAGCCAGATAAAAAAGAGGCAAGCTGGGGGCATCTCGGGGAGGAGTTAGCCGAATAACCTAACTTAGCTGAATTTCTATTATAACCAGCTAGGTTAGCCAGATAAGTTTAGACTTGCTTCAGAGCAGGTCTAAAATTATCTGGCCTTGTGTGCCAATCACCACAGTTTCAACTATTTTTGGAGGGGGGGCATGGTCTGATTTACCTGTATACGATGTTTGGCGAGGTGGGGGGAAAGAATCGGGCTGCAGGCTATTTTACTCCCCCCTCCCCCTTTTGATGGTATGCTAGTTAACCGGCCACGCAAGACCTGGATAACTTTAAACCTAACCAGCCATATTTAAAAGCTAGCCGGTTAGGTTCACAGTTATCCAGCTAAAGATAGCTGAATAACTTTAAATGAGAATATTCAGTGGGATGTATATCTCACTGAATACGGAGGACAAATTATCCAGCTAACTTTAGCCAGATAACGTTTTCACTAAACGGCCTATTGAATATGATCCCCATTGAATGTGACAGCAGATAAGGATCAACTGCTTCCTTTTGTAAATACATAGACCTCAGTTGTTCTCTGGCTTTCCCTTCTTTTCCTTGCAACTACAAGGATTCTTTGTGATTATTCCATACTTTCTTGAATTCGGTTACTGTCCTTACCTCCACCAACTCCAATGGAAGACCATTCCATGCATTCAACACCTACATTTCATGTATGCATTACTTACAGTATGTACACAATGCCTTTTTAATTTATGTAATCTGCTTTGGGCCTACCTTTAGGAAAAGATGGACTATCAAATGCTTATACATTAATTTAATTAAATTTGAATGTCTCTCTCGTATCTCTCTCTCCCCTTCTTTCTTCTAGGGGTATACACATGTAGGTCCTCAAGTCTCATTTCTTTGGGCTTTCGGTGTAGACTCTGGACCACCCCTACTCTGTCTATATTCTTTTGGCAGTACTGCCTCCAGAACTGGTCATAATATTCCAAATGGGGTCTCACCAATGCCTCTTATAATTTTATTTCAATGTCACCTCAGGTAAGATTTTAAAAAGTAATAGATCATCTGTGATGTCTGTCTGCAACATTTCATTTTTACATGTCCTGCAGGTTAGTATAATCAATTTCAACATGGATAACAAATTGCTCAATTTTTCCTGTAATTTTCCATTATATGAACTGCACGCTGTTAGTTTTGAGCTTTTTCTCTTTTTTGTACTGACTTCCTTTTTTTTCTCATTTCTGGTATAACAGTGTGTAGATCTGGCTGGTAAGATGCTACCTTAATCTGTTTTCACTTACACTCAGTTCAGTAAACAGTCCTAAGCTTGCTGTCTTCACAGTATACTTCCCAAGCCTACCTATTTTCCAAGTTTCCCTGTACGTACCCAGATCAGTCCAGACCATGGGTTGAGCCTCCTGTCCAGCAGATGGAGACAGACCAAAACTGAAAGGGTATCCTATATCAGGACAGAGCCTACCCTGCATCCCTTCAGTATTTGTCTGTCTCCAGCCGATGCCGGCAGCTCACCCTGCGGTTCCCTGGCTTTTTATTTTGCCTTTACCCTGTGGGGTTCTTTTTCTTCTATTTCTTTCAAGATCAAGCAAGTATTCTTGTTCCTTCTAAATTTAAAAAAAAAAAAAGTTCTTGTCAAAGTTTGAAAAGGCTCCTCGCTCTTGGGGAGCCTAGGGGGGCTTGCCCCTTGTGTTATGCAGCCTAGGATCTTTCCCCGGTTAACCTTTGTTGGGACGATACTGGTGGTCCAGTCACGCCCCCTATATAGCTGCCTCTTTCCCTGGACGCTTAATCCCCCGGCCGTGCCTGCAGGGAAGTTCATTCCCCTGCATTTCAAAGTACAAAAAAAAACAGAATTAAAGCACTACATCTTTAAGGGTGTTTCTCATTACTTGGCAGCTTATGTTTTACAGAAAAGAAGCAAGCAGGGTTCATTCTCCTGCACCCGCTCCTCAAGGCAGCACAGCTCAGCTGTTTTTCTTTCTCTGCCTCGCGGCTCTGCTTACTTCATGCCACGTTCAAATCTCTGCCTTGCCTGCGGGGAGCCCGCATTGCGGCTCTCCCGTGAAGGGCTGTGTGCGGGGTGCCTGCCGGGGGTGGGGGGGAAGGCCCCTCCCTGGCAGCGATGAAGCCAGTGACCAGGGGTTGGTCCTCCCACCACATGGCCAGGCTGTTCCCGAGTTGGCAAACCGCGGGAACGGCGAACATCTTGGGAATCACTGCAGCTCCCGATTCGGGGCTGGAGGAGGGAGAGGGGCCCGATTTTAATATTTCTCCTCCTGATTTAAGCCCCGTGCAGACTCAGGATGCGGGTCCTGACCCCCCTCAGGAAAATCCAGGCCACGTTTTTCTTTCGAATTTGTGCTATTTATGCACAAATCTTATTTGGCTAGTTTACAAGAGGAGGAGGAACCACTCCCAGGTTCTCCTCCTGCTAAAATCCCAAGGATGCCCTCCCCACTTGCTTCCCCGGATGCGCAGGGTCCTTTAGGGTGCGGGTGGTCCCTGGGGTTCCCCCCCCTCCGGATCCACTGGCTCCTCCTGCGGCTCCAGACCAGGATACGGATGTGGATTTGTCGGGGACAACCCCTCCTCTTGAAAGGGATGACCCTCAAGTTCTCTGCTTATTTCAGAGGGAAGAGCTGGAGCCGCTTATTCCTTTTATCCTTCAGGAGCTGGGAATTGAGAGTCCTTCAGTGGATACGCTCATGGCCGTGATGCCGGCTCACGTGGACCCAGTCCTGGCGGGACTATGGGCTCCTCCATGCACTTTCCCGTTCCATCCCATGCACAAGCTACTGCTTCTCCGGGAATGGGAAGCTCCCGAGTCGGGGCTCCAAGTGGGGAGAGCTATTGATAAGCTCTATCCTCTCCCCGAAGATTGCCTGGAAATGCTTAAAATTCCCAAGGTGGATTCTTCTGGGTCTGCGGTTACTAAGCATACCACTATTACGGTGGTGGGAGCCACCGCTTTGAAAGATATTCAGGACCGCAAACTCAAATTCTATCTCAAGTGTATCTTCGAGGTTTTGGCACCCAGAACCTCCTGTCTGCAGAGGCGGAGCAGGCTGAAAGGTTGGAAGGTGCTATAGCGTATGGGGAAGATGCTCTTTACGACTTGTTCCGCGTCCACGCGAAAGCGATGGTTTCTGCGGTGTCGGCCAGACGCCTCCTCTGGCTGCGCAATTGGTCGACAGACTCTTCTTCCAAGTCGTAGTTGGGCACACTTCCTTTTAAGGGTAAGTTGCTTTTTGGAGAGGACCTGGAACAGCTTATTAAATTCTTGGGTGAGAACAAGGTCCATAAGTTGCCTGAGGACCGCCCGAAACCATTGAGAGCTTTTTTCCCTACACGTTCCCGCTTTAGGGGCCAGCTAAGGTATAATACTCGTGCGTGAGGGGCTTTCTCTAGAGGAAATTCCTCCAGATCTCAGTCCTGGTCGCACAATGAAGCTCTGGAATTTGTTGCCAGAGGATGTGGTTAGTGCAGTTAGTGTAGCTGGGTTCAAAAAAGGTTTGGATAAGTTCTTGGAGAAGTCCATTAACGGCTATTAATCAAATTTACTTAGGGAATAGCCACTGCTATTAATTGCATCAGTCTACAACAGCCACTTATTCAAGGGAAATCCTTGCTCGGTGGTTTTTTGTACGGCAGCTATATTCAAGGATAACCACTTTTTAGTTATCCCTCTTACTAGCCCCGTATATTACTCTTTATTATTCACACTTTATGTTCATTCTTCTTTTTTCTCTTTTTCTTTTTTACTTTTACTTTTATTATCCCTTCTCCCTGGCTGCTTATCCGACCCGACCATTAATTTTTCTTCTCATATACTTATCTAGGCTGCCGCCCTCATTGCTTCTTATGGGTCTGGATTCGCCTGGTGAATAATTAATTGTATCAGTGGCATGGGATCTTCTTAGTGTTTGGGTAATTGCCAGGTTCTTGTGGCCTGGTTTGGCCTCTGTTGGAAACAGGATGCTGGGCTTGATGGACCCCTGGTCTGACCCAGCATGGCAATTTCTTATGTTCTTAACAAGGCACCGGCCAATATTCCATCTATTTCATGGTGCCGAAAAAGGACAGTTCCTTCCACCCAATCTTGGACCTCAAGAGAGTCAACCGGGCCCTCAAGGTACCACATTTTTGGATGGAAACCCTGAGGGCGGTAATAGCGGCTGTTCGCTCCGGAGAATATCTGGCCTCTCTCGACTTGACGGAGGCTTACTTACACATACCGATCCGACGCGACCACCAGAAGTATCTTCGATTCAACATCTTGGGCCAGGACTTTCAGTTCAGGGCCTTGCCCTTCGGTCTAGCCACAGCGCCTCGCACATTTACCAAGGTCATGGTGGTGGTGGCGGCTGCTCTCTGACGGAAAGGGGTCCTAGTCCATCCTTACCTGGTCGATTGGCTCGTGCGGGCCAAGTCAGACTCTCTGCAGGCTGGCAGTCGACCGTGTCCTTGCTCTACTCACCTCTCTCGGGTGGATAGTCAATTTTCCCAACAGCAATCTGCAGCCCTCCCAGGTCCTGGAATTTCTGGGGGCGCGCTTCGATACCCAAGTCGGCAAGGTATTCCTGCTAGACGCTCGGGCGTTCAAGCTGATGGACCAAGTGGAAAATCTCCTATCTCTGCCACTTCCCAAGGCGTGGGACTACCTCCAAGTTCTGGGGACCATGGCTTTCACTATTGACCTGGTCCCCTGGGCTTTTGCTTATATGCGACCATTATAGAAAGCTTTACAATCCCGCTGGAAGCCAGTGTCAGAAAGGTTTCAGGCAACTCTCCCGCTCCCTGACTCTACCATCGTAGACATACAATGGTGGCTATCGCTAAAGCACCCCCTGAAGGGAATCTCCCTACAGATTCTGCAGTGGATTGTAGTCACGACAGATGCCAGCCTCTCCGGGTGGGGAGCAGTCTGCCAGTCCCAGGCTACGCAGGGATACTGGTCCCCAGTCCAATCGCCTGGAGGCCTGGGCGGTCCCGTCTGGCTCTCAAGGTTTTCCTTCCCCTGATTCGCCGCAAGGCGGTGTGCGTGCTCTCGGACAATTCCACCACGGTGGCTTATATCAATCGACAGGAGGCCACCAAGAGTCGCCTGGTGGCCCTAGAAGCCAGCAAGCTCTTTGCCTGGGCGGAGCACCACCTGGAGCGCTTAGCAGCTTCCCATATAGCAGGCAAGGAGAATGTGCAAGCCGATTTCTTGAGTTGTCAGCATCTCGATCCAGGTGAGTGGGAGTTATCCGACGGAGCGATGAATCTGATAGCAGGTGGGGTCCTCCTCACCTGGACCTGATGGCAACCTTGAGCAATGCCAAAGCTCCCAGGTTCTTCAGTTGCTGGAGGGAGCACTGCTCGGAAGGAGTGGATGCACTAGTCCTTCCCTGGCCCCGCGACATCCTTCTGTACGTGTTCCCTCCTTGGCACCTAGTGGGAAAAGTTCTCAGAAGAATAGAACTTCACAGGGGTCCGGTCATTCTCGTAGCACCCGAGTGGCCCTGCAGACCATGGTTTGCGGATCTGGTAAACCTAACGATGGACGGCTCTCTTCCACACCTGCTACGGCAGGGTCCTGTATTTTTCGACCAGGCGGATCGCTTCTCTCTAGCGGCCTGGCTTTTGAACAGCGGAGACTAAGAAAGAAGGGATATAAGGACGAAGTTATATCCACTCTACTGCGCACCCGTAAGACTTCTACTTCGCTCGCCTATGTTCGGGTTTGGAAAGTTTTCGAAACTGTGCGGAATCCAGTGTGTCGGCGCGTTCTGCCCTGGTTTCTTTGGTTCTTTCCTTCCTTCAGAGAGGCCTCTCTAAGGGCCTATCCTTCGGTTCACTTCGGGTACAGGTGTCCGCTCTCGGCTCCCTCTTAGGCAATATTGATGGCTACGCGGTTGCGTCTCATCCAGATGTTGTCCGGTTCCTCAAGGGCGCCAAGCATTTCAATCCGCCTATCCGTTCCACTTGCCCTTCGTGGAGTCTTAATTTAGTCCTTCGGGCTCTTTGCGAGGCACTTTTCGAATCTCTCTGCCGGTCTACTCTTAAGGATTTGATGCTCAAGACTGTTTTCCTGGTTTCTATCTGCTCCGCCAGAAGGGTATCGGAGATTCAAGCGTTATCCTGTAGGGAGCCCTTCCTGCGGTTTTCTGATTCAGGAGTTTCTCTCAAGACTGTACCTTCTTTCTTGCCAAAGGTTGTTTCTTCTTTTCATGTCAATCAGTCGGTGGAGCTTCCCGCATTCTCTCCTAAAGATATCGTGGGTGAGGTTGGGGGTGATCTTCGCCACCTTGATGTAAAACGCGTTTTACTGCATTATCTTCAGGTTACCAATGACTTCGGGTCTCAGATAATCTCTTTGATGTGTGGAGTGGCCCAAATAGGGGCAACCAAGTTTCTAAGACTACGATCGCTCGGTGGTTGAAGGAGGCGATCTCGTCGGCCTATATCTGTCAAGGCCGAGTGGTTCCGGAGGGCCTAAAGGCTCATTCCTTGTGTTCTCAGGCTACTTCTTGGGCGGAGAGTCAGTCAGTCTCTCTGCAGGAAGTATGCAGGGCAACTAAATGGAAATCCCTGCATAGCTTTGCTCGACATTACCACCTTGATGTACAGGCGCCGGTGTTTGGTTCCTTCGGTCGGCAGGTGCTTCGAGCGGGACTATCTCGGTCACACCCTGTGTAGGGAAGCTTTGGAACATCCCATGGTCTGGACTGATCCGGGTACATACAGGGAAAGGAAAATTAGTTCTTACCTGTTAATTTTCGTTCCTGTAGTACCACGGATCAGTCCAGACGTCCTTCCCTGTACTTTTCTGCCATCCACTCGAAGCTTTTTTTCATCTGTGATTATCCTTAAAGGCACCGGAAGTAACTGTTCTGATGACAATGGATATTTATGCAAGAGCGATCATTTACAGAGTCCATTCAATGTTTTCAATTGTTAAGTTTTTCTGAGTTCCCTAGTTAGTAGATTGAGTTCTCTTGTTACTTGTTTGACCTTTTACTGGTTGTCTCTATGCTTATCTGCTTTGACAATGGTTATACTGAAGGGATGCAGGGTAGGCTCTGTCCTGATATAGGATACCCTTTCAGTTTTGGTCTGTCTCCATCTGCTGGACAGGAGGCTCAACCTATGGTCTGGACAGATCCGTGGTACTACAAGAATGAAAATTAACAGGTAAGAACTAATTTTCCTATAATGCCTAATTCATTAAAATTAGACATTACCCAAATAGTCTTTATTTCCTTTATGCGAGGGCTAATAATGAGTATAATCTCCTCAGTGAGCTATATTTTTGGCTTTCCCAATCAGTTAAACTAAATAAGTTAGGTTTAAATGCATACAAGATACGCTGAGGCCCAATAAGCCTGTCTCAATGAGACTTCATAAGCTTTGTGCTATAAAGTAAGAACTAATACAGTTTTCTTTGAGTATTTGTTCTACCAGTCACTTATTCTAAACATCTCTTGTAACAATGACACTTATTTTACACAGAAGTAACAAGTCAGGCAAAACGGTGCAAAACCCCTACAACAGAGAAGAATAAGCAAGACGAATCAGTTCTGAGACCTCATAACTTTACACCAGCATTTTTATCATGCGGCAGGACTCAGGAATCATGTCTGCAATATTTTGTTGAGAATTTCTCTCATAACAGATTGTGTCCTGCAAAAAGCAGGATCGAGAATATTTTCTATGGAGTAGACTGTACAAACGGTAAGATACATGTCACGTTTCATATGATTGCCAATAAGAAAAAAAACTGCTGTACACATTTTTAACAGCATATGAAAAGAACATATATCATGTTGTTAACTGATCCCTCTATAGCTGTTAAAATGGAGAAAGTTAAAGTAACTTTGAATTCAAGCTCCAACTACTAAAGCATTGTGTTGGCTGCCCTGCTCTCATCTCTATTACTGTGCCATCTGTACCACAACAGCCTTCCATGCTTTGTCCTTGTCAAAGTCCTTCATTGTGCTGTTGGATATCTGAAGGTAAAGAAGAGACAAACAAGTTTCACATTTTTCATCTTTTCAATGGCACTTTTCATGGAATGTGTGTATACAATGTTGAGAAAAAGTTTGAGAACCCCCTAGGATGGTCTATATTTTAGCACAATTTTTACTCAAAACATAATTAGATCCTAATCTAAATCCTAAGAGAGAACGATAACCCCACTGAATAAATAACTCAGACAAAAAGAATATATTTTGATTATTCAACAAAAAGATAATGTGAAAAAGTACTGTATATTATAAATATTATATATATATATATATATGCACATAGGGAGTGCAATTTGAAAAGCTGATTCCACACGTAAAGCAGTGGGCTTTTACAAAAATCGCCTGCCTGATATGCAGCTAAAAATATGCAGATACAGCATGTATGTATGTATTTATACCCCTATACCAGAAAGGAATTCAAGTGGATGGGGTTAGGGTGGGGCTCGAAGCTAATGTGCATACTTAAAAAAAATATGTACATTTTACTGGGAAAACTACCTGCACATATTACAAGGTATAAGTGAGTGCAGGCAGTTTTCCAAAAGTAATTTTCAAAGTGGAAGTATGCACATACTTTCGCTTTCAAAATTAGTGTAAAAACTATCAGCAGGCTGTGCACTCTAAGAAGCGGATATTCATAGGATTTATCCCAATAATTTTTGGAATTATCCAGACAAAACCAATATTTAAATATTTTCCCCACTGATTTGCTACATTTTGTTTGGGTAGCTCATTATCCACACAAAATTTAGCTGCATAAAAGGAGGTGGTGATGGAGGCGTTTCAAGGGCCTGGTTAAATTCTAGTCAGTCAGCTCTGGTATTCAGTGCTAGCCGGCTCACCAGCCTGCTGTATATTGACCTATTTGAAAATTACATTCAGATGAGCAATTTTCAAACCTCTTCCATGACTAAATAGAAGGGATGTGTGATAAGAGCTTTGAAATTGTCCTCTAAATCCAAATGCACAGATCATAAGTGTTTCAAATTACTTTATTCAGAACTTTAAACATAGTACCTGATTCACTAAGGGTTTTTCCCATATATACAAAATGGGAGAAAAGCCTTAATGAATCTGACCCGAAGTATGCTACAGAAGGAATATGTCCCCCAACATGGTCCCATGTTTCGCCCAAAGGCTGCGTTAGAAGGGGACATCCGAGGATGGGAAGTCTCAGCTCTCTAACAAATAAATAAATAAATAAAACACTAGTTACTACAAGGACAAAAATAAGGACAAATAAATACAGCAGTTTTGAAACCGAAGCCATGAGTTATGTTGCTTTAAGTTTGTTTTTATGTTTTTTACTTCATTGTAAATGTTATGAGTGTACACTATGTAACCTGCTCCGAACCTCATAGAAGCAAGATATAAATTATTTTAAATAATAAAATAAATAAACAACTGTTTACTCATGGGAAAAGCCCTGCTGAACATTTCCCCTCCCCCTCTCTGTAGACAAAAGTACCCATGCTGTTCACAGCATGGGTACTTTTACCCAAAACAAAAAGGGGCAGAGTCAGGGGAAATGGGATAGGGGAAGGAAAGTCCGTGAGGAGCTATCATTTTGAAAACCCTGTATGAATTTTCCTTGGGTACATCTAACTCTGGTTCAAATGGACATATTGGTCCTGCTGTCCCCCGATGTCTGGATTTTCAAAGGGAATCCGCCTTTGAATATGTGCTGGCATGTACTCACGGGCCCACAACCACCATAGGCTGGCTAAAAATAGTCAAAATAGAGCTGCATATATCTACTAGCACTCTTTATTTATTTGATTTATATTCCACCATTCAGCCACTTCAAAGCAGATTACATTCAGATATTATAGAAATAATAAGTAATAGTGCTAAAGGATTGCAGTCTCTCTTATGGCCAAGTCATTCAGCAGTTTGCAACAAATTACTGTTATAGAAAAATTCCTGAAATGTTGCATATTTCAGCTTGCTGCTAATCACTTACCTCCACTGTTCGGTGATCCTGCCTGTTTCCTTGTGATGAATTCCATGATGGGTCACGCATTTTCATTTCAATTTTGTAGCTTACAGCATGTACAACGGTGGCAATAGTAAGGAAGGCCTGCATTAGCAGCGCCAGCATCAACAATAAAAGGAGCACATCATAAGACTGCTGGAAATAAATTCACATAAAGGATGCTTAGTAAACCAATTTTCTTCAAATTCTATATTCCTCTTTTCTGATTTTATTACACTTGAATCAAGGAACACATAAAAATAAGTGTCATTGTACAAGTTTGCCCTGCCCTAAATTTCACACAGCTGATAATGGGATATACCATTTCAGGGCTGCACAGTGGGCCTCAAGTGCAATAGCTGTTTGCCCCTAATAGAAACAGAGAATATAATGGCAAATGAATCCCATCGTCTGCTTGATTTACTTCCTAGTACAATGCCATAGATTCCACTTGATCTTTAGTTTCCCTTCACAACTAGGGAACCTGGGGGCTTATCTCATGCTTTCTGGAATTTGATGAGATTATTTTTTGTAACTAAAAAAAAGAATGTTTTTGTGGTATCAGTGACTTTCCCATAATGCACAACATGCTCTATTGTTTCATAATAGTATCATACTAAAATTACCAGTATGTTGATTGTTATCCCTTAATGTACCATTCCAGTACACCTATGTGTATCTGGAAGAATGAACCCAGACACCAAGAGGATACATTCCCATGTAATCAGCTGCTTTTTGACAGTGCTGATCAAACAAATGTCTTTTAATTTTTAAGATGTTGCTTTTATTGCTCGGTGGGCCGCGCTCATTCTAACTGCTGAGGCGGGGTGGGAAGCCAATGCAGCTCCAAGGGCAGTTCTTCTTCAGGCTGCAGGGGTGGGGTGAGAGGCCGATGTTTTGTTTTCACAGCTCATGCTCTCCCTAAATGCAGTGGAGGAAGTTGATGCTGCTTGGCAGGGTGTGCTCCTGACGTCTGGGGTGGGAGGCCAATGCTGCTTCTTGCATCTCCATGGGCCCTTCTGCTCCTGACTATGCATGGGCGGGGACAGCATTGATTTTTTTTTTTCCTTGTCCTGATTTGGGGGCCGCCGCCACCACTCCCCCACCCCCCAAACTCCAGAAGCTGGTAGAGCAGTTCTTCTCCCCCTCTCAGCTGAGCTCTTGAGGCGCCAAGCCTCTATCAGTAGAGAGGAGGCCTGCGCATTGTGATGGCATCCATTGTGGATGGTGCCTATGGCCGAGGCCATATCGGCCATAGGCTAGCTATGGCTGTGAGGAATACATATCCTCAGGAAACATGTCAACATTGCTCATTTTTTGAGTCAGCGAACTAGAAATGCTTCTTTAATTCTATTAGCTTCTGCTCTTTAATTCTATTAGCTTCTGCTGAAGCCCAAGGCTAAGGAGTGTTTCACAGAACAAAGACTCCTATATTCCCTTTCCTAGCACAATCAGTGGTGCTCTGACAATTTCAGAAATGTTGTTTGGCAAATAGATTCTGTCCTAAAGTTACCTTACACTATGAATGAACCCCAGTTATCAGAAAAAAAAAAAGGTAAATGGACACTTACCTTGACGGTTGGAGGGTAGTTTTTAAACATCTCGACAATTTGCATGATGCTGAAGGACAGGTATCCCGAAGCAGTGAATAGTAATGAGGATGTGACACTGCTAGTGACAATCAGAACCTCAACCTGGAACAGAGCCTCAGTCAGAACCCCAGCTTATAAACATGACCTTTAATACTTTACAAAAGAAAAACGATTTTAAAAACTCATCTCTGAAAAGTCTAGTAGTGATAATATCCCAAAGTAAAATTCCCATTTTTGTATATACAAAAATTTGTGTCTGAAAATGTTCATTAGCCTAATAAAGATGTTATGTTTGAAGTCAAAGTATAATTTTTCAAATTACCCAGACATATCCCAGCTTTCAATTTTACCACCCCTCCGAGTGGATAAATTCAGCCAGGCAAACTATTACCTGGCTAAAACTGAACTGGATAAAAAGAGGCAAGGCTGGGGGGCTTTTGGAAGTGTATCTAAAATGTATACCGCTAGCGCCGATATTCACCACTACCCAGATAAACTTAGCTTGATAAATCTGGTTGGAGAAAATACTGTCATAAAGTTACAGGGAAAACATGGTGCTCTCCTTTTGTATTACAGTATTTAGGTTAGTCGGGGAGACATTTCTGTTAATATTTTCTTAAATATTTAAAAAAGCTGAGCAATATGAAACAATCTAGGGGGAATGTAGAGGTTTAATGTCTGAAAATATCTCTCATGCATATTTGTTATAGATACCTGACACATCTGGTTTTCAGGCTAAGGCTCTAGAACCGGGTTGGGAAAAGGATTTAGCTAGCATTTTAAATTTAAAGCAGCTTTACTACAGTAGGCAGGTTCTTCAAAACAGCAGTGAATCTGTTTATTTGCTTCACAGCTTCCTTTTTAGATCATTCCTAGATAATTTTTCTTTTTGTGTCCTAAATATATTGAGGTCAGTATTCAGAGGCGTTTCCCCACATAGCTCACAAGTTATCCAGCTAAATGCCAACTTTTTAATATTTTGGACACATTTCATTTCGTTTCAGCTCATTTCATTTATTTTTTATGTACTACTAATCAGATACAAGATCTGCCCAAGGCAGTGGATAGCAGTATACAACAGCCTAAAATTTAGCCAGATAATGTTGGGGCATTCCATGGCAGAGTTAAGTTAACCAGATAAGTTATCCAGCTAACTCCATTTACCTGGCTAACTCTGATCATGCCAAAGTATATTCATTTAATGTTGCAATCCAGCCAGTGACTGAATAATTACCCCCTTTATTTCTTATGGTTTCACACTGTGTTGTAATGAAAGGTGTATGTGCTTTTTTTTTTTTTACTATGGCTATGCCGCATAGTACACAGGCAGATAGCAAACTGATTTGTCTGGCTAATTTCCCTTCCTGTTCTAGGCTCTGATATTTAATTTTATCTGTGAACAGAGAAAGATGCTGAAGTTTAGCTGAGATGCCACCATTTTGTATTAATCCTCCAGACCTTCCTATGATATCTCTCTACTCATTTCTTCCCGCAGATAATTTTAGGAGTCTGGTGATACCTTGTGAACCAGAATATAGGGGGAGATTTACTATACCACAATATTTTACCGTGGGAGGGGTGAAATATCATGGAGGAGTGGTCTTGTGATATTTCTCCCCTCCCCAGGAAAATATCACAGCAGTATTACTGCATTGTTTATTATTGCAGAAAAAAAAAAAACTCTACGATAAAAAAAATAGTGTGGCAGAGCCTGGAAAAAACATGTGATGGCAGCCCACTTCAAATAGGCCCCCATCATTTTAAAGGGCCACAAGGCCCAAAACACCCTCCTTCCTCCTGAAAAGAAACCAGACCCCCCTGGGACTCAAGAAAGACCATGGTTTTGCCACCACTTAGCCGGATAAATGTTGAATTATCCGGCAAAGTGGCAGCAGCAAAACTGAGGCTAGATAGCCGGATAAGTCAGTGTTCCTGACTTCTTTTTTTTCCCTCCTTTTTTTTTGGGGGGGGGGGGGGTGTTAAGTGCCAGCATACTAGCACTGGAAACTTAACTCCATCTCTGACCAAGAGTTAAGTTTCCAGCGTAGGGAAACCTCAATGATTGCCAGAGCACCTCTCTGCATTGGGGAATACTACTTAATGCTCTCAATTGTAGGGGATTTCCACGCAAGGCTGCTAAGCAGTACTCCCACTCTGGAACATGTATTTTCTGCATGCAAAAATCCTTCCTGCATTGGCAGAAAATGCACACTGAAGTTCAGGGAGAAAGGTGCGTTTGGCTGAATGCATCTTTCTGTATCGGCCACTAAATAGAGTGGGAACCATTGCACTGTATAATAAGCCGTCTACCGGTATGTCAGCCTATCTTATTCTAAGCACCTGATGCCTACCATAATTTTTATCTCCACTAAATCCCATTATAAATTCTCTCATAAAACCAGTATTTCACAACCGTATTCAAAATGTTCCCTTCAACAGCTGGCCCTCTGATACATATTTACTTACTAAACATTTACTGGGATATTCAGCTGCCACGTGACTTGCAATAGCAGTTGGAAAACACTACAAAAGAATTCACACTGTTAGGAAACAGCAGAAATTGTCAAATATTTTACAAAAATGTGTATATTCTTAAAACTGACTGTATAAAACGAATTGATATAAATGGTAAAATTCCATGTTTCATGCCTAAACTGATACAGCATATGAAACAAACTCATGTATTAAGTCTTATGTTTGTTTGATATGTTCACGTCTGAATAGAGAATCCAGGAGCAATTACCTGAAATTAAATCTTTTTTAACCATACTCGCAGTATTTTAGAGTAAATGGTAAAATGAAAAAATAATCTACAATACACATTCCTAGAGAAAAACTATTATGCTCAGAATTCAAAATGGCTAATTCCCCAACAAAGTGAAATTGTCTGTCTGCCTGCCTGCCTGGACAGCAAGTGGTAGACTCAAGTGGACTATAAGATGAATGACCTTGAAGCTGCTGCTAAAGCAGCTGTGGCAGCAAGTCTTGCCTCACTGTGGAAAGATGCAATTACGCTTACATCACCCTTAACAGCAGGCTTGGGAATAACATGCACAGAGCAGCAGTTACTAAATGGACCATGTTGGTTTTTACTGTATCTGCCATCATCTACTACTGTCATTCGCTGCTTTGCTGAAAACTGCTGGAGCTGTGGCTACAAAACGGATGCTTCCAAGAAGCAGCAGGAAGCCACTTTCAAGCTAAGCTATTTCAAGACCCTTTTTCAGTCTTAAATTTGTTCCCTAGACAGGCTAGTAGACTCGACTGGATAATGAGTCATCTTGTATTTTGAGCATAAGGTTTCCCATGTGAACAAAATTGAGCTGAACTACTAAAAGATGCAGAAAATCCAAACAATATGACTACACAAAAGCTTTTGTTCAGTTTCATTAGCTTTTGTCCTCCTTCTAGGTCACATTTGCCCCTGCATCATCAACCTGTGAATTGGCTCTCAAGAAACAGAGTCATTAATTTTTTTGTGTAGTTCAATAACAGAAAACATGTTTAAGATAATTGCATGATTATAAAATTTGCTTTAAACATTTTGTAGCAGGACTTATTTTAAAAGCAATACTTAGACTTTGGGTACTAGAGGCAGGAAATGTTTGGTCACTTCTACAGATAAACCTTTTCTTCAGAGTTCAAAGCTGGCAAAATGAGGTCAAATAGCCAATTGCTTTTACTGGGAAAATAACCCTCAGGTCAGGGTTTTCCCATCTGTGAATGTAGAAAGAAGCTTAACTGCAACTAAGCAAAGAGCAAGCACAAAGAATCAATGCACTTCTTTCATTTGAAAGAGTTAAACTGTATGTGGACCAGGCTTGCTCTTAAACAGTGAGAGGCCACAGGGTTCTCCACAAGAGGAAGAAGAAGAATCTCCAAGGACCTCCAGTGGATACATTTCAAAAGTCTTGGTTTCTCTCAGATAAAATTCCACACACCTGGTTTGGTTTACGCGCCCAAAGAATATCCTTTTACTTACAGGTAAATAGCTGGCATGTATTTACAAAAGAATAAACCGTCTATTTGCATCCATCCAACAGATGGATTAGCATTTCTCAGTACGGTTCAATCATTGTTTTCTGCAACTTTATAACAGCAGGACAAGTACTGCTCTCAAACTCAATCTTAAGTTCAAGATTAGTAGGAAAAAGTATCTTAACTAGCATAATCTCCATTTACATCCAACCCAATCAGTTAAATTAAGCGGTGATCATTACCAGGCCACACAAAATAGTTTCTACTTCTCACTCCTCTCCCATTGGAACATAACCAATGTTAGACCAGGAATTTTGGTTCCAAGCTGAAAGGTAACGAGAGATCCCATATCCCAGTGATCTCACTACTTCAGTGAGCTCACTTTAAAAGTAAATGTTTTTCCCTAGAATATTTAAATGAAGATTCTCTGGGGAAAGACAATCTCTAGTTACTATCTCTCTTCTAACCTGGAAAAGATCCACTTTGCTTGTTCTCCCTTCCTTCAAACCTCTGGGGCAGAGCTCCTCTGCTCTTCTCCTGGGAATGAGCTAGTGATTTTCCCACAGGGGTTTCTGCATACCTCCTACTGGTAGAAATCACCTCCCGCTCACCTATTGGAATGCACAGGACTGAACCACTCCGGGCGTGAGAATGAGCTGGGCTTTAATAACACAAAGGGGCCTTACACATGTATTTATACTTACAGCCACTAAAATCCAAAATAGTGTCACTGAAATGTAAGGGCTAGGGTCTAAGGCATCTGCGTTCAAAGCAATGATTCCACCAAAAACTGCAGCAATCCCGACAATCACCTCAATCACCTGAGGAAAAAAGAACAGAGTAAGGAGCGGCACAACTGCACATCTGACCTAGAACATTCATTCCATGAGTATATACCGGACACAGACAGTGGTGGAGGGAGTTTGATGACTGCCCATCTATTTTTAAATTAAAGAGTGTCCTTAGGCTATCCCACTGATAGTTATGCCACTGCTTGAGCAACTGTGGCCTGTGCTGGCTGCAACTTGGCACTTTTTTAGTTGGGTACAGGGCTTTTTTCAAGGTGCACTGAGTACTGGCAACTTTTCCTCCACCTGTTAAATAGCCCTGTGGGCCCTAAAAAAAAAATGCATCTGGTGCTGCCTCTGCTCCCCTTCCCTGTGTCCTCTCTTCTGCCAGGGAAAGAGAGACTGCAGCCTGGGCAAAGAAGTGGAAGAGAAAAGAGGACTCATGCTGGGCCCATGGGAAAAGAGAGAAGGGATTCAGCCTGCCTGCTGATAGAAGGGTGGTGAAAGACAGTGAGGACCTGGGGAGATGGGAGAGAGGGCAAAGTAGTGCAAGGGGGTGAGAAATGATGCTTGGGCCACCAAGCCCCTATCATTGTTCTTTTGTGTGGGTTGAGGGGGAAGGAGATATTATGTCGGGGCCACTCAGCCTCTATCATCATCCATGTGTGTGGGAAGAAGCCACTGATCCACCGTCATGGTTGTAAAAGGAGAATGTTATGTTGGGATCCAAAATGTCCAGACAACAAAAGCAGAAAAAGTCTTTTTCTTTTTGTTTAGTGATTCAAATATTTCAGCTTTGGGAATCTGAATATGCAGCATCTCAGATATCTTTGTATTTTGCATGGTACAGAAGGAAATGCATATTTCTTTCTATTTCTCCAGTTGCACTGCATTCAGAGTCTGGTTTCTTGAGGTTTCCAGTTCAATTTTTGTCTGTATATTTGTATTTATAATTTGTGGTCACTTATTCTATATTTGGTGAGGGTCTATCTATGTTTTGTCTGTGTATTCTTCTAGTGTTCAGTCCAGCTTGTTCTGTTTTCCCAGGAGGAGGTGTATTGGTGTTCTAGAGTTGAGTGTAATATTTGCACTGCTGTTATTTCACAGGCTCTGCAACCAGTTACAGGGGGCAGGAGTCTGGGTGGTTACCCCTTCCCATCCCATACCCAAGGAGGGCCTGTATATGAGTACCTGTACCTTTTTTCCAGAAAAAAAAGCACTGACTATGTATACAGTGGATATATCACAGACCATACACTTAAGCAGTACAATTCATCTACTGATTTGCATGGGAATACTTAGAATATTTTTAGGCTCAGGGTTGTGTACTATGGCAGTGCTAAACCAAAACTTTGGAAGCAAGACAATCTGACAAATGGGTATACAGTCCACAGAAAGAGGGAAAATTTCAAAGTCTTTTTATGTCCTAATGGCAGCAACATTCCTTAGTAGGGGACCAAGGTTCCCTCTAGAACCTGGCACATGCACTCCCTGAGTCCCATCCACATCTGTCAAGTGTTGTGAGAGAGCTAGCTTTTCCTTTCCCTGCAATTGTAAATGCTGCCTTCACAGTACCATGGGGATATTTTTCAACCAGCAGCAACTTGTAAACCAAGAATTGCCAAGCCCAGGGAATGCATTCCAGTCAGATATGTAAGAGGAGATAGTATGCTTGGGAACTCCTATTAATTAGTACTAAATCCCAATGGTGGTGGCAACACAATAAATAGAACTGGGGTCTAATTATTCACTATGATCCAATAGCTAGAGCCCATCCTTGATATTCACTGGCCAACAGCTCAGTCTTCCTAGCATGTAGACAGATGGACTCAGGACCAGTGGGTTTATGCTCCCCTGCAAGCAGATGGAGATGGAGCAAACTGACCTCACAGTATATATACCCCTGCAGTGACCCCAGCCTACCAGTATTTTCTGTCTCCAGCATATAGTGGACGTGCATCTCCCCTATGGGGACTGCTTTGAGCTTTTTGGAAGAAGAAATTTGAAATTCTAAATTCAGGAAAAGAAAGCCCTGCTCTCTTGCGGTGATACCTAAGGGTCCCTCTCCCAGTTGAGGTGATTTCTGTGGTTCCTCAGAAGTGTGCCTTGGTCCAGTAGCCGGTTCCCAGGGTGGACTTAGCTGCTTGTACAGCTGAAAGACAGCGGGTACAGAATGCCAAGTGCATCAGTGACGACAGATGCCCTCTCCCCCCACAGCCGGAGGCCATCTCTGCGCTCAGCTGGTAAGCACTGAGCTCTGGTAAATTTTCAAAAAAAGAAAAAGAACTTTACCTACAGAGTCAGTTAGGTGGTTTTTAGGCCTTCCTTCGGTCTCTGTTCTTGGTGCGCCATCCCGACGTTGTTCCCAGTCCCATTGGAGTTAGGGGAACTGGGCGGCCTGGCGGGTTGAGCGGCCCAGGTAGGCTAGGCCCCGCAGTGGGGTTTTCTCGGCACGCTGTGTGGGAGAGGCCACAGCAGCGTTTTCACGCGCTTGTATGTGCTTTCTGCCCTCTACAGAACGTTGGTATATGCAGCATATGCGTTGTGAGCACTGCGCTAGGCGTGACTTTTGTGCGCATTACCTTTTTGAGTGTGGTGATACACTCCAGCAGGGCGCACTAGTGGTGCATGCGCTTTGCACTTTTATTGCTGGGGCGCCTATAATTTGTGCGCGCACATTTTTTGAGTGCGAGCCGTTTGAACGCAAAGTTACCGCTGCTCATGGCGCCGATAAACAAGAAGCCTTTCTCTTTCTGTTGCCTGTCATATTAGGGCTTCTTAGCCTGACCTGGCTTCTAACCTGTGTCAGCGCTGTTCAGATGCTCAGGGAGAGTGGTCTTCCTTGGATTTTGCTAAACCTGGATCCTCTCATTCTGATGATAGTCTGGTTATGGTTTTGGCTGGAAGTGCGCCAGATCTTGGTTCTCCCTTGACTGGCTCCTCCACTGGAGAGGACAGTTCTGTGAGACCAGCTCCAGTTCCTTCTGGGCTTGGTCTGGTCCCGGCTGCTTTTTCTTGGGTGGAATTTTTTCAAGGCTTACAAGCCTTTCTTCAGGCGCAGTCCTCTGGTTCCCCCATTTCAGGCTGGTCGGACCCTCAGCCAGTGGCTCCTCCCTCTTCCGGTCCTATGCTTAAGCGCCGGGGCTCGCCTCAGCCGAAGAGTCCCATTGGAACATCAATTGCCTGGAGGCCCAGGCAGTAAGGATGGCATGCTTGCAGTTCAGCCACAGGCTGCGGAATCAAGCAGTTCACATGATGTCAGACAATGCAACGACGGTGGCCTGTATCAATCGCCAGGGAGGAACCAAGAGTCAGCAAGTGTCGCAGGAAATAGGCCAGCTTATGGAATGGGCAGAAGTCATCTGCAGATGATCTCGGCCTCTCACATTGCAGGAAAAGACAACGTAAAGCGGGCTTTCTCAGCAAGGAGAGTCTGAACCCAGGAGAGTGGGTGTTGTCAGCCGAGGGATTTCAGCTGATTGTGGATCTTTGGGGCCTTCCATTCCTAGATCTTCTGGTGATTTCTCGAAATGGTAAGGTTCCTCGATTCTACAGCTGCAGGAGAGATCCATGGTCCCTGGGAATAGACGCTCTCATACAGGTCTGGCCGGAAGACAGATTTCTTTATGCCTTTCCTCCATGGCCCTTTGCTGGGCAGGATAATTTGCAAGATCAAAGGCCACAGGGGGATAGAACTCCTGGTGGCGCCAGATTGGCCCAGGCATCCGTGGTATGTGGATTTGCAATGACTCCTGGTGGAGGCCCCCCTTTATCTTCCGCCGCACATGGATCTGCTACAGCACAGACCAGTTCTTCACAAGGATCTGACTCGATTCTATCTTACAGTTTGGCCCTTGAGAGGGCTCGCCTGTTAAAGCGTGGTTATTCCTCTGCGGCGATTAACACTTTACTCCCTGCTCACAAGTTCCTTGGCTTATATGCGGGTTTGGAGAGAGTTTGAGGCCTGGTGTGAGGAGCAGGGTGTCCTTTTTCTTTAAGTTAAGATCTCTCTCATTCTGAATTTTTTGCAGGATGGATTGAATAAAGGCTTGGCCCTTTATTCCTTGAAGGTGCAAGCTGCAGCTTTGCCCGTTTCAGAGGCCTGGTGAATGGTGTTTCTTTGTCATCTCATCCTGATGTGGCCCGTTTTTTGAAGGGAGTGAAGCATCTTAGGCCTCCCTTGAGGTTATCGGTTCCATCGTGGAGTCTTAATTTGGTGCTGGACTTTTTGGCGAGCCCTACATTCCGACCACTGTGTAGCCTTTCCTTATGGTTGTTGACCCTGAAGACTGTGTTCCTGGTGGCAATATGTTCTGCGTGTCAGATTTCTGAGCTGCAGGCCTTGTCTTGCCGGGAGCCGTTCCTTCGGGGTGACTCCGGGGGTGTTACAGCTGCATATTGTTCCATCCTTTTTACCCAAGGTAGTCTCAGACTTTCATTTGAATCAATCCATCTCCTTGCCATCCCTGGATAAGGGCAGGGTTGCGGAGGAGTTTCTCCTTTTGTGCTCCTTGGATGTTGAGCGTCTTGTCGTGTGGTATCTGGAGGTCTATGAGTCTTTTTGAAAGACGGATTGCCTGTTCGTTCTCCATGGCGGGAGTAAGCAGGGCGCTCTGGCTTCGCGGGCTACTATAGCTCGCTGGATTAAGGAGGTGGTCACGGCCGTGTATGTGGATGCTGGAAAGCCGTTGCCAACTCAGGTTAGGGCCCATTCCACAAGGGCTCAGGCAGTGTCATGGGCGGCGGTTAGCCTGTTGTGTTCCGTCGATATCTTCCGAGCTGTGACATGGCCTCCTTACACACTTTTTGCAGGTTTTATCGTCTGGATATGCAGGCCCGGGGAGGATGCAGCCTTTGCACGTGCAGTGTTGACTGGATCGCAGGCAGCCTCTCATCCTATTGGGGAGTAGTTTTGGTACCTCCACTGGTCTTGAGTCCATCTGTCTACACACTAGAAAATGGAGAAATTACTTACCTGATAATTTCGCTTTCCTTAGAGTAGACAGATGGACTCAGCTTCCCACCCTCGGCTGCCGCTTGAGTGGGTCAATAGTCCTCCTGTGGGGCTCTGGGTCCCAAGGGATTACTGGGAAGTGTTCTTCCAGTCCCTAGCTTGGGGTACCTTGAATCTTATGTGAGTTCAGTATTTATGGTTGGTTGAGTACAGTTCTGGTTACCTGTTTTTTCATCATGTTTTTTAATCAAGTTTTTTGCTACTCTGTCCACAGTTGCTTTTGAAGAGAATATTGGCAGGCTGGGTCAGTGCAGGTTGATATATACTGTGACGTCAGCTTGCTCTGTCTCCATCTGCTGGCAGGGGAGCATAATCCCACTGGTCCTGAGTCCATTTGTCTACACTAAGGAAAACGAAATTATCAGGTAATTAATTTCTCCATTTAAGATACTTTTTTACCGTATATATGTACAAATTTACACCCACTGTTCAAGCAGGTGTAGTTTTGTGCATGTATGTCATCACCAGTTACACACATATCCATGAATTTTCAAAGCATATTTATGCACTTAAATACACTTGGAAAATTCTGGCAGAAGTCTACATATAAAATGTTCTTGCAGACTTTAGCCTATGCTGGCTGTTTGAAAATTACTCTCAAATATATTTATTTAAAAGGCTTATATACCGCTCAATCCAATGTTCCAGGTGGCTTGCATCAGAACAATCATAAAAGTATATAATGAAAATAATTTACAAATAAGCAGTCACAGAGAACATTAAAACAATCATAGGAACAAAAGAAAAAATAATCACAGTTTAGCATAAATTGTCTAATTCCCTTTACTAATTGTCTTTACCAACTCCTGAGCCCCTCTTTTTGGGTCCTTAAGCTTTTAGCACAGCTGTATGGATACAACAGGGCTTTAGATCATAACCAGATGATGAATTTGCTGAAACACTGACTGTTTTTTAAACTTTCTTTATTCAAAAGATTCAAATTGCAAATTACATTGCCAAGAAATGATCCAATTGTCAAAACTCATAATAGCACAATAACTATCAGCTCTTGTAACATCAGAATTGTCTCTTCTCGTTTTTCATTTTTAACTTTCTACACCCACAATTACCTCTATACATACTTACCAGCATAAACAAACATCCTTATTGACCATTACTCATTCACACCCTCACATACTTTCTCATTCACTCATAATTCCTCATTAGATCAACTATGCAATGTCACAAAAGTGGAGATAAAAGAATGAATGTCTACAAGCAAAGTACCAAAAAACTTAGTCCATAACAGAAGAGTTTCTTGCTTTGTGGCGCACCGTACTGAATCGGCCTGTTAGTTACTTGTTTGTTTTGCCAAGGTTGCAAGGTGGTGTTTGTGGGGGGATAGCCAGTGCCTGGTAACAAGTGTAAACAAGTGATATAATAATAGCATCAAGCTCTAGTCAGCAAAAGCATGCAATGCAAATACATATTTACAGTTTGTCAATACCTTTGTAATTTAGGAAAGGGGACATAGCATTTTGGTATATGCATACTTTGAATTCCCTTGGTGTCTGTCTGTGTGTTTTGGGGGGGGGGGTGACTGGTGAGAGGGGAAGTGACTTGGGTGAATGTATGGGATGTCAGGTGGGAGAAAGACTAGTTGGGGTAGTGGCTAGATAGAGAGATTCAACCTGGTGTGTGTGTGTGGGTGGGGTGACTTGTCAACCCATACAGTTAACCTAGTCACACCCCCCAACACATACATAACAGGCTGCCTCTCTCTCCCATGTCACTCCATACAGTCACTTCCCCTCTAACCAGTCCCACCCCACACAGAACTGGCTGCCTCTCTCTCACCAATCACAACCCCAAGCAGTCTCTCTCCCCCCCCATATAGTCACCCCAGTCACTCCCCCATCACCAGTCACCCCCACACACCAGGATGCCTTTCTCTCACCACTCACCAACCAGTCTCTCTCCCACCTGTCATCCCAGTCACTCCCCCTCTCACTAGTCATCACCCCAACCAGTCTCTCTCCCACCTGTCTCTCTCCCATCTGTCACCCCAGTCACTTCCCCCTCACCCAAATACACAGACACAAGGGGAATTAAAAGTATGCATATGCTAAAATGCCAGGGCCCCTTTCCTAAAATACAAAAGGATTGGCAAATTTTAAAACATGCAATTGCATTAAATGCTTTTGCTTATTCTGACTAGAACATGATGGTATTATTATATCATTTGTTTGTTTACATTTGTTACCAGGCACTGGCCATACCCCCTCAAATGCCACCTTGCAATCTTGGCAACACAAACAAGTAACTAAGGAGACGGCCAATGGGAATGCAAAACCATATCTCTAGCAAACTTCTCCTCAATTGACATTTTTTTTAACTTATTGGTAACATTTCTAGTTAGCGCGCACTAACATCCAGTTAGTGCGCACTAAGTCCGTAAATAGGAAACCTATAGTTAGTGCGTACTAACAGACTTAGTGCACACTAACACGAAATACTAATTTTCCAGAAATTTCATCTTTTTTTTGTTTCATGGCGCTCTGGAAATGAGACGAAATAGATAATTTCATTGCCATTATCTATTTCATTGAAAACAAATGCACATCCCTAAAAATGATTCACCATTAACTGTTCCTACAGGGATAGACAGGGCAGAGAAGTTTCCACCCAAAGTGTCAGGTTAGGCTTTTTTGCCAACAGTAATACTAAATATATAAAACGCCCCTCCAAAGCACTGTGCTGAGTATTCTCTGCATTCCATCCCAATATAATCAATTAAGCTGTGAGGTCAACCTGTTTCTCCAGGATCTGAGTCAGCTTAGTCTGAATTCCTTGCCAAAACGGCTGCAACTTCCCACACCAAACAAACAAGTGCAGGTAAGTGTCAACATCTCGATGACACCTATAACACAAATCGGTGTCAAAAAACCTAAGCCATCTAATTCTGTCAAGAAAAATCCTATGCAACAATTTGAACTATGCAACAATATACACATCAGAGGTTAATTTATAAAGTGAAGAGAAACAGCAAAACATATCAACATCTATCATCTCAACTCCTAGATCCTTGGACCACTTATCAGCTAAGCCTTCCAAATAAGGTGCCTTAGCATTATTACGTAAGAGCTTATACCACCAGGCAATCTTATTGAACTTGTGGGGGTAGATTTTCAAAAAACGCGAATAAGCGTACTTTTGCTGGCGCATCAGGCGCAAGCAAAAGTACGCTGGATTTTAGGAGATATGCGCGGAGCCGCGTGTATCCACTAAAATCCTGGATCGGCGCGCGCAAGGCTATGAATTCTGTATAGCCGGCGCGCGCCGAGCCGCGCAGCCTACCCCCGTTC
Organism: Rhinatrema bivittatum; assembly: GCF_901001135.1. NCBI lineage: Eukaryota > Metazoa > Chordata > Amphibia > Gymnophiona > Rhinatrematidae > Rhinatrema > Rhinatrema bivittatum. Next base: position 79,340,298 of record NC_042623.1, read on the forward strand.
CCTCCAAGGCCGCTCCGAAATCGGAGTGGCCTTGGAGGGAATCCTCTAACGCCCTCCCCTCACCTTCCCCTCCCTTCCTCTACCTAACCCACCCGCCCGGCCCTGTCTACACCCCCCCCTTACCTTTCTCCGGGGATTTACGCCTCCCGAAGGGAGAAGTAAATCCCTGCGCGCCAGCGGGCCTGTTGCGCGCCGGGACGCAACCTGGGGGCGGGTACGGAGGGCGCGGCCACGCCCCGGGCCGTAGCCACGCCCCCGTACCCGCCCCCAAAACACTGCCGACACGCCCCCTAAACGCCGCGACGACCGGGCCCGCCCCCTGACACGCCCCCCCCGGAGAACCCCGGGACTTACGCGAGTCCCGGGGCTCTGCGCGCGCCGGTAGGCCTATGTAAAATAGGCTCACCGGCGCGCAGGGCCCTGCTCGCCTAAATCCGCCCGGTTTTGGGCGGATTTAGGCGAGCAGGGCTCTGAAAATCCGCCCCGTGAGGAGTAATCTTAAGGCAAAAATCAAAATCCCCCATTAAGGAACCTACAGCAATCTGAAAAGCGATGTGATAAAATGTCTCACTTGTAGATATCCATAGAAATGAACAGCTGGAACATTCCATTTATCTTTTAATTCTTAGAACGAAACCACTTCCAATGAGTCAAGCTCTAAATGATCTCACACAGCCATTATGCCCTTGTCCCACCACAGATGAAAAAAGTCCAAATTCTTAACCTGGAGGGAATTGAGAATGATTGACAAATTGTACAAAAGGTGAAAGATAAGAGCCAACTTGAAAAAGTTTTGTATCCTCCTCCAAATTGTAATGAGAGATAGAAACAAGTGGGTCAATTTAAACTGAGAAGGCCTGCACTCTTATAATGTAAAAAGTTAATCAACGTTGCATAAGTGTGCAGAGGGAAGTAACGCTAGTCTTCCTTGTTTTTAATTTGCAATAATCTTAAAACAATTTTTCTAAAAAAAATATGTAACAGTGTGGCAGAGAAGTTATGCTTATGAGTGACCTGAAGCATACCCAGCAATCTGGTACTTAAGTAATGCACGGGTGTTATGAACAGTCCTGCCACCTAATTCCAATTTTCAATTTGATCTGGAATCAAGTTGATAATATAAATTTGATGTGAACAATAAAAAAAAAAATATATAACTTTATGTGAATGCTGTTGGGTGTTATTACATCTACTACATTAGGGATGGCCACCCCGGAGTTATCCAGAAATAATAACGTCATTCAGCAAAAAGGCTTATCTTAAACTCATGCCTCTGAAAAAAGATACATTGGAAATCTTTAGAGTCTCTCAGTTACATAGCTAAACGTTCCAAAAATAACATTAACAGCAGTGGCGATAGGGCACAACCCTGCCGAGTACTCCTACAATGAGGAAAGGAGTCAAAGGGATGGCCATTCATCAGTATCTGAGCACTGGGGGATTCATATAAAGCTCTCAGACCCCACATAAAAAAATCAGAAAACCCATATTCAGATGATAATCACTTTCTCCTTTAACTCTTCGAGAAAGAATTGCATCTTAGATAATCTTTCTTCTTCCAGGTCATCTGTAACGGATTTTGTGACAGATTTTGAAACCTCCATTGAGATCTCTTTCACCACCTTTTCAGAAAAGGTGAGTTACAATGTTGAGATCTCTGCTGCAGGCTTGGCCTTGTCACTTGGGAGCTTCCAAATTTTAGTAGATATATCTAGGCTCTCTCTTGTGACAATTCTGTCCATAAACCCTGTCCAAACTGAGAGCACTATGTTAAAAGAAGCTGAGGTAACAAAAAAACAAAATCCAAAGTGGGAGAAAGCAAAGCTATACTGTTAAACTACAGGGTCTGCTTAGGAGCTCTTCCTAGGATGTCTGCTCATCCACGGGTCATCAGGTAATTTTAAAACACTGACTTTTAACACCTGTGAACTATAATGCAGTGCACAAACACAGTCATTTTAACTATTATGCCTTCGTTGTCCAAACAAGTATTCTCTTAAGCAAGTATCTACATATTGCTAGTATTATGTATTTTCCACATTCATATTCATGTGCATTCCATTTGTCTCCTCAAAAATGTAGCTTTCCTTACTGAATACGATTTCAGGACCCGAACAGGAAAGTTCACATTCTTTAAACCACGAGGACTCTCATATGCTGTACCCTAAAGGGAAAAAAAATCACATATATATATATATATATATATATAAGAAAATTATTCCTTACCTGCTAATTTTCGTTCCTGTAGTACCAAGGATCAGTCCAGACGGTGGGTTATGTCCCCCGTCCAGCAGATGTAGTCAGACAAGGCTTCAGAGGGTGCTGACGTATAAACCAGTGCACCCTCTGCAAGAGCTCAGTATAGAGTATATCAAAGCAGAATAAAAACTTACGAAGGATGGATCAAGTGTCCCCAACCATAACAGAACATAAACCAGGGCAACTCGTGCCATAACTGTAACTTGCAGAAAGAACTGTGAAAACAGACTCATAAGACGAGCAGAACAACGTGTTTCAGAATGAGCAGAGTAGATCGAGCAGGAAAGACCCTATGAACCCAGTAACCAACGAGGTGGGCGTCTGGACTGATCTTTGGTACTACAGGAACGAAAATTAGCAGGTAAAGAATGCATTTCTTTTCCCTGTACGTACCAGGATCAGTCCAGACGGTGGGATGTATCAAAGCTTCCCTACACCGGGTGGGCCCCTGAAAGCCCTGCTCGAATGACCTGGTCGCCAAAGTGTCCGGAGGTAGAAGATGGTAGGTGCAGTCGATAATGTCGCGCAAAGGTGTGCAATGACTTCCAAGTCGCCGCTCGGCAAATCTCCTGGGAGGAGATGGACTGTACCTCAGCCCAGGAAGCTGCCTGTGAGCGAAGAGAGTGGGCTTTGACGCCCAGTGGAGGAGTCCGACCCGCCCCTATGAATGCTGCCGCTATGGCTTCCTTTAGCCATCTCGTAATAGTCGTCTTCGAGGCCTGGGACCCTTTTCTCGGCCCCGACCAGAGGACAAACAAATGGTCCAAGACCCTGATGTCGTTAGTAACCTCCAAGTAGCGAATCAGCATGCGTTTGACGTCCAGAAAATGAAGAGATCTCGGTTCGTCAGCTGTGAAGGACGGGAGCTCTACCGTCTGGTTCAGATGGAAAGTAGAGACAACCTTGGGTAGGAATGATGGAACTGTACGTAGAGAGACACCGGTGTCCGTGAAACAGAGGTAGGGTTCCTGGCAAGAGAGCACTTGAAGTTCCGAGATGCGACGAGTGGAAAAAATGGCCACCAGAAAAACTGTCTTGAGCGTGAGATCCTTGATGGTGGCGTTGCGCTGAGGCTCGAAGGGAGGGCCTGCCAGCGTCCGAAGGACCAAATTAAGGCCTCAAGAAGGGCATGGATCCCGCACCGGAGGTCGGAAATGCTTCACTCCCTTGAGAAACCGGGCGATGTCCGGCTGTACCAAGAGCGACGGATGATCTGCGTATTGGATGAGCGAACCCAGAGCGGCCACTTGGACTCGTAAGGAATTGTAGGAAAGGCCTTTGTCCAGTCCGTCTTGGAGGAACGCCAGGATCTGAGGAACCAAGGCCCTTATGGGATGAGTACCATACGCTGTGCACCACATCTCGAAAACCTTCCAGACCCTCACATAAGCCACTGAAGTCGAGGTTTTGCGGGCCTTTAGGAGAGTCGAGACTACTGCCTCAGGGTATCCTTTGCATCTGAGGTGGCGCCGTTCAAAAGCCAGGCCGCAAGACAAAAGCGTTCTGCCTGATCGAAAAATACCGGTCCCTGATGGAGCAGCCAATGAAGGTGGCCCAACCGAAGTGGGCCGTCCACTGCTAGCTGGAGCAGATCTGCAAACCAGGGGCAACGTGGCCATTTGGGAGCCACCAGAATAACGGGCCCCCGATGGAGCTCTATTCTCCGGATGACCTTGCCCACAAGAGGCCAAGGGGGAAAGACATAAAGTAGGAGGTGGCATAGCCAAGGCAGCACTAGAGCGTCTACCCCTTCCGCACTGTGCTCCCGCCTGCGGCTGAAGAATCGGGACGCTTTGGTGTTGAGAGACGTCGCCATCAGGTCCAGGCGAGGTGGCCCCCAACGATGAATGAGAAGTTGCATTGCTTCGTCAGAAAGAGACCACTCTCCGGGGTCCAACTGCTGAAGACTCAGGTAGTCTGCCTGAATGTTGTCTACGCCCGCAATGTGTGAGGCAGCCAGGCGTGTTAGGTGCTTCTCCGCCCACGCCATCAGGCGCGCCATTTCGAGCGATACGTGTCGGCTCCTTGTGCCTCCCTGTCGGTTGATATACACTACGGTGGTCGCATTGTCTGAGAGGATCCTTACCGCCCGATTCCGCACCAGGGGTAGGAAGTGTATGAGCGACAGGCGCACTGCTCTCGTTTCCAGCCGATTGATCGGCCAGGTCGCTTGTGCCTTCGTCCACTGCCCCTGTGCAGAGCTCCAGTCGCATACTGCCCCCCATCCGGATAGGATGGCATCGGTGGTGACAACCACCCAATTCGGTACCTCGAGGGAAATGCCTTGGGCCAGATGTCGTGGGTCCAACCACCAACTCAAGCTGTCCTTGGCGAGCTGGGGGAGAGGGAGCATGAGCTAGTAGACCTGCGAGACTGGTTTCCAGCGGGTTAGCAGAGCCGCTTGTAGTGGATGGAGGTGCGCAAAGACCCAGGGGACGAGGTCGATCGTGGAGGCTATGGAGCCCAGGAGCTGTAGATAGTCCCAGGACGTGGGCGCTGGTAATACAATAAAGTGTTGTATTTGTTCCCGGAGGGCCTTGTCCGGGCGTAGGAAGACCTTGCCCTGAAGCGTTTCGAACCATGCTCCCAAGAAGTCCAAGTACTGCGAAGGGATGAGGGAGCTCTTGGCGAAATTCTCGACCCAGCCCAGGGAACGGAGGAGCCGGACGACCCTGGAGACCGCCAACTGCCCCTGCGCAAAGGATTTCGCCCGAATAAGCCAGTCGTCCAGGTAGGGGTGGACTAGAATCCCCTCGCACCTCAGGGCTGCCGCCACTACCACCATGACCTTTGTGAAGGTCCGCGGGGCGGTCGCCAGCCCGAAGGGAAGAGCCTGGAACTGAAAGTGCTGATTCAAAATCTTGAAGCGAAGGAACCGCCTGTGGGCCTGGAGGATGGGAATGTGGAGATAGGCCTTGGTCAGATCCAGCGAGACGAGAAATTCCCCCTGATGTACTGCCACAATGACGGAGCGCAGCGTCTCCATGCGGAAATGGAGGACCCTTAGAGACTTGTTGACCTCCTTGAGATCCAGGATTGGGTGATAAGACCCGTCCTTTTTGGGTATGACGAAGTAAATGGAATAATGGCCCAAGCCCACCTCTCCTGAGGGGACGGGAGATGGCCCCTAGGTCCTGCAGTCTGTCCAGGGTCTGTCGTACCGCCAGCCTCTTGTGGTCCGAACCGCAGGGAGAAAAGAGAAACCTGTCTCTCGGGAGGCGGACAAACTCTAATGCGTAGCCGTTCTTTAAGATATCTAGAACCCACTGGTCTGAGGTGATGTGGACCCACTCCTCGTAAAAGCGAGAGATTCGTCCTCCGATCCTTGGGGTGGAGGAGTGGGTGAGCTCGGCATTATTGAAGTGGATTTGGAGGGGGTCCCCTGACTCGATCCCTCCCGAGTGGGCCTGCGACCACGAAAGGAACAGGGCCAAGACTGGGATCTGGAAGAAGGCATCCGGGGCCCTGTCTGTCTGTAACCACGGTAGCGACGCTGCGCCCAGGACAGAATCCTGGCAGGAGTAAAAGACCTGACGTTCCGCTGTCGATCTTTGGGCAAACAGTGGACCGCATTCTCTCCCAGAGACTTGATGAGCTGGTCTAGATCCTCACCAAAGAGGAACCTGCCCTTGAAAGGAAGGGAGCCCAGGCTGGACTTGGAAGAAGAATCCGCCGACCACTTGCGAAGCCATAGGAGACGCCTCGCCGACACCACCGAGACCATGGATCTCACCAGGACCCGGAACAGATCATACAAGGCGTCCATCCATACGCTATGGCGGACTCTAGGCGGTCAGCCTGGGTGGCTTCCTTGGGTGGCAAGGCTTGCGAGGTGAGTAGTTGCTGAACCCAGGGGAGACTCGCCCTCTGAGCGAGAGAGCTACAGATGGCAGCGCGCATCCCCAGTGCCGAGACTTCAAAGACTCTCTTGAGGTAAATTTCCAGCTTCCTGTTCTGTAGGTCCCGCAGGGCCGTGCCACCCGTAACCGGAATGGTTGACCTCTTGGTGACTGCCGACACCGAGTCCACCTTCTGGACCTTGAGCAACTCCAGGAAGTCCTCCGGGAGTGGATAAAGCTTCTCCATGGCTCTTCCGACCTTCAGGGACGATTCGGGAGTATCCCATTCCTTAGTCAATAGCTGCAGGAAGGTGGGATGGGTGGGAAAGGCCCGGGACAGAGGGCGCAGACCGGCTAGGACAGGGTCCCCCTTCTTGGCGGATGAGGCGACGACTGGAGCAGAGGGTGCCGGCAGGTCGGACGGGGGATCAAGGTCCAACTCCTAAAGAATCTGGGGGATAAGATCCTCGAGCTCCTCTCTCCTGAAGATGCGGAGGACCCGCGGGTCATCTCCATCCAGCTATGCCTCCGAGAGAGTGGCATCCGGATGAGCCGGGGGATCCCCCCCGATCCGGGAGAGCGCCCGCCCCTCCCAGTGAGGGTGGTGCAAAGTGGGCCCTGGGGGCCCCATGGGAGGTCCCTGGTGCCCCCCGTGGAGCATCCGCTAAGCGGGGAATCTTGGCGGGAGGTGGTTCCGGAGTGGGCACCCTGCGAGCTTCCAGTCGCTGCAGGTATGCATTGTGCATGAGCACAATGAACTCCGGGGAGAAACGTAGAGGACCCGGGGGGGGGGGGGGGGCCACAAAGGAATTATCTGGTGGGACCTGGGCACCGAGGGCAGCCACCAGCGTTAGTATTGGTGGGGAACCGTCCCGAGAATCCTGCTCTTCCTCCTCTGATGGCTGCAAATCGTGGTCCGGGGGATTCAAAATGGCTGCCGTTCCCACTGAAAGCGGCGAAAGGGTCGGCCTATGCTGCCCAAGCCGCGCGGAAGCACGGAAAGAAAAGTTGTTTAGCGGCCCTGAGGTGCCCTCCCCACCGGGGAGGCACCTGGAACAAATGCCCTCTCGGGAGATCCTCGACCCCAGCTCGCCACAGGCCGAGCAGCGGGACAGTTGCGGCATGCTCTCAGGCGGCCGGGGGAAGAGGGGGGGCGAGCCGTGGGGGGGGGGGGGGCCCGAACAACGGTAGAAATGCCATGGGGAGCGGGAAACACACCTCCGCTACCCTCAAGTGCCCCGGATAGGCAGCAGGGGAATCTCACCTCCCTGCTGCTGCGGCCCCGGGGAAAGAAACGTCTCGGGGCCACGGGGCAGTGGGCGGCAAAATGGGGAGAGGCTGGCACCACCAGCTTCCACCAACCCAGAAACACAGCACCTAAGCTGGAAAGGAAAGGATAAACAGAACAAATTCAAAAGGCTCACTTACCCCAGGAAAGAGGAAGGAGGGAGTAGGAGGAGAGAAGTGACTGAGGCAGCCCAGCCTGCAAGCCACACAGACCTTTCAAACCCCCTTTACTTTTTTTTTTTTTTTTTTTTACAATAAACTAACTTGATCCAAACTTAACAAAAGAGACTGAGAGAAAGCAACAACTGAAGAAACTAGTCTTCATGCAGGGGATGCGTCAGGTTCCCCTACTCCTATCTGCTGGAGTCAGAAAGATACTGATTTCTTGCAGAGGGTGCACTGGTTTATACGTCAGCACCCTGCAAAGCCTTGTCTGACTCCATCTGCTGGACAGGGGACATAACCTGGACTGATCCTGGTACGTACAGGGAAATATGTTTATTTATTTATATTTATTTAAAATTATTTATAAACTGCTTTCCTGGCTAAAATAAGTCGTCCAAAGCCATGTACAACAAGGAGGGAAAGCAAACCTTAAGCCCTTGTTACCTTATGCAGTCAGCAAAACTGATACAGACATACCAACCACTGCACGTTCTACTTCTTGTTAAACTTCTATCATCCTCTTCTTCTACTCCCAGTTAGAACCATCCTTGTTTTATTGTAACTGCTTTTTCTGCGCACTTGTTATAATTTGTTATAATTTGTAAATGTATACTCGCATGTTATAGTTATGTACGTTTATAATGTATTGATGACCCCTTGTTTTAATGTAAACCGACATGATACGAATTTCCGTGAATGCCGGTATAGAAAAACTTAAATAAATAAATAAAATAAATAAATAAATATAGATACACATACACACACACACACACGTATATATGTAAACATATATACATATATGATATGTTGGTTTAAAGTTTAATCAGTCTGCACATAAACTAACAAAGACACATAAAAGATGAATGAGATAAAATGCAGCCTTTATTGAATTTAGTATTAGCATCTTTTGGCTGACTATACTGTAATAACTAATACTCCTGTAGAACCAGTTTTTTTTATATGAATGGCAAGTTTGCTTACCATAAACAGTGTTTTCCGTAGAAAGAGTGAATTAGCCATAACAAATGGGTGTGACATCATCCAGTGGCACTGCACAGATTTCTCTCTCATAGCTAGTAGAGTTTTTTGCTCTACTGTGCATGTGCAAGAATTTCCACTTGGGTATTACCTCATGAACTCCTTCAGACGATTTTAGAGCTAAGTCTAGATAGGTAATTGACTCTCCAGGTAGGCAGGCAGATATTTAGCTCATTCAGCTATCTACAGAAAACACCATTTACAGTAAGCAAACTTGCTTTTTCTGTCAATAAGCAGGGCTGAAATTAGCTATAACATGGGGAGTGAGGAAGGACGCAACACTATCACGTTACGTCCCTGCATTGAACTGCGGCAAGCGGGAAGAGAGACAAGTAACAACTGAGCCCGCTAGCTTTACCTGGTCTCCGTTCTGCTGGTGACAACATTTCTGGGGTTTCCCCTCCATTTAAAATCCATCGCTGAGGCAAAGAACTGGGAGTGAGGAAGGGCGCTAGTACCATCATCTTGCATCCCTGCACTGATCTGCAGCGAGTGGGAAGAGAGGTAACAGCTGAGCCCACTAGCTTCATCTGGTCTGTGTTCTGCTGAAGACATCACTTCTGGGATTCCCCCCCATTTAAGATCCATTGCTGTGGCAGAAAACTATGAATGAGGAAGGACACTAGCGCCATCATTTTACATCCCTCCACTGACCTACGGCGAGCGGGAAGAGAAGAGAGTAGCACCTAAGCCCACTAGCTCCACCTGCTCTCCGTTCTGTTGGTAACGTCACTTCAGGGGTTCCCCCCATTTAAGATCCATCACTGCGGTGTACCTAAGCCGCTTGCCAAAGGAGTGCACCCCTAGGTGCAGAAATGTGATCCATCCTGTTTCCTAACAAGGCCACTTAAGATGGGAAAGAAAAGGAAAGAATTAGTTTGAGCTGTTCGATCTGGGATGGCTTCTTCTACCTCTCTGACCCAACTGACCTTGAACTTGTTTTCTCAGAGATTACAATCTGGAGGTTCAGAGCTTGGTAGCCATTAGTCTCCCTGAATCCAGGAAGTCTCTCACTACCTCAGGCTTCATACTCCTCTTTGCTTAAACTCGGGGGAGAAGGTAGAATTGGTACATCCACCCCTCAATCTCACCATGATGGGCCAGTTCCAGCAGTAAGTGTTCCTGATAGTGTAGCCCCGATTGAGAGAGAGTATGTTTGTACCAACAAGCCTGAAGTTATAACTCTAGAAGCACTTTGGAATGCTGTTTCCAAAATGGAGTGATCCCTTTTTGATAGAATGGACTCAATGCTTACTAACATTAGATCTACGTCTGTTGTAGTTAATGAACATTTACAGACTATTCACAATTTGTTGCAAAAGGTTAATCCTATAGAAGAGAAATGTTCAACACTACTAAATTGTAACACAGTCTTAGTTAAGGATAATACTGCTTTGCATTCTAACATAGAGAATTTGGGTAATTTTTCTCATAAGCTTAACCTTAGATTTATAAATGTTCCTAAATGTCCAGTGATGTCTTATACTGAGATTTAAACAGATTCTATACAGATTATTTAAAGTTCTCATGAGAATCCATACCAGAAATAGCTAATGCCTTTTATATTTCCACTCAGGAGCAGGTGACTGCTTAGTGGGTGGGGGAGTTAATTCTCCACTTGCTGTTAGAAAGTTTGACCTTTCTGCCTGTTTGGATCAATCCCAGAATGATATGTTGGAATCTGTTACTCTTATTGTTACGTTTTTTTGAGAGATTGATAAGCAATTAACTTTGCAGTTTTTTTTCCCAAAAGACAGGCTTCACTTATGGGGAAGAAAGTTGCCATCTTCCCTGATATTGTGAAGGATTTGCAGGCTAAACGAAATTGTTTTTTTTTGCTTTGAAACCTTGAGTATTGGCACTTAATGCTTAGTTTATCTTAAAATTCCCCTGTAAGTGTGACATCAGATATCAGGGTTCTAAATTAATCTTTTTTGATCCATTGCAATTAGAGAACTTTCTACAAAATAGGGAAGCTCCAATTCCTATTGCTGCTGATAGAGACTAATATTGTATCATTTTTTTTCTCTGAAGCTGCTTATTTTCTTCTTTTTCCTTTTAAATCCGCACTCCCCTAAAAGTGGACTTACTAATAGTAACCATGTCTCTGTTTTATTGCTATATATTGTATGTTTCCTATATGATAATTCTATTACATGTATTGATATGCCTTTCCTATTTTCAAGCACTCTTGAGTTGTATAATTTGAAATTCAATAAAGAGAATTATAAATAAATAAATTAGCTATAACATGTCCCAAGCTGAGGCTGCAGCAACACATTTACTGAATAAACAACCCAGACCCAACTGTGGAGAGTAGACTGCTGAATGAACAGGCTATGCAACCTGCTTGTCCAACTTTACTATCACTCTTTGAAAGATTGTCCAGATAGAAATGGGATGTAAAGGTATATTCTGATGACCATGCGGCATTTTTGCAGATGTCTTTAATAGGCATGGTTCGTAGATGAACCACTGATGCAGTCATGGCTCTAAATTGATGAGCCTTGATGGTGTCTATAATTTGTAAGCCTAGTAGCCTTTAGCAGTGCATGATCCAGTCTGCTAACCAGTTGGATAATGTATGTTTGGCCATTGCTATGCCCAATCTATTGGGATCGTAAGAGATGAACAGTTGAGTAGAATGATGATGAGGCTGAGTTCTTCTCTTCTAATAAGACAAGACCCATTTACAGTCTAAGGCATGAAGGACTTTCTCACCTTCATATGCTTGAGGTTTCGGGAACAGCGTAGGTACCATGATGGATTGATTAATATAAAAAGCTGATATAACCTTTGGTAGAAAGTTTGAGTGAGTGCAGAGCACGTCATTGTGAAAAAACTGCATATAAGGATGATAAATAACTAAAGCCTGAAGTTTGCTGACTCTTCTGGGTGAGGTTACTGTGACCAGGAATATTACTTTTCATGTTAAAAACTTGAGTGAGGCCATCTCCAATGGTTCAAAGCGCAGTTTCAGCAGTTGTGTCAAAACCATGTTTAGATCCTACGGAATGGGTGTTTTTCAACTGGTGGTTTACTATTTATTTTATTTATTTAACACTTTTTCTATACCGACCTTCATGGTAATGACCATATCAGATCGGTTTACATCGAACAGGGTATAAAACTGAAACAACAAAATTAAAATTAAAACATATGAACGGAGGTAGCAAAAGTTACATTTAACAAGGATGGAGAACTTGGAAGCTTAATCAGCTAGAAAGAGAGGCCTAGGGTGGCAGCAACAAACTAGAAATATAATACAGGTGGGTGGGCTAGCGCTTGATGAACATTGAGGTACAAGATTCCATCGATCATGAAGGAATTAGGTCATCTAGTGTGTATCCGGGGGATCTATGCCACAAGCCTTTCATGAATTTGGATACTAACGGATGAATGGAGATCGGTTTACCCTCAGTTTGAACATACTAAGCTTGTATGAAACTGAGATATATTCTTACTGATGAGGTGGCAAGTTTTGAATCAGAAAGCAAGAGCAGATAATTCAGTAACTCTTTTGGCTCACTTGTGAATGGATTCAAATTGTTGTGTTGACACCATGTGAAAACTCTTCCATCTGAAATTGTAAGCTCTTCTGGTTGAAGCTTTTCTGGAAGACACCAATATGTCCTTGTAAAGGAGTGGCCCTACACCCCCTCTTTAACCTGTATGGGACCAGGCATCTAGCCTGGTCCACCTTAAAATGTATAGAGAGAAAGAGAGAGTTCTGTGGGTGGGACCTTGCTGAGCAGAATAAGAAGGTGAGCTCAGCTGGGAACAGAAGGCCTTGTGTGTCCAGGAGAAGGCAGTTTCTGAAAAATCTCTGTCATAATGAAAGTTGGTGGTACACTGTTGGAGGTAAGCAGTCTAAAATTTTGTATGTTGAATCTGATTAATAAAGCTGGAATCTGTAAGAAAGGAAGGCTGCAATCTGTGTGACTATGTCTCCAGTCTAAAAAAGTTATTCAGCTATCCCACAATCCTCCATTGCTTTAGGTAAGGACAAGTCTGAGTGTTCAACATCCAAGCCATCAAGTTAAGGGAGGGAAGGTTTGGATGAAATAGTCATCCCTCATCTTGAGTTAGTAAGTATGGATCTGATCCGAGAGGTATTGGAAAATAACTGAAGAGCTGTACTAGATACACAAACCAGACTTGTCTGGGCCATGCTGGAGCTATGAAGATTAGATGGGCTCGGTCCTTAAGTATTTTTTGCACTATTCTGGCTATTAACAGAATAGGTGGAAAAGCATACATGAGATCTGCATTCCAGTCAAGCAGAGAAAAATCCTGAGCAGATCTGAGTTTGCTGGGAAGAATGGAGCAAAACATTTTTAGTTTTATGCTTTGTTCTGATGTAAATAGGTCAATTGCTAGAAATCCCAAGAGACTGAACAGTCTGTTGGCTGTTGGTTACTGATGGGACCGATTGTGTGGACAAAAGATTCTGCTGAAGCAATCGGCCAACGTGATGGAGATTCCGTAAAGGTAGGTCACTGTTGCGTCTGTCACTGCTCGATGCACTCACTACCTCTGTGGCGACTCCCTCCGGGTCTGATGGATGGCTGCAGCCGCGGCGTCTCCATGCCGTCTCCTTCCGGCGTCTCCGGACTGGCTCGATGCTGCGGATCCGCCATGTTGCCTGATGACATAGGGCGCGCGCTCTGACTAATGTACCAGCAAAGGCGCGAACCTCAGGGGCATCCCCCTGAACTGACGTCATCCGCTACCAATATAAAAGGTCTCAGTATTTGCTAACTAATCGAGTTAGCAAGGACAAGGACATTGCATAGGATTCGGTTTCGCTACAAATTCGTCCAAGCTACTCTTCCTCCTCGGACTTACCAGGGGTACCCGCTCCTCGGGGGCCTCGCTCTCTTTATTTCAGATTGCAGATAGGAACCGGTACTCGCTCCTCGAGGGCCCATGTTCCTGAACACTCTGAAGATTCTCTACTGCCTGGAAACTATCGCAGATACAGACATTTGTGAGTTACCATCGCTCTCTCAGAGCTTTCCCTGGAACCAGATACTCGCTCCTCGAGGGCCTAACCCTTTCCAGCTACTGAGCCTCTTTAAGACCTTATGTGAGATTGGTTATCTAGTTCTGGCTATGAACACAGCATACCCTGTCTACTTACTATCTATAGTCTCTCTACAGTTCAGCCACCCTGGGATCGCTGTTCCAATACCTGAGGGACTTCAGCCCTGCCGGGCATATCAGCTCACTACTGCCACCTCTGGTGGTTCTACTAACCTGTCTAATAAAAGAACTATCTGTGTCTGTCTCCATAACCCAGCCTAGCGGTGGTCCCTCTCAGGATATCCTCCTGGGGGCACTGTCATCTGCCATCGGCCCAAGGATTCACCTATCTACCTTCCTTTACAGCCGAGTTCCCTCTCCAAGCACTCCGCTGGTACAGATTGCTATTCCTTCCATCAGGGGTCTTCAGCAACAGTTATCTACTCCCTTTACAGGGACTGAGCATATCAGATTGCTAACTCCTCCTTCCACAGGAGTAGATTCATAAAAGATTGCTAACTCCTCCCTCTCCTGGATTGCTAACTCCGCCTACGGAGTCTTACAGATTCATAACGGATTGCTAGCTCCTCCCACCAAGGGAGCTGATTCATAACAGATTGCTAACTCCTCCTTCTACAGGTGTATCCAGCAGCCAGTTCCTAACAGATTGCTAACTCCAGTGGATCTGGCTTTAATTTTGGAGAAGCAGTACTCCTGGGAATCCAGCTTAAGGTATGGGATGTCAGTAACCATTGGACCCGGCACACCTCTCCGCTTTGCAGGCTATACCGGGCCTGGTTCAACGCATCTCAGAACAGCAAGAAACCTTGGAGAAACTCACTGCAGCATTCCACCAGCTTCACACTCAGAAGATACAAGGCACAGCTTCTACACAAGAAGGTCAGTTACAGGAGGTAACTTTAAAGACTGCTGTTCCACTGGCGGCTCCTTTTCGCTTCTCCGGAGACCTCCAGAAGACGCGGGGCTTTTTGAACCAGTGCAGCTTGCATTTCACCTTACAACCTTCATTGTTTCCCACGGGTCTCTCTAAGACTACCTACATGCTGTTGTATTTGAATGGGAGAGCCTTGTCGTGGGCATCTACCTTGTGGGAACGCAAAGACCCTATCTTGCAGGACATAGAAGGATTTATGGACTTGTTTAAATCCGTTTTTGATGACCCTGCTCATAATACTGTTGCTGGATTTGCTTTGGTGGACTTGAAGCAAGGCAACAGATCATTGGCTGAATTTGCCATAGAATTCAAGACTCTTGCAGCGGAACTTCGCTGGGAACCCGGATGTCTCAAGACTCTCTTCTGCAAAGGCCTGGATACCTGCTTGAAAGACGAGTTGGCCGCTCACCAGACACCTGACTCGCTGGAAGAATTGATAGCCTTAGCAACTCGGATTGATTGTCGGCTCTGAGATAAGGTGAAGGAACTCCGGCCCAAGGTGTTAACTGGATTGAAACAGGCCAGTACCCCTGCACCTCGGATGGGTCCAGCAATTCCTGCTGTTGTTAAAGAGGAACCGACACAAATTGGTCGTGGTCACTTGACCTCAAAAGAGAGAATATTCCGGACGAAACGCGGCCTATGCATGTATTGTGGTCAGCCCGGCCATGATGTCTCTACATGTTAATACGTCCGGGAAACAGACAGGCCTAAGTCCCGCGGGAGGACTGTTCTTCGGCCATACGGCGTTATCTCCTCCGCTCTCTCATTCAGTCTCTGTGACCTCTGAACCAGCTACGGTTCAGACCCCTGCCTTGTTGGACTCAGGAGCAGGAGGCAACCTTCTCAGACATCTTGTTGAATACCTGAGGAGTCCCTTTGTAAAATTAGAAGATCCATTATTGCATCACAACTTGATGTGGACGTTCCTTTACATCGCCACTTCTCTTGGGGATCTTAATGACGTCCACAGCAGTTCTATTCTGGCTGCTGATATTCATAGCGGTTGCTTTGTTCGCCATGGCTAGATGGCGCTCTACATCTTTACCGTCTTCACGGGCTATAACTTTAAGATATCTGCTATGCTTAATTCACTGGGAAGTCGTGCCTGAAGGACTACAGCACTGTTGGTTACGAGGAAGATATCTCTGGCTACCAGCCTGTTTGATTTGCTGGTGCTGCCATCATCTCTCTTCCAGCAATTCTACGGAAGAGTTATCCAGAAGTAGGTTTTGGACGCACCCTAACCTTGCTACTTCTGTGAAGTTTCATTGGCGTCCATAGCAGCTAAGCCATTACTGCTGAATTCAACACCACATCCAGGTTCAGTTCTGGAGAAGTTTCCCTTAAAAGTGGGGCTGGATGTACACCAACATCGCCACTTTCGCTGAAGGTCAGTGACGTCATAGCAGCTGAGCTATTGCTGCTGAATTCAACATCTCATCCAGTGACTTACTGAAGAAGTTGCCCTTAGAAGTGGGACTGGACATACCCCAACATTGTGTTGAAGTTTCAGTGACATTATAGCAGCTGAGCTATTGCTGCTGAATTCAACATCTCATCCAGTGACTTACTGAAGAAGTTACCCTTAGAAGTGGGATTAGACGTACCCCAACCTTGCCACTTCTGATGAAGTTTCAGTGACATTATTGCAGCTGAGCTATTGCTGCTGAATTCTCCACCTCATTCCGTTACTTACAGAAGACTTACCTTTAGACGTGGGGTTGGAAGTACCCTAACATCGCCACTTCCGTTGAAGTCTCAGTGGCGTACTGAAGAATTACCTTTGGACGTGGGGTTGGACGTACCCTAGCATCGCCACTTCCGTTGAAGTCAGTGGCGTCTATAGCAGTTAGCTATTGCTGCTAATTACTACCATCTCTCATCCAGCATCATCTACTGGAGAGTCATCTTTAGAAGTGGATTTTGGACATTCTTCAAAATCACCACTTCCACTGAATTCCTCAGTGACATCCACAGCAGCTCCACCCATTGCTGCTGCTATCATCAATAGCATTCTGAAAGATTCTTCCAAATCTCAAGATCCATCTATCACCATTGCAGAGGATGAATTAGAAATCAAGATCAAAGAGATTCTGGATGTTCGTAACAGATGCAAGATTTTGGAATACCTTCTGATTTGGGAAGGCTTCGGCCCCGATTTGATCACTTGGGAGCCTCAGACCAATATCTTGGATAAAGAGATGCTTCACCAGTTTCACCTCGCGCATCCTTCTAAACCTAAGCCTGGTACCCGAAGAGGAGATCGCCCTTTGAAGGGGGGTACTGTTGCGTCCATCGCTGCTCGACGCCCTCACTCCGCCTCTCTACATCTGTGGCGACTCCCTCTGGGTCTGATGGACGGCTGCAGCCACGGCGTCTCCATGCCGTCTCCTTCCGGCGTCCCCGGACCGGCTCGACGCTGCGGATCCGCCATGTTGCCTGATGACGTAGGGTACGCATGCGCTCCGACTAATGTACCAGGCAAGGGCGCGAACCTCAGGGGCATCCCCCTGAACTGACGTCATCCGCTACCAATATAAAAGGTCTCAGTATTCGCTAATTAATCAAGTTAGCAAGGACATTGTATAGGATTCGGTTTCACTACGAATTCATCCAAGTTACTCTGCCTCCTCGGACTTACCAGGGGTACCAGCTCCTCGGGGGCCTCGCTCTCTTTTCTTTATTTCAGATTGCAGATAGGAACCGGTACTCGCTCCTTGAGGGCCCATGTTCCTGAACACTCTGAAGATTCTCTACTGCCTGGAAGCTATTGCAGATACAGACATTTGTGAGTTACCATCGCTCTCTCAGAGCTTTCCCTGGAACTAGGTACTCGCTCCTCGAGGGCCTAACCCTTTCCAGCTACTGAACCTCTTGAAGACCTTATGTGAGATTGGTTATCTAGTTCTGGCTCTGAACACAGCATACCCTGTCTACTTACTATCTATAGTCTCTCTACAGCTCAGCCACCCTGGGATTGCTGTTCCTGAGGGACTTCAGTCCTGCCGGGCAGATCAGTTCACTACTGCCACCTCTGGTGGTTCTACTAACCTGTCTAATAAAAGAACTATCTGTGTCTGTCTCCATAACCTAGCCTAGCCGGTGGACCCTCTCAAGATATCCTCCTGGGGGTGGCCCAAGGATTCACCTCTCTACCTTCCTCTACAGCCGAGTGCCCTCTCCAAGCACTCCGCTGGTACAGATGGCTACTCCTTCCATCAGGGGTCTTCAGCAACAGTTCATAACAGATTGTTATCTACTCCCTTTACAGGAACCGAGCATATCAGATTGCTAACTCCTCCTTCCACAGGAGTAGATTCATACAAGATTGCTAACTCCTCCCTCTCCTGGAGGAGATTCCTAACAGATTGCTAACTCCTCACGGAGAACCATAAGAGATTGCTAACTCCGCCTACAGAGTCTTACAGATTCGTAACAGATTGCTAGCTCCTCCCACCAAGGGAGCTGATTCATAACAGATTGCTAACTCCTCCTTCTACAGGAGTATCCAGCAGCCAGTTCCTAACAGTCACTTGCAGCACAGCTTGATGTCTGCATGCCCATCCCCATATTTTTATAGCTTTTTGTCGGAGTCCAAGATCCTGTGCCTCCTTGTTTATTCATGTAGACCATGGTGACTTCATTGTCCAATTGAACAAAATGCTTTTCCCTTGAAGGAGGTGAGTAAAAGTTGTTGAAGTATACTTTATCCCTTTCAGCTCAAAGAAATTGATCTGAAATTGATTCCCTGGGAACGATCATGTCTCTTGAGTATGAAAAGGATCTGTGTGAGTCCCCCAACCCTTTGTGGAGGCATCTGTTACTGAAGTTGTGAGGAGCTCCTTCCTGAAGAATGAAGGGGGTCAAGCCACCAACTCAATTCTTGTTTCCTTTCTGTCGAAATCTCCTCTTTGGTTATTAGGGGCTGAGTAAACTGTCCCATTAGAAACAAAGGCCCCACTGTAGGAGACAAAAAAGGAGGAGGAATCCTCCTAGCTACAAAAAAGGACCTCAGATTCACTCAACACTCCTCCTACACCGACTCGAAACTCGAATTTGGCTTCTTCTCGTCAGACAAACTCCAAATTTTACTTCTCTACGCTCCTCCAGGCTTACTGGAAACAGACGCCTCTCCTCTGGTCGAATTAACTACTTCCCTTATCAATCTAGATGCCCCAGCTATAATCGTAGGTGACTTCAACCTGCACGTCGACAACTCCATATTATCACCTAACTGCGAAGCCTTACTCACAGCATACTCCGCTTTAGGTTTCACTCAACTAGTTAACGAACCCACACACAAAGCCGGACACACGTTAGACCTTATCTTCGTCAATACAGCAATCAAACTGGTCCAGCACCCCACCTGCACGAAGGTACCATGGTCAGATCACTCCCTCATAACTTCCTCATTTTCAATAAAAGATACCAGTCCATCTCACATACCCTCACATTGCTTCACTTACAGGAAAACATGCACCACAGAAGATCTTAGCAATCACTTATCATCACATCTCACCCAAGTAGACTTCACCAATCCGAATTCAGCGCTTCGATCTTGGAACACCATCACGGAATCGATAGCAAACAAGCTATGCCCTCTAACAACAAAAAAACCTCACCCCAACTCCTCCAAAAGGCAACCATGGTTTACCCTAGAACTAAGAAAGCTTAAACTACTGCTAAGACAAAATGAGGCTAAATGGCGCAAAAACCCATGCACCATCACTCTATCTACCTATAAATTAACTCTTCACCAATACAAATCCAATACATTAAGATCCAAGAGGAACTACTACGCATCCAAGATCCACCACCTAATCTTCGACGCTAAAGCCCTCTTTAGCTACGTCTCTAACCTCACTCAAATAAACCCATCAGAAATCGCTCTAAACCAAGCCAAATCTAAA
This sequence comes from Rhinatrema bivittatum, assembly GCF_901001135.1. Taxonomy (NCBI): domain Eukaryota; kingdom Metazoa; phylum Chordata; class Amphibia; order Gymnophiona; family Rhinatrematidae; genus Rhinatrema; species Rhinatrema bivittatum. The sequence goes on from NC_042623.1 coordinate 79,359,779, forward strand.
GCGGAAGAACTAGCGCTATTTTTCAACAACAAAATCAGCAAACTTCTAACTCAACTGCCCCCCTAACACCGCTTCTACTTCAACACCACATCAGACCACCTTCAAAAATTCCCGCTTAGAAGAACTGGAACTCACTTCTTCCATTGAGATCCAAGGTATACTACGGAAAATGAAACCATCTTCTCACCCTTCGGACCACATCCCCTCGAAATTGCTTCTATCAATTCCTGACTCCATCTCCAAATCCCTGTCAGACATCATAAATTGCTCATTAACGCAAGGATCTTACCCAGATGACCTAAAATTGGCCTCTCTCAAACCTCTACTCAAGAAACCTAATCTAGATCCTAATGACCCAAACAACTACCGTCCGATCGCCAACCTCCCCTTCATAGCCAAGATTATGGAGAAATTGGTGAACACCCGACTCTCAAACTACATTGAAGAAAACAACCTCCTTTTCCCATCACAATACGGTTTCCGCAAAACACTAAGCACGGAGTCCCTCCTCATTTCCTTAACAGATCACCTCATCCTGGGCCTCGATAAAGGTCAAGCCTTCTTACTGATCCTACTGGACCTTTCTTCAGCCTTTGACACCGTTAATCATTCATTACTCATTAACCAGTTAGCCTCCATAGGTATCTCAGGCACAGCTCTATCTTGGTTCATATCATTTCTCAGCAATAGAGGATACAAGGTCAAGATACAGAACAAAGAATCCTCTCAACACCCGTCGTCAGTAGGAGTCCCACAGGGGTCCTCCCTGTCTCCTACTTTATTTAACATTTACCTTATACCGTTATGCCAACTTCTCACCGACCTCAACCTCAAACACTTCCTTTATGCGGACGATATCCAGGTCCTGATACCCATTAAGGATTCCTTCGCAAAAACTCTAGCTTACTGGGATAAATGCCTTCAAAAAATTAAACTCCTCCTCACCAGCCTAAACCTGGTATTAAATTCCGGCAAAACTGAACTCCTGCTCATCGCCTCAGAAAACAGCACCATCACCTCTGCACAACAAGCCACGCCAACAATCACACAAGTGAGAGACCTAGGAGTCTTAATTGATAATTGCCTGAATTTCAAAGCCACTATTAACAAAACCACCAAAGACTGTTTCTACCAACTACAAGTGCTGAAAAGAATTAGACCACTTTTCCATACCCAAGATTTCAGAACCATCCTACAAGCAATCATTTTTTCAAAATTAGACTATTGTAACACCATCCTACTTGGCCTGCCCGCGTCATACACCAAACCGCTTCAGATGGTGCAAAATGCAGCTGCACGAATTCTGACAAATACCAGGAGAAGGGACCACATAACCCCCATTCTAAAGAGCCTCCATTGGCTACCTATACACTTTAGAATAATATACAAGGCCATGCTTACCACATACAAAAACATCAACCAACTGGCCCCCATTGACCTACAGATCCCTCTCCGACTACATAATTCGTCAAGACCGACAAGAGATGCATACAGGGGATCGCTACAGGTACCACCGTCCAAATCCACCAGACACTGCACACTAAGAGACCGGGCTTTCTCTACAGCCATTCCACCGTTATGGAACTCCATCCCGTCAAATCTAAGAACAGAACCATGCATCTCAACTTTCAAAAAAAGACTAAAGACCTGGATATTCACACAAGCTTTCCCGGACGCCAATTGATAGAACACCACCAAGCCACCCCTAATCTCCAACTATACCATGGTTAACTAATCTCCAACATGGTTAACTATTCTCCAACTCGGTTAACTAATCTCCAAATACACCATGGTCATCCTTATCTTCTATCGTTTACCTGTGTGAATTTTAATAACCTTTCCTTTCTCTTCCTTCTCAGCCAAGTTCTTATCACCCTGTTATATGTAACTGCCTTTTCAACACCATTGTTATAGTTATGTTTACTATGCACCCCTGTTTTATGTGAACCAGCACGATGTGACTGCTGTCTCGAATGCCGGTATATAAAAATCTGAAATAAATAAATAAATAAATAAATATATGCAGGTGGCTCAGCAGTACTACGTTGATTTGTGCTACCATGTGACCAAGAACAAGCAGCACCTCTCTGGCAGTCTGTAAGCCAATATCTGGAGAGTTTATGCTCAATCTGAAGAAAGGAAAGCTCTTTCCTGCAGAGAATCTATCCATACCTCAATGAACTTGAATTTCTAAGAGGGAATCAGAGTAAGTATCTCAAAATTCATGAGGAAACCCAGTGACTACAAAAGACGTATTTATTTCTCCAGGGACATCAGAACTCTCTCTTGGGAATTTGCTGTCACAAGACAGTCGTCCAGGTAAGAGACCTGGATACCCCCACGGTGGAGATGTGCTACTGCTGCTATAGCTGGGCATTTAATGAAGACTCTCATTGCAGCTGACAGGCTGAAGGGGAGAACTTTGCATTAATAATAGAATAATCTACCGTAAAAGGTAAAATATTGCCAATGAAACAGATGGATGGAAATGTAAACATAAGCATTTTTTAGATCCATAGTGCACATCCACTTTGCTTTCTGGATGAAAGGGAGGGTTGTGAGGAAAAAATTCATTTTGAATTTCTCCCAGAGTGTAATCTTGTTAAGGCTTCTTAAATCCAGGATTGGTCTCAGACTCCCAAATTTCTTGGGGTTGAGGAAATAGCTGAAGTAGAACCCCTGGACATGGAGATAGGGAGGAACCAGTTCTATCGCCCGCTGTTCAAAGAATGACTCCACTTCCATATGGAGTTGTGTTGAGTGAGACAGATCCAGATTAAAGACTGAGCAGTGAGGAAATGCAGGAAGCTGGGAGAAATGCAAGCTGTAATCAGACTCCATAATCTTGAGTACCTAGCAATCTTTAGTGATCTTGCGCTACTGTTTAGTAATGGAGGATTCTCCCCCTACCTGAGAGGACAGTTGCTGGATTTGAAAAGCGGTCAAAACTTGACCCAGGCTTGAGCTGGACTTGTTGCGCTGCTTTTAGTTGATGGTGTTTCCACTGTTGAGCGCGAGTTGGAAATTGTTGTTGTTGTTGTGGAAGTAGTAACAGCATCTGGTAGTGCTGGAATTGCCAGAAGGGGCATCTTTGGAAATAAGGCATTTTAAAAGTGTAGAATGGATGCTTTGTAGAAGACTGCTCTGCTATTTGTTCCTTTATTAGAGGGACTGTTTCTCTAAGCTTTTCTCTGAAGAGGCTATCACCGAGGCAGGGGACATCTGCAAATTTTTGTGGGCATGCTCGCAAACGGTACTGGCTCTCAACCAGGCCATGTGACGAGTTTCAATAGAGTTCAACAAGGAGCATGAGGTGGTATCGAAATCCTTATAGACAGATCAAAGAAGATGGCGTATACAATCTTTGGTCTCCAGCAGTGGCAGAGGTTATGAGATTTCACCATCATCATCCAGAAGAAATGGCTTCAGTTTTTGTATACTTGACCATGTAGAATTGATGAGCAATGATCCGTGCATTAAGCATGGGATCCAATAGCCCGAGATCTTTCCCTGGCAACGTATTTTAATATATTCTTGGTTTTTTCACTCTCTTAAGAGCTAATTCTACCAAATCTATTTGATGAGGTAATTGCACTTTTCTGAAGCCTATATTTGAAGAGAAGTTCTCTTGCTACTGGGGTACAGGAAATGGGATTTTTCCACATTCTCATTTGTAAACCTTGCAGGATGTGAAGAACCGGAATAGCTGCTGGGCCCACTGGAGCATCCAGAAACTGAAAGGCCCAAGATGTCTGCACAAGGATCTATGTGCTTATGTACATTTACTCCAATGGCTTTTCCTAATTTAACCAGAAACCTGGAGTAGGAAAGGTCTTCCAGGGGAGACAAGTGTTCTGGAGATTTGGGAGGGGGACCAGAAGGAATTTCCGTAAATCTCTTTTCAGAACCTAGAGGTGTGCGAACACTGATCTAGAACTCGAATGATGATGTTGGTGATGGGGGAGGGATCTTCAATCACATAGGAAAAAAGAACTCCTGCTGCTTATCCTTGGAGTGGCTAGCGTCCGCTGTATGCAAATACCATGGGCTAGAAGCATCTTGCGAGGGTTTTTATGGAGAATCCACATATATTGGGGATTCTGGTACTCTCATGGAAGTAAATATGACATTTTGAAAAGGAAATGTTGTATGGTACACTTTTTATCCTTAGTAACTAAGGAAGTTGAGAAATCTTTCACCAACTCCTCTTACAGGGTCAAGTGGCCGACGTGCCCTCTGACCTGGTGTGAGTGGTGGAACATCTTCTTCTGATACTAGATTGGAATGTTGCAAGTCTTCTGGGCTTTGTAGAATTTGAACTGGAAGCCAAATGGAAATAAGAGACACTAGAGAGCAAATAAAATCTAGAGGTCAATATTCAAAACTGAAAAGTTATTTTATTTATTTATTTAGCATTTTTCTATACCGACTTTCCAATAACAGAATTATTGATCAATTCGGTTTACATTCTCAACAATAACATGACAAGTAAATGTCTTACAATGAACAGGTATCCACCTGAATGGCAAAACAGTGATATTCAACACCATATGCAGCTACAAAATAGGGGTTGGGTGGGAGGCGTTTCCAGGAGGAGCGGAGTTAGCCGCTTAATTTATACAGCTAACACTAGTCAGGCAATAAGGCTGACCTAATGTTAGCCAGTAATACATAACTGGTTAACTTTGAGATAGCCAGGTATATTCAGTTGCATAACCACACTGCCTAATATACCGTGCTAGTTAGCTGGACATGTTTATCCGGCTAATTAGCTGAGCTGCATAGCAGCTGAAAATGGACTCTTAGGTGTTTCTAGATGCAGTCCCTGTGCCAGCAATTTCATTGGCTAAAGTGCTCTAGTAAACATGGTGGAAGGGGGATCATATCCCTTTCTGCTCCTGTAAAGAGTTTGCCTTGACCAGAATATAGTTCCGCAGGAATATTTGTAGTACGAAGCATCAATGCCTCCAGTGGTTTAATGGGCAAAGGCATCAAAGAGCGATGCACCGGGGCTCGATGTATCAAGGACTTATGCATCAATGGAGCTGGTGACTTTTGCATCAGTGGCACCTGGGTCTTATGCTTGGATGGCGACAATGAAGTTTCTTGTGCGTTGAGGGCACTGATAAAATTTGGCATCAACAGAGCCAATGTAGGCTTGTGAGTTCACAATGCCAATAGACCATGCATCGATGATGCCGGTGAACTCGAGCATCTGTGCTTCATCAGCACTTGATGCTCCAGTAGTTCTGTGGAATGGTGCCTCCTTTTCTTTGATGTATGGCAATTTTGTTTACTCAACCCTGAGGATTCAGCCTATTCCACCAACATGGGAGAAATTTTAGAGGAGCTAGTGCTCAGCTCTGTTCCTGGTGAGGCAGATGAGGCTGCACTTTGGAAAGAAGACTGAGTGCAGCTTCTACAAGACTTACACAGTTCCACCATTTTCTAGGCCAAGCAGGAATTCTCATACATACTCAGCAGAGCAAAAAACTCCTAGCTATGAGAAAGAGGTACACTCTGTGCCTCTGGATGACATCTGCCACATGTTATGGCTAATTCAGCCCTGCTTATATATGGAAAATATTTATTAATATGCAGTTTAAATGTGCATTATTTAGGGCTTGATTCACTAACAGGTCAGTATTCAAAATGCTTTGTGCGAGTAACGGAATAATGTGCACAAAAGCTGAGTTTTAAGTATTTCCCCCTACCAATCATAAATATTTTGTGTGCTCAAAATTTGTCTGGACAAAAAGGGATGTCAAAGAAGACTTTCCAGAGGCAGGGCTAAACTTCAGACAGCGAGTGTACATATTGAGTACTCTCATGCTATAGTTATACACATAAGCCTTCTAGGGAAAATAGCAGTGCTAACATTACCCAGATAAACTGGATAAAGTTATGCATGTAACTTTATCCTAGTATATTCAGAAGGAGACCTTCATGTAAGTCCCACTGAATATCCGGAACTAAGTACACCCATAACTTTCCCTGGATAAATTTAATGTTTGTTGCCTTACTAGTACATCAGGCCTTGAATTTTTTTATCTTGCTGATTTAAAGAATTTTGTTTCAGGTTCTAAAAGAATGACAACAGTATTAGTACAGGATATAACAAATGCCCTTCCTGTTTCTAAAGATAAAAGAAAAAAATCACTTTTGTTGTACCTCCTTCCCAATGCCCTTCCTCCCTCCATCTGCATCCCCACTCCCCCCATCCTCAAATAGTGGCACTGCACATGGAAAAGACACTAGCTCAGCAAAGCCCCTATTCTTGTTGTTTTGAGATCATCTGCTGTGAACCAATAACCTCCTGACATCAAACTTAATGACTCTAACGTCAAGTTAAAAGAGCAGTTCCCCTAGTTGGACTTGCTGGAAATCACAAACTACTTAATTCTTCCTCTCCCTTTCTGTTTTTTGGGTCCAGCAGTTTCTTCCTCCTTTGTATTTCCAGTTCAATCAGAACCAGGGCTAAGATTACAACCACCCAAGATTTTTTTTTTCCCTATTTTCTATCTCCTCCCAAGTTATGCTTTTGTCCAGTCACTGAAGTGATGGTCCTGGGCCAGGGGCCCTGAAATCATGGGTCCTGAATCCGCTCACTGTTGTTGGTGTCACCCTTAAACAATGACCATGACTCCCTTTCGCTGGGGGTGTGAATGCTGCCCCCACAGCATCCCCAGTCCCAGCTGAGCTGGGGAGTGGAAGATCCAACCCATAGATCAAATCGGAGACCTTCTACATGTACAATACTTACCAACTAAGCCACCAAGCTGGATATGTTCTCCCTTTCTAAAGGTATTAGTGGGAAACCTCATAATTTACTTCAAGTTATCTTCAAATCCAAAAACCCACCTTTTTTTTCTTACAGCATTCTTCATTCGACCTTGCTGAAATAATCACTGTGGTTGCCATGAGGATTTCCATCAGAATAAGCAGAATTAAGTTAAAATTAATCTGTAAGAAAAATAATGGTTGGTTCATTTTTAGCATATAGATGTAAAAACGATCTTGTTGGCAATACTGTCCTTTCAAGGTATTCCTGCTCTTTCCAACTTTATTTTCTTGTATCCTATTTATGCCCTATCCCAGTGGTTTTCCTTGAGATCACCCAAGCAGTCCTGGTTTGAGAATATACACAATGAATATTCATGAGATATATTTGCATATATTTATTAGTTTGTGAATTTTAGTTACCCTTGAAAATCCAACCCACGTGGGGATATTTAAGACCTGAATTGGGAATCAATACCCTAGCCACTTAATCTTTCCTCTCTGTCCTAAATTGGGTTCACACTTGGCCTCTCATAGATACATTCTTCCAATAAAAATCCAATAAACGTGTAAGAAAATACCAGATAGACACTATTCTACTTATACGATACCACACCATCATTGTCTCAATCAAAACTTTTTCTTTCAGGTATGGAATAGATCTGTAATGCTGGCAAAGGATCAGATGATGGTGGACCCTTGGTGCCAAGGGTTGATTGATGTTGCCTAGCAGGCGAACCCATTAATCTCACCCCATCAGCTGACGGACGTGTACTGTGGCGGGATTGACTGGAGCTTCGCCTAAACCAGCCACTTCCCCGCAGTTTGAGCCCTTGGGATCTGGTGGCCGGCAGATCTTAGGTGGGTCCGTAGGGCTGTGGCATTAACAAGAATCCAAAAGCTGGGCAGAGATCTGGGCAGAGATCAGGGCAGGCAGCAGATAACGAGAATCAGTAGGCAGGCTGGAGGTCAGGGCAGGGAGCAGTCAAGAACAGTCAAAGTCCAGAGCCAAGGTCAGAATCCAGGAAGTCAGGCTGAGGGAGGAAAAGACAAGACAGTACAATACGAGATTGAGGAACAGCAAAGACAGGAACAGGACGGGGCAAAGCAGGGACTCAGGAACAAGGTAGAAGACAAAGGCAGGACTGAAATGCAGGAACACCAGAACACAGAACAAGCAGGAACACAGGAACAAGGTAACACACACTGTTGAGCAAGGCACATTAGGAGACCTGTTGCTGAGGCAATGAACTACTGTGGGGCCTGAGTATATATATGCCAGGAGGCTGACATTATCAGGAGGTGCCATGCGTGGTGTTCCCGCTATTGTGCACATATTATGTGTGCACATATGCACATACACGTGCCTATGGGGAGGCCAGTAGCAGTGGCATGGTGGCTGGATCCAGTGGCATTCCTGAAACATTGAGATCGGGTGAGTGCCGTGAATCCTAACAAGGTCAAACCGTTTTAAAAATTGTGCTCATAGCAACTACTTCCCTTTCCACTGAAATTTTAAATGCAAATAAGTATGCTAGAACTGAATAGAGAAATTTAAGGAAGCCAAGTAGATTTTTCTTATACCCATCTACAGAGCAAGAACCCAAAGCGCAAAAGATTACATGTATGTTGTGCTGAACCCTGGACCTGTGAACAAACAGAGTGACAACTTAGACTAAGCAAGCTGCCTGTTCCTTTATGGCAGTGAAAGAGCAGAATCTACAGTAAGGCAGAAGGAATTCTGTGGATGGGGTATAAAAGTTCTAAATTAGTCCAATAAGTGAAACATGTCATCATTATATGGGTGCTCATAGGCCCTCAAGTCTCAGTGAAACACTTTTTGACATGTCACACAGGAAGCAGAATCACCAAGTGGATATCAGAACCTCTAAGCAATATATAGATTGGTCAAATCAAAAGTGTGAGAAATAGGATTAAAGTACTAAATAAATCCTTTTAAATAGTAGGTGCTGATCAAGTAGTCAAGATTCTTGGTCTGTTATAAACATTCCATCTTTATTACATTATTTCATAATTCAAGAGACAAGCTTCTGAAATATCACTGTGGCAAGTCCATAAAACTCACTATAACTACATAACTTGGTCCCCCAACACAGCCATGTTTCGCCTATCAATTTCCTCGAGAGGGACTTAGCTAAAGGACTGGAACAGCTAACTTCACAGTGATATGTAACACAAGAAGTCACACAAGACTACCATGTTCTCCTAAGTTTTTGATTTTTGATCATAGGCAGCCTTAAGAACATAAGAAATTGCCATGCTGGGTCAGACCAAGGGTCCATCAAGCCAGCATCCTGTTTCCAACAGAGGCCAAACCAGGCCACAAGAACCTGGCAATTACCCAAACATTAAGAAGATCCCATACTACTGATGCAATTAATAGCAGTGGCTATTCCCTAAGTAAACTTGATTAATAGCAGTTAATGGACTTCTCCTCCAAGAACTTAGCCTTTAACAAGTATAACATTGTAAGATGACATTTGTGTTCCAACTTTGTATTTTTATCTAGACAGTCGGACACTAGATAAAAATGCAGAAAGAACTGGACCATGAGGACATAGAAACATGCTAGAAGGAGGACAAGGCCAGATGACATTCCATCTAAGATTATAGAAAACATTCTTAGAACAGACACAAGACTGCTAACGCCGCAAAATTCCAAGAAAACAATTACATATGAGATGAGGATTAATTAACTTGGAGAATGAGAGCAAACGTCTAAACAGCCATTCAGATTATTTGTTTATAATAGAAAGCCAATCATAGAAATTTTGACAATTATGTAATCTAGCTCAGGTAATGGAAATATACAACTGTAAATTTTATATAATACTTTGCTATCAGTAAAATCATTTGAGAGGAAGTTATGCTGGTGCCTTGCGTGGCACTCTGCCTCTCCATAAGGTACTTTATTATTTAATGTCTAAGATTTATATTATTTTATATCATTTAATAAAAGCTTTTCTGTACAGCTGTTGGCTTTAAGCGTCTATTTTCAGAGAACCCTCAACACCTCTGTCCAACGAAATGGCGCCAGCCACCATCATTTTTACACACCAATGGAAAGGGTAGGGTTCCTGTGGATCACTCATTTCCATTTAGGCATTCTGGATTTGTGGACAAGGTAAAATGGGCTTTGGGGGTGAAGTGAGTGGGTGCAGGACTGGTGCAAGGGTATTAGGTGCTCTAGGTGCATCTTACAGCCTTGCACCCCACCCCCACCCTCCTACGGTCCACTCCACACACAATTAAAATTATGCATTTATAATATATTTTACATGAAAAAGGATTTTCACTTACAACATGCTTATTATATTTGCATGCACTGCTGTGGTGTCAACCAGAAAACCCAGCAAAAAAGAAACTTGGAATCCATTTGGTGTGAGGCCTATTGCAATGTGTCGGGCCGATTCAGTAAAGTCCGCGGGAGAGCAGACGAACGCCCGCTCTCCCGGCGCACGCGATTCTGTATTTAAATTAGGTGGTGCAGTAGAAACGGGCAAAAGGAGGCGCTAGGGACACTAGCTGTTATTGTTGTTACTGTTATTTATCCCCCTCTCCCAATTATGTTACCCCCAATTTTAAACCTAGCAACCATTTATTCAGTTTTCTGCTTGTTATTTTGACTGTTCTATGTTATTTGTAAAGGCTATGCCTACCTATACCATGTTTTTAAGTTATCTGTAAACCGACACGATGTGCAAACGGTTGTCGGTATATAAAACATTTTAAATAAAATAAAAAATAATTCATACTTATTCAATTAAGTTAATTGGATAAGTTAGAGCTTCCATAGTGGTCTCTATAATTCAGGTAGCGCCTCCTTTTGACCCGGAGCGGCGGCTGTCAGCGGGTTTGACAGCCGATGCTCAATTTTGCCGGCGTCGGTTCTCGAGCCCACTGACAGCCACGGGCTCGGAAACCGGAAGTCGGCAAAATTGAGCATCTGGTTTTCGGCCCGACAGCCACCGGCCCATTTAAAAAAATTTTTTTCTTTTACTTTTTTTTACCCTTTGGGACCTCCGACTTAATATCGCCATGATATTAAGTCGGAGGGTGCACAGAAAAGCAGTTTTTACTGCTTTTCTGTGCACTTTCCCAGTGCTGGCAGAAACTAGCGCCTACTTTGGGTAGGTGCTAATTTCTTAAAGTAAAATGTGCGGCTTGGCTGCACATTTTACTTTCTGTATGGCGCGGGCATACCTAATAGGGCCATCAACATGCATTTGCATGTTGAGGGCGCTATTAGGTGCCGCAGGGTGGACGCGCGTTTTCCGCCCCTTACTAAATAAGGGGTATGGGAAAACGCGCGTCCAAGGGCAGGTTAACAGTGCGCTCCGTCGGAGCGCACTGTACTGTATCGGCCTGTGTGTTTGGTGTGGACATGGCTCTCAGAAAGCTCTGAGTAAACTGAATTATAATTACAATTGTGACAGGGCTATGCCAGTCACTAACATAATCCCTATGTGATTTTTGCTATTTAGGGGCTGTAGGAGGGGTTTAGATATTTTTTATTCCTCCCATTGTTTTAACCTTTTGGGGTGTAAAACTTCAGTGGGTAAGGAGCAGGATTGGTGAAAGTGAGGAGCTAAAACCTTCCCAGGGTTTCAATAGAGAGAGGACTGAAGAGCAAGAGATTTCCCCAAGATCTCAAAGCAAGGTGATTGGAGCGCTGGAGATTCCCCTTGGATCTCACAGAAGGCAATTCTAGGCATTTGGCAAAGAGGTTTTGAAGAAGAAGTCTTGAGAAGAGTTTTTGGAGTTTGATTAACCAGTGCCTGAAGGAAGGGCTAGGACAGAGATCTTTTGACCTATTCGACCAGCTAACAGATTGGGTGAAGAGAAGGATGTAGACTTTTGAACCACTAACTGAAGAGACCTGCATTTTGATAATTGAATTACAGTTGAAGAGTTTGACTTTTGTGAACCCTTTTTCAATATTTTGCTTGGGGATACTTTTTCCAGCCCAGTTCATGCCAGACCTGGAACTATACAAGTTATCACACTCTCGCTGGTGAGGATATTTTCAATCAGGATGAAGATGCAAAAATAGGAAGGGAAGTGAACAGAAGAAGGATGGACAGAGAAACCATTTGCTTTTTATTTATCATGGGACAAAAGCTGATTCTTATTTTTGCAATCCTGACTTGAATCTTCTTCTTTAAGTTACAGTAAAGAGTATTTTTTATTTGAATACCAGCTAAGGACTCCAGTGTTTTTCTTTGATTGTGCCCCAGAGCGGCTTTGCTGGGAAATGTATGGACCCTTTTGTGATTCCTGGTTTCTTCCTGAAGTGGTAATTTTGGCTTCTCTGCTCTTATTTTCACTATCTGACATCTCCTGGAACTATTTGTTCTAGAGTGTAAAGTGGTCATGGAGATTGTGATTAACAGTGCCAGGGGCCCTGGAAGAGAAGTCTTCCTCCTTGTCCAGAATTGAACCCAGACCCATAGCACTACTAGTTTAGGATAAAGCACCAAAATGTGGGATCTGCTACACAATATAGGAAATCTTCCATACAAAAACAGCACTAACTGCTAGCACTCAAATATCAACGAGCCTACCTATGAAAAGGCAAATACACTTCGTATTAGGAAAACAGAACAAGCCAGGCTTCTACAGATCCCTACACAGAAACTACATGTAAGCATACTATCTCACCTCAGTCGTACATGCAGAACACAGACAGTCCCTCACCAAACAAAGAATAAAATAGACCATAAGAATTAATAGAAGCGTGTAGACACAAACTAAATTGAAAACTGCAACAAGCCAGAATCTGTATGCAACAATGGAAAAAACAAACATTACCATTCCTTATAAAATATTAAACAATAAAACTGAGAAATATAAACCATCAATGATAGTAAAACCATACTTATAAGAAGCTGACAGAATAATATCCAATAATTACTTATATAAAAATTGTAAAAATGTTCCAAACACCAATAAAATATTTCAAATCAAGAGTCACATCAAATAACACCCAATAGTATTCAAAGATAGCTGTTTAAATACATTAGCTGGATAAGACTTAATAAATATCCCCACATTTGGCACTATTTAGCCAAATAAGTTATATCTGGCTAAGCTACACCTGCTCTATAGAAGCTCTAACTTATCCAATTAACTTAATTGAATAAGTATGAATTATTTTTTATTTTATTTAAAATGTTTTATATACCGACAACCGTTTGCACATCGTGTCGGTTTACAGATAACTTAAAAACACGGTACAGGTAGGCATAGCCTTTACAAAGAACATAGAACAGTCAAAATAACAAGCAGAAAACTGAATAAATGGTTGCTAGGTTTAAAATTGGGGGTAACATAATTGGGAGAGGGGGATAAATAACAGTAACAAAGAGAAAATGCTATGTACAGGGTTCAATAAATACATTCATTGCGATTAGTGAGCATAGGAGTTGGCAAGCAAGGGTGAGGAGGGGTAGGCTTGTAGGAAGAGCCAGGTTTTGAGTTTCTTCTTGAATTTGGGAGTGGAAGTTTCAGTGCGTAGATCATGGGGCATGGAGTTCCAGAGGGTGGGGCCTGCAAGGGAGAGGGCTCTGTTTGTAGTAGAGATGAGTCTAGTTGATTTTATAGGAGGGGCACAGAGGGTTCCACGTAGGGAGGAGCGAGTTGGTCTTGTAGAGGTGCGAGGGAGGAACGGTGGGTTTATCCAGTTGTAATGTTCGTTGGAGATGCTTTTGTGAATGAGGGTAAGAGTTTTGTATATGATGCGTGATTGTATAGGAAGCCAGTGGAGATCAATGAGAGTAGGAGTGATGTGATCTTTCTTTTTAGCATTTGTGAGGATACGTGCAGTGGCATTCTGAAGTAGTTGCAAAGGTTTGTGTGAATATCACTACTTATATGGCTAGGTTAGCTAGCTAAAGGGGAGATTTATCAAGCTGCAACAGGGCTATAAAGCATATATCGCACAATATAGCCCTATTACAGGGATATCACATGATGTTTGACAGCAAGCCACCCCTATTACAGTGAGCTGCTTTGCATGGCATTTCATGCATGATTTTTGCAAATCCATGCAAAGTAGTTCATGTGTACCTAATCCTATGTAAATAAAATAAAGGAAAATTAGTTTCTTACCTGATAATTTTCGTTCCTGTAGTACCAAGGATCAGTCCAGGACACCTGGGTTGTGACTCCGCACCAGTAGATGGAGACAGACTAAAACTTGTGGGCGGAGCCATATATGCCCCTGTGCCAGTCACAGCCCCTCAGTCTTACGGAATGTCAAAGTAGAACACAACCAGAGAAGTAAACAAAACTAGATACCGCTAAACTAACGGGGAAAGAAATACCCCTTCTGGAAATGGACTCTCCAACCGAGAGAGCGAACAAGCGGAACAGAGCAAATCAAAACACAGAGCGGACTCTCCATTACTTCAGCGCAGCACTGCGGGCGGGATCCTGGACTGATCCTTGGTACTACAGGAACGAAAATTATCAGGTAAGAAACTAATTTTCCTTTCCCTGTACGTACCAGGATCAGTCCAGGACACCTGGGATGTACCAGAGCAACCTACTGAGGGTGGGAAGCAGAGAGTCCCGCTCGGAGTACCCTCTCTCCAAAACCCCTGGAATCGGTAGCCCGGACATCCAACTGGTAATGCCGGATAAAAGTATGCAACGACTTCCAGGTGGCCGCCCTACAAATCTCTTGAGGCGACACCTGAGAAGCTTCCGCCCAAGACGCTGCTTGAGATCGAGTCGAGTGAGCCCGCAGCCCCACGGGAAGAGGTTTTCCCCGCACCAAGTACGCCGAACCAATGGCCTCCTTGAGCCAACGAGCGATCGTTGTGCGGGACGCTGCAGCTCCTTTCTTTGGTCCAGAGAACAGGACAAACAGATGATCTGTGACCCGAAACGGATTAGTGACCTCCAGATATCGGAGAAGGGATCTCCGCACGTCAAGCTTCCGTAACTCCCTCTCTTCTGGAACAGAGGACTCTCCGCACGCAAAAGCGGGCAACTCCACCGATTGATTCACGTGAAACGACGAGACCACTTTCGGAAGAAAGGAAGGAACCGTCCGTAAGGAAACCCCCGAATCGGAGATACGCAAGAAAGGTTCCCTACAGGACAGGGCCTGTAACTCGGAAACATGCCGTGCCGAGGCAATCGCCACCAAGAATGCCGTTTTTAAAGTGAGATCCTTAAGAGTTGCGCGTTTCAAGGGCTCAAACGGCGCCGTGCATAGAGCGGAGAGAACCCAATTGAGGTTCCAAGCCGGACAAGGAAGACGTAACGGGGGGCGAAGGTGCTTAGCACCCCGAAGGAAATGAGCAATATCCGGGTGAAGCGCCAGAGACGTACCACGGACCTTACCACGCAAACACCCAAGCGCCGCCACTTGGACCCGTAGGGAACTGCACGCCAGACCTTTGGCCAGACCCGCCTGGAGGAACGCCAGAACATCAGAGACGGAAGCCGAAGTGGGGTCCACCCCACGCTGCACGCACCAGTTCTCAAAGACCACCCAGACACGGACGTAAGCCAAAGACGTCGACTGCTTCCTGGAACGCAGTAGCGTGGCCACCACCGCATCTGAATAACCTTTTCTCTTCAGTCGATTCCTCTCAAAAGCCATGCCGCGAGACAGAAGTGATCCGCATCCTCCAAACAGACGGGACCCTGATGGAGCAGGGCCGCCATTCCCTGGAACCGAAGGGGTGCCGCTACTGCCAGTTGTACGAGGTCTGCGAACCACGGCCGGCGAGGCCACTCCGGTGCCACCAAGATCACGTTGGCCGGATGCAACTCTATGCGCCGTAGAATCTTGCCGATCATCGGCCACGGGGGAAACACATAGAGCAGCACATCCGTCGGCCAGGGAAGCACCAACGCATCGACGCCTTCTGCCCCCCGCTCTCGACGTCGACTGTAAAATCGCGGGGCCTTCGCGTTGTGCCACGTGGCCATCAGATCCATGTGGGGCACACCCCACGTTTCGCAAATGAGAAGAAACGCTTCGTCCCCCAGCTCCCACTCTCCGGGATCCAGACGATGACGGCTGAGATAGTCCGCCTGCACGTTGTCGACTCCCGCAATGTGAGACGCTGCGAGGTTGCTGAGATGTAGCTCCGACCAGACCATCAAGCGCTGAGCTTCCTCCGCCACCTGGGGGCTCCGTGTCCCCCCCTGACGGTTGATGTATGCCACGGTGGTCGCATTGTCCGACAACACTCGGACTGCCTTTCCCCGCAGCAACGGTAGAAAAGCCTGCAGGGCCAGACGGACCGCTCTGGTCTCTAGGCGATTGATAGACCACTGGGCTTGCGACACTGACCATAGGCCTTGAACTGAGCTCCCTAGGCAGACCACTCCCCAACCGGAGAGGCTGGCATCCGTGGTCACCACTGTCCAACTGGGTACCAGGAGAGAGACTCCGGCGGACAGATGACTGGGGTCCAGCCACCAACGCAGGCTGGACCTCGCGTGTCCCGCTAGAGGAAGCGGTAAATGGAAGTCCTCCGAGACCGGCTTCCAGCGGGAAAGCAAGGATGACTGTAAGGGTCGCAGATGAGCGAACGCCCAGGGAACCAGCGCCAGCGTGGAAGCCATAGACCCTAGGACCGTAAGGTAGTCGCAGACCCGCGGCTGGCGAAGAGACAACAAGCGTTGCACCTGAGTTTGCAGTTTGCCCCTCCGTTCGAGCGACAGAAACACCTTGCCCTGCTTCGTGTCGAAAAGAGCTCCCAGATATTCCAAGGTCTGCGTGGGTGTCAGATGACTCTTGCTGAAGTTGACCACCCATCCCAGGGACTGCAACAGATGGAGGACCCTGGCCACCGCCATCCGACACTGATCCTCGGACTTCGCCCGAATCAACCAATCGTCCAGGTAAGGATGGACCAGGAGACCTTCTCGGTGCAGTTGCGCCGCCACCACGACCATCACCTTCGTGAATGTACGAGGGGCCGTTGCGAGCCCAAACGGGAGCGCCCGAAACTGGTAATGCCGTCCCAGAATGCAGAATCTGAGGAAGCGTTGGACCGACGGCTGAATGCCTATGTGAAGATACGCCTCCGTGAGGTCCAGGGAGGCCAGGAACTCGCCTGGCCGGACCGCGGCGATGACTGACCGGATCGTCTCCATTTTGAAGCGAGGAACGCGAAGGCATCGGTTCACCCCTTTGAGATCCAGAATTGGTCGGGACGTGCCGCCCTTCTTTGGTACGATGAAGTAAATGGAGTAACGGCCTTTGCCGTGCTGGCTGACCGGAACGGGGAAGATAGCTCCCAAGTCCTCTAGGCGGCGGATGGTGTCTAGCACCGCCGCCTTCTTCTCGGGAGCCTTGCAGGGAGACACAAGGAACTTGTCCACTGGAGTGCGAGCAAAATCTAACGCGTAGCCGTGTCTTATCACGGTGAGGACCCACTGGTCCGACGTTATTCCGGCCCATCTCTCGTAAAACGACAGCAACCGCGCCCAGACGTTGGGAACGGCGTGCTGAGGCTGCGGCGGGAGAAGGGCCGACCCCCTTTCATTGTGAAGATTTGGGCGCCATGATGGCCAGGGCACCCCCTGGTCTACCAAAGCGCCTCCCCCGAAAGGACTGCTGGTGAAAAGACTGCTGCTGCTGCCGCCACTGTGGGGTACGGGAGGAGGAAGACCTGTACGATTGCCCCGACGACCTTTGAGGGCGCGACTTCCTGGGCCCACGAAAGCGGGACCTGGCTGCAAAGGAAGACCGCGACCTGGATCTATCTTCGGGCAACCTGAAAGCCCTATTTTCCCCCAGGGAAGCCATTAAATCATCTAATTCCTTGCCAAACAGTAACTTACCCTTGAATGGCAGCGCCCCGAGGTGAGCCTTAGAAGAGCCATCCGCCGCCCAGTTGCGGAGCCACAGGAGGCGGCGCGCCGAGACAGCCGCCACCAGGGATCTAGACGAAGTGCGCAGCAGATCGTGGAGTGCATCTGCGCCATATGCTATTGCCGCTTCCAACTTATCCGCTTGCGCTGCCTCGTCTGCCGAAAGATCCGCATTGGCTTGGAGGACCTGAGCCCAGCGCAAGCTAGCTCTCAAAGCGAAATTCGTACACATGGCGGCCCGAATTCGTAGCGCTGAAACCTCAAAAATCTTCTTGAGCTGTACTTCCAGCTTCCTGTCCTGAAGGTCCCGAAGGGCTGTCGCTCCCGTAACTGGAATAGTAGATCTCTTCGTTACCCGCCGAAACCGCTGAATCCACCTTGGGGAGCTTGAGAAGGTCCAGCGCATCCTCCGGGAGCGGGTAAAGCTTGTCCATGGCCTTGCTGACCTTCAAACCTAACTCCGGAGTGTCCCATTCCCGGAACATGATGTCCGTTGAAGAAAAATGGAACGGAAAAGCAACTGCCGGACCCGTGAGGCCTAACAGGACCGGATCCATGTTCGCTTCCTGACGAACCACCGCCGGAGGGGGGTCTATTCCCAGTTCCTGGAGAATGGCTGGAATTAGAGGTGGCAATTCTTCCCTACGGAATAGCCGGACCACCTTGGGATTGTCGCCCTCCGCTGCCTGTGACGCCTTTCCTGCTGCAGCTGGAGCGGATCCGTCCCCTGCCACGTCATCGGCCCCTTTTTGTGGCTCTTCAGAGGCATCAGTGTCCGCCCCCGTGGAGGAATCCGGGTCCGCCTCCTGTGGGACGCCACGCGGAGGACGTTTCCCCCTGGAAGCACTCGGGGGCCCACTGTTGGACTTCTTCGGCGGTGGAGCCCTGTGGGACTCCCTCCGGCCGCGCTTGCCCTTACTTTTCCTACATTTCAGGACTTTGCGCAGCAAAAGCGCAAAGTCCTCCGAAAACGAGCTGGAATCCGAATCAGCCTCAGCTGGGCTCCCCGGGGACCCCGGGTCCCCCGAGGGACTCCCCCCCGCCGGGCCCCGCTGAGGAGACAGCGCAGGAGGCAAGGCCGCAGGCCCTGCCGCTTCCCGCGCCATTTCGCGGCCCGTGGCTAAAATGGCCGCCACTCCCGCGCTGAGCGGGAACAAATCCTGGGGCTTCTCCAACGCTCCCCCCCCGCTCGGCGGTGGTCGCGCGGGCCGCACACGAGCCCCCCGAGACGCCCCGGATGACCCTTCATCGCCCGGGATGCAGGAAGCGCATAGACCGTCGCGAGAGAGGCGCGCGCCGAGCCGCAGGCTCGGCAAGCGGAGCCACGAGGCATGCCGGCGAAACGGCGCGAAGAGGGCCGCAACAGAAAATCAAAAATTAATAAAATTCGCGCGAACGGCCTCCCCCCTGTCAGCGGCCCCCCCCCCCCCGAGAGCGGCGACGCAAGGAACAGAGAGCCGAACAAAAACAGACAAAAAACTTTTTTTTTTTTTTTTTTTTTACAAAAACAAGGCCTGTCGCTGTCCGCGGTCCTGGAGCCCTAGTCCAGCAGGGGTGAGTGAACCGGGCTCCCCGGTGTCACCCCTGACGCTGCTTCTTAGTAAAGCCGGGTCCTCGACCCTAGCAGTGGCCTCAACCGGGGGGGGGGGGGGGGGGGGGGGGGGGGGTAGTCCCCCTCAGGACCTCTCAACCCCCCTGGGAGGCAGGGCAGACGGACGTCAGTGACAATTTGGCAAAAAATTCCAATTAAAAGAAGCCTAACCTGGCCTAACCCAAAAGAAAAGAAAACCAACCCTGACGGATTACCAGAATCAGGGCAGGGAGGAGCTGTGACCGGACCTGCACCATCTACTGGAGACAGAGTAAGACTGAGGGGCTGTGACTGGCACAGGGGCATATATGGCTCCGCTCACAAGTTTTAGTCTGTCTCCATCTACTGGTGCGGAGTCACAACCCAGGTGTCCTGGACTGATCCTGGTACGTACAGGAAACTTGGCTTACAGAAATGTTTCAGTCGTTATTTTATGCATACTTTTTCCATAAACATTATTCTATTGTCAGAGCACCAAGACTCTATTGCGGGTCCCGATGCTTCTGCAGTAGAATTAAAGGGCCCTGCGGCTGAACACACTTCCCCCTTTAGAAGTAACAAAAAAAGTCACCAGGAGTCTTAAATAGACCCACCTCCACCCTGGGGCAACAACAGAGGCAGCCCAGCAAAAAAAAAAAATAAAAATTTAAATAGCTTAAAGTTGCCATGTGACAATGACCCCCGCCCTCCCAGCCAACCCACTTCTTATGCAGTCAAACCCCCCCTCAAAGACTGAGCCCCCACTCTCCAGCTCCCACTTTCCATATAAATAATAGGTCTGTAGTGGCCTCCCACCCCCAACTCTTTAAAAATAACATTGGTGGCCTAGTAGCTCCCCACCCTGGACCCCCCACACCCTCTTATCTTAAAATCCTCTTTGGTGTTCAGTGTGAGGGCCTGGGGTGTTATTTTCCAAAATGTAGCCAACCAGGCCTTGCCCCTAACATGTGGCAGACGCAAGGTCCAGGGATAATACCAAGGTTTTAGGCTAGGGGGAAAGTCCGGGGGAGTCCAAATAAGTCCGAATATTGGGCTTCCCATAATTAGAACTGATAAGGATTAAAAATCCCCCACTGTCCTTACCTAGGAATTTTTTTTTATTTCTAGTCACCCTTCAGTTTTGATGGAAATGGGGAGGGAGAGCACACACACTATGACCTCTCTGTCTCATACATTACATATATATATATATATATATATATATATATATATATATATACACACACACATATAATTATATATATACACACATTCTCTCACACACACTCCCTCTTTCTCCCACATACACTCCCTCTTTCTCTCATACACATATATATGCTCACATGCACATTACCTCTCTCACATACACAAGCACGCCCACATGCTTGCTCTCACTTAAACACACATGCTCTCTCTCTCACTCAAACACATACTCTCTCATTCACCCCTTTTTTCTGTCCTTGCAGGATGAGCTCTACCGGCAGTCTTTCCGAGGCACTTCCTTTCTTCAACTGCTAGTGGGGATGGGCTCCGCCAGTGACCTCATTGGGACCTCTCCCTTCTTTCTTTGCCGCCAGCAGGATCGCTCTCTGTCTCTTTATCTTTGCTATCAGTGGGATAGGCTCTACCAGCAGCCTCACCGAGGCCTCTCACACTCCTTTCTTCACCACCATTAGGATAGGCTCTGCCTGCGGTCCCACAGGAGCCTCTGTCTCTCTTTTCTTCACTGCTGATGGAATGGACTCTGTCCCCTGCCAGGAACTCTCTTGCTCCTTTCTTTGGCCACTAATGAGATAGGCTTCATCGGCAGCCCACCAGGCCTCTCTCTCTCTCTTCCATCACCACCACTCCCCCTGGGGGTGCCAACCCATGCAATTGCACAGTTTGCACATCCAGTAGTACTGGGCCTGCTGGAACACCTCTTTCCAGTGCACATAAAAGCGTGCGCAAAATTGCTTCTGTGTGTACTTTTAATGCACAACCTATAAACCGGGTTTTATATGCATAAATGCTTTTAAAATCAGATCCTTAATTCCTATCTATTATGATACGAGAAAATGTGCATTTAATCTATATACTAATAATCTCTGTCTGTCTGGCAAGAGGTTACAGTACCAGCAACAGTCACATGCTTTTATTGTAACAGGTTAATTAGAGATTGCAATACTAGTAAAGGCCATGGGATGTCAGCATAAAAGCATCACTGTTGCAGCCAAGTCTGGGCAGGAGAAGAGATGCTGATTCTTTCTACCCATGAAATATTTTATGGGGTTCCACTAGTTTACAGTGAAATGAAAATCTCCAAGAAGAACAGATGGTCTTCATCTGGTCACATTCATTCAGTGTTAAAGATTTGTTACTTACCATAAATGCATATATTAAAGAGTGCAAAATTTGAGATCTTTTTTTTTCTTTTAACTACATTATTTTAGGCATTTAAGCACACTTAAGTTCCTAGTTACTTGTTCTTTCATCAAAAATAAGACAATTTGAAATGTTTTGCCAGCTCAATATGTTACCCTTACCCTTCCCCTTGTAATTTCCGTTGCTTTTGTTCCATGTAAACCGAGGTGATGTTTCGACTAACATCGGTATAGAAGACTTTTAAATAAATAAATAAATAAATGTTATGTTATGTTTTGTCTGTCTGAGGTAGCCTCTTAAGGACGCAGGGTTTATTTCTGTGGCCATGATTTTAACCAGTTTCTGTCACTGTCTTTCTTTTCGCTCAATTAATGTAAAACTAATTTAGATTGCAAGCCCTTTGGGGATAAGGAAATATCTCCAGTACCTGAATGTAATTCACTTTGAAGTGCCGAAAAGTGGACTATAAAAGAAATCAAATATTACGTTGAAAAAGTATTTTATGGAGATTTTGAAGTTTGAGGAGGGACAAACTCCCTGCATAAATAAGCTTTTTTTTTTACCTATTTCTGCTAAAAACAGAGATGTGCTTCAAAATCGTGCAGAAGTTTTGGGGAATTTAACCCAATATCTTGAAGACTCTACATCTGAGTTCTATGAATGTGCAACATTAATGGTCTCATTTATAACAGAAAGGGATGTGAGCGAAGTCATGAAGAGATATTTTAGGAATATAGAAGTTTCTTTTTATGGTTTACAGATACATATTTATCCTGACTTCGCTCAGGTTACACAGGATAAGTGCTGGGAATTTTTAGCTTTGAGAACCCAGATAGTGTCTTTGGGTTTCTCATTTGTTTTGAGATACCCCTGCAAGTGTGTCGTGAAGCCTGCAACAGAATGCTTTGTATTTTTCTTTCCTGAACAGTTAAAGTATTTTATTAATGCTAGGAGGCTCATCATCACCTCCACTAATAATGCTAGGTCAGAGGATCATTAATTGTATATGACAGTCTTCCTAAGTCACATTAAGGCCTATTACATGCAATTTTTTTTTTTCTTGCTGAATTTCTCTCCTTAATTTCACCCCCCGACTTTTTTGTTGCTTTTCCCTAAGTATAATTGGCTATTCCCTAAGTATAATTGATTAATAGCCATTAATGGACTTCTCCTCCAAGAACTTATCCAAACCTTTTTTGAACCCAGCGACACTAACTGCACTAACCACATCCTCTGGCAACAAATTCCAGAGCTTTATTGTGCGTTGAGTAAAAAAGAATTTTCTCTGATTAGTCTTAAATGTGCTACTTGCTAACTTCATGGAATGCCCCCTAGTCCTTCTATTATTCGAAAGTGTAAATAACGGAGTCACATCTACTCGTTCAAGACCTCTCATGATCTTAAAGACCTCTATCATATCCCTCCTCAGCCGTCTCTTCTCCAAGCTGAACAGCCCTAACCTCTTCAGCCTTTCCTCATAGGGGAGCTGTTCCATCCCCTTTATCATTTTGGTTGCCCTTCTCTGTACCTTCTCCATCTCAGCTATATCTTTTTTGAGATGTGGCGATCAGAATTGTACACAGTATTCAAGGTGCGGTCTCACCATGGAGCGATACAGAGGCATTATGACATTTTCCGTTCTATTAACCATTCCCTTCCTAATAATTCCTAACATTCTATTTGCTTTTTTGACTACTGCAGCACACTGAGCCGACGATTTTAAAGTATTATCCACTATGATGCCTAGATCTTTTTCCTGGGTGGTAGCTCCTAATATGGAACCTAACATCGTGTAACTACAGCAAGGGTTATTTTTCCCTATATGCAACACCTTGCACTTGTACACATTAAATTTCATCTGCCATTTGGATGCCCAATCTTCCAGTCTTGCAAGGTCCTCCTGTAATGTATCACAGTCTGCTTGTGATTTAACTACTCTGAATAATTTTGTATCATCCGCAAATTTGATAACCTCACTTGTTGTATTCCTTTCCAGATCATTTATATATATATTGAAAAGCACCGGTCCAAGTACAGATCCCTGAGGCACTCCACTGTTTACCCTTTTCCACTGAGAAAATTGACCATTTAATCCTACTCTCTGTTTCCTGTCTTTTAACCAGTTTGTAATCCACGAAAGGACATCGCCTCCTATCCCATGACTTTTTAGTTTTCGTAGAAGCCTCTCATGAGGGACTTTGTCAAACGCCTTCTGAAAATCCAAATACACTACATCTACCGGTTCACCTTTATCCAAATGTTTATTAACCCCTTCAAAAAAAATGAAGCAGATTTGTTAGGTAAGACTTCCCTTGGGTAAATCCATGTTGACTGTGTTCCATTAAATCATGTCTTTCTATATGCTCTACGATTTTGATCTTGAGAATAGTTTCCACTATTTTTCCCGGCACTGAAGTCAGGCTCACTGGTCTATAGTTACCCGGATCGCCCCTGGAGCCTTTTTTAAATATTGGGGTTACATTGGCCACCCTCCAGTCTTCAGGTACAATGGATGATTTTAATGATAGGTTACAAATTTTAACTAATAGATCAGAAATTTCATTTTTGAGTTCCTTCAGAACTCTAGGATGCATACCATCCGGTCCAGGTGATTTGCTACTCTTTAGTTTGTCAATCTGGCCTACTACAGCTTCCAGGTTCACAGTGATTTCGTTCAGTTCGTCTGACTCATCACCCCTGAAAACCATCTCTGGAACTGGTATCTCCCCAACATCCTCATTAGTAAACACGGAGGCAAAGAATTCATTTAGTCTTTCTGCAATGGCCTTATCTTCCTTAAGAGCCCCTTTAACCCCTCTGTCATCTTATGGTCCAAACGACTCCCTCACAGGTTTCTTGCTTTGGATATATTTTAAAAAGTTTTTATTATGAGTTTTTGCCTCTATGGCCAACTTCATTTCAAATTCTCTCTTCGCCTGTCTTATCAATGTTTTACACTTACCTTGACAATGCTTATATTTTATCCTATTTTCTTCAGATGGATCCTTCTTCCAATTTTTGAAGGATGTTTTTTTGGCTAAAATAGCCTCTTTCACGTCTCCTTTTAACCATGACGGTAATCGTTTTGCCTTCCTTCCACCTTTCTTAATGCGCGGAATACATATAGACTGCGCCTCTAGGATTGTATTTTTAAACAACAGGCTTGGACATTTTAAACAATGTCCAAGTCTGTTGAACACTTTTAACCTTTGCAGCTGCACCTTTCAGTATGACTGCATATCTATTTTCAATAAGTGAGAATTATCTTGCTGTTAATTGTTAAAATGATAAAAATAAAATCTAAAAGAAACAAATAAATAAAAGAAAGCAAATAAATAAATAAATAAATAAAACTAATTAAAAAAAACTATTCAAAAAGCCATTTAGAAGACCTGGGTTTGATTCAGCTCTCCTGGCTTGTCAGGTGTTTCATTTGCTGGTTTGCGGGCCACCCCTGTGTGCCGGCTCACTTACCTCACACAGGCCCGCCATGCTGCTAACACTGCTCCGAGCGGCTGGAACACCGCCACTCCACGTGGCCTGAGATGCCACCAATGCTGACCACCAGGCCCTCCCTTAGGCACACTCACACGGTGCACATTAACACTTAAAGGCCCCATAGAGGGAACGATGCTTGCTGGTGCCGCAGATGATAAGAACATTAGAACATAAGAAAATGCCATACTGGGTCAGACCAAGGGTCCATCAAGCCCAGCATCCTGTTTCCAACAGTGGCCAATCCAGGCCATAAGAACCTGGCAAGTACCCAAAAACTAAGTCTATTCCATGTAACCATTGCTAATGGCAGTGGCTATTCTCTAAGTGAACTTAATAGCAGGTAATGGACTTCTCCTCCAAGAACTTATCCAATCCTTTTTTAAACACAGCTATATTAACTGCACTAACCACATCCTCTGGCAACAAATTCCAGAGTTTAATTGTGCGTTAAGTAAAAAAGAACTTTCTCCGATTAGTTTTAAATGTGCCCCATGCTAACTTCATGGAGTGCCCCCTAGTCTTTCTACTATCCGATAGAGTAAATAACCGATTCATATCTACCCGTTCTAGACCTCTCATGATTTTAAACACCTCTATCGTATCCCCCCCTCAGTCGTCTCTTCTCCAAGCTGAAAAGTCCTAACTTCTTTAGTCTTTCCTCATAGGGGAGTTGTTCCATTCCCCTTATCATTTTGGTAGCCCTTCTCTGTACCTTCTCCATCGCAATTATATATTTTTTTAGATGCGGCGACCAGAATTGTACACAGTATTCAAGGTGTGGTCTCACCATGGAGCAATACAGAGGCATTATGACATTTTCCGTTTTATTCACCATTCCCTTTCTAATAATTCCCAATATTCTGTTTGCTTTTTTGACTGCCGCAGCACACTGTGCCGACGATTTCAATGTGTTATCCACTATGACACCTAGATCTCTTTCTTGGGTTGTAGCACCTAATATGATGTCATACGGCTGGGAATTCCATGCAACATTACAGCACCTCATCAATGGGTCGTCTATCTTCTGATAGTGGGAGTTGCTGCCTTTGTCTTCAGTCTTCTTTTTCTAGCCTTTGCTTCAGCCTTCGAGCCTTGCCTGCTGCTAACCTTAACCCAGACTCTCAATACTGCTACCTGCCGCCTGCCACCAACCATAGTTTGGACTCTCAACATCCTTGTCTGCCACCTGCCTTTGACCTTCACCTGGCCTAGGATCTTCTCTACCTGCTTCACAGAGTCTGCCACCTAAGATCTGCCAGCCCCCAGAACCCGAAGACTCAAACCGAGGGGAAAGGAATTGGTACAGGCGAAGCTCCAGCTCAGTCTCTGCACCGTCTGTTCCGTCAGCTTGTGGTGAGGAAATACAGAGCTTACCCTGGGGGATGTACCAACTTCACCCAACACAAGGCTCCACAATCTTAAAAACCAGAGCTGGGGATGCTGATGCTGCAGAGGCTGTATTCACAGCCCTGTGGAGAGGAGGAGCACAAGAATCTCAACCATCATACAATGGCAAAATTAGGGGGGGAATTGTTAAAGAGTTCCATATGTAAAAAATTAGCATATATGTGCATAAGTAGTCTATCCCTTCTAGGCTTTTGTTCTCCCTCTGGTTGAGCAGAAGATTGTCAGCTTCGTTATCTGGGTCCTTGGACCATTGGAGGATATGATCCTCATTGCTGGTTTTGGGCAGAGGAGCACCAGAGTAGCTATGGAATGAGATAACTGAGTTCTCTGGATTGACAGCTACCAATGTGGTACAGATGATCTTTGAGCCCAAAGAAAATTCAACGTTGAGAGATGATTTCAGCTTTGGAGACATGGGATAGACCTCAGTGCAACAGTTTTGACTGGGGCAGGAGAGGCTTTGCTGGATCGAGCAGCAGGCAAATAACATGAAAAAGTGAAAGAGAGATGCCACCAGTCTATGGAAGAGAACTGAAAGTACATGACCTGCCCTAGAGTTTGTTTTCATCATTGTCCAGTAAGTTTCATCCTCCACTTGTTAAGCCTCTAGTGTTTACATTAGACACTTGTAGCTGGTCCTGGTGAGATTAAATGTCTCTTTAATAAAATGTTCCTATGATATAAATTCTGTGTCAAAAAATGTGGTCATCTAAAGAGCATCTAGGAAGAACAGAGGCTTTGAAGAAAGATGTTGAAGAGATTAAAACTGTGAATGCTGCTCTAGTTCAGGACAAAATCAGTGTACATCAGAAAATGGAGCAGCTGGAAATCATGTTAGACATCTAAATTGTTGCTTAATTTCCCAAATCTGCTGGGCATGGCATCACAAGATATTTTAAGATAAAATCTCGTGGTAGTCCTGCTTACTTCTATTGAGGCCATTCTCCCTGTGAATAAGATCTATTTTCCCTCAGTCAGAAGGCAAAGTAGAAACCAGGGCAAAGAGCAGAGGGTGGCTCAACTTAAAATGGACAGTCTGGATTTAACAGCATGTTTAGAGCAGTCGAGTTTAGAAGAGCAGGACAGGACCACCTTATTGGTCATCTTTGCTTTTGAGTACGACATAAATATGTTTATGCACCTATATTCTCAGAAAGCTCTTGTTTAAGTTTTGGGACAAAGAATCTGGATTTATTCAGATTTAGCAAAAGCTACACAGGAAAAGGGGAAAGGATATTTTAGTAATGCATCAGGAGACTTGTGCTATCTGAGACTCTTTCCCCCCCCCCCCCCCCCCCATTTCCCCTATAAAAGCATTGTAAACTATTGTAGTATAAATTATGTCGAGTTTTTTTTTTTGTTTGTTTCAGATTGATGGAGATTTTTCCTAGATGCTAAAAAAGACTAGTTCTACTCCAGTGGCAGGCAAGGAGAATGCTTGAGTGAAGCATGCCTAGATTCCATTTAACGGATACTAGGTTGACTATTTCTCCTAGTACAGGGGTGGCCAAGAGCCACAAACAGGTCAGGTTTTCAGGATATCCACAATGAATATGCATGAGAGAGGCTGGCATACAATGGAGGCGGTGTATGTAAACCTATTTCATGCATATTCATTGTGGATAACCTGAAAACCTGGTTTGTTTGTGGCTCTCGAGGACTGGAATTGGCCACCCCGTCCTAGTACTATGTGGCTCCTCCCCCCCCCCATGTTTGTGGGCTAATGAAGGAGAGAGGTCAAATTATGTATGTCTTCAAATCATTATTTTCACTGTACCAGCAAAAAGAGTTTTGTTCAGTGTACATATTACATCGGTTGAAACCATTAACAACTGTCGAGGACGTCCGCGCTGTTTTATAAGCTCTAATTTTCTCAGATATAGACTACTGTAATTCCCTATTACTCGGCCTTCCAGCATGTCTCTTAAAACCATTACAGTTACTACAAAATGGAACAAGGAAATTTGATCACATCACTCCCTTGCTGATATCACTACACTGACTGCCAGTACAATCCCAAATCTATTATAAAGCATTACGTTAATTTTCAAAATCATCCACTCCAGTAGCACTGGTCTAATAGGCATGACACTACAACCATACACACCCCTAGGAACACTAAGATCTCAAAATAAAGGACTACTGACTGTGCCAACAGTACAGAGTACACTTCTGACACAAGTAAGAGAGCATGTGTTTTCCATAGCAAGTCCAAAGCTTTCGAACTCTCTACCTGAGATGTTACGTTTGATACCAGAAAGAAAGAGATTTAAACGTGAGCCGGAAACATGGCTATTCAAAAATGCATATAGCCTAACTTAACATCAGAATGCAGAGAAATATAACAAGGAGGACAAAAGATAATAATAAAAGAATGAGTAATAAATTAATGAGAAAATGTAAGTACTTTAAGACAAAGTACTGAGAATCATGTGACAATTGTTAAATGATAATTCCTATACTACTAGCCTGATGTCATAGAGTTTTAATTAATATATATTAGAACAGCTCAGTAGATTTATTTAACACCTGCTGTACTGATTTATAGTATGACGTTACTTTTGTAAAACCGTTGTGATCTTTATTTGGAACGACAGTATATAAAATGTCTAAATAAAAATAAATAAATAAAATATGTGTGCATCGGAGAGGGGGTAATTTTGTAACATGACACATAAAATACGTGCATTAAAATGCACGTATTTTATGTGTCATGTTAATTTTGAAAATTATTCCACCATATCTACCTGCACACACTTATACCTGTTAAAATGTGCACAGAATTTTTTCGGGAAAATTTACACCTATACTTTTAGATATCCAAAATTATGTGTGTAAGACCAAGCTCGTTCCCCAGGAATGTCGCAGGTCAGCCCAGGTAAACATATATGTAAACATGACATAAGAGCACAAGTTTACCCACATATGTAGCAGGTAAAAGACCATTTCTGTGCACAAAGCAAAGTTTTACCTGCAGAAGTCCCTTTGAAAATTACTCTCCCTTTGTATTTAAATTCAGAATACTTATAGAATCTCTCATCACCACACACATACCCAGATATGCAATCAATGCTATATCACATATTGGGCTCAATTTATAACTGCTTTTTTCTCATAGGCACAAACTTGAACATAACATCCTACAAATCAGGCAGCCATGTGCTTCATCTTTCACATTAGTTCACATCTAAATTTTAAAGAAGATAGAAGTATTTGAACTTTTTCACAGTATTCTTTAACTCACGTTTATTGCTGATGGATTGAGGACAAGCTTGCATCCAAACCAAATTAAACAGGTGGTTGTGACAGCAAATGTCGAAACAAAGAGAATCTGAAAGCTGGGTATCTGGAAAGCAAGTGGAATAGGCCAGTGTTTTCTTTAGTTAGGTAGAAATAAAATAGAAGCATGAATCTAGATGAGAACTGAAATACTTACCATATTGATTCTCTTTTTGGCTACAGCGAAATTCACAACTGCAGAAGGAACACACTGCAAAGACAAAAGTGAGAGAAGTTTAAGAAAATATTTAAAAATCCAACTTGTGGTTTACATGTCTATGGGCTAGTGTTAAATCTCCTCACTATAGTAACTATGTCTCAGTTTACATTCATCCAGCTCCAAGCCTGCCCCTGAGGACTTCAGTGAAACCTTGGCCACTATACACCATTCCATCTTCTGTTCATTCAACTTTGCTTAAATCTTCACCTAGGCCTTCCTTTCCTTTCCTTTGTTAACAACTTCTGTGACCACTCCCAACCCCTGTTTGTGTACAGAGTGGTGCAGCTCACCCCATGTCACATGCTGTAAAAAAAGAGTATGGCCGAATCCCTTCTCAGCTGCCCACTTTTAATCATTTCAGGGTTCACTGGAGAGCTGTTACGCTTTTTTCAAAAGTGCACGTGAATTCATTCCAGCTTTTCTCCAGCACTCCTCCACTAATGTAGCATATTCCTTTCTTCTTCACACATTTGTGGTAATAAAACCCTTATCTTTGCAGCTCTTGTCACTCAGAATCATTTCCCTCCACCTTACTGAGCCCCGTTTCTCTTCCTGCTTACTCACATGTATTGCCTTCTGTTGTATGCTATGTCCATTTGCTCTATCATAATCAAGAGTCATTAAATTATTCTGACTTATATACTGTGTTATGATATTACTTCATTCAGTAAAGTTTGTGTTGTAAATACTTTTCACTTTACATTTGGTAAGATGTGATATATTTTTATTTGGCCAGCATAAACATATCCAGACCACACAAGTTCCTTCTTCAGACATCTAAATCTTCAGCTCTCCCACCACCCACATTTCTTCTCTGCTGTTCTCTCCACTCTCTAATCATCTCCCCATCTTTTCCTCCTTTTCTTTTTCCTCTCATCTCTTTCTCTCTCTCATTTCTCCCCTCTTATCTCTGTCTCTGCTCTCCTCATCCCCTCTCATTGACCTACCTGATGCACTGTCTTGGCACTGTAAATAAATGAGCAGGCACACAGTTTATTTAAGGAGCCACCTCACTGTACACAGGATGTACTCTTTTAGTACTGTTGTTCCTAACTCTGTCTGGAGGCACATCTAACCAGACTGATTTTCAAGACATTTATTTATTATTTATTTTTGTTTTTCTACACCGACATTCTTGTAGAGATACAAATCATACCGGTTTACATTTAACTTCAATTTCACCATGTAGCGGTACAGAGAACTAAGTTAGAAATTCAAAAGTTTTTTAACAGGAAAAAATGTAACACTCTGGTCTAAGCATATCCTTATAAGATCAAGGGTGATTATTTAAACATGCCAGATACTAAGCTCATCTAAAAACAAGTGGACTTGAAATATTCATCCTAAAGGGATGAGAATAAGGTTAAAAAATTAAGAGACAGATAAGGAAAAAAGAGGGGGAATTAAGGCGTAAGTGGAAGGGGGCAGGCAGCAGAGGGGGGGGGGGGGTGGATGGGAGGGTAAAGCTGAAGAGATAGCTAGCAGAAGGTAAAGTTGCATGGAAGGTGAGTTAAATGTCCTGAAAGGCTTGGCTAAATAGCCATGTTTTTAGTCTCTTTTTGAAGACAGCTGGGCAGGATTCTCGTCTAAGGTCGTGCGGTAGCGTGTTCCAGTGGTGTGGGCCAGCTGTCGAGATGGCGCGTTTTCTGATTGAGGTTTTAGCTTGGGGGGCGAATAGGGTGTAATGAATATGCATGAGATATAGTTGCATGAAACTCTGAAGGCTCAGTATATGGGAATCTCTCTCTTGCATATTCATTGTGGCTATCCTGAAAACCCAACTGGTTAGGTGTGCCGCAAGGAGAGGGCTGAGAATCACTGTATTTAGAAGACAAGAAATATAGCCATTAAGAGCATTAAAATAACAAAGATGACAGCCTATAACTATATAGTGAAATTTAATTTAATTTCATGTTGAGCTCTTGGACTCCACTTTGTAAGTTGATCAATGTTTGTGGACAGATGGACACAGCAAAATGTAAAAATCCAACTTCACAATTTACAGTGGATTCATAAGAAATTTTAACTTGAAACAAATTATTTTGTCATTATCAGTTCACTGGTAGCATGAATTTGTTTTCCCAAGGCCAAAATCATCAAGGCACATCTTCCAGTTACCTCACTACTGTTGTCAATCTGTTGCGTTCGTGCCTCTTCTCGCCCCTCGCTCCAACCTCTCTACCTGGGATGCGACTCCCTTCGGCTCTGAATATAAATACACACAGATTGCTACTCCGTAGCGGGGGGGCATGATAGATTGCTATCTCAATAGCGAAGTACTATATACCTATTGCCAACTCCTCTTCCTTGGAGATAACTACTCCCCTCTGGAGGAGCAGGTCATGTCATATCGCTACTCCTTCCCCTTTCAGGAACACAGCAGAACAGCTTGCCAATTCTGCCCTCCTGGCGGAATGAGCGACAGCAGATTGCTGACTCCTCCCCTCTGGAGGAGGAGAGCGAAACAGATTGCTTACTACCTAGCAAGGTCAATAACACAATCTAGGAGAACAGCGGACAGAGGGGATGACACGAAGCAAGACAAAAAGCCAAGAGGATCATTTGGCTGCAAAAGAAGTGCAGATGTAGAGGAACAAGTCAGGAACAAGAAGATGATGGAAGATTGCCATGGGGAGGAAAATGGACATGGTGTGGGCCTCTTTGGTTTTTACCGTGGGAACCTGTCCTTGCTATGAAATAGGACTAGATTTGAACTTTTTCATCAGTATGCAGAGTTCCATACTATACTACCACTAGCAAAAAAGTGTGTGGTGTTGCTCAGGTTGTTTGGTCCATAACAGATATATATTTTAAAATCAAACAAAAGTGACAAGGATATATATTGTTGTATTTTATTAAAAAATTAACAGAAAGTATATAGAGGAGGGGGTGGAGCCAAGATGGCGACTGAGTGAGGAGTTGGAGAAGAGTCTCGCTATTACCTTGGTGCCTACTGCCTGGAGTTTTTGTTTTCCTGCAATTTCTTTATGCTTCATACAAAACATAAAGGCCAGGCTTCGTGAAAGCCTGGCGGTTTCGGAAAGTTTGGATCTTAAACAACCTTGGATTGAGACTTTCTTCTCCTTGACACCGTATGAGTCGGGAGCAAAGGCCGTGGAGCGAACATCTTCCCCTAAGGTCGATGAGATCTCACTCAGTCCCGGAGTGCCTGAGACGCCGTCCCCACCCCAGCATTTGAGAACAGTGTGTGAGGCTGCTGGCGTAGTTCTCCCGGCCAGCCCTAAAGAGCTTGGTGCTCAATAGGAGCTTTGGGAGAAGGGTTTCAAAAGATTTTACCTAATGGAGGGACCTTAGAGCCCCAGATTGGAACCTATGTGCCTTCGATGATGGAGAACATCAGATCTGCTGTTCCAGCGCTGGATTATACACGGGTCACTGACACTGAAGCCACGAGACGGGGTGAGCTATTGCCTGTATTAGGTTCTTTTCTTGTTAAACCAGCCAAAATAATGATGGAATCGATTTGGGAAGCTTTAGGCTCGATTGAATCAGCTATTGTTACCTTAACTAGATCTTACTTGGATATGAACAAACGCAGTGTTAATAATGAAGAGAGGATTTCTGAGCAGGAAAGGAAAATGAATATAGTGGAAGAAAGAATAAATGTGGTCGAAAAACATCAGCAGAATTTGATACAACTAGGAAATATTCAAAGTAAAAAGACTGAGAACATAGAAAATTCACTTAGAAGTTCGAATATTAGGGTGTTACATTTCCCTATTATTCGACAGATTTCTGCAATGGATCTGTTTAAGAATTATTTGATTAAGATTCTGAAAATCCTGTCTGAAGCTGTTCCCTTAATAACAAAGGCGTACTACCTGCCTCAGAAGCCCACGGAGAATACACAAGGAAATGTGGGGAATCAACAGTAGCTAATCATTACAGAATTGCTGGAACTTTCTCAAGAAGATAAGATTACTAGAAGAGGAGTACTACTAGTGATTTCTGCATTTGTTAGTGAGAAAATAATATACTTGGGCTGTTTTTCCACAATAGATCAGTGTTATTCTATGGTCAAAAATTATGGCTGTACCCAGATATCACCAGCGTTACCCAAGAAAGAAGAACATTTTTGAGCATGAGAACTGAAGCTCTGACAATTTGTTCTAAGTATATTTTGCGTTACCCATGTAAATGCTTTGTAACGTTTCATGACTCTACTTATGTATTTTTTGAACCATCACAATTGCGATTCTTTTTAGATTCACATCCTAAGTGACAAAATCAGTGCAGATAGGCAAAGTATAGGCTACCTCAGATTTCCTTTTGCTTATTTCTTGTTATTCGCTCATAGTACTTATTGATCCACCCCCCAAGATTAATTATAATAAAGGGGTATAATATATATATCTTTGTGAGTTTGTACAGGAAGATGTATGTAGTAGGTTATATTATTTCCTTATTATACCTCTGGTTTCTGCCACAATAAATGTTTGTGTAAAAAGTGAAATGCAATAAAAATAAAAGTATATAAAAAAAGAAAGTATATAGAAACTTAGAGACCCTCTCTATAAACCAGTGGTTCTCAACCTTTTTTCGGCTGGGACACACCTGACAGATGGTTCTCACAAGTGTGAAACACTGAACATGTGATCATCATGGGGCAAAATGTAAATATACATTCTGCATCCTCAGGAACCACCTCGAATCCCAACGAGTGCAGAGCAGAACTAGGGCATCACCCGTACAAATCACCATATAAAAAAGATATTATGGTTCTGATGACATCTCAGTAAAAGCAAAACAAACTCTCTTAACTGGCAGGCACAATACCCCTCCATATGAAAAAAGACAGTAATTTACCACTAATGCATGTCCTATTGAGGAAAACGCAACAAATAAGATTGATACAAATGCCTATATGCTAGTAAAATACCTCACCTCAGTCACACACCCAGACCTGACCTTCAACAAGAACAAAAAGACCACAAATTATAAATATGAAGACAAACTGGAATGGAAAACCAAAACAGCCACTCTGCATGTAGTGCAAACCTGGAGAAATGGAAAGAGAAATATAGCACCTAACATAATAATGCACACAAACTAACCCGCACAAAGTTACACCTGTATTATGGAACACACTCAAACAGTAACAACCCTATCTCTGAAAAGGCAACACTACAAATATTTAACAAGGTCCTAAACATTAATACACCTCCTATTAGGAAAACAGAGCAAGCCAAGCTGCTACAGATCTCCACTCAGAAATAATTGTAAAACTATACTAATAAATGGTACAAAACAGCTGATGAACAGAATTACATCCAACAATTAAAAACACATAAAAATTATTAAAAATTGTCCAAATATCAATAAAATATTTCAAAACAGCAAACATATCACATGATACCCAATAATTAAAATGGCAGTCAATCAAGAAAAATAAACTTTAAAAGCAACCTTTACTTACCCTCTACAGCAACTCTCCTACTCCTTTCCTTTGCAGGCCAATAGCACTCACCAGAAGCAGCAGTGGCTGCTGAAGCTCTGTCCTCACAGTCCTCTTCCTTAGGGCCCACAACCAGTCACTCACACACACAGTCTCTCATCCTCACACACACACCAGTCATCTTCCTGACCAGTCTGTCTCTCTCTCACAGAAACACATCACCTCTGACCAGTCTCTCTCTCAATCACACACAAATGCTCTTGCTCCCAATCTACCACAGGCGCACACAAAGCTGCCACTCACGCACCCAGGCACCCATTCTACCACAGGCGCACACAAAGCTGCCACTCATGCACCCAGGCTCCCATTCTACCACACACATACACAAAAAGCTGCCACTCACGCACCCAGGCACCCATTCTACTACCACAGGCACACACAAAGGCTGCTACTCTTGCATCCATTGTCCCACAGGCACACAAAGCTGCCACTCATACACACACAAGCTCACATGGAGCCTCTTCTCATTGTTTGGCCCAATAAGACTGGCCTCCACTTATCAGCCGCCACTGGCCTGGCCTCCGGCGGCGGCGCACAATGTCTCTCCGCTCTTCGGCCCATGCCCTGAGGAGAAGGGAAGCACAAGTGGGGCAGTGGGACAACGGGAGCCGCAACACACCTGGCGGTGGATTGGCGACACACCAGTGAGAATCGCTGCTATAAACTATACTGACAGTATCTTAGACGTCTTCCATTGCTGGCCAGCTGCAGGATTTCCATCCCACGGCAGCTGAAGAAGCTTGCAGGATAGTCACTGCAGATCCCATCCCACAGTGGCCAAAAAAGGAGAGGGCTACCATGTACCTCATCCCATATCAGATGAAGAAGAGATCTTGCAGTGACTGAAGAAGAGGCCCTGTGTGTGTGTGTATGTGTGAGCCTATGTATGTGTGAGCCTGCATATGTGTGAAAGAGGAGCAGCTGTGTAATGTGCGCGGAAGGGGTGTCTGCGTATGTAAATGTGTGGGAGAGAGAGCTTGTGGGGGGGGGGGGGGGGGAGGAGCACACGCTGTGTGTGTGCCTTCCTACCCCTCTGTGTGGTAGTGGTAAGAGACAGGACTTGGCAGACAGAGCAAACTAGCACAAGTACCCTACATTGCTCGCTTATCTAGTTCACAACTGATGTAATTGTTTCAAAACCACACAAAAGTGGAAAAGATAAATATTGTTTTTTAATTTATTAACAAATTAAGAGGCTGTGTGTGTGAGAGAGAGAGAGAGCCCTTGTGTCTGTGCATAGTTGTGGGAGCCTGACAGACAGGCCTTTAGAGATAGAGCATATTGTCTTTACCCACTGTTCAGGGTGCCACCTGGTGGCCACAGACACAGCAGTTTGACTGAGTCTTTTATATATAAACAAGCCGTTAAGCCCGTTAAAACGGGCTACATTAACATTTTTTTGGATCATTTCCTTCCCCCTCATTCTCCCTCCCACCTCCCCCCACTCTCTCCTCTCAGTCACTCCCTCTCTCTCCCCCCCCCTCCCTCCTCCCCTCAGTCACTCCTCCCTCCTCCCTCCTCTCAGTCACTCCCCCCTCCTCCAGTCACTCCTCTCCCCCCCCTCCCTCCTCCCCTCAGTCACTCCTCTCTCCCCCTCCCCCCTCCCCTGAGTCAGTCCTCTCTCCCCTCCCTCCTCCCCTCAGTCAGTCCTCTCCTCCCCTCCCCTCCTCCCCTCAGTCCACTCCCCCCTCCTCCCCTCAGTCACTCCTCCCTCCCCCCTCCCTCAGTCACTCTCCCTCCCTCCCCCTCCCCGAGTCACTCCTCTCTCCCCCCCTCCCCCCCTGAGTCACTTCCTCTCTCCCCCTCCCTCCTCCCCTGAGTCACTCCTCCCTCCTCCCTCCCCTCAGTCACTCCCCCCTCCTCCCCTCAGTCACTCTCCTCCTCCCCCCCCTCCCTCCTCCCCTCAGTCACTCCTCCCTCCGTCCTCCCCTCAGTCACTCCGCCCTCCTCCCCTCAGTCACTCCTCCCTCCCTCCTCCCCGAGTCACTCCTCTCTCCCCCCCCTCCCCCCCCCCCATAGAGTCACTCCTCTCTCCCCACCTCCCTCCTCCCCTGAGTCACTCCTCTCTCCCCCCCCCCCCCTGAGTCACTCCTCCCTCCCTCCCTCTTCCCCTCAGTAGATCTCCGGGGTGTTCCTTCCGTCCGTCTGTCCCTCCCTCGCGCGCATGCCGCCGCCGCTCCGGGTCTTCGGGCTGCCGCCGCCGCTGCCCCGGGTCTTCAGGCCGCCGCCGCCGCCGCCGCTCCTGCTCTTCGGGCCACCGCCGCTCTTCAGGCCGCCGCTCCTGGTCTTCGGGCCGCCGCGGCTCCGGGTCTTCAGGCCGCCCGCCGCCGCTCCGGGTCTTCGGGCCGGGGGCCGCCGCCGCCGCTCCGGGTCTTCGGGCCGGTGCCCGCCGCCGCTCCTGCTCTTTCGGGCCGCCGCCGCCGCTCCTTGCCGCTCCTGGTCTTCGGGCCGCGCCGCTCCTGCTCTTCGGGCCGCCGCCGCTCCGGGTCTTCGGGCCGCCGCTCCTGGTCTTCGGGCCGCCGCCGCCGCTCCTGCCGCTCCTGGTCTGCCGCCGCTCCAGCTCTTCGGGCCGGTGCCACCGCCGCTCCTACAGCGCCATTTTTATTTTAAGAGGCACACTGTGACCGACGTGCTTGCATGCGCGGTAGAGCTGCCTCCTACTGCGCATTTGCGGCACGTCGGTCAACCTTCATTTATTAGGTTGATATCTATATATATATGTATATGCCCTCTTAACTCAGCATTCCACAGGGTCAATATTATCCCCTATGCTTTCTAACACCTATCTAGCACTTTTAGCTATGGAGATTAAGAAATTTCAAGTATAATTTCAATGTTTTGTATATATCAATGGAACCAGAGACAGGGGAAGCTATTGAAGAATCAAACAACTGTTTGATTAAGATCAGTTATTGGATAAGGATGAACAGCTTGCACCTTAATCCAGGCAAAAAACTGAATCTTTAATTTGGAAATCTGCCCCCTTTAGAAGATTTCCCATTTCCAGTCCTTAATGAGATAAAATGCCAGCTTGTGACCATTTTCTCAGCCTGGTGATACTCCTTGACTTAAAACTATCTATATTTTTTTAGATCAGATCGGTTTATTGAAATTTAAAAATAGTACAGCACAGAAGAATCATAACAAACTATCTATGGAGCCCCAGACATGCAGAACTAGTAAAAGCCTGCTTTTTCCATCTATGTAGATTTTGTCTTTTGCTTCCTTATTTGAAACAGGCTAAATTTACCAACCTTCGGGCTGATGCAATATCAGCACGCGTTAAAGGGGTGCTCATGATCGAGCGCCCGCTCCCTTAACGTGCACCGATCCACCTCTCCATGGCGCCCAATGCTAAATGCAAATAGGGTGCCATGGTAAAAAGGAGGTGCTAGGGGAAATTGCATGCCCCTAGCGCCTCCTCAGTAGCAAGCGCCCGGGAGAGGTGGCCTGTCAGGACACTTAGGAAAATGGGACGCTCAATTTTAGAGAGTTCCCTGAATACCAAGCTAAGACAACATATATTCTTTCAGTACTGGATGGAATAGCACTGGCCTGGGCTTCCCCCCTTGGCGAACAAAGGGATCCTCCAACAATTCATAGAACAATTTCACTCTGTCTTTGAGGAGCTAGGGCACGCGGCTGCCATGGCCTCGGATCTATTCCTTCTCCTCCAGGGCTTCCTAACCTTGGGCGAATATGCAGTGGAATTTAGGACTCTGCTCTCTGAACTAAACTGATGGGAGGATAGCTTGATTGCTATCTTTCTGGAAGACATCTCTGAAAAAATTAAGAACAAACTTGCCCCCGAGAGCTCCCCACCTCACTGGAAGGCTTCATTGCTCTAACCGGCAAAGTAGATCGACGCTTGCAGCAAAGATTCTGAGACACCCGTCCGGTGCAGATAAGCATCGCTCTGGCACCTTGCTTCCAACACCCGCTCTCATCTGCTACTGCCACACCTTCAGCCTCTCCTACTCCTTCTGATGAACTGATGCAGTTGGGCCCTGCCCCTAGCCCTAAAGAAAGACTCTGGCGTAGAAAACAGGGCCTCTATCTTTACTGTGCAGCTCGAGGCCATCTTACGGCCCAACGTCCAGAGAGGTAAGGACTTAAATGCCTAGGGTTCTTCGGGGAAATAACCAAAGGCCTTACTATTACATCCCTAACTCCGCCTGCCAGTCACACTGCAACTGGGCCCACCATTACTCCTTTGTGACTCTGGCTCCAGAGAAACTTCATTTTGAAGGACTTGATTGACCAAGTCCAAATATTCACTGCCCAGATGACTCGCCCACTGGTAATTTCCTCAGTCTATGGGGATCTACTCCTGTGACAGGTTACCCGGACCACTATGCCCCTAACCTTGTGCACTGGCCTCTTGCACTTGGAGAAAATCAGCTTCCACTTGATTGCCTGGCTGCTGGAAGAGGCCTTTGGCGTTGCCACTGCTCTCAAGTAGGCCCTGCACTCTTCATTTGAGTTATCAATGAGCGGGTGGTGGATTGGCAATGTCAGCCCTCGCGGTGCCAGCATCTCGTTAGTGCCGAGGCTCACCGGCCACGTCAGTCAGTAGAGGAGGCCGCCTGATTGCAGCCTGGCCGCTGGAAGATGCTTTTGGTGTCACCGCCGCTCCCAAGTAGGCCCTGCACTCTCTCCATTCAAGTCGTTGGTGGGAGGGTGGTGGGTGAGCGGTGGGTGGTGTCATCCCTCGCAGTGCTAGTGTCTCTTTGTTAGTGCCGGAGGGGGTTTCACCTGCCGCATCGGTTGGTGGAAGAGGCTGCCCAATTGCAGCCCAGCTACTGGAGGAGGCCTTTGGCATCACTGCCACTCCCAAATATGCTCTGCACTCTCTGTTCGAGTTGTCAGTGGGCAGGTGGTAAGCAGGCAGTGGGTGGAGTCAGCCCTCGCAGCACT
Organism: Rhinatrema bivittatum; assembly: GCF_901001135.1. Classification (NCBI taxonomy): domain Eukaryota; kingdom Metazoa; phylum Chordata; class Amphibia; order Gymnophiona; family Rhinatrematidae; genus Rhinatrema; species Rhinatrema bivittatum. The sequence goes on from NC_042623.1 coordinate 79,400,153, forward strand.
GGCATCTCCTTGTTAGTGCCAGATGGGAGGGACTCACCTCCCACATCAGTCAGTGGAGGAGGCCGCTTGATTGTAGCCCAGCTGCTGGAAGAGGCCGCTTGATTGTAGCCCAGCCGCTGGAAGAGGCCTTAGGGGTCGCTGCCACTCCCAAGTAGACCCTGCACTCTCCGTTTGAGTTGTCAGTGGGAGGATAGTGGGCGGGTGGTTAGTGGGCAGTGGGCAGTGTCAGCCATTGCAGCACCAGTGTCTCCTTGTTAGTGCCGGATGGGGAGGGGGAGCTCACCTGCCGCATCAGTTGGTGAAGGAGGCCGCCCAATTGCAACCTGACCGCTGGTGAGGCCTTCGGCATCACTGCCACTCCCAAGTAGGCCCTGCACTCTCGGTTCGAGTTGTCAGTGGGCAATAAATTGCACCCAGCCTAGTGCACAGGTTTACACCCAGTTGGATGGCATTTTAGATGCACGACTCGCACCTGATGCAATAAGATTAGCACATCCAAAACGTGTGCCCAAACAAATGCATAGCTGATAGTACTCATCACATGTAAATTCCATGTAAATGAGGTGATTAGCTATTACCCGATGCAAAAAATCGCTGGGCACCCAACACTTTTGAACGCAGCAAATTTAACTCCAGCCCTGAAGGTGGTGTTAAGTCAATCCGCAATTCAAGGGCTCATGAGAAATTAAAAAGACGGTCCTCTGGGGTTCCTCCTAGTTAGTATCATTGTGATACTTACATTTACTGCTTGCAGTGTTTAAAAATAAAGGTATATGGGCTTGATTTAAAAAAAAAAAAAAAACATTCTGTGGGCTTGATTTAAAAAACAAATTCTGGACGTACAATATACATGCACATAGCAAGGGGCGCTTAGCTATTGGTGTCCAGCACTTTCAGCAAAATCAGCCAGAGGCAGGATAAAAAGGGATGCTCGTTTTGAGTGCCCATTGTAATTGTGGGTGCCCAATGCATTTGAGCGCTAGGGATGCACAGTTCTTCCCTAGCATGTCCTTTTTTACGCAGCCCCTCATTTACATATTGCATCAGGTGTCATGGGGATGTGGCTGTGCGCACTTTAGGGAAATGGGCGCTCAATACAAATGCCTGTTTTAACGTCCATCTTATTGCATCGGCCCCTATAAGGGCTCATAGCAGGAAAGCCCCCACAATGCCCTCTGATGATGTCATCAACCTTCCCCTTTATAAGGCGGCCTCAGATGTTCTCCCAACACCGCAGTAACTGTAACATGCGTAGTGCATGTTGCGTCTTTGTCTTAACCTGTTCCAGTGTTCATCTTGGTCTTTTCCAGTCTTCATCCTAGCCTGTTCCATTCTTCGTTTCAGTCTTATCTGTCCCTCTTCCCTTCCTCGTATGGATCCCTGCCTTGGACATTCGCCTGGACTCTGGATACGTTTGACAGCTGCCTGACTTAGACCTTCACCTGGTCTCTGGATAATTCACTGCCTGCCCCCAACCCATGCCTGGAGTTTTGACAGACCTGACCACGACCTGCTTTTGACTCTAGCCTGGCCTTGGACCACATCTACAGTCATCAGCAGGAAAGACCTTTGCCTAAATGCTGCCGGCCCTGGCACCCAAAGGCTCAACCTGAGGGGAACGTGGGATGGTAAAGGTGAAGTTCCTAACCGGTCTCTGCTTTGCCTGGGTCCGCCTGTCAATAGTGAGAACCTGCAGGGCTCCTTCCTGCAGGTAGTCAATCTCGCCTCAGCCCAAGGGTCTACAGATACAACATGGAGCTTCTGCACAGTTTATAAAATACAGGCGTAATTTTGCACGCACCTAGTTATGTGACTACAGATTGTCATAATGATGCGAATAAGATAAAAAAGCACGAACCAAGGTGCTGTTTGTTTTCAAAAACTGAGCAAAACAAGTGCTCATATTGTTTGCTTATATTTGCTGTATGCACTTATTTTTTGGTTCTGTCCAATTTTCATGCCACCTGCACTTGTTGAATTTAGATATAGTGAATTTACCTTAAAAAGATAAGAAAGCAACCATAGCCAAGATAAGTGCACAACCTGCATTTTCTTTTCTGAGCTCTGTAAACAGAACCCAAAGGGACAAAATCCCCAAGAAAATAAATTCAGGAACATCCAAGCTTATATGCACTATACCTGACATGTTCAAAGAGTTAAATCAGTAAAACAAGAAGAATGCTTACTGAACCTGCTGCGCAGCGCAAATAATCCATTTCAGATGGGAAGACGTTTCCTAGGTACAGTGAAAATCCAGCAGTCACAAGAAGGCAGCTCTGTAAATTTAAGAACACAGTATGATCCCCTGGAACATCACTGCAGTAAGTCACACAACATTTACTAGCTCCTTTCAAGGCAAGATATTACAGAAATCTGAACAGTAAGAGCACTGTACGATGAGAAAGTTGACCCCCAAGCTTTAAAAGATTAAAGAGTTATGTTTTGCTAGTTGTAGAGTCTTGGGGCCTATTTTATAAATAGGTTTTCATCACAGGGGCACCAAGATGGGAGAACATTCTTTACGAACGCTGAGTGAAAGAAAGTACAGGCTTGCCCACTAACTTGGCTGCTGTTTAAAGGGACACATAAAAGGCAACCATGTCATCTTGTGTGCTTTGAGCTGAGACAACCCTGAATAAGAAACTCTCTTTGTTTAAGTGGCACTTATGCCAAAACTTTGTTATGGTCTTCACATCTTTATTCAGGCTCTAGACCTGTTGGTGGCTAGGAACTGTTTGGAAGGGGAATGCTTTGTATAACACTTTCTGCATTAGTTCAGCAATTTATTTTTACAATTTAGTTCTCACGAGGTCTCAGTGCTGGAAAACACCTGACCTGTATATATGTCCAAATATATGGCAATAAGCAATTAGCGGCATTTTTTCCTCAGGTTAGAAGAGACATATTTAGGCTAGCTTAGGGTTTATTCAGTCCAGTCACATGAAGATATACTCCGGTTCAGAATTCTTTCCACAGTTCTGGATTTTGCCTACAAGCATTACATATCACAATTATTTCTTTTCGGTTTATTTTCACTCTCTGAAGTACTGAGGTCAGACTGACTAAACTCAGGGTTGGTTCAAAGAATGCCCTGTTTTAAAAATCGTAAAAGAACTTATATCTGACTGGCCTCATCTGCAATGCAACCAGCAGACAAATGTAGTCCCCTTCCTGAGTACTTGTTTGGCAAGGGAGTAGGTCCGCTTCTGGCTTTATTGAGTCCTTTTCTACCCACTATACAAATCTCAAAATGTGATGGTATCCTATATCAGGACAGAGCCTACCCTACACCCCTTCAGTATAAAGTACTTTCAAAGCAGATATAACTTCCCAAGGATCAAGCAAGCAATAAGAAAAAACTAACAAATTGAACAAGTGAACAATTGAAAGAATTCTGTATGAAGAAAAACGCTCTTGCATACAATTTTATTTTCATCTGTTAGATGCTTCCGGTGCCTTTAATAATAGTAGACAAAAATTCAGATAATTGAAAAAAACCTGAAGAGAAAGACAGAACATTCGAGCAGACGTATCAGATCTAGTACGGGCGGGTGTCTGGACTGATCCGTGGTACTACAGGAATGAAAATTAGCAGGTAAGAACCAATTTTCCTTTCCCTGTACGTACCCAGATCAGTCCAGACCATGGGATGTACCAAAGCTTCCCTAAACAGGGTGAGACCGAGATAGTCCCGCTCGAAGAACCTGCCGCCCAAAGGAGCCAAAAACTGGAGCCTGCACATCCAGACGGTAATGACGAGCAAAAATATGCAGGAATTTCCAAGTAGCTGCCCTACATATTTCCTGCGGAGAGACCGATTGACTCTCCGCCCAAGAAGTAGCCTGAGACCGTAAGGAATGAGCTTTTAAGCCTTCCGGCATGGGCCGACCCTTACAGATGTGAGCCAACGCAATGGCCTCCTTTAGCCAACGCGCGATAGCGGCCTTGGAAGCCTTATTACCTTTATTTGGCCCACTCCACAGAACAAACAAATGGTCAGAGACCCGGAACTCATTTGTAACCTGAAGGTAACGCAGCAAGACCCGTTTCACATCAAAGAGCGGCAGATCACCCCCAGCTGTATTTGCTACTTCTCACAAAGAAAAAGCCGGATGTTCCACGGACTGATTGACATGAAAAGAAGACATGACCTTTGGCAAGAAAGAGGGTACCGTCTTAAGGGATACCCCTGAATCTGAGAAACGTAGAAAAGGTTCTCTGCACAACAATGCTTGGAGCTCTGAGATTCTTCTGGCTGAACAAATGGACACCAAGAAGATGGTTTTGAGAGTCAAATCCTTGAACGTAGCCCTCCTTAAGGGTTCAACAGGGGCTTCGCAGAGAACCCGGAGAACCAAGTTAAGACTCCACGAGGGACAAGTAATCTGGACCGGAGGATTCAAGTGCTTGGCTCCCTTGAGGAGACGGACGACATCCGGATGAGCCGCCACTGAATAACTTCAATGATGCCTAAGAGGGAAACGAGAGCGGAGACCTGCACTCGCAAGGAACTGAACGACAACCCCTTGGCGAGACCATTCTGGAGAAAAGAAAGGACCTGGGAAACCGGAGCCTTATAAGCCGAGATACCCGAGGCGACACACACATTTCAAAGATCTTCCATACTCGGACATAAGCAAGCGAAGTAGTCGGCTTCCTGGCCCATAATAGAGTGGATATAACTTCTTCCTTATATCCCTTCTTTCTCAATCTCCGCCATTCAAAAGCCAGGCCACTAGACAGAAGCAATCTGCTTGATCAAAAATAATGGACCCTGCCGAAGAAGATGGGAAAGATGACCAAGGCATAAGGGACCGTCCGTGGCTAGATTCACAAGGTCCGCAAAACCACGGTCTGCGAGGCCGTTCTGGAGCCACAAGAATGACAGGCCCGCGATGAAGCTCGATTCTTCGGAGTACTTTGCCCACTAATGGCTAGGGAGGGAACACGTACAGTAGAATGTCGCAGGGCCAGAGAAGGACCAGGGCATCCATCCCTTCTGTGCAATGTTCCCGTTTGTGGCTGAAGAACCAGGGAGCTTTTGCATTGGTTGTGGTGGCCATCAGATCCAAGTGAGGGGGACCCCACCTGCAGATGATCAGGTTCATCGCTGCGTCTGACAATTCCCACTCGCCTGGGTCTAACCTCTGGCGACTGAGGAAATCTGCTTGAACGTTCTCCTTCCCCACAATATAGGACGCTGCTAAGCGCTCTAGGTGACATTCCACCCATGCGAAGAGCCTGCTGGCTTCCAGAGCGACTAGGCGACTCCTGGTGCCCCCTTGTCGATTGATGTAGGCTACAGTAGTGGAATTGTTCGATAGGACCCGCACCGCCTTGTGGAGGAGTAGGGGAAGGAAGGCCTTGAGAGCCAGTCGGACCGCTCGAGCTTGCCAGAGGATGTGATTAGTGCAGTTAGTGTAGCTGGGATCAAAAAAGGTTTGGATAAGTTCTTGGCGGAGAAGTCCATTATCGACTATTAATCAAGTTTTCTTAGGGAATAGCCACTGCTATTAATTTCATCAGTAGCATGGGATCTTCTTAGTGTTTGGATAATTGCCAGGTTCTTGTGGCCTGGTTTGGCCTCTGGTGGAAACAGGATGCTGGGCTTGATGGACCCTTGGTCTGACCCAGCATGGCAATTTCTTATGTTCTTATGTTCCAGTTGATTGATGTGCCATGAGATTGGGTCGGAGACCAATACCCCTGAGCAGACTGGGTCTGGCAAACAGCTCCCCAGCTGGAGAGGCTGGCATCCATTGTTACCACGATCCACTGCAGCGTCAGAAGGGACATCCCCTTCTGAAGATGGGCAGGTGATAGCCACCACTGCAGTGCTCTGACGGTAGACTCGGAGAGCAGCAGGGGCATCTGAAACTGTTCCGATACCGGTTTCCAGCTGGATAGCAAGGCTTTCTGTAATGGACGCATATGTGCAAAAGCCCAGGGGACCAGATCGATAGTGGAGGCCATGGACCCCAGAACCCCAGAACCTGGAGATAATCCCAGGCCGTTGGCAGGACAAGAGAGAGAAAATTGTGCACTTGGCCCCTGAGTTTGAGCAATCGGTCCTCCGGAAAAAACATACTGCCTACTGGAGTGTCGAATCGCACCCCCAGGAATTCCAATGTCTGGGAGGGTTGAAGCTTGCTCTTGGGAAAGTTGATGACTCACCCCAGAGAGGTCAGACACGACAGGACCTTGCTGACTGCCAGCTGGCAAAGAGACTTTGATTTGGCCCGGATGAGCCAATCGTCCAGGTAAGGATGGACTAGGACTCCGTCAAGACGCAGGGTGGCCGCCACTACCACCATTACCTTGGTGAAACTGCGCGGCGCTGTGGCAAGACCAAAGGGGAGTGCTTGAAACTGAAAATGTTGGTCCAGTATCTCGAATCGAAGATACCACTGGTGATCGCAGCGAATCGGGATGTGTAAGTAGGCCTCTGTCAGATCGAGCAAGGCCAAGAATTCTCCGGATCGAACTGCCGCTATCACTGCCCTCAAGGTTTCCATCCGAAAATGGGGAACCTTGAGAGCCCGGTTGACGTGCTTGAGATCCAAAATTGGAGGAAAGGAGCCCTCCTTTATGGGCACAATGAAGTAGATGGTATATTGGCCGGACCCTTGTTCTTCCACTGGGACTGGGACTATGGCCCCCAATTCCAGCAGCCTGTGCAGGGTCTGTTCGACCGCAGGCCTCTTTCGACTTCTTCAGGGGGAGATCGGGTGAAGATCCGGTAGGTCTCGAGCAAATTCTAACGAGTAGCCTTTTTCTATCACCTCTAGGACCCACTGATCTGTCATTATAGTGGCCCATTCCCCGAGAAACTGGGACAGTTGTCTACATAAGTCTCGAACGGAGGAATGAGCCGGCCCCATCTCATTGAGAGGAGGACTTGGTGACAGAGTGTTGCTGGCTACTATCCCTGAAAAGCCGATGTCCCCGAAAGGAATGAGGCTAGAATTGAGATTGGGAAGCATTACCCCTCGGGAACGAGCCCCTTGCCCTGGTGGAAAAACGGTGTTGCCCCCTAAATCTAGTGCGAGAAGGTAAGAAGGACTTAGACTGTTTCGGGCGGACCTTCGGCAACTTATGAACCTTATTTTCTCCCAGGGATTTGATAAGTTGCTCTAGGTCCTCACCAAAAAGCAACTGGCCCTTGAAGGGAAGGGTTCCCAACTGTGCTTTGGAAGAGGCGTCCGTAGACCAATTTCTCAGCCAGAGGAGGCGCCTGGCCAAGATCTCGAAGACCATTCCCTTGGCTTGCGTCCGCCCCATACGCAATCACTCCCTCCAAGCGATCCGCCTGCTCTGCCTCTACAGACGGGAGGTCTTGGGTGCTGAGTAATTGTTGAACCCACCTGAGGCTTGCCCTCTGCATGAGACTGCCACAGATTGTCGCCCGAACTCCCAAGGAGAGGACCTCAAATATGCGTTTGAGGTAAAATTCCAACTTGCAGTCCTGGACATCCTTCAAAGCCGTAGCCTGAAGTGTTTGGTAACCGCCGTGACAGAGGAATCTACCTTGGGCATCTTAAGTAGATTCAAACAGTCCTCAGGATGGGGGTAGAGCTTGTCCATAGCCCTCCCCACTCGGAATCCCGCCTCAGGGGACTCCCATTCCCTAAGGAGCATCCGCTTATGCATAGGGTGAAAAGGAAAAGTACATGGAAGAGCCCTAAGTCCCGGCAGGACCGGGTCCATGTTGGCAGACATTGCGGCCATAACCGTATCCGCCAGGGGCAACTCAATTCCCAGTTCCTGCAAAATGAAGGGAATGAGCGGTTCTAGTTCCTCCTTTTGAAATAAGCATAGCACCCGAGGATCGTCCCCCTCAAGGTGGGGGGGGGGGGGGGTCATTAGGAAGCAGTGGGTCAACATCCGGATCTGAAATTGGGACTGGCAGCGGCTGTGGCAGATAAGGAGGCGGCGGGACCCCCGGGACCACCCTAACCCTAACTGAGCCCTGGCCCTCTGGCGCCTTCGAAGGTTGCGAAGGAGAAATTTGCGGGTTTTTTGGGGGGGGGGGGGGGGGGTTCCAGGGATGGATCTTCCTCCTGCTGTAAGCTGGCTAAATAGGACTTGTGTATAAAAAGCACAAACTCCGTGGAGAAACAAGACTTAAGACTTCCCGGGGGGGGGGAGGAGGGGGGATGGAAAGGTCAGGTACCCCCTCCTGGGCATGAGGGGGGCTCAAATCCGGAGGAGAAACTAAAAAAATCAGGCTCACCTTCCTCCTGCACATCTGATTCTGCGTTTGAGCCTGCTTCCAAGATGGCCACCGTTCCCGTGGTTTTCCAGGCCAGGAATGGCCTGACCACGCGGCAGGAAACTCGCCCCTCGGGTTGCTGTGGACGAGGGGACCAATGAGGGACCCTCCCCACCCGGTAGGTACCCTGAACAGAGGCCTCTGCGGGAAAAATGTGTGGCATACTCTCCACATGCTTTACAGGCGCTGGAACGCGGCACCAGCACTAAAGAAAAAAAATCGCTAAAAAGTAAAAACAGCTGAGCTCTGCAGGGCTGAAGCCGGTCAGGGGAGGCAGCGACTTGCCGGAGCTGTCCACAGTTCTTAAAAAGTAACAAATACAAGGCGGCACCGACGGCATTGATGGAGGCACCGATGGAGGACGATGCAGTACCGATGGAACCGGCGACATCTACGGGTGAGTCGGTGGCAAGATTCTAGACGTCAGTATGGGTATTGGTGTTTCCTCATCTTCCGATGACAAAGGTATTGGCGTAGAAGGCGGTAGACATACCGGTACTCTCGGTTCCACCGGTGGAAGAGCACCGATCAGCACATCCAGTCTGCCTAGCAGTGGTGCGAGCACCGTGGGCATCGGTTTGATGACTGGGGCTGGCATCGGTGTCTGTGCCGATGGAGGTTGGAAGCCCTGAAGTGCCTTACCGATGGCCTCTTGGATCATCTGATCCAATTCCTTGTGGAAGCCTGGGGCATGTAACCCCAGCTCCGGAGTAGGAGGCAATAGAGGTGTAGCCAGAGGGTCTACCGGTAAAATTAGAGTCGCGGCTCCCTGCACTGATGAAGGCAGGGAACGTCTCAGTGATCCAGTCACAGAGGAGGATGGGGCCTTCTCTGGACGGAATTTCTTTGTCGGTGGCTCTGTCGACGCCGATGCCGAGGGCTTGCCTGGATCAGCAGACTGAGCCTTCCGATGCCGGTGTCAATACTTTTCACGATGTTCTCCTCGGTCCTTCTCCTGAGGCAATGAGGAAGAAATCGACACCTTTGGAGTAGTCGATGCCGGTCGGGCAGCACCGGTGTCCCGCTGCTGGCGAGAGGTCGATGGCACCGGCTCGGACGAAGCGGTCGATGGAGTCGGGGGTTTTGAATGAGAAAGAAACTCCATCTTCTCTAAGCAGGCCTCACGGCCCTTCGGCATCATTTGGGCACATTTGGTGCAAGTTAGGGTATCATAGTTGGACCCCAAGCACAATACACAAACTCTATGTAGGTCTGTGATGGACATTGTCTGAGGACAATCAGGGCACCGATGAAAACCCGACGCCATGGCTTCGACAAAAATTTAACCGCGGTGAGGTCGATGGCCAGTAGGCCCCGAAAGGAAAACTCGACGGGAATCGACCAAAAACGAGGGTAAAGCCTTACCTTTCAACCGCGTAGTACGGATATTGATAGGGGGACCCCTATGGGGTAGAATTTTTTGAAAATTTTTAAAGAAGTTCCGTGAGGAAAATTCCTGTCAGGAATCTCTAGAGAGCCCACGTGGCTACTGCTGCGCAGAAAAAAAGAGACTGAAGGGGGACCCCTGCTGGATGCAGGGTTAGTGCCATGCTACTCATGCCCAGTAGGTGCCAGTCAAAGTTCTAGAAACTTTGACAAAAGTGTTTCGTGATTGGGCTCCATCCTGATGTCACCTATATGTGAGGACTACCATTCTGCTTGTCCTGTGAGAAATACCTTTTTAGCTCTGAGGTTCCTTCACATTGGTTTATGTATCCCTCAGGTTTTTGACATTTTTGCAATTTGGAGCTGTTTTATTTATACTACATGCATAAAATTTTCCGTTTTCTTTCTCTGCTATGGATGCCTGAAACTTAGATATGATAACTTTGAATGCAATGTTTGATGATACAGATATTATTGGAATGCTTTTTCTTTATGTCATGCTTTTCTGCCAGTTTGGATGAGAAATATAAAATTACAAAAACATGACATTTAGAGGGTAATTTTCAGCAGCCTGTATATGATTAAAATCTGCAGGTACCTATAGCCTGAATTTTCAAAGCAGACTTATGCACATAAGAGTAGATTTTAAAAGGTGCGTGCGGGTGTACATGTATGCGCGCTACCTGGCACGCACACATGTATGCCCGATTTTATAACATGCGCGCAGGCGCACGCATGTTATAAAATTGGGGGTCAGTGCCTGCAAGAGGGTGCACAATTGTGCACCTTGCAAGCGCCGAGCCATGCTGCCTTCCCCCGATCCCTTCCCCCTAGCCTGATCTTCCCACCCCTCCCCCCAGCCCTACTCTAACCCCCCCTGACATTTGTCTTACCTTTTGCGCCTGCCTCCGAGCAGTCGGATGTTGCACACGCCACCAGCCTGCTGGCACGCGATCCTCCAACACAGCGGCAATGGCCGCTGTGTCGGAGGCCTCTGGCCATGCCCTGGACTGCCCCTTTAGTAAAGCCCCAGGACTTACACGCGTCCTGGGGCTTTATATGCGTCACCGGGCCTTTTTAAAATTGGCCCGGCGCATAGGGCTTTTAAAATCCGGCCCATAAGCCCACTTTGAAAATGTGTTATTGTCTCCAGTCCAGTCCGCATATACATTATACATGCAGGAAGTTACTGCATTTTTCGTGTATAAAGCACGTTTGTTTTCAGCGACTTCAGTGACTGCAACTTACACTCCGGTATAACTTATACACCGTCACAATCTCTCTCTCTCTCAGCCTGTGCTGTTAACCTCGCTGTACAAACAGGTGCATCTTATCGAAAGATGCGTCTTATACAAAGATGCGACTTATCTACCAACTTTTTCGTCAAAATGGCAATATATAGGGGGGTGTGACTTATACACCGGATAATACAGTATACCTGTTCCCAAGTATGCATAACTCTCTTTGTGTAAGTTTACATAAATACATTCAAAAACTGAAAGTATGCCGGTAAATGCTTTCCCCACCTCAACTTCATCCCCTGGATTGCTATCATGAATGTGGGGAAAAGTACATGTATCCACATACTTTTCCCCACGCAACCCCCAGATAATTTTCAAAAGCCTACAGGCATCAGAAGAATAAATTTATTTTTCAAGATCCATCCCACTTAGAGTCCTTTTTAATTGATAAAGAATTAGGTTGAGAATTATAACTGCAATAAATATAAAATCTCCTATTATCTGTAAGATTAGATTACAGTTTTTTCCTTTGAATATTTCTTTGTAAGATTCCTCCCATGATGTGGACTAGATATTATTGTTTGATTGTCTATGGTAAAGAAGTTATTGTTTAAGGTTGTTATTCTTCCAAACAAAATATTTTCCTGAGTTTTTTACAATTGTTAAATTGTTGAAAAAACCTAATAAAGTATAAATATAAAAAAAAAGCCTACAGGCAATATACATGCATAAGCCAGTGTTTAGGCTTATAAATCCTTTTGAAAATTATCCCCAAAATGTTAATCAAAACATTTGCAAATAGGTTTATAGTTGTTACAGATTCATCTAGAGCAGATGTGACACCATTAAGCATAAAGCATTTCCACAGATTTCACAGTTCATGCCAAGATGGCTGGGCCAATATAGGAAAATGACTTAATCTACATAAGTGGATAAGATTTGCCATACTGGGTCAGACCAAAAGTCCATCAAGCTCAGCATCTTGTTTTAAACAATAATCAATCCAGGTCTTAAGTACTTGGCAGGATCCCAGATAGATTCCATGTCGTTTATGCCCAGGGATAAGCAGTGGCTTTCCTAAAGTCTACCTGCTTAACAACAGTTAATGGACTTTTCCTCCAGGAACTTGTCCAAACCTTTTTTAAACTCAGCTATGCTGACTGCCTTTACCACATCATCTGGTAATGAATTCTAGAGCTTTTAAAAATTGTGCATTGAGTAAAAATATTTTTTCTCTGTTTTGTTCTACTTAGTAACTTCATGGAGTGTCCCCTAGTCTTTTTATTTTTTGAAGAAGTAATCAACCAATTTACAATTACCTGTTCTACTCCACTCATGATTATAAAACTCTATCATATCTCCCTTCAGCCATCTCTTCTCAAAACTGAAGAATCCCAGCCTCTATAGCCTTTTATCATAGGGGAACCATTCCATCCCCTTTATCATTTTGGTCACCCTTCTCTGTACCTTTTCTAGTTCCATAATATCTTTACTGAGATGTGGTGACTGGAATTGCACACAGTACTGAGGTGTGGTCGCAATATGAACTAAAATAGAAGTATTATGATATTCTTCATTTTATTTTCCATTCCTTTCCTAATAATTCCTAACATGCTGTTTGCTGTTTTGATTGCTGCTGCACACTGAGCTGAGGATTTCAATGTATTGTCCACAATGATGCCTAGATCCTTTTCCTGGTGTTGACTCCTAAATGGAACCTAACATCGTGTAACTATAGTTTGGATTATATTAAATTTCATCTGCCATTTAGATGCCCAGACTCGCAAGATCATCCTGCAATTTCTCACAATCCTCTCGTGATCAGCTGAAAATGTGATTACCTTACTCATTGTTTCTTTTTCCAGATCATTTATAAATATGTTAAAATCACTAGTCCCAATACAAATCATTGGGATATTCCACTATTTACCTTTTTCCATTGAAAAAACGAATCATTTATTCCTACTCTCTGTTTTCTTCCTTTTAACCAAGTCGCATTCCTGAGAAATCTCTCATGAGGGACTTTGTCAAATGCCTTCTGAAAATCCAAATACACTGTATGAAATGGCTCACCATTTTCCACACGTTTATTAACCCCTTCAAAAAATGTAGCAGATTGGTGAGGCAAGAATTCCCTTGGGAAATCCATAATGGCTATGTCCCATTAAATCATGTATATCTATATGTTCTGTAATTTTATTCTTTACAATAAGTTCTATGATTTTTGCCGGCACTGACATCAAGCTCACTGGTCAATGTTTACATTTAATAATATTTGATATACTGCATCATCGTAGCATCAAAGTGGTTTACAATAAAATTGTAAGATTAAAACCTGTAACATTTAAAAAAATCCTCAATTTCCCAATTCCCTTCCCAACCAAATTAAAAGCAAACCCTCCCATTTCCCTTACCAATAAAATACCTTCTTCTCCTTACCTATTCAGACTTCCCAAATTCCCTACCCCCAACCAGACACCCCCAACTCTCCCATAAATTCCCAAATCACCCCAGAGCCCTTTATAAAGATTTTCATTGCCCACCCTCCAATCTTCAAGTACAACAGATGATTTTAATAATAGATTATTAATTCCTAATACTACTACTACTACTTCTTAACATTTCTATAGCGCTACACGACATACGCAGCATTGCACAAACATACAAAAAGAAAGTCCCTGCTTAATAAAGCTTACAATCCAATAAGACAAACATACAGGACAAGAGACTTGGGGTATAAAGCAAGACAATGTTTAAAAAGAAAAGAAAGTTAGTTAAGATTAAAAGCAGAAAATCAGGTATAAGATTTAAAAGCAGTTTAAAAAAGATGGGGTTTAAACATGGCAAGAGAGGAAGCATGATGTACCAGTTCAGGAAGATTATTCCAAGCACACGGCATAGCCAGGTGGAAAGCACAGAGTCTGGAATTGGCAGTAGAGGAGAAATAATACTTCTATATTATAACATAATACTTCTATATTATAATGCATCTGCAATTTCATTTTTTAGTTCTTTCAGAACTCTAGGATGTATAACATATGCTTCTGGTGATTTGCTCCACTTTAGTTTGTCATTTTGCCCTATTTCATTTTCCAGGTTCACTGTGATTTGTTTTAGTTCCTCTGAATTATCACCATTAAATACCAATTTCAGCATGGTTATCTCCCCAACATCCTCCTCAGTAAACACTAAAGGAAAGAATTAATTTAGTCTTTTCTCTATGGCCTTGGCTTCTCAAAGTGCCCCTTTTACCCCTCTGTCATCTATTGGTCCTCACAGGCTTCCTGCATTTGATGCGTTTTAAAAAGTTTTAATTTAATACAGTGTTTCTTCAGGGACTTTCTCTTCTGATTGGACCATTCATCGGGAGAGGGGAATATATGAATATGCTCTTCAAAACTGGGAATCATGCCTTACTGCTATCAACCAACTCCTTACAGACATGCACCTTACCCTTAACCCCCAAAAAACTGAACTCCTCATCATATCTACCAAACCTCCTCTACCCCCCATACCCCCCGCTTACACTAGCACTACCTTCCCCGCCCATACCCGTAATCTGGGTGTCCTTATAGACAATCAGCTCTCTTTCAAACCCTTCATTAAATCTATAATAAGTGACTGCTACTTCAAACCATCAAAAAACTCAGACCTCTACTTTACTTTACTGACTTTCGTACAGTACTGCAATCTATCATCTTCTCCAAGATTGACTACTGTAATGCTCTCTTCCTTGGCCTCCCTGCATCATATACCAAACCTTTACAACTCCTACAGAATGCCTCAGCACGCATCCTCACCAACTCCAAAAAACGTGACCACATCACACCCACCCTGATCGAACTCCACTGGCTGCCTATACAATCCCGTATCCTTTTCAAGGCTCTCTCACTCATCCACAAAAGCATCAATAATGAAAACTCTGACTGGCTCAACCCTCCCTTACTTCTACGCACATCCACTCGACCATCTCGTTCCGTACACCAAGGAACACTCCGTACCCCCTCTATCAAATCGACAAAACTCACCTCCACAATGAACAGAGCCTTTTCCCTAGCCGGTACCACCCTTTGGAGCTCCATGCCACCAGACCTTCGTACTGAATCCTCTACCCCTAAATTAAAAAAAAAACTAAAAACTTGGTTGTTCCTACAAGCCTATCCTTCCAACATGAACCACTCTCCGAATGTTATCTGATCCTTCCTCCCTCATCCGTCCCCCACCCATCTCTCACCCTATCTTCCTTTCGTGCTTACTCTTCTCTACTTCCCCCCCTTTCCCTCTGCTCCCAATGTAATTCCACTTATTATTTGTCAAATAGCATTATATTATGCCATTCTCAATCTCTATTAAACTTTGTGTAAATATCCTTTTCCCTCCCATTCTCCTAAGCAGTACCCCCTCCAGAGGTGCCTGCTCCTTGTAAATTATAGCCATCTCCCTACTCCTTGTAAATTATAGCCATATTTATTTAGTTGTTTTTGTTCCCTAATACCACAGTTACTGTTCAATGTAAAGGCTTCGCCTAAAGTTATTAAGTTACTTGTAAACCGATGCGATGTGCAAACGGATGACGGTATATAAAAGGTTTTAAATAAAATAAAATAAAATAAATATAGGATTTTTAAAACATCCCCAATGTTCCTTTGATATTTCAAAATGCATAATATGAATACTATAGTCTGGAAGAACTACCCAAAATATCAGCATTAAACATTATGCAAAACCGAAACCAGTCCAGAAACTACTACAGCAAACTCAAGACAAAACGAACCTCAAATCTACTGCCTCCTTTTGTTTTTATTTTTTACTTTATTATCTAATAGTTATTTTATTATGAACCATTATTGAAGCTGTTGTTAGGATGAAAAATAGAGCTAAGTGTAACATTTGATGCTGAATTTTGTTACAATTAATTTTTTTATTTTATACCTAACAAATCACTGCAATAATGCAGAGAAAGGACTGGGAATTTAACAAAACTGGATCTGTTTGCAAATGACTTCTGCAAGGAATACCATAAAAGGGTAAACTGCTAGCTGTCACAGTGCATAAATTATGTGCTGTACTCTCTGTAGGATTACTAGTTTCAGATGGTCATATTCCGGGAAAGTTAAGCAGCTTATTTTCAGTAAAACTAAAGTCCTCTTCTCACTTTTATTTTTCTTTAACAGTTTTATAATACCACTAATAAACTAATGTTTTCCTTTTGCAGAAAAAAGTTGCCACAATTAAATACTTACCCCCATAAACAAAGAAAAGATCCATGCCCTGTAGTTGAAACAAGGATGGAATGTGCTGGGCAGGTGAAGGTCACTGGATTTCACATCTTGGTGATAAGTCCCATTTTCCTGCCTTCCACGCTCCAGGGTTGGAATTCTGTCATAACTAAATTCCTCTCTATAACCTTCTTCCCTGGTCATAGTGCTGTAAGGACAAAATTTGCAAGAGATTTAAACAAAAACAACATTAAAAAGCAACCCACAGTAAAACTGGAATCAGCAAATAGTATCATATCATGTTCCTTTATAGGATCTGTCATCAAAACTCTGATACTAGCTCTTATTTCCTGACAAACAAATTAGAAGTGATGCATTAATTCTTCTAGAGGAGTTTAAATCTGTTTAAGTCTAAACTTGGTTATATCATTTTGTTCATTCCATACCAATTCTGATGTAAAAGCAGGAGTGTTAAAAGTTTTCAGTCCAGATGTCAAAGCTACTGTCTAAAAAAAATGTAGGGCAGTCTCGATTACTGTGCCCAAATATGAGCAAATTAGCAGCAGCTAATTCTGAAGCTTATTTGGAGAGCTTCAGAATTACAAAGATTTCAGCAAGTCTGCGCCCAATAAAACAAATTATGTCTATAGACACAAGTAGAATGTTTTCAGATTATAAAATGGTACTGTAGTTATTCTGGGGTATGGAAAAAGATGTGCCGATGACTCAAGGAAGAATTTCTTGCATTTCAGATGTCAAAATTCTATTGGCAGAAAATGTACTACAAAACTCCTGTTTGTAAATAAGACAACTTGTTCTAAGTATTGAGATTAATAGCAAGCTCCCACGAGGTTAAAAAATAATCATAATAAGCAAGCTTTAAGAGATCTTTAAAATATCATAATAAATCCAATAGATTTTTCTCTTTACGGCCCTTAAAATATGCTATATGGTTAGAGTTTTAAAAATGGCACCATCATCAGTCACTTACAACATTACAAATGTATTTCCAGTTTTCAATTACTTCCCATACCCTTTCTCAATGCAGTTGCATTACCATAAATTCATTCACCTTTATTTTTTGTAGGCTTGATGCACATGAGCGAATAGAAAAGCCTTCTTACTTACCTTACGCTGAAAAGTTGTCAGTTGGAGCCAGTCTTCTGAGTAGCAGTATCTGCAGACTTTTGGGTGCTTTCACCACTCAGCGATTCATGCTGGCTTTGAAAACTTTGCTTCTTCTACTTTGGCGTTCAACAACATCTATTCACGAGAAGGACAAAAGCACAGCAAAGGCTGCAGTTAAGCCAGGGGAATAAGCGAATGCCTCCTGAATTTTAATGAAGGGAACAAACTAGAAGATGACTTTAGGGGGTGTATAGGATGTAGCATTGCACCTAAAATCAGCTCCATGCAAATTATCAAAGAGCAAAAGGTGAAAATGATTGCATACATCTCCTTAGCAGTGTAGGACAATTGTTAAATGACTTAGTGATATAATCTCCAATTTACTTCTCATGAAGCATTCATTATTATTAGGTCAGGAGACCTTATAGTTCCTGCCCAAATTAGGCAAGTTCTGTGGCCGTTTCAGAGGAAGAAACTTGCCATACAATCCTATATGAAGATCTTTTTTGTTACTAGGCAGGGCAGCATTTTACAACAGTCCTTTTACATGTAACAGAAGCAGCTACCCATCTGTCAGTAAACCTGAATCAATGCTCAGTTTTCAATATAAATTCTCTGCGGATTTTGGTTGTTAATTTAATGGTCATTATTCTCATGGAAAATTTAGATAAAAAATTTTCAAGCTCTGACTACAGAACAAAATTGTGTTTGAACAAGTACAATGAAAGTTTAGTGGGAAACATTGGCACACCCAAGGCAAGGCTCTCTCGGTTCCCTTTTTTTCTGTCTGGTTATTACAGGAATGCATTGAAATTGGAGACAACTGCAATAGGTCAGCAGCAGCAATGACAGAGGAATCTTTTGTACACCAAACCAAGGGTCCAATTTATTTATTTATTTATTTACTTATAAAATTTATGAATCACATTTCAGGACTTACAATAAGTTCTTCTAAGGCGATGTACAACAAAGATAAAACAAATCATAAAAATATTACTATAAAATACTTAAAACAATCTGCAAATAAAATACTATGAGACGTCATGATTAAAAACTTAAAACAGACAATTAACCTGAACTCAGAGCTCGGATACCATTAGCCAGGTCTTCAGTTTATGGCGAAAAAGCATTAAGCATGTCTCTTCCCTGATAGACAAAGGAAGATCATTCCAAATTTTAGGGACCGAGATAGAAAACGATCTTTTCGCCAATTTTACATGCCTGAAAGCTCTCAGTGATGGAAGTTGAAGTTGAGAAATATAATGAGAGTGCGCATTCCTGGGTGAAGACTTCCAGCACCACCTAGATGACATATGAGGAGGGCTAACCCCATGCAAGATTTTAAATGCAAGAACAAGCACTTTAAATTTACATTGTAATCTTATCGGCAGCCAATGCAAATTTTCCAAGAGAGAAGCTGCTGATCCACGTCTAGTATGACCCATTACAATTCTAGCCTCCATATTCTGTACCACTTGGAGTTTTTTTTTTTTTTTATCAATATACCCAGTAACCCCCAACATTTGACATTACTATAATCTAGTACTGTAACTACAAGAGCATATACTCAAGATTTTAACACCATAAATGTCAGATGATTTTAATTGTCTCATAAGATGTAAGCACATGTAGACTGTTCGGAGTACTGAATTAATGTCTTTTTCCATAGACCAGCCCAAGTCTAATTTGACTCCTAAACATTTCACTTAATCGGTTGACTTCACAATTTGTCCTCACAATGAAATCTGAATTTTCTCAGGTTTTACTTTCCACTTGTGGTATTTCTGTTGTCGTGCAATTCAGAATCAAAAGATTTTATTTTAATTAAGAAGATACAGCTAATATGCACTTTCCTAAATGGGAAATGGAAATGTCTACATCATGATCCAAAGGGACAACAATTTGGACATCATCTGCATAAATGAAAGATAAAAAAAACCTAAAGAACAAATGATACCCCCAAAGATGACAAAAATATATTAAATAGTAATGGAGAGAGAAAGGACTCTTGAGGTACCCCACAAAAAGAGGTGCCAACTTCAGAGTAATATTCTTGAAAAAATACTTGAGATGACCTGTTTTGCAAAAAGCTAGAAATCCATTCTAAAACTGTCCAGGCAAACCCTAAGAATAAGTAACGGGAGATTAAAATTTTATGACTGACCAGATCAAAGGCACTGGAAAAGACAAGGAAAACTAGTAAAACTGAGCTTCCCTTATCCAACACGAACAGGCCGATACAGTAAAGCGCGGCCGCGATTACCCCGTTTCTTACCCGCTTTGTACCTGCAATTTGGCAACGGAAGTACAACCCACGATTCAATATCCCTTTTAACCCATCCTTACCGCGTCTTTAAATCAACAAGTAACCCTTTCCGCCCGCGGCATGTATATGATATGTAAACGCTCCAATTAGCTATTCCCTCCCATTCAGTAACGTGCGCCCCGACTATCGCCTTTTTAACCTGCAGTTTAGCCACGTCTTTAACCTGCTAAATTACCACCTACCCTTACCCCTGCGTTACAGTGAAATTTAACGGGCAAACTTTCCCCCAGCCTCCGCTCACCTGCCCTGGCCGTGTCCATGGGTGCCGGTCTCCCGTACGGGCCCACGCTGACAGGGACAGGGACATTGACTCACAAATGTCCCTTCACTTTCTCTTTCAGCATTCCTTCTCCCGCTTCAGCAGCTCAGGGCGGATTGGGTGCTCTTCGTGAGGCGGCTTCCAGCAGCCCCCGCCGGCGAAGATGCATGAACGCATGCCTGTACTTCCAATTTTGGCGCTCAAGGCACCAAATGGGACGTACAAGCGGTGTAAGCTCATCATGCCAAAAAAAACTGCACCGGCAGGCAACTGGAAGATTGCCAGAGCGGCGGAGCCCGGGCCCGAGGGGGGGGGGAGGGAGTGTGCACGGGAGGGGGTGGGGTGGCGGCTCCCCTACCTTTCCTGCATGCGGGGCAGCTCCGGCTCGCCTGCCTGCCTGCCTCCCTCCGATCCGCCGCTCACTGCCTCCCCAGCACCATCTTGCAGCTTGTGACGTCACCCCTGACCCTTGAGCGCCCAAATTGAACGTACACCTCCCCAGCGTCATCTTGCAGCTTGTGACGTCACCCCTGACCCTTGAGTGCCCAAATTGAACGTACAGGCGGTGCATGAATGCACGCCATGACCACTCTATAGCGCCTATACAGTAAAATGGATTGCGCTTCATGGACGCTTCTTGGACACGCTTTGGACACGGCTTGCATTTGCATGCCATTTAAATACTGTATCAAGCGGTATGTGATCCGAACTGTGCGTGCGGCAACTGCGGTGCGCCCAGCACTGCCGCTCTCTTTCTACCGCGTCCTTACTGTATCGGCCTGGAAGAGAGTCCATAATATCTATCATGATTGCCTCTGTACTGCGGTGCCTCCTAAATCCTGCCTGAGCAGGATCAGGTTTTTTGGTATCCTCCAAGAACTCAGTGATTTGGGAAGTAGCTACTTTTTCTAATATCTTAGTAACAAAAGAGAGGTTAGCTATAGGTCTATAATTAGCACATTTTCTAGAATCTACAACTTCATTCTTTAAAATAGGTGTGTGGGACTGAGCAGTGATCCCCCAGGCCTGGAGACATAAATTCAGTCTTTCTCCAGCCTTTCTTAAAATACTATATCTTTATTCAGCTTCACAGACAAACAACAGTAGACTGTCCTTCTTTCCAGAACTGTGTACTCAATTACTCACAGTTCTGTACTGCTTCCCTCAGTACTCACAGCTCAGCTTTCGCACAGCTCAGTGTTTGGACAGCATTATTCAACAGGAGCTGCCTTCCTCCTGGAGACCTGGGCCTGGTCTAATTATCCGCACCTAGATCCCAGCTCTTATTCCTTCCCTACTGGACCCTGCCCACAGAGCTCTCTCTCACAAGGGGAGTTAAGGTGGAACAGGCATCCTGCCTGGTCCCACACAGGCTTAAGGGGGAAAATAGGGGCTCTGCCTCATCTACCTTCCTCAGCTTGGACCCATCGGTCTGAGCATCTTCACTCCCCCTGGATCCCATCCAGGGGAGTGCATTACATCCCTACCCCCATTTATCTGGCCTCCTGCCAGTTATGCTTGGGGTAGGGTTGTAGGGTTATGCTCACCCCTGCCTACCAGGGTTACCCTAGACAGCATTATGGTCGCCACCCTCTGTGCAGTGTGCACCCCGGTCCTTTAATCAAGTTCCTTGCTGGTTCTGGGTTCAAATTCCACACCAGTGGAACTTTCTGGACTGGATGTGGGGTCTTCAGTGGTGGTTTCTATGATATCCCTCAGTGTCCTCTGACCACTCACCCGCACCATTTGCTGGCTTCTCCGCAGCCTCACTCGCTGGGGTCTCTGCAGCGCCACCCTCCGAACTCTCTGCGGTTACTTCCTCTGGGTTCTCCTCTGCACCCTGACTTGCTGGGGTCTCCATGCCCTTTCTCTCAGGGCTTCTGATGGGAGTTAGCTCCTGGCTCCCAGCAGTGTTTGAGCACCCTACAGGGTATTCCTCAGGACCTCCTATAGCACCACTTTCTGACCGATAAGTGCTGCAGCCTGTTGGCCACTCAATGCTGTCTCCTCCACGGCAGTCTGTGTTGACCTCCCTAGGGCTCTCTGTGACCCCTCCCACAGGGTTCATCTCTGCCCCTTTCTCTGGGCTTCTCATGGAAAGTGTTTCGGGAATCCTGGTAGTGTTTCGGCACACTACAGGGTCTTCATCTGGACCTCGACTGCTGGGCCTCCACTGAGTTCTCTGCAATGGCATTCTCAGCTCCCAAGCCACATATGTTCCTCTCTAAATAGGAATCAACCTGTAGTTTTGCCGCGCGTTTAACCTAACTTACCGCCTACCCTTACCCCTGCGTTAGTGTGGAGCGTCAGGACAGAGAGATGAAATTTCATGGGCAAACGACCCCCTCACCCCCCGGGACCCTTACCCTGGCGTTAGTGATGTGACAGCAATAGGCAGGCTCCGGTCAAAATCTCCCCCTCCCGAAGCAAGGCGCAGGGTGAAAATTGGCTCGACATGTCATTAAAACAAAAGTAAATAAAGTATAATAAAAGTAAACTTACTGCATGTGAATTTTCTTTGAACAGTCCTCTCTCCCCTCCTCTTGAGGCGCGCACTGTGGCTCCCCTGCCTCCCGGGGGCAGCTAGCGGCGAAAGCGGCTTCCAGCAGCCCCCGCCGGCGAAGGTGGATGAATGGACGCCCATACGCCTGGATGAATGCACGCCCGCCGGCGAAGGTGAGTGAATGAATGCACGCCGGTACGCGCCGGCGGGCATGCATTCATCCAGGCGTGAACCGGCGGGCGTGCATTCATTCACTCACCTTCGCCGGCGGGCGTGCATTCATCCAGGCGGAGGGAGCCAACGGGCGGGCATTCATCCAGGCGGAGGGAGCCGGCGGCGAAAGTGGCTTCCAGCAGCCCCCGCCGGCGGTGAATGAATGCACGCCTATGTACGCCTGTGCGTGCAATTTTGGCACTCAAGGCATGACGTCCACGACGTTTGACGTCATGGCGTGTGATGTCGGTGTTCGCTAATGCACTGCCTTGAGACGCTCTAATGCATTTATTCACCTTCGCCGGCGGGGGCAGGGGAGCCAAAGCTGCTTCCAGCAGCCCCCGCCGGCGAAGGTGAATGAATGCAATTAGAGCGCTCAAGGCAGTGCATTAGCGAATGCCGACGTCACATGCCGTGACGCCAAACGTCGTGACGTCACGCCTTGAGCGACCAAATTGCACGCCCAGGCGCACATTCATTCACCTTCGCCTGCTGGGGCTGCTGGAAGCCGCTTTCGCCGCTGGCTGCCCCCGGGAGGCAAGGGAGCTGCAATGCGTGCCTCAGGAGGAGGAGGAGAGAGAGAGAGAGGACTGTTCAAAGAAAATTCACATGCAGTAAGTTTACTTTTATTACACTTATTCACTTTGTTTTAATTTTCGCCCATGCGCCTTGCTTCGGGAGGGGGGAGAGAGGTACCTGTCATTTCAAACGTCATTTGAAATGACAGGTACCAGCGCACCCAGGATACTGTATAGGCGCTGTATAGCGCTCTATACAGTAAAATGGATTGCGCGGGCTTAACGCTTCACGGACGCTTCTTGGACGCGGCTTGCATTTGCATGCTATTTAAATACAGTATCGAGCGGTAGGTGATCCGAACTGTGCGTGCGGCAAACGCGGATGCGCCCGGCCCTAACGCACCTCTTTCTACCGCTCCTTACTGTATCGGCCTGCTAGTAACTTAATTTTGTGTCCCCTGGTCTTTGTACTTTTTGAAAGAGTAAACTGATTAATGTTTACTCATTTTATTCCATTCATTCTTTTAGAAACCTCTATCATATCTCCTCTCAACCATCTTTTCTCCAAGCTGAAGAGTCCTAAGCTCTTTAGCCTTATAGGGTAATCAATCCATCCCTTTTTCATTTTGGTTATCCTTCTCGGTACCTTTTGTAATTCTGCTATATCTTTGTTGAGATGTGGTGACCAGAACTACACAAAGTACTCAAGATGAGGACATAACAAATTGTAATACGGAGGCTTTATGATATTCTCTGTTTTATTCTCCATTAATTTTCTGATAATTCCTAGCATTGTACTTGCTTTCTTGGTTGCTGCTGCTGTAGCAGAAGATTTCAACGTATTATCAACTATGACGCCTAGATCCTTTCCCTAAGTAGTGACTCCTAATGTTGACTCTTGCATTGTGTAGCTATAATTTGGGTTACTCTTCCCTAAGTGCATCACTTTACACTTGTCTACATTAAATTTCATTTGCATGCCCAGTCTCCCAGTTTTGCAAGTTCCTCTTGCAATTTCTCACAATTCTCTGGTGATTTAACAACTTTGAATAATTTTGTGTCATCGGCAAATTTGATCATCTCCTTCGTTCTCATTTCCAGTTCATTTATAAATATATTAAAAAACAGTGGTCCCAGAAGAGATCCCTGGGGCATTCCATTATTCACCTTTCTCATTGGGAAAATTTACCATTTGGCACTGCTCTCTGGGGGACAGTTCTTTTATCCAGTTCGCAATCCACAATAGGACATGATTTTTTATTTCCTAAGAAGTCACTTATGAGGGACTTTGTCAAATGCTTTCAATTGGCTCAACTTTATCGACATGCTTGTTTACACCCTCAAAATAATGTAGCAGATTGGTGAGGCAAGACTTCCCTTGGCTAAATTCATGTTGGATTTGTCCTATCTATATGTTCAGCAATTTTGTTATTTATTTATTTTTATTTAAAAACTTTTCTATACTGTTGCTAAGTTAAATACCATCGCAACGGTTTACATGTAGGCACAGATTTAATGTAGGTAAAAGTGTACTATAGTACATTCTAACATAGGGGTGGGCAAGTCCGGTCCTCAAGGGATGCAAACCAGTCGGGTTTTCAGGATACCCCTAATGAATATGCATGAAATAGATTTGCATACAACTGAGGCAGTGTGTATGCAGGTCTCTCTCATGCATATTCATTAAGGATATCCTGAAAACCCGACTGGTTTGCAGCCCTCGAGGACCGGAATTGCCCACCCCTGTACAGGTGCCGTCAAAGTTTCGGTTACAATATATCATTAGACATAGTCATTTAGCGAGGTAGTTCATGACCAATTGTACCAAGGTACTTACACCGGTAGTTTTATCACTTATAGTTATGCTTTATTGTGGTGTAGAAATCATAGACTAATCTACTGTACAGTCTTAAGGACTGTGTGTCGGTGCCTTTCTGTCTTTTCCCAAATAATTTCTCTCTATTCTCCTGTCTCTTTGTAAAATGCTTGTTTAAAAAGCCTTGTTTTTAAACTTTTCTTAAATGTCTTGAGATCACTTTGCAGTCTGATCTCTGGAGGCATTGTGTTCCATATTATGGGTCCTGCTAGTGATAGGGCTCTTTCTCTCACTTGGGTCAGTCTTGCTGTTTTAACAGATGGAATGGTTAGGAGTGCTTTATTTGCTAATCGGAGGTTCCTTTGTGGAGTGTGTACCCGAAATGCTGTGTTTAATCAATCTGATTTCTCATCATAAATTAGTTTGTGAATGATACATAGGGTTTTGTATTTAATTCTGTGCTCAATTGGTAGCAATGTAACTGCTAGGGTTTCAGTTATATGGTCCCTCCTTCTTTTTCTGGTGAGTATTCTAGCTGCTGAGTTCTGAAGTATTTGCAGTGGTCTTAATGTTGTATTAGGTAGTCCTAACATAAGGGCAATTCAGTTATCTGTGCTGGAGAAAATTAGTGCCTGTAGTATTGTTCGGAAGTCCTTTTGAGTTAGTAGTGGTTTAAGTTTTCTTAGTACGATGAGTTTTGCATAACCTTCCTTTACTTTTAGTGATATGTGTTGTTTCAGATTTATGATAGTTTCTACTATTTTGCCTGGCTCAAGCGTCAGACACACTGGTCTATAGTTTCCTGGATAACCCTTTGATCCCTTTTTAAAAATTGGTGTTACATTGGCAACACTTCAATGTTCAGATACCATAAACAATTTTAATGACAGCTTACAAATTTCCAATAGCAGATCTGTAATTTCAGTTTCCAGTTCTTTCAGCACTCTGGGATTTATTCCATCTGGTCCAGGTGATTTGCTACTCTTTAGTTCGTCAATTTGTCCTAGTACAGGTCCAGGTTCACTGAGATTTATTTCACTTCCTCTGAATCATCACCTTTGAATATCATTTCTGGCATGGGTATCTCTCCCTAATGCATGCGAAAAGCACTGTAACGCATGGTGTGATGCTAATTTTTAAAAGGGGAGGGACTGGGCATAGTCGGGGGCAGGAATTTTGTAAAAGTGTCCTGGCTTCGCAAAGTGCGAAGCCATAACACACAATATCACAATTTTAATGCCAAAAATAACTACACCTTTTTCATTAGCATTAAGCTGTGCAATATGCCCATGCGATTTTTTCGCAAAAAATGTTTTGGGCATTTTTAGAGAGAGCGAGCGCCTGGTAGATAGGCGCTCTCTCTCTCTCAGTGTTGAAATGAGCACTTTGTCACATTATTGTGGTATTATTGCAAAGTGTGAAAAGTTAATGCATTTTGTGGTAATACCTATGTGACGTGCTAAGGTAACGCACATTGCGATAAATAGGCTACTACCATAAAACACACCCCTTGTTATATCGCATGTGATATTTACCGCTTTTTGATAAATCTAGGCCTTATTTATATCCAAACGAGTCACCCAAAAATTGTTTCTAACAGGCATAGAAAAATAGAATAAATATTTAAGAAAAATATATAAGGACCATTATTGTTGCGATCCCCCTGCTGCTGCGCTACAGGAGGTCTCTTACCTTCCTCCAGAGGCCGCTCTGAAGCCAGGGCCTCGCCTGTGTTCCACCCGGGACTTGCTCCAGGGCCTGAGAGGCCTAGCTGTGCCTGTGGCTTGCATGCCTCTGCGTTTGGACTTCCTGGTTTCCAGCCACGCCCGTTTCCCTAGGGGCTGGCCCGCAGCTCTCTACCCCAGTTATAGGACCAGCGGTGGGCGGTCCTGGCAAGCTCCTCCCAGGGAGTTGCCTTCTACCTCCAGTATTTAAGGACTTCCTTTTCTTTTGCAACTGGCCTTGGATCTGAGCATTACAGTCGCCTGTAACCTAGCTGATCCAGGTCCTCCATGTCTTCTTGGCGCCTTGTCCTGTCTCTGCCTGATGTTCCTGATGTCTTCGTGTCTCTGCCTTGACCTTCGTCCTCGTCTGGTTCCTGAGCCTTCTGTCCTGTTGGGCCCTGGAGTGGCCAACAGGAGGGATTCGTCCCACGGGCTCTTGAGCTTCTGCCAGCCGAAGGGGCTTCGGATGTGAGTATCCCAGCATCGGAGTTCCCGCTTGCCTGGACCTTTCCTTCTTGCTTCAGCCCTTGCCCTGATGTCTTCAGTGTCTTGCTTCAGCCTGTCTTGGATGTCTGCTTCAGCCCCCGTCTGACGTCTTCTGTATAAGGACTCTGTCTGCCCTCGCCTCTGTCCGGCCTGCTGCCCATTGCCGTTCCCTGCGGTGGGTCCGAAAGGGCCGGGAACAGTCGGAGGACCGTTCATTAGTCAACTTCCCCGGGTTGGCTACCATGGGCATGCAGGTCCGGCTGAGGGTCGGACTCCCTGCTTCTGTTCCTGCCTGCCTGGCTCACCATGCCTGCTCAGCTCACCTCCCACGGTGTGGCTTGGGGCTCCTCCTTGAGTCCTGCCGTGGCCCAAGGGCTCACCACCCGCCCGAGACGACCGCGCCCGCACGCGCTCGTAACAATTATATTAAGCACTCTTGGTCTTGAAACCTTCATTGCTTTTTATTTAATCATCAATTCGAAATTCAGATATTTTTTAAGTTTTGTTTTTTTGCAAATAAAATAAGGAAAAGCAAACACTTATCTTTGGCCTTTTTTTTTGGTATGAAAATTCCAACAGTCCCAGCATGCGCCGTGTTTTGAGGTGAAAGCTCTGCATCAGGGGATTGTCTTAAGTCACATCAACACTGAAATAAAAAGAGAGCAATGGTACTGAATACTAGCTCATAGCCCAACAAGTAAAGCAGCATACACACTGTTCATTTGAAGCTCCAAATGTTCCATGGGTTCTAGTCCAACCCTGGAAATGCTTAGAAATTGAAACTTGTCAATTATTTACATTAAACTTCATATTGGCTCAATCAAAAGAGGATACATGATGTCACTAGTTGCCAAAAACAAAAAAAGCAGTTCAGATTGTAAATGTTCAAATCAAAGAATACCAATCGATCTCAGTGTTTAAACCACAAGGAGCAACTGAATTTAAATGAAAAACCCAAAATTGTTCTCTAAAATTAAGCTTGGCTTCTAGATTTAAATGGCGATCAGGTCTTACTTTTTCTATAATCCACCATTGCAGATTCAAGAAAACGTGTAATTTTTCAATGCAGTGAGCAACTAATGAGGCTTGTAATTTCCTTGTAGACAAGCACCTTTTATGTTCTAAAAAACACAATTTAACGATATGTTTAGTACTTCCAATATATAAAAGATTGCAAGGATAACAAATGGCATAGGCTACATTTTTAGAAGTACAATTAGTCTGTCCCTTCATTCAAAAAGTACGGCCAGAGGAAGGATCCTGCCATGATGATAGTGAAGTTGTAAAAACCCACATTGAGAAATTGCCACATGGAGCATGTCCAAATGAATTTGATAGTGATATAATCATCTAGAACAGAATACTTAGATTTTACCAATACATCTTTTAAATTTCTTCCTCTTGAATAAGCAATTAAAGGTTGATCATAAAAAACTGATGTATTAGAATAACGGATGATACAAAACAGGCGATTTATTTTTCTTTGTTAACATAAGAACATGCCATTCTGGATCAGACCAAGGGTCCATCAAGCCCAGCATCCTGTTTCCAACAGTGGCCAATCCAGGCCATAAGAACCTGGCAAGTACCCAAAAACTAAGTCTATTCCATGTTACCATTGCTAGTAATAGCGGTGGTTATTATCTAAGTCAACTTAATTAATAGCAGGTAATGGACTTATCCAATCCTTTTTTAAACACAGCTATACTAACTGCACTAACCACATCTTCTGGCAACAAATTCCAGAGTTTAATTGTGCGTTGAGTGAAAAAGAACTTTCTCCGATTAGTTTTAATAGAAGCCATTGCCTATGAGCATGTAAAACTCTCTTAAAGGCAGGTTTAATAATATGCATGGGATAGCCCCATTGTAACAATCTAGAGCAGAGATCTCTTGCCTGTATAATGAAGTCTTCTTTACTTAAACAGATTCTGTGCAAATGTAAAAATTATCCAGTCAATAAATTTGAACGTAATATGTAAGAATGGAAGCTGTCGAAATGAAAGTTATTGCAATCAATAGGTTTCCTATATACATTAGTTGTCAATCTATTTCTTTTTTTTTTTTAATAAGAATATCTAAAAAAGGTAAGCATTCTATATGATATGACATAGTAAATTGCAAATGAGAATCCAAAGGGTTGAGCTATTGTAAAAATAAATTTAACTCCTCCACACTGGCTTGCCACAAGGAAAAAATATCATCTATATATCATGACCAACCAACAATGTTGTTAAAAAAAGATAAAAATGATTCTTCAAAATTTGAAGATTAGCTACACTGGGGGCCATTGTTGCCCCCATAGCTATACCGTGTTTCTGCAGATCAAAAAAATCTTTAAATAAAAAATAGTTCTTATACAAAGCAACTCTGGCAAGTTTTTTTTTTTTAATTTTATTTTTATTGAATTTTCAACAACAAATATTGAAACAAAGTTCTCAGCAAAATACAGAAACAAATTACTCTTAGAATTCTTCTCTCTTGAGTTATTTTTGTTATGTTCGGAAAAGCTCGTACTAATTGACCATGGAATTGCTGCAACTGATTAAGAAAAAACAACCGCAGTACAGAGTCTCTCTCAGAAATGAAAGTAAATGTCACCAAAAGAGTTGCTCTGGTTTCTATAGGCATATCATAAGACATTTCCAACATTGCTGTTAAATTCACAGATGGCTCAGGATCTTGACCTTGTATTTCATTTTTCTCATTCTTCTCATCCTTAAATGTTAGATATTGCCGGTATGGCAGACTCAGGAAATTTCAAAATGTTGACTAAATAATTTTTGAAGAGGTCTTTAGAGGATACTAATCTTGATTTTGGGAAATTCAAAAACCTCAAATTAGGCCTTCTCATCTGATTTTCAATAAACTCCATTTTATTCACATATAAACTCTCTAATTTTATGAGATTACTTTGCACCTCTTTTAACACTCTTTATTTCGAGATCCATTTCCTTCAAAGTTGTTTCCACGCAGGTAATTTTATTATCTAGACTCTGAACCTTACTTGCATTTTCCTTTAACGTCATTGTTAAGGTATTTATAGATTTGTCCATAGATGTTAAGACTTTCCAGATTTCTTCCAATGTGATTTTAGGAGGTCTGGTCATAGCAGCATTATACATTGCGTGTATAACTGGAACTTTTACTCCTACCTCTAGAAGGTCTCTCCCTCCGTCATCTTCATCACGCCTTGCCTCCTCCCTTGGGCCCGTAGAGCCCTGAATCGGGCTCTCTGAAGAAAACAGTGTTCCGCCATCTCTTCTCGGGCTTCAGAGGTCTTTAAGGCAGCTTGTCTCTCCGGCGTTTTAGTTAGTTCTTCCTCCTCTGATCTTCTAGGCGTTCCAAACAGCGGCTTTGGAGTTGTTGGTGCACTGGGACTGAGGGATGTTTCCTCTGCCAGGCTGTTTGGCATCTGCTGCTCGCCGTAATCGCCAGCGGTTCCTCCCTCTGGCATTGTGTAGGTGGGCCTCGCAAACACTTCTTCAATCTGCGGTTGTCTTGCATCGAGGATCGTGGTAGAAGTAATATTTTCTCTAACTTTCACCTTTCTTTTTGTGTGAGGCATCTTTAAAAGAGAAAATTACCCAGTAAGAAAAGGAAAGAGGCTTTAGTCAGAGATTTTCCCGTGGAGCCGAGGTGCTTGCGTGGAGTCTATGCGGCAGCCCAACTCTGGCAAGTTTTATAACAAAAAAATTTGGAATGCGATAAAGTCTTGGTCTTTGATCTAGAAGATTATGATTTTTTTTTTTTTCCAAAATAGTTTATTAAGCGGTCAAATAAGGCATGACATCAAAACCTGTTGAAACATTACAGCTGGGAAATACTGAATATACATGGGAAATACAAAATACAGACAGGCAATTAACAGAGATAATGATACAAAGAGTATACTTCACATTATTGTCACCAGCATTCCCAACCTGCTCGTTGACCCCCCATTTTCTTTTTCCTCCTCCCTCAACAGTAGAACCACCCTTAAACTCCCCTCACTTCCCCCCTACCCGAACCCCAACTGTAACCCTATCCCCTGCTGTGCCGCCCTTCCGAAGCATTAAAGATATAAAAATATAGAAAGAAACAAGTTTCTAGTGAGAAACTATACCCGGTGTCCCATTACACCCCAATTATGGGGTTAGGCATACCCCTAATATACTAGTACAGCACAATTGAAGTACACCCCTGCCCTCGACCCGCCATCTGTTGATATGCTGGAAAACCATCTCAAGCCACGGTTAGAAAAGGGAATAAACGTTGAGTAGATGCAGGTAATGAACCGTGGAACTTCTGCCAAATGTCCCTGAAAAGGATCTTCTTCTTGGGGGATGCAGTCACATACAAGGATCCATATTCCATTTGAAATAAATGAGACATCTGCGTAGACCACAGGGTACGGTCAGGTGGAGTAGCTTCGATCCACTTTAATAAAATACACTTTTTAATAATCAAACATGCTTTCGAAAAGAACATAATATTTTCGTGGTTTAATGAGGATTCACCTATATCAACATTTAATAAACAAAAAGCTCTAGACCATTCAATCGGAACACCAAAAAGGGTAGACAATAACATCCGAATTTGGTCCCAAAAAGATTGAATTAAAGTACATTCCCACATAATATGTATGAATGTGGCAAGCTCTGCATTGCATTTCGAACAAAGTGGAGAAGGTGACAGTCCCATATGGAAGGCAGCTTGT
Source organism: Rhinatrema bivittatum (assembly GCF_901001135.1). Classification (NCBI taxonomy): domain Eukaryota; kingdom Metazoa; phylum Chordata; class Amphibia; order Gymnophiona; family Rhinatrematidae; genus Rhinatrema; species Rhinatrema bivittatum. Next base: position 79,431,943 of record NC_042623.1, read on the forward strand.
GGGGTATATACTACCCTATGGAATATCCTCCCTTGCAATTCTCGCAAAGCCACATTATTTGTTACCTTAAACATGGCCAGATACCCATCACGCAACATAGGGACATCAAGCTCTTCTGGGATATCCTTCTGCCATTTCGGAAGCAGAGTATCCAGTACTAAATATGATGTAATATTTTGGCAATATTTATATAAAAGGGAAAGCGAGCCTTGCTTGGTATGATATAGCTTAAGGAGAAATAAGTATGCGGGACTGTCCAGCGGTTTGCTTACCTTCTTCCACAATTGTCGAACATAAGCACAGACCTGACCATAATACAAAAAGTGAGTATGCTGCAGGCCCATCTGCAACCGCAATTCCTCAAAAGATTTAAGTTTCCCAGTAACAGAGTCACAGACGCTCCCCAAAGTCGATTGCTCCACAGATAGTGACGTATTCCTAAAAAGTATATCGAACGGAGGAGTAAAAGGGTTGTTAAACAACGGATACTGAGAAGACAAGTGTGAGGGTAATTGCAATAAGGCTCTCAGCGCCACCCAAGCCCGTCGTACTGTAAACACCAATTGAGCTGATAAGCCCAATTGGAGAATTTCCTTTTTAGATAAGTGTAAAATCAATTTAGGATCTACCGGACGGCAAATATCTAGAATCAAAGAATAATCAGAGTACTCAGAAGTCCCATATATCCAATCCCCTAAAAACCGTAAATTAGCCGCCCAGGCATATAATTTGAAATCCGGCAAATTGAGGCCCCCTTTTTCTTTAGGTGCTACCAAAGTTTTATATGCCAGACGCGCCCTCTTGCCTTTCCATAAAAAATAGGCAATGTCCCGTTGAAGGCGTTTTAAATCTGCTTCCAACAAGTACATGGGCATCATAAGCAGCAGGTAAAGTAGCTTGGGAGCAATAATCATCTTAACGACCATCACTCGACCATGCAGAGACAGGGGAAAGTTCCGCCAAGCTTGCAATTTCCCTCGGAGTTTATCCAATAAAGGTGGGATATTCACCCGGTACCACTGATTAGTACTTCTATGAATCTGCACCCCCAAATATTTGATTTTGTCACCCGCCCATTTAACAGGAAAGCCTACCCAGGTAGATTCCAAAGTGCCCGTGATATCCAATGCTTCTGTCTTGTCTAAGTTCAATTTGAAGCCAGAGGCCCCTTGGTAAGCAGCAAAAAGCTGTAAAGCAACAGGCAGCGATTCTCTGGCATTAGTCAAAAGCAGTAATAAATCATCAGCAAAAAGCAATGTCTTGTGGACATGATGACCAACGGGGATTCCCGCAATGTCTGTATGGGAGCGAAGGGCTATGGCTAAGGGTTCCACAGATAAAATGAATAGAAGTGGGGACAATGGGCATCCCTGCCGGGTCCCTCTACGTAATGAGAATTCTTGAGACAGGGAGCCATTCACCAAGATCCTAGCAGTCGGATTCGTATATAGTAAAGAGACATACGCAAGAAACTCCCCCCTAATTCCAAATTTCCATAGGGTCTGTTTTAAGAAAAGCCACTCGACCCTATCAAAAGCTTTTTCCGCGTCGCATGCCACTAATAAGGGCTCCAGCAAAGACCTATTTACGCACGCTTCCAAAGCACAAAGCACTCTATGGATATTCACAGATGCCCTTCTGCCTTTAACAAACCCAACTTGATCTTTGGCTATAATCAGGGGCATAATACCTTTTAAGCGATTAGCCAATATTTTCGCATAAATTTTAATATCCAAGTTTAATAAAGATATTGGCCTTATGATTTTTAAAGATTTTTAAAGATTGAATGTCTAAGGTGAACAAATAACTTGAAGTCATATAAAAATTAAATGTCTCTAATTTAGATAACATTTGTGTCATATCCCGAAAATAAGATTTAGCAGATTGAACTGCCTTCTGTAAAACAGAATCAACAAAAATTGATAGAGGTTCTAAAAGAGACTGAACAGACAAGACTATTGGGCGACCCAGTGGATTGATCAAGGTTTTATGCATTTTAGGTATTGTATAGAAAACAGGAATATTAGGATGTTTTTGTAATAAAAAAGTCCTTTCACAACTGGTCAAGAAATCAAAATCTTTTTCTTCATCCAAAATAGTATCTCATATGAAGGATCTGCTTATAACTTTTCATAGAATGTTGGGTCAGATAATTGTCTACTGGCTTCAATTTCATATTGTAGGCTACTTTTTATAACTATGCCACTATATTTATTTATTTATTTTGTGTTTTTCTATACCGGCATTCGCGAAGGGTATCACATCATGCCGGTTTACAATTAACAAAGGGGTGTAAGAAGAATAAACAATAATAACAATAACAGGTGCATAACGAAGAACCTTTCAGTTACAATAAACATTGCAGTTACAATAAAACAGGGAAATACACAACTGGGAGCAGTGAAAAGTCGATAGGAAATTAACAGAAGGAGCACATTTACAAATTTATGGAATTTACTAAGTAATTGAATATCTCAATGATGATGTTCATCATGGTAAGGTAAGGTCGGAGAGTCGGTTAATGGTAAGTTAAAGGTTCAGTTGGGGTCTGGGAAGGCTTTCTTAAATAACCACGTTTTGAGTCTTTTCCTGAATGTTGGAAGGCAGGGTTCCTGTCGCAGATCCGGTGGAATGGAGTTCCATAGAGGAGGTCCTGCAGTGGAGAAGGCCCTGTCTCTGAAGGTTATATGCTGAGAAGTTTTGGAGGGTGGCACCTGTAGAGATTCTCTATAGGACTCTCTGATGGGTCTGGAGGAGGTATATTTTCTGAAAGGGATTTGTAGGTTAAGCGGAGAGTGTTGATGGATATCTTTGTAGATCAAGGTGATGGACTTATATATGATTCTATAGTGAATTGGCAGCCAATGTAGGTCTTTGAGAATGGGAGATATGTGATCTCTTCTTCTTGTCAATATTCTCGCCGCTGTATTTTGAACCATCTGAAGAGGTTTAGTGTGAGAAGAGGGGAGACCTAATAAAATAGAGTTGCAATAATCTAGCTTAGAGAAGATTATTGCTTGGAGGATAGTTCTGTAGTCGTGCAAGTGGAAAAGTGGTTTCATTCTTTTTAAGACATGCAGTTTATGAAAGCAGTCCTTGGTAGTTTGGTTAATAAATGGTTTTAGGTTTAGCCGATTATCAATGATAGCTCCTAGGTCTCTAACTTGAGGTGTTTGTAGGTTGGCTGGTGGATTTGTGAAGTTACTGTTTTCCGGAGATATGAGTAGGAGTTCGCTTTTTGAAGAGTTTAGGATTAAGTTTAGACTGGAGAGGAGGCTGTTGATTTCTAGAAGGCACTTTTCCCAGAATTCTAGCGTTTTTGTAAGGGATTCTTTAAGGGGAATGATGATCTGGACATCATCGGCGTATAGAAAGTGTTTTAGGTTCAGTTTGGTTAACAATTGGCAGAGAGGGAGGAGGTAAATGTTAAAGAGCGTGGGTGAGAGGGAGGAGCCCTGGGGAACTCCTAGAGAGGAAGGATAACGCTGTGATTCTTTGTTGTGTATTTTAACCTTGTAGCCTCTGTTGCCAAGGAAAGTTTTGAACCAGGCCAGTGCCGTGCCTGTTATGCTGATGTTAGCTAACTGATTTAGGAGGATGGGGTGGTTAACTGTATCAAATGCTGCAGAGAGGTCCAAGAGGATCAGAAGGTAGGCATGACCTTTATCGAGACCCATGATGAGGTGATCTGTCAGTGATATGAGTAGTGATTCAGTACTTAATGATTTTCGGAAGCCATATTGAGTAGGGAACAGGATTTTGTGGTCTTCGAGGTAGTCTGATAATTTGGTGTTAACTAATTTTTCCATTACGTTGGCTAAGAAAGGGAGATTGGACCTTTGTCTGCAGGTTTTATGACCAAAGTGTCATCTTTTGTCAAAGATTGAACAGCTTCCCATTCAGATTTTGAGAGATTGTAAAATATCTTTTCTTTTTGTTCTAATAATCTAAGATCTCTAAGAACAAGCTCCATAAAGATTTTTATAGCAAGATCAATAGGACCCCCTGGTAACCACATAGATTTAGGAGACACTATTGAGATATCCATCTTATCCGAAGGATGATAAAAAAGGAACAATTGTATTTGAAGTAGCAGAAAAATTTGTATAAATCAATACGACAGTGAAACGGATCATATATATAAGTAGGAATGAAGTACAATCCTTTTTCCAAGACTAGCATTTGCTTAGAAGACACACACACTCTTACCACAGAGGTTTCAAAACAGCTGACCTGGATTTTGTCTGAATTGTGATCTCTCTGACATCTTCCTCGGTGAATACCAAATCAAAGAATTCATTTAGTCTTTCTGCTATGGCCTTGTCATCCCTAAGTGCCCCTTTTACACGTTGATCATCTAATGGTCCAACTGACTCCCTCGCAGGCTTTTTACTTCAAATTTACTTGTAGAAGTTTTTATTATGAGTTTTTGCTTCATGCAAGATTCTTTTCAAATTCTCTCTTTGCCTTCCTTATTAAGGGGTAGATTTTAAAAAATAGCGCGATCGCGTACTTTTGTTTGCGCACCAGGCGCAAACAAAAGTACGCTGGATTTTATAAGATGCACGCATAGCCGCGCGTATCTTATAAAATCCGGGATCGGCGTGCACAAGGCTGCCGATTTTGGGCAGCCTGCGCATGCCGAGCCGCACAGCCTGCCTCCGTTCCCTCCGAGGCCGCTCCGAAATCGGAGCGGCCTCGGAGGGAACTTTCTTTCGCCCTCCCCTCACCTTCCCCTCCCTTCCCCTACCTAACCCACCCCCCGGCCCTATCTAAACCCCCCCTACCTTTATCCATGGATTTACGCCTGCCAGAGGCAGACGTAAATCCGCGCGCGCCAGCGGGCTGCTGGCGCACCAAGACCCGACCCGGGGGCTGTTCTGGAGGGCGCAGTCACGCCCCCGGGCTGAAACCACGCCCCCGGGCCCGCCCCCCCAAACGCCGCATCACACCCCCGAAACGCCGTGTCATTTGGCGACGCCCTCAACACGCCCCCTTAAAAAAGCCCTGGGACTTACGTGCGTCCCGGGGCTCTGCGCGCGCCGGCGGCCTATGCAAAATAGGCGCGCCGGCGCGCGAGGGCCCTGCTCGCGTAAATCCGGCCGGATTTACGCGAGCAGGGCATTTAAAATCCGCCCGTAATGATTTACATTTAACTTGCTAGTGCTTATGCTGTTTCCTGTTTTCTTCACTTTTTCCATTTCTTGAAAGATATTCTTTTAGATATTATTGCGTCTCTCACCTAACCTTTCAATCATGCCGGTAGTCGTTTAGCCTTCCTTCCACCTTTTCTAATGCATGGAATATATCTGGTCTGGGTTTCCCAGATGGTATTTTTAAACAACATCCATACCTAACCTAAACTCTTTACCTTTGCAATTGTACCTTTCAGTTTTTTACTTAACCATTTTCCTCATTTTTTTTCAGTCAGCTTTTTAAAAGTTAAATGCTGTTGCAGTAGATTTCTTTAGTGTCCTCCCTCCAGTTATTAAGTCAAATTTGAACATGTTCTGATCACTATTGCTAAGTGGCTCCTGCACTGTTACCTCTTGCACCAAATCCTGTGTTCCACTAAGGACTAGATCTAAAACAGTTTCCCCTTTTGTTGGTTCTTGTACCAGCTGCTCCATGATGCAGTCATGTATTTCATCCAAGATCTTTACCTATCTAGCATGTTCTGATGTAACTTTCATGCAGTCAATACTGGGAAGAGTGCGGGTGTGATGCAGGGGAGGTTTCTATTAATACAAAATCTAAATTTACAGAACTGGAGGTAAAGGATTTATACTGGGTTTGTTTTACATGTACATTGACAGGAATGGACCTCACTCTGGATGCTTTATGCACCTGTCTAGCAACAGAGTGTCCAGTAGTGCTGGGCCTGGATCACTGTAGTAAGCTGCCATGATATGGCCGCTTCAAAAAATCAGTTTAAGATGCAAGGGGGCTGGGGGTGGTGGAAGGGATAGGGTTGGGATGGGGATAGGAGGGGCCCTGAAGAGAAACATATTTTTTTAAAAACAGGAACCGGGAGCAGTGGAATGAGGCAGTAACCCCCAACCCTATTTTCTTTTTTTTTTTTTTAATTAAGATGCAGCCAATCTGAAGATGGGGCAGAAGGCTTGGCCCTACTGGGAATTCTTGTGGAAGGGTGGAGGGGAGTTTAGGGCCTGTAGGCCAGCAATCATCCCCCGCCCCCCTGGATGTCTATTTAACTTGCCTAATTCTTTGGAATATAGCTGCTTGTGTGTAACTGTAGCCGAATAACTTTTACATAACCAAAAGAATATCCAGTTATGTTTAAAGTTATCCTTCTAGCATTAGCTGATTAACCTTAATGGGGGATCTTCAGTGGGGCGTTTATCCAACTGAATAGCCAGGACAAGTTAACTGGCTAACCTTAGCCGAATAAGTTGTCCAACAAATTTCTACTAAATATTGGCCTCCTATATGTCTTGGGTCCAAATAAAAGCGACGTACCATGTAATCTGATATGCTGAGAACTGGTGAAAAAGCACATGGGGGTGAGTCAGTTAAGGCATATTTGGGGAGATGAAACAATAAGTAAACAGAAAAGGAAAGGGACCGAAGACCTGATTTACTAAAGCTCTGATCTCCACATCGAGACAGAAATATAAAAAGGCTTAGAAAATCAAGGGCGGAGTGAATAGTTTAGTGTGCACCAGAGGCAAAACATGGTTACCTTACTCGGCGCGGTGAGACCAATAGCAAAACCGCTATGCTGCTGCGCGGAGACAAAGTGCCCGGCCCCGCCTCCAGAAAGAAAAGGCGCGGCGTCCGGGTCACGCGGGGGTGGACGGAACTTCCGCAGCAGCAGGTCAGGGGTGTGGCACGCGATGTACATTGCCTCGGGTCAGGCTCTGGGCTTCGGACGTGTCTCGCAGTGGTGCAGCCATGTTTGTAGTGCTGTCTAGGGCGCTCGGGTTCTTCTGGCGGCGGAAAGAAGACGATGATCCCGAGGGGGTGCCTGCGCAAGGTATTCATTGATAGAGGTTGCCTTTTTTTTTTTTTATATCATTTTTCCCGGTGTAAACGCTTTTCGCGGAGCCGGAACATCAGATGCCTGCCGTTACATGCGCGGGACTGAAGGCGTTCTTGAATTGTCGCCGTTTTTGGTCGAGTATGTTCGGTGGCTAGTTTCCTGCCTTGGGTCCTTGGAGGGGGGAATGCCGCTGTTCCTGACAGACGTGCCATTGCTGATTTGGGACTCTTGTCTGGTCTGAGGGTGTCATGGTTTGGTACAGGGTTTGACCAGGGTGATTGAGCCCATCCGGTGCTTGGGGGGGTCATGGCGCCTGTTCCGGGGGCCCGCTGGGGCAAGACCTTGCAGCTCCGTGTGGGCGGAGATTAAAATATCGGCACCTGCCCAGCTGAAATTTTAATAAACGTTACGGACCGGACTACGTACCTAATTAGACTCGGAGAGTCAAATAAACATGCTGCGGGCTTTGCATTCAAATTGTGTTGTATTTTCTTTGTGTGTAAGTGGTGGAGTCCAGCAGGGCTGGGGTAGGGGCGCATTAGAGCCCAAAGGTGTCCCGGCTGCCCGGTTATAGTTGATATCTTGGTGGGCGAAGCAAACAAACAGTGAATCCCTATTTCTCACGGTTGATGTGGGAAAGCATTTGGCATGGTACACTGGCCTTTTTCATGTCATGGAAAAGGGTTTTGGAAAATATTTTGTCATGGCTGTGAAAATTATATTATAGGCCAGTCGCTTGTATTAAAGTGAATAGGGGTTACTCCAACAATTTTCAGGTTGAGGAGAACTGGACAAGGGTGCTTTGTGTCTCCCCTTCTATTTGCTTTATTTTTAGTCATTCACTAATAGAATAAGGAGCAACCATAATATATCAGGTTTTAGGGTGGGAGAGGATGAATATAAATTTATTTGTGGCTGACATTTTATTTACAATAACAAACCCAAAAGATCACTGAGCAGAATAGCAAGGGAAATGGGAGGCTTTAGGATTTTGGGGTTTAAAATTAACTGGGACAAATCAGAAATTTTGAATGTCATGTTCCAGTATTATGGAAAAATCTCTGAAAAAGGCTCATATTTACATGGATATCTTGTACAATTAAATATTTGATCACAATTGGGGGAAAAAGTTGAAGACTTTTATTTAAATTAATCTGTTTGATTCAAAAAATCTGTATGGATTTTGAAAAGTGGGAGAGACTGTGATTCTCCTGGCTTGGAACGTCAATATTGACTGTGTAAATGTAACATCAGGACTTGCTAGAGAAAGTTCCTGGATGTAATAAATGACTGATTCTTGGAGCAATTGGTTCAGGAACCAACAGGAGAGGGAGCTATTTTAGATTTAATTCTTAGTGGAACGCAGGATTTGGTGAGAGAGGTAACGGTGGTGGGCCCACTTGGTAATAGTGATCATAACATGATCAAATTTAAATTAATAACTGGAAGGGGGACAATAAGTAAATCTACAGCTCTAACACTAAACTTTCAAAAGGGAAACTTTAATAAAATGAGGAAAATAGTTACAAAAAAACCTGAAAGGTGCAACTGCAAAGGTTAAAAACGTTCAACAGGCATGGACATTGTTTAAAAATACAATCCTAGAGGCGCAGTCCAGATGTATTCCACGCATTAAGAAAAGTAGACGGAAGGCAAAACAATTATCGTCATGGTTAAAAGGTGAGGTGAAAGAGGCTTTTTAAGCCAAGAAAGCTTCTTCAAAAATTGGAAGAAGGATCCATCTGAAGAAAATAGGATAAAACATAAGCATTGTCAAATTAAGTGTAAAACATTGATAAGACAGACAAAGAGAGAATTTGAAATGAAGTTGGCCATAGAGGCAAAAACTCATAATAAACTTTTTTTTAAAAATATATCCGAAGCAAGAGAGAGTTAGTTGGACCATTAGATGACCGAGGGGTTAAAGGGGCTCTTAGGGAAGATAAGGCCATTTCAGAAAGACTAAATGAATTCTTTGCTTCCGTGTTTACTAATGAGTATGTTGGAGAGAACCAGTTCCGGAGATGGATTTCAAGGGTGATGAATCAGATGAACTAAACCAAATCACTATGAACTAGGAAGATGTAGTAGGCCAGATTGACAAACTAAAAAGTAGCAAATCACCTGGACCGGTTGGTGTGCATCCTAAGGTACTAAAGAAACTAAAAAATGAAATTTCTGATCTATTAGTTAAAATATGAAACCTATCATTAAAATCATCCATTGTACCTGAACACTGGAGGGTGGCCAATGTAATCCCAATATTTAAAAAGGGCTACAGGGGTGATCCGGGTAATTATAGACCAGTGAGCCTGACTTCAGTGCCGGGAAAGAAAGTGGAAACTTTTCTAAAGATCCAAATCGTAGAGCATATAGAAAGACATGGTTTAATGGAACACAGACAACATGGATTTACCCAAGGGAAGTCTTGCCTAACAAATCCCCTTTGTTTTTTTGAAGGGGTTAATAAACATGTGGATAAAGGTGAACAGGTAGATGTAGTGTATTTGGATTTTCAGAAGGCATTTGACAAAGTCCCTCGTGAGAGCCTTCTAAGAAAACTAAAAAGTCATGGGATAAGAGGCGATGTCCTTTCTTGGATTACAATCTGGTTAAAACACAGGAAACAGAGTAGGATTCAATGGTCAATTTTCTCAGTGGAAAAGGGTAAATAGTGGAGTGCCTCAGGGATCTGTACTTGGACCATTTTCCGTTAATAAACGGAAAATGTCATAATGCCTCTGTATCTCTCCATGGTGAGACCACACCTTGAATACTGTGTCAATTCTGGTCGCCGCATCTCAAAAAAGATATAGTTGCAATGGAGAAGGTACAGAGAAAGGCAACCAAAATGATAAAGGGGATGGAACAGCTCCCCTCTGAGGAAAGGCTGAAGAGGTTAGGGCTGTTCAGCTTGGAGAAGAGATGGCTGAGGGGGGGATATGATAGAGGTGTTTAAAATCATGAGAGGTCTTGAATGAGTAGATGTGAATCAGTTATTTACACTTTCGGATAATAGAAGGACTAGGGGGCATTCCATGAAGTTAGCAAGTAGCACATTTGACTAATCAGAGAAAATTCTTTTTTACTCAACACACAATTAAGCTCTGGAATTTGTTGCCAGAGGATGTGGTTAGTGCTGTTAGTATAGATGGGTTCAAAAAAAGGTTTGGATAAGTTCTTGGAGGAGAAGTCCATTAACTACTATTAATCAAGCTTATTTAGAGAATAGTCACTGCTATTAATTGCATCAGTAGCATGGGATCTTCTTGGTGTTTGGGTAATTGCCAGATTCTTGTGGCCTGGTTTGGCCTCTGTTGGAAACAGGAGGTTGGGCTTGATGGACCCTTGGTCTGACCCAGCATAGCAATTTATTATGTAATGTTCTTATGAAGGATTGTTGTAATCCAAAATGAATTTGCTTCCTAGGTTGAGAGATTTTTTCCAAACTCTCTATCAATTAATATTACGACTATTATGTTGAAAGCTTTGCAAAAAAGTTTTTTTATCCTAGGACAAGCAGGATGATAGTCCTCACATTTGGGTGACGACATCAGATGGAGCCCTGGTATGGAAAACATCTGTCAAGAGTTTCTAGAAACTTTTGGCTGGCACTGTGGGCCTACTGAGCATGCCCAGCATGCCATGATATTCTCAGCCACAGGGGTGTCTCTTCAGTCTTTTTTCCGCCTTGCTGTAGCAAAGCAGTTCAGGAGCTCTGGAAAAAGAATTTCCTCACACTTTCTCAGAAGAGAACTTTTTTTTCTTTTCACATTTTCAGTCATTTTCTCATAATTGGGTCTCCCTTTGACATAGTCTCAGTGAGTACATTTTTCAGATAGTAGGATGATTGGAATCGATCAAAAACTGTCGATTCCCGTTATTAGGCCATAACTTTATCATGGCATCGGGGTTTAAAAAATGTCCGGATTGCAACCGGACTATGTCCATAACAGACCCACATTATGTATGTGTTCTCTGCCTGGGATCAGGCCACGATGTCCAGGCTTGCTCAACCTGTGCCCAGATGACACCGAAGGGCAGGCGTGCCCGGTTGGATAAGATGGAAGAATTATTCAAAAAGATTCCATTGTCGACATCGTCCCCAAGAGTAACTCCTCCCTCTGTAACCAAGCATCGAGGTGAAACACGGGCCGACGGCCATCCGGCACCGTCGATATCATTGATAGCATCGTCTTCAACATCGAAAGGTCATTGGGAGAAAAAGCGGCATCTCCATTGATCCAGGGGTGGTAAACTATCGACGTCAGGATCGAAATCCATCAGGCTGATGCCCAAGAAAGTCAGTGTACTGGAGCCAATTCCACCGGCTGTACACGAAGAACCGCGGCGCTCTCCACCGGGCTTGGTTTCAGAGGAAGTACCCCCACGAATAATTGCAGAAGTGCCAATAGCGCCAGCGATGCCTTCCCCAGTGGCAGTGGATATTGCCCCAATTTTCAAGGGAATAAGTGACTACTTTAGTCTCAACAGGCCGTCTGAGGCTCTGAAGAACCTACAGCCTCCGACAGTGCCATCGGTGCCGGCACAGACATCGGCATTGGAGCAGTCGATTTTTCAACCTTTGCTGTGAATAGACTCTATGCCTTATTACAAGTTTTTCCGCCGACACTGACGGCACAGACTCCATCGATGCTGCCACCGATGCCGATACCCCCACCGATGACTCCAGCCATTCAGGCTCCCAGATCATCGGAGGATAACGGCGGAGACTCCGATTCTGCCCCAGGACCATCGGGGCTCCATCGACATCAAGTCCCAAAGACACCCTCAATGCTTTTCAAGGACACATCGATGCCAATCCATCCAGGTCCATCAGGGGATACAAGGCATCGAATGCCATCGAGGCCCATCGATGCCCTCACTTCAAACGATGCCACAACACATCCCAACAAAGGCTGTGTTTAAATCGAAGCATCATGTCCAGCCAGAAGACATTGACTCCCCTTATCCTCAACATACACCTTGGAAGGATGTTGACACGGACACTGAGTCAGAGGAACTGCAATCAGAGCCCTCTCCACCAGAGGAGAGAGAGAGAAATCCCCTCCAGAAGATTTGTCATTTACAAATTTTATCAAAGAAATGTCAGATACAATTCCATTTGAACTAGTCACAGAGGAGGATACTAGATATAAGGCTCTAGAAGTACTGCAGTTTGTGGATGCACCAAAGGAAATCATGGCTATCCCAATCCATCAAGTCCTCTTGGAATTGCAACAACGAATGTGGGAACACCCCTGCTCAGTCCCTGCAGTGAATCGGAGAGCAGATGCCACTTATCTAGTGCAACATGCTCCAGGATACCAGAAGCCCCAACTACCTCACCATTCAGTAGTGGTAGAATCCGCTCAGAAGAAGGCGCGGAAACAAAAACTTCATTCTTCTGTCCCACCTGGAAAGGAGCAATGATTCTTGGACACCTTAGGGAAGGTCTATCAAGGGTCCATGCTGGTAGCACGTATTGCAGCATACCAGCTGTACATGACACAGTACCAACGGAACTTATGGAAACAAGTACAGAGTATTGTGGACAACCTCCCACAACAGCATCAACTACCTTTAGCTACATTAGTTGACAAGGGATTAGAATCTGGCAAACATGAGGTGAGAGCAGCCTATGATGTCTTCGAAACATCAACTCGTCTGTCTGCGTCTGCAATAAATGCGAGAAGATAGGCCTGGCTTAAGGCTTCTGACCTTAGGCAGGAAGTTCAAGAACGGCTTGCAGATCTCCCTTGTGTTGGAGACAATCTTTTCGTAGAAAAGATCCAAGCTACGGTGTCTCAGCTGAAAGACCATCATGAGACTCTCGGTCAGCTATCAAAATTGCCAGCAGATCAGACATCTTCCCTAAGAAGTCCATCACACAGAGACTCGAGGAGACCCCTTCTACAGGCCAAGAAGGTATTATCCTCCTGCCTCCTCAGCACGTCCATACCGTCCCTCACAGAGAGGACGACCACATCAGCCGAAGCAACAAAAGACCCAGCCACCACCCCAAACTGGACCAGCGGTGGGTTTTTGAACCGTGCCAAGGGAACAGCAGCCTCTTTCTCAACCCTATACCCTCCCTACCAGTCAGAGGTAGACTTCATTATTTCCAACACCAATGGAGTCTCATCACAAAAGATCAATGGGTATTAGCCAAACTACATCGGGGATATGCCTAAAATTTAATACGATACCCCCTCATTCTCCTCCCCTTCCACTTTGGTCAAACATTCTCATCACGTCTCAACTTCAAATAGAACTCTATACTTTGCTGACTGCCAGGGCCATCAAACCAGTTCCTCGGTCTCAACAAGGCAAAGGGTTCTACTCCGCTATTTCCTCATTCCAAAGAAAACCGGTGGCCTTCGCCCTATTTTAGACCTCCGAAATCTCAAATTTCTACACAAAAAGAAAAATTTCAGATGGTATCTCTGGGAACCATCCTTCCATTACTTCAAAAGGGAGATTGGCTCTGTTCTCTGGACCTTCAAGACGCTTATGTGCACATACCAATTTCCACACAACATTGCAAATATCTACGATTCGTAGTGGGAAAGAATCATTACCAGTACAGAGTTCTGCCATTCGGACTGGCCTCTGCTCCTCGAGTGTTTTATGAAATGCTTAGCAGTAGTGGCTGCACATTTAAGAAAAAAACAGCATTCATGTTTTTCCATACCTAGACGATTGGCTAATCAGAAGTCCATCCAGGCAGGGAGCTCTCTCTGCCTTGAAAACCACAATAACACTATTTGCACCTTCTGGGATTTCTCATCAATTATCCGAAATCCCATGTCGAGCCATCTCAACTCCTCACATTCATCGGAGCAGACCTCGACACAACAGTGGCGAAAGCATCCCTTCCAAGCGACCGTGCAGACAATTTGGCACGACTGGCAAACATTATGATTCATCACCAGTTCATATCCGCCCATAAAATTCTAGTGCTACTAGGACACATGGCCTCAACAGTACATGTCACTCCTATGGCGGTTAGCCATGAGAAGAACTCAATGGACTTTGAAATCTCAATGGCTACAAGTTTTCCAACCACTGTCGTACACAGTTCAAATCACCGACCAGTTGTCTGTCGCTCCACTGGCGGACAAATCAAACAGCGTTGAAAGCTGGTCTCCCATTCCAACAGGCAAATCTACAAGTCATCCTAACTACAGGTGCTTCCAACCTGGGATGGGGACGTGGACTATGCTTGAAAAACAGTATCTGATAAACTTCTTGGATAAGATATGCCCTTTATGCCTTCAAAGACTGCCTCTCAAACAAGACTGTGCTGTTACAGACAACACAGTAGCAATGTGGTATATAAACAAACAGGGAGGCACATGCTCTTATCTGCTCTGCCAGGAAGTGGTGCAGATTTGGGCTTGGGCTCTGCAGCATTCCATACATCTCCGAACATCCTAGCGGACGATCTCGGTCGACATTTCAATCCCCACGAATGGTCGCTGGACCCACGTGTAGTGAGCAAAATCTTTCAATGCTGGGGTCGCTCAACCATAGATCTTTGCGTCCACACTGAACCACAAAGTGGAAAGGTTCTACTCCCTCCACGGACATTGACAAACAGTCCCCAGGGACACTTTTGCTCGCCCCTGGAACATAAGTCTTCTATATGCGTATCCTCCAATTCCACTCTTTGCAAACTCTTGTGAAGCTACAACAGGACAGAGGGACAATGATCCTCATAGCCCCATACTGGCCTCGACAAGTATGGTTTCCCATACTCCTCAACCTCTCGATCTCACAACCAATCCGCCTGGGCACAGAGTCCACTCTCATCACTCAGAATCAGGGCATGTTGCGTCATCCCAACCTGACAACTCTTGCCCTAACAGCTTGGATGTTGAAAGCTTAATTCTGCAACCACTTAATCTTTCAACACAAGTCTCTCAAGTTCTAGTAGCTTCACGAAAGCCTTCCACACGTAAATCCTACCAGTTTAAGTGGATTAGATTTACAAAATGGTGCAGACAAAAGGGTATAGAACCCTTCTCCTGCCCCACTTCTTCTTTATTAGATTATCTATACCACCTGTCGGATTCTGGTCTCCAGACATCCTCTGTAAGGGTACACCTAAGTGCCATAGCGGCATACCACAAAGGAATAGGGGATGTGCCAATAACAGCACAACCCCTAGTAAGTAGGTTCATGAGGGGCTTACTTCATCTTAAGCCTTCCATTCGACCGCCGGTCACTGAATGGGACCTGAATTTAGTATTAACAAGGCTCATGCGCTCACTGTTCAAGCCTCTACACCAGGGGTCGGGAACCCATGGCTCGCGAGCCAGATATGGCTCTTTTGAGGGCTGCATCTGGCTCGCAGACAAGTGTCGCCATACTTCGCGGTTCCCCGCTGACCCAGCTGCTCCCCGGTCCTCCGCCGCCCGGGCTTAAAATGCTGTCAGCCCGGGCGGAACGCGGCAGGACAGCTGGAGTCAGCGGCACCGGCGTGCTCTCTTCTCCTCCCCCCCCCCCCCCGCGGCCCGGAAGAGGAAGTGGAGAGCATCGGGTGCCTGCGCGGGAAGAAGAGACCACACTAGCGTGGTCTCTTCTTCCGCGCAGGCACCCGATGCTCACCACTTCCTCTTCCGGGCCGCGGGGGGGGGGGGAGGAGAAGAGAGCACGCCGACTGGAGTCATCCGGGTGCCTGCGCGGGAGTCATCGGGTGTCAGCCGGGTGCCAGCGCTGGAGTCATCGCGCAGGCACCCGATGCTCTCCACTTCCTCTTCCGGGCCGCGGGAAGAAGAGAGCACGCCGGTGCTCTCTTCTTCCCGCGGCCCGGAAGAGGAAGTGGAGAGCATCGGGTGCCTGCGCGGGAAGAAGACTGCAGCGCGGCTCGGAGGAAAATGAAAATCTTCAACCGCGGCCGATGGGACTCCGCCTTCGCCTCCGCGAGGGCTGAAAATGAAGGAGGTTAGCGTTGGGAGGTGGCTGCTGCTGCCGCGAGTTCCCGGGGGGGGGGGGGGGGGAGAGTGAATGAGCGAGCAAGCATGTGTGTTTGAGATCCTGTGTGTGTGAGTGAGAGATTGCATGTATGTGAATGATTGAGAGCCTGTATATGTGAAAGAGAGTATGTCTGTGATTGAGATCCTGCCTGTGAGAGAGAGAGCATGAATGTAAGTTTACCATTGGGAACCTGTATGTGTAAGTTTGTGATTGAAAACCTGTTTGTTTGAAAGAGTATGTGTGTATGATTGAGATCCTTTGTGTGTGAGAGAGATCATGTGTATGTATGATTAAGAGCCTGTGTGTATAAGTAAGAGAGAGATCATGTGTGTCTGTGTCTGATTGACAGCTGGTTTAGGTGATGGAGCATGTGAGTATGTGATTGAGAGCCTGTGTGTAAATGAGAGAAAGAGAGGACATGTTTGTAAGCATGTGAATGAGAGTCTGTGTGAGAGAAAAAGACAGCATGTATTTATGTGATTGAAAGCCTGTGTGTGTGTAAGCGTGAAAAGATAGACAGCATGTGTGTAAATGTGTAATTAAGAGCCTATATAAGTGAGTGAGAAAAAACATGTGTATATGTGAGTACTGAGAGCATGTGTGTATAGGTGTGTCATTGAGAGCCAGTGTGAGAGAGAGCGCTGGTATGTGACTGAGAGAGGAGAAAGTTCCAAGCAAACCACCCCACCTCCTGCTAATTCAGAACAATCTCAGGACACCTGGATATCAAACGTTCCTAGGTATGCAGAGCAAAAAAATTTTTGTATCCTTATTATTTTTCATTACTGGATCTTTGTGTCTGCTATTTTGAAATATTTTGTTGGTATCTGGAAATGTTTTATATGAGTTTTTAATTATTGGATATTCCTCTCATCAGCTGTTTCGAAATATGTTCTTTTTGTTCGTACAGTTTTACTGCTGATGATTTTATATTTCTTGATTTGTTTTATAAGGATGGGTGATGTTTCTTTTTTCCTTTGTTACACTGCATACAGAGACTCTGGCTTGTTGCAGTTTCCAATTCAGTTTTTGTCTGCATGCTTCTTCTTATGCGTTTTGGTCTCTTTATTCTATGTTAGGTGAGGGACAGCACGTGATTCAGGTGAGGTTTTCTGCTGGCGTGTAGTTTCTGTGTAGGACTCTATAGCAGCCTGACTTGGTCCGTTTTCCTAATAGGAGATGTATTGGTGTCTTAAGGCCTGGTGTAATATTTTCAGAGACTTATTGTACTTTAAAAGTGGGATCTTACATAAAATGCACACATTTACTTGTATTTAGTTTTAAACATATTGTATGGCTCTCATGGAATTACATTTTAAAATATGTGGCGTTTATGGCTCTCTCAGCCAAAAAGGTTCCTGACCCCTGCTCTACACTCTTGTGAAGAAAAATTCCTTGCATGGAAAGTGCTTTTCTTAGTAGCCATTACATCGGCTAGAAGTCAGTGAGTTGCAAGCTCTTGTCACATACTCACCCTACACAAGGTTCCTGTATGACAGAGTAGTCCTTCACACTCACCCCAAATTCCTACCGAAAGTGGTAACAGACTTTCATATAAATCAGTCAATAGTCTTGCCTACTTTCTCTCCCTGGTGAGAGTGAGGTCTTGGAAAGAGAGTCTTACACACCTTGGACTGTAAACGTGCACTAGCTTTTTACCTTAACCGCACGTTGGTCCATAGGAAATCCACCCAACTCTTTTTGTTTCTTTCGATAAAAATAAACCAGGAGTTGCGGTAGGAAAACACTCTCCAACTGGCTAGCAGACTGTATTGAATTCTGTTATGAAAAAGCAAAAGTTCCCCTCCAGGGGTGAGTAAAAGCGCATTCAGTAAGAGCTATGTCCACATCAGTAGCACACTATCGTTCAGTGCCCATTCTAGACATATGTAAAGCTACAACATGGAGTTCCTTTCACACCTTTGCAGCTCATTGTCTGGACAAAGGACAACAAGATTCAGCCTTTGGACAATCTGTCTTAAAGAACTTATTTCCAGTATAACTCCAACTCCTTCTACATCCATCCTGCTGTGATTTTCAGGCTGCCTCATTTTTTTCCAGCAGTACACCAGTTGTGTTTGTTGCACAAGTTGTATGCTGTTGGTATAATATAAGAATGACTCAGCCTGTAGCTTGCTAATCACCCATATGTGAGGACTATCATCCTGCTTGTCCTGGGATAAAGCAAAATTGCTTACCTTGTAATAGGTGTTATCCCAGGACAGCAGGATGTAGTTCTCACAGAGCCCACCCACCTCCCCATGGAGTTGGGTCCGATACATTTTATTTTTTTAGCTCACGCATATTGCTACAAACGAGACTGAAGAGAGACCCCTGTGGCTGAGAATATCATAGCATGCTGGGCATAATCAGTAGGCCCACAGTGCCATCCAAAAGTTTCTAGAAACTCTTGACAAGTTTTCCATACCAGGGCTCCATCTGATGATGTCACCCATATGTGAGGACTACATCCTGCTGTCCTGGGATAACACCTATTACAAGGTAGGCAATTTTGCTTTTTTATTTTCATTTATAGGAGAAGGCCCCCCAGAGTGAGTAAAAAAGTGATGTATCAAACTAAAGCCCTCAGTGGTCTGAGCGTGCCCAAGCTTATCTGGTATTATGTGGCAGCTCACCTTTGCACAATGGTAGATTGGCATAAGACAAAAGATGTCAAACAGTGGGTGAAGATGGAGCAATCGTGGGTGGGGAATATGCCCCTTCTGAGACTTTTGTGGCAACCTCGCAATACCTGGTATATGGTTCAGAATATGCAAACTACTTTACACATTTGGAAGCAATGGCGTAGTCTGTTTGTAGGTAAGAGAGAATACTTCTGCCTAACTGACTTATACTTAATTTGCCCCTTGTTTATTGTGTGGTGCCCTTAAGATTTGGAAACTTATGGAATAACACTTCAAGCACATTTGGGATACAGGGGGGGTTGTTAATGACTTTTGAACAGTTAGAGTAGGCACAGACCTCCTAAGTTAGAATCTCTTTTTTGCAAATATTCACAAAAAAGGAAATCCAAATGAAAAAATCTTTCCACTGTCGCCAATTCTGCTATTCCATATTACACTTCTGTATATATTTTTACAGTTTTAGTCATGTTAATATTTGTTTTATTTTTTAATATTTTTAACTTGTTAAATTATACCACATCAGCAAGCCTGTCGGCGTGTCTCAGTATAAACTTCAAGGCTCCCGGACTAATCAATCATTTGCGGTATTATTTGGTGTAAAAATACCTACCGCTTTATAACAGCAATATTTTAGTATAAGGGTATTTTTTTTTTTTTGCAACAAACAGGAAGGATATTTCATAGAGATCTTAAATATTCATCTCAAAATCCCAGAGAGGCCAGTGCATTTAAAAGCTGGCTCAATATCTCAACAGTCCGATTTCATAAAACTGGCTCGACAACGGCCGGAGTTTTGCATCTCACGCTTCATCAGGAGCCTAAGGTTATCTTCTTTTGTCAATATGTAATCAGATATTCGTACCCTTCAAAATCGTTTCATGTTCCATCCCTTCAAAAAATCATACATAACCAATATAAAAACATCAATATAACCTATTACTTATCTTTGTTGGCTTGAGATTCTGAATCCTTACTTGGGACTGCATGTCTCCCGCTTCTTTCAACTCAGGAACAGAGACCATCTTACCGGCATTCCTTGGTTTAAATAGTTGGACAATCTCACGTAACCTATAGAGCAGTGGTTCTCAACCTTTCTAATGCCGTGACCCCGTAATACAGTTCCTCATGTTGCGGTGACCCCTCGCCCCGCCCTCGCCCTGTGAGGGCGGGGCGAGGGCAGGGCTTTGGTCATATGGGGGCGGGGTTATGGATGGGGTTGGATTTTAGTGCATACTTATTATGACATTTATAAATAGAACCACCATTCCTCATAAAACAATAAAATTAAGAAACATAAAGCATCAGTTATAATAGTAAAACCATACTAATAAAAGAATATTTTAAAATTACTGATAAATAGAATTTCTATTAATTAAAATCATATACATTTTTATAATTTCCCAAACACCAATAAAATATTTCAAAACAGCACATATATCAAATAACACCCAATAATTAAAACTAATAAGGATTTTAAAAAGCCCCTGCTGTCCATACATGGGAGCTCTTGATTTCCAGTCACCCTGATATTGTCGAGGATTAGGAGGTTATCCTCTCTCACACATACACTGTCACATACATACACATTCATGCTCTTATACCCACCATAACCTCTCACTCTCACAGACACTGACACACTCTCAGGGTGTAAGACACTCTCTCTCCCCCCCCTCCCACTCACACACACTCTTACTCCCCTGGATTTTCTCATACACATTCATGCTCTCACTCTTACTGGCTCCCTCACAACCTCAGAGCCTCTCAGATAAAACTCTATGCAGCAGAAATAATGCTGAATGTTGAGAATTGTGTTATGCAGACTAATCTGGAAAATGCACTAATTTCTACATGAGTCATAATGAACAGATCATACTATGATGTAAAAGCATACCCAACAAATATCATGGAATACTTGCATACCTTTACCCACTATATGTGCAATTGGCTGATCTCAGGATGTTCAGTGGGAGAACCAAAAAGGTGTGAAAAGAGAACGGCTATTGCAACTTTTCAGAGCAGCTTACAAGATACAATCCAATACTTGGAGCAGCTCGGGTTGGTTATCAATTATAAAAAGTCCAGTCTTCAGCCAGCGCAGAGTGTGCAGTTCATTGGAGCCTGTATAAATACCACGCTGGGCAGAGCATTCCTTCCAGCAGACAGAGCCCGCACACTGCACACCCTGGCCGTTCAACTGAGAGACTGTACTCGTGCCTCTGCCCACCAGATCTTGACCCTGCTGGGCCACATGGCAGCGGCCATACATGTGGTGCCTCATACCTTCCTACATATACGGCGCCTGCAATGGGGGCTGAAGTGCAATGGACACAGTTCTCACATCCACTGTCCCGGCGAGTGAACCTGACCCAGAGCATGAAAGCAGACTTGAGCTGGTGGTTATGCTCCACAACTCTTTCAGGCGGGGCACTGCTTCGTGCCCCCCCCCCCCCCCTCGACTCGCCAGCTAATCTTCACCACAGACACTGCAAAAGAGATGGGGAGTCTTGGACCAAGTACGGACACAAGGGCTCTGGTCTAGCTGGGAGAGAGTCCAGCAGTTAAACCTTCTAGAGCTCAGAGTGATTGGGAATGCCATACGCATGTTTGATAGGTTTCTACAAGGGAGAACCTTCATGGTCCACACAGACAATCAGATCGCGATGTTCTACATAAACAGGGAAAGAGGGTCTGGTTCCTGGATGTTGTGAAGGGAAGCAGTGCGCATTCTGGAATGGGCAGAGAAGCGCTCCATCATCCTTCAAGTGACCTACCTGCCTGGGGTGGAGGATTCCAAAGCACATGAAAGGGAGCTTCGCCAGGACATGGCATAGGACCTATTCCAAACTTGAGGCCTCCCACGCATGGATCTCTTCGCCACGGAACACAACAAGAATGTACAGACGTTCTGCTCAGTCTATCCCAGCAGGGAATGACTTGTGCAAGATGCGTTTCTCGTGTCATGGAGGGAAGGGCTTCTCTGTGCTTACCTCCTGATTCCACTCATCTCGAATGATACCAAAATGTATCACGGATGGCCTTATCCTGATAGCCCCGGCTTGGCCAAGGCAGCTGTGGTACACCTATCTAGTGTGATTCTCCTTCGAACCACCTATTCCCCTCGGTGACAGTGCGGATCTGCTAACGCAAGACAAAGGCACCCTGCTTCACCCCATGCACTCCTCGCATCTCACTGCGTGGAGGTTGAAAGGACAGTATTAAGTCACCTACGCTTGCCATCGGAGATACAAGAGGCCCTGGTGTCGTCCAAGAAATCTTCTACCAGAAAGAACTATCAGGGTAAGTGGTTCAGATACTTGGCCTGGTGTGACAAGGGCTTAGACTCCTTGTCCTGCTCTCCGAAGCTCCTTTTAGAAAATCTCCATTCCCTTTACCAAGCTGGATTGGCGACAGCTTTGGTGAGGGTCTACATCAGTGCCATTGTGGCCTATCATCATTCCTGCAATGGCCTGCCGGTGTCCAGTCACCCACTAGTCTCCTGATTTCATGAAGGGCATTCTATGACTGCATTCACTGGTGCACAAGCCACCTGTTCCATGGGACCTCAACCTGGTACTGGAACAGCTTACACTTCCCGCCTTTGAACCTCTGGAAACTAGTCATATGAGAGATCGATCTTGGAAAGTTGTGTGTTTTTTTGCCCTGACCTCCGCAAGAAGAGTCAGCAAGTTGCAGGCTCTGATTCACTATTTATCATACCTTGAGTTTCATCACAAGAAGGTGAATTTATGGACCCACCCCATTCTTACCCAAGGTAGTTTCGGCTTTCCACATTAATCAAACCATTACCCTGCTGACCTTCTTTCCGAAGCTGCACAAAAATGAGGGTGAGAGGCTGCTCCACATGCTGGACTGCAAACTAGCCTTGGCCTACTATAAGCGAAGAACACACTCCGAATCTGGAACCTCACAGCCATTCATTTCTTTCAGCCTGAATGCTCCTCTTGGAGACCGAAGTCCTGGACTCTCTCAACTTGGATTTCACAGTGCATTTATTTCTATTACAATAAAAGATCAGAGACCCTGGCCTACCTCCCGACTTCAGGCTTCGCAGACATGCTTTGGAACAGACTGAGGAGAAAATGGAGCCGCCTGGGAAAGGACGCGCAGCGTCACACAGAGCAAAGCTGTCTTCTTTTAGAAGCTCTGCCTAGCTGCCCCGGAGGGACATTCCCCAGACAGCATGACTAATTTATCTTGCTATCTATGCAAAACACTGTTTACGGTAAGCAAACTTGCTTTACTAGTCAGTTGCTTAAAGTAATAAATGTCAATTTTTGTTTACATATTTAGCAACAATTTCTATGAAACAAAGTAGTAAGTTTGCTGTGTTAGCCCAATTGAATACACAGAAATAGAGGTCAAACAAATGGTAGGCCAGGTGCTGTAGCCCACTTCTCCTTCAATCCATGAAATTAGCACAGCTGAGTTTGAAAATGCTTGCAGTGCCAGCATTCATGAGGGAGCATCATACTAGGTGAGAAGGCACAGAATGCATGTTAGCGTGCAACTAGATTGTCAGGCTAGGACGGGGTGGGCAATTCTGGTTCTCAAGGCCATCAACCAGTCAGATTTTTAGGATATCCTTCATGAATATATACGAGATATTTGGCATACCATTGAGGCAGTGTATATGCAGATCTGTCATGCATATTTATGATGAATATCCTGAAAACCTGACTGGTTGGCCCTTGAGGACCAGAATTGCCCACCCTGTCCTAGCCTGACACAATCTAGTTGCACGCTAACATGCATTCTGTGCCTTCTCACATAGTATGATGCTCCCTCATGAATGCTGGCCCTGCAAACATTTTCAAACTCAGTTGTGCTAATTTCATGGACTGAAGGAGGAAAGGTACACCAGAACAAAAGGGATTGGGGATTGTTTGACCTCTGTTTCTGTGTATTCAAGTGGCTAACACAGCAGCCATACTACTTTGATTCATAGAAATTGTTGCTAAATATGTAAACAAAAATTGACATTATTTAAGCACTGACTAATAAAGGGGTTGTTCATACAAAGACTTCAGGGAAGAACTTGCAGCAAATTCCATAATATAAATCACTATGTATATTGGTGTAAATAACTTACCGCCTTGGTTCTCAACCTTTTACGATTTCCTTGCTAGACAAACACCCAGTTTATACTGTTTGTTCCCCATACTATGACTGGAAATGATTCATTTGCTAAAATCAGACTTTCTGGCAGTCATTGTTTTAGTACTCTGGAGTGCTTAGCTATTGAAATTTGGATAATCCGTTACCAAGACAGCTACCATTTTGTCTGTCAGACTTTCCTTGGTGTGGGAGCTTGGTGAGATGTGTGCTGTGAACTTCCAATGTGTTGAATGATACATCACAACAGAAAATGTAATTCTAACAGGAAGAACTGTAAAACCATTTTTTTCTGTGTCCAAACCAAAATGTATTTATTGCTTGCAAAAATGCAGCTATGTTAAGAAATGGAATAAAAAAAACTTGAGAATGTATATTTCCCCATGCAAGGTGTGTATTGTAAGACTTTTTTACATTGTAAAAGTTGTTTGTTTGTTTTTTTTTTTTTTTTACTTCCTTAGAATGTGCAACGTTAAAGAATGTACATGGAGTGGTCACCAGGTTCTGCTCTGATTATGGGATGGTCAATGACCAGATCTATTTCGCCAGTGATGACGTGGTTGGCAAGGGACCTTTGCATATTGGACAGAAGGTTATTGCTGTTGTGGAAGAAAATCCAGCATCTGGTGTATTGAAAGCAGTCAGGGTAAGAAGTTGACTATAAAAATGGATTTGTGTAATACTTTGTATTTTTTGTTGCAATTTTTAGAATAATTCTTTTAAAGTTTAACATTTTTCATTTTGTCAGTAAATACAGACTGGCAGTTTAGAATGCTTATTCTCTGTATTTGTATGTGAAGGGAAAATTTCTAAGCTTTTTACCAGGATAAATGGCTCTGACTAAAAATTGCCTTTCAAATGCAGCTGAAAGTACACATGGCATTCATGTGTGTACTTTTTTCCCTGAAGTTAGAAAGGGGCATTCCTTTTAGGTGTGTGTTAGGTCAGGAAGAAAATAGTTACTCCTGGGGGAATTCTGCGCTACCGTGGAAAGCAGAATTTGCGCAGAATTGCCAAATTCTGAGCAGAAAATAGCAGAAGAGACTCCAGCATGCCGCGAACGGAGCTCATCCCACGGCACATGCTCTGTTCGAAGATGAAGGCCCGGCGCGCCGTTCACGGCACATGGGGGCCTTCATCTTCGCCGTGAACGGAGTGCATCTCGCAGCATGCCGGTGAGAGAGAATGTGTGTGTGTGAGAGAGGATGACAGAGGGGGGGTGGGGAGGGTGAGATGGATAAGCTCTATCCCCTCCCGGAGGAGGGCTTGGAGCTGTTGCACTATCCATCGGTGGATTCTTATGTTTCTGCAGTGGCCAAGCACACCACGATTCCGGTGGAAGGTTCCACAGCCTTGAAGGATTCACAAGATCGTAAGCTGGAGGCTCACCTGAAGCGCATCTTCGACGTTCTGGCCCTCTGGGTCCAGGCATCTTGCTGTAGCAGTCTCATGATGCGAGCGGGCCTCCAGTGGGTCCAACAGTTACTCTGCGCCCGGGAGCTTCCGCCAGGTGAGGCAGAACAAGCCGAACGTCTGGAGGCAGTAACCGCTTACGTATCGGACGCCCTCTACGATCTGGTCCGTGTCCAGGCGAAGGCGATGGTTTCGGCAGTGGCGGCCCGGAGACTCCTTTGGCTACGCCACTGGTCGGCTGATCAGTCCTCGAAGACCCGGCTGGGCACGCTGCCCTTCAAAGGTAAGATGCTCTTTGGCGAGGATCTCGAGAAGCTTATGGACTCCTTGGCTGACAACAAGGTCCATAAGCTCCCAGTGGACCGCCCTAAGTCTTCCCGATCCTTCGTGGCCTCTCGCTCTCGCTTCAGGGGCCAGCATCGCTTCGATCCTCGGGGGCGGTTCTGCGAGGGGGGGTCCTCTCGTGCGCAGTCCTGGTCGCAGTCCTTTCGTGGCAGACGGCCCTTTCGCGAGGGCCAGCCTGTGCATGCCACCGCTAAACTTGCCACGCAATGAAGTTCAGCCGACCCATTCCTCTGTTCCTTACCTCTGAGGACGCCTCTCCCTGTTCTTCGAGGAATGGGTCAAGATCACGTCTGATCAGTGGGTCCTCGACATTATCAGAGACGGGTATGCTTTCGACCTCTTCAGGGAACTTCCAGATCTTTCTTTTCTCGCCTTGCGGCCGGGCCAAGAGGGACGCGGTGGTCCAGACTCTCTCCAAGCTTCTGGATCTGGGAGCGGTGGTCCCAGTCCCGGAAAGGGAAATTGACACCGGCCAGTATTCTATTTACTTCACCGTGCCCAAAAAGGACTGGTCCTTCAGCCCAATCTTGGACCTCAAGAGGGTCAATCGGGCTCTCAAGATCCCCCACTTCCGCATGGAAACCCTGCGGGCGGTCATTTCGGCGGTCCGCCCCGGAGAGTTCATATTCCCATTCACCGCGACTATCAGAAGTATCTCCGATTCCACATTCTCAACCAGTACTTCCAGTTTCGAGCTCTCCCCTTCAGCCTTGCGACTGCTCCTCGCACCTTCACGAAGGTCATGGTAGTAGTAGTGGCGGCCTTGCACCGGGAGGGGATTCTCGTCCATCCCTATCTGGACGATTGGCTCATCAGGGCCAAGTCGGAGACCTCTTGCTGGCGGGCAGTGGATCGCGTCTTGGAGCTCCTTGCCTCTCTCGGGTGGATAGTGAACTTTTCCAAGAGCAAGCTTCAGCCCTCCCAGGAGTTGGAATTTCTGGGAGCCCACTTAGACACCCGAGTAGGCAAGGTTTTCTTACCTCTGGCGCGAGCCCTCAAGCTGATCGATCAGGTCCAGACTTTGATTACCCTACCTTCCCCGACAGCCTGGGATTATCTCCAAGTCCTGGGATCCATGGCTTCTACCATCGACCTTGTCCCCTGTGCTTTTGCTCATATGCGTCCGTTACAGAAAGCTTTGCTGTCCCGTTGGCAGCCAGTGTCAGAGCAGTTCCACGTAGTCCTTCCGTTCTTGGATTCTACTGCCGACGAATTACAGTGGTGGCTGTCTCTTCCTCATCTTCTGCAAGGGATGCCTCTTCAAGCTCCACAGTGGACGATAGTGACCACGGACGCCAGCCTGTTGGACTGGGGTGCGGTCTGCTTTTCTCAGTCCACCCAGGGAACATGGTCCCAGACTCAGTCGTGCTGGCACATCAATCGACTGGAAACTTTGGCAGTCCGCCTGGCTCTTCAGGAGTTCCTTCCCCTGATCCGCAGCAAGGCGGTATGAGTCCTGTCCGACAACTCCACCACAGTCACCTACATCAATCGCCAAGGGGGCACTCGCAGTCCCCTGGTAGCCTTAGAAGCCAGCCGTCTCCTCTCTTGGGCGGAGCATCACCTACAGTGCCTTGCGGCCTCTCACATCACCGGAAGAGACAATGTTCAAGCAGACTTCCTCAGCCAGCAGTCGCTCGATCCGGGAGAGTGGGAGCTCTCGGATGCGGCCATGGCTCTGATAGTGGACAGGTGGGGTCCTCCTCACCTCAACCTCATGGCGACTCTGCGCAATGCCAAGGCCAATCGGTTCTTCAGTCGCTGGAGGGAGCACGACACAGAGGGCGTGGATGCTCTGGCTCTACCTTGGCCAGCGGACGTCCTTCTGTATGTGTTTCCCCCGTGGCCACTGGTGGGGAAAGTTCTCAGGAGAATCGAGCTCCACCGGGGATCGGTGATTCTCGTCGCTCCCGAATGGCCGTGAAGGCCGTGGTTCGCGGATCTAATCAATTTAGCAGTGGACGGGCCCCTGCCCCTCTGTCATCTTCCTCGTCTCCTCCGGCAGGGGCCTGTATATTTCGACCAGGCTGATCGCTTCTGTCTTGCGGCCTGGCTTTTGAACGGCGTCGCCTGAGGCGCAAAAGTTATAGGGAAGAAGTAATGTCCACCCTGCTGCGAGCCCGGAAGCAGTCGACTTCTCTGGCCTAGGTGCGCATCTGGAAAGTTTTTGAGGCGGGTGTCCCTGCGTGCTCCGCCTCGATTCCTTTTGATTCTTTCTTTTCTTCAGAAGGGTCTCTCTAAGGGCCTCTCCTTCAGTTCTCTACGCGTTCAAGTCTCTGCGCTCGGCTCTCTCCTGGGTCGGGTGGGCGGTCATGCCATAGCAGCTCACCCTGACGTGATTAGTTTCCTGAGGGGCGTTAGACACCTCCGCCCCCCCCCCCCCCCTTCTCGGGCCACGTGTCAGTCGTGGAGTCTCAACCTAGTCCTTCGTGCTCTGTGCGGCTCCCTTCGAGCCTCTTCGCCACGCTACGCTCAAGGATCTTACTCTAAAGACTGTCTTTCTGGTCTCTTTCCTCTGCTCGCCGTATTTCCGAGCTTCAGGCGCTGTCCTGTCGGGAGCCCTTCTTGCATTTTTCGGATTCCGGGGTGTCTCAGGACGGTTCCTTCCTTCTTACCTAAGGTTGTCTCCGCTTTTCACGTCAACCAGTCGGTGGAGGTCGCGGGTACAGCTGGTGGCAACCTCCGGCTGGATGTCAAACGAATCTTGCTTCGTTATCTCCAGGTCACTAATGACTTCCGCATATCGGACCATCTCTTCGTCCTTTGGAGTGGTCCTGACCGGGGTAAGCAGGCTTCTAAGACCACAATTGCGCGTTGGTTGAAAGAAGCCATTTCCTCGGCGTACCTTTGTCAAGGTTGTCCGCTTCCTGAGGGTATAAAAGCCCATTCCTTGCGTTCTCAGGCTACTTCGTGGGCGGAGAGTCAGTTTGTCTCCCCGCAGGAGATTTGCAGGGCTGCCACTTGGACGTCTCTGCACACTTTTGCTCAGCACTACCATCTGGATGTACACGCTCCGGTGTTTGGTTCCTTTGGGCGGCAAGTGCTTCGAGCGGGACTGTCTCGATCCCACCCAGTTTAGGGAGGCTTTGGTGCATCCCACTATCTGGACTGATCCAGGTACATACAGGAAAGGAAAATTAGTTCTTACCTGTTAATTTTCGTTCCTGTAGTACCACGGATCAGTCCAGACGCCCTTCCCTGTCTGTCTTCTGTCCTCTCCAAGCTTGTTTTCTTGCAGGTCTG
The DNA here is from genome assembly GCF_901001135.1 of Rhinatrema bivittatum. Lineage (NCBI taxonomy): Eukaryota > Metazoa > Chordata > Amphibia > Gymnophiona > Rhinatrematidae > Rhinatrema > Rhinatrema bivittatum. The sequence goes on from NC_042623.1 coordinate 79,460,707, forward strand.
CAGATTTTCATATATTTCTTTGTGCAAGATTACTGAGCAATTACACCGGAAGCCGTGGTCGTTTTCTTATACCAAGTTGATGCAAGAGCGTATAGGAATACCATGTTTTTCTACATTATTTTATATTTGCTCCTTTGAGCTTTACAGTTACTTGCCTGATCCTATTCTTGGGTTTGTTGCTTTATGCTTTGACATAGGTTATACTGAAGGGGTAGAGGATTGGCTCTGTCCTGATATAGTGCATCCTTCAAGATTTAGTCTGTCTCCACCTGCTGGAAAGGAGGCTCAACCCACTGTCTGGACTGATTCGTGGTACTACAGGAACGAAAATTAACAGGTAAGAACTAATTTTCCTTTTGTACGGAACTGGTGAACCTTTCAGGGAAGGGGCATTCTTTTCTGAAGGGATGGACTCTGGCTTAACTAGGGTGGATCCAGGCTGCTGGTGCTAACCTTTAAAAAGGAGAGAGAGCAGCTTTTAAACTAATTCAATGGGGAAAGTGTTGTGTCCCGCGGCGTCCCACGACCGCGGGACCCCTACCTGAGTCACGACGTTCTCTCGCCGCGGGAGCCCCGGGGGAGGGCTCCGATTTGGGCTACCGCGCCCACGCGGCCTCCGGACCTGCTTGCTGCAGAGGAAGACGTCCTGCTTCCCCCTTCGTAGGGTCTGACGGCGTCTTCCCCTCCACGGGGGAGATTCAAGATGGCCGCCGCCATCCTTAGGCGTGAGGCCACGCCCCCTCCAGTGATTTAAAGGGACCTAATTCCTTTAAATGGCTTCACCTGTCTTCCATCAGGCAGAGCAGAGGAAGTATATAAGGCAGCTTCCTCTGCTCATCCAGCGACTTGGCAACGTCCCCTAGCGCTGTCTAGTCTGCTTGCTTCGGTGAGTCTTCAAGCTTTGGATCTCGTTTCTGTTCCGTCTTGACGTTCCTGGTTCCTTACTTCGGATTGGCTTACGGTGATTCTCTGGTTCCTGAGTCCGGATTGGCAAGCGGTGATTCTCTGGTACACGACTTCGGACTGGTGAGCATTGACCCTCTGGCATTTGACGTAGGACTCCTTCAAGACCACCCCCTCCAAGGGCCCACCTAAGTCCCAGGGGCCCGGGTCCCTACGGGCTCCTCCTGGGGGGACCGCGGGCTTCCAGGGCGAAGCTCCAGTTGGCCTTTGCACCGTTACCCTGACCTCCCTAGGTCCACCTAAGTCCCAGCGGTCGGGTCCCTATGGGCTCCTCCTGGGGGGACCGCAGACCACCAGTGGTGAAGACACAGCGCCTCATCTCGTCTCTTCATCGCCTCCGTGTTCGCCTCAGTCTCCAGTGCCAGGGGTCAGCTAGTCCTGCCTCCTGTTCTGCCTCGCCACCCGACAAGAGATCCTACAGACCCTCCGAAAGGTATACCATCCTCTCGGCGGCCAAGGGTCCACAAGCCTGAGCATAACAGAAAGCCAGTCGCTCAGCAGCACATTTTTCGGAGGGAAGTATCTTCAAAAGATACTAATGAAACATTAGTTAGGATATCCCAACAGAGATGTTCCAATAATAAGAAAAGTATTCCAAGTGTCTATAATTAGACTCACCTGAGCTAAAAGATTCCAGTTTATCCCTGTCAACAGAAAAACAGAATGTTAATACAAACAAACAAAACACACTTTGAAATGTTTGTATGCTAATGCCAGAAGTCTAAGTAGTAAGTTGGGAGAATTAGCGTATATAGAAGTGAATGATGACACAGACTTAATTGGCATCTCAGATATGGTGGAAAGAGGCTAACCAATGGGATAGTGCTATACCAGAGTACAAATTATATTGCAATGACAAAGCGGAGCATCTTGGTAGCAGGGTGGCTCTTTATGTCCAGGATGATAGAGTCCAACAGGATAAAGATCCTGCATGAGACTATTTACACAATTGAATCTTTATGGTTAGAAATCCTTTGTGTGTTGGGCAAGATGGTGAGATGGATAGTGAAATAGTAAGAGAAACTAGGGAAGCTAACCAAATTGGAAGTGCAGTAATAATGGGAGATTTCAATCACCATTAACTAGAAACATGGTATCACGCACTTTTTTGTTGTAAATGCTATGCCTCTTCTTAAACTTTCTCCAACTTAATGTAAATACATTAGTGATAAATTAGGGACAGTCATACCTGTGCTTCAAGTTTACACTTGTATTTTGCACTTTGATGGGTCTTCTTTAATCATAGGTCCAGGAAGTCCAATATTCAAGGCGAAAATTTTTTTTATACTTTTTGATTTTTACTTAAAATATGAGAGATGTTACTTCCCTTAATTGCTGTCTGAGTCAGTGGTCCGCGCAGGGACGTGTTCCAGCTGACTCTTAGCCCAGTGTTCCTCGCATCGCTTAATGGGATACTGCTGTGGGCAACTGAATTTTGTAATGAATTTAGGGTCCCTCAATTTCTAAAGGATTGAGACACTAAGTTAGATCAACATTGTAGCATTTTTTAAAAAATGTTTTGCGATGTATACATCTTACACAGTTAGGACGGCATCACTTCTAAGACACTTTCCAGACCCGACACCATTTTTCTATCTCGGCATTAAGCAGGGAGCTGGCCGAGAGCGGTCTGATTTTATACCCGCTCAAGGTCAGAATAAGTGGCTAACAACTACCCCACACAGGGAGGGCAGAAAGACTGGACTTAGATTCCGCAGTTATCAATTTATCAGAGTGCCCCATGACGTACCTAGAGTACAAAGTCCTGAATAAGGGGCTCAATTACGTTCCATCACAAAAGCACGAGCCATTTCAGTTCAGGTGTGATCTTCAAAAATTCATAAGACAGCTCCAACGGAAAATATATTTATCACGGAGTCCCTTCGAATCCACACACATGATTGAGCCTTTGGTTAGATTAAAATCAAAATGGAGCCCACCTCTACTGGGAGACCCTGTTATTAATACATTCCAGGAATTAGTATTGCAAGATATGAAGAAATTAGAAAAAGCTAAAGTACACATGTATTACAACATGACACGTGAAGAATCACAAGCTTTACATCAGTTACAACACAGAGGACATCATTAAACCCGCTGACAAGGGAGGCGCAGTTGTGGCTATGAGCAAAACTTCGTTTTCAAGAGGTTCATTGCCAGCTCGCCAATGAAACCTTCTGTCAACAACTAGAAGAGGACCCCACACATAACATCCTAATGGAAGTCAGAGGTAGTAGAAAGAGGATTTGAACTGGGATATCTTACCAGCTCTGAACACAAATTTTTGATTAATGAAAATCCCAGAATACAAATTCTATACATAGTACCAAAAATCCACAAGACCCTGATGAACCCTCCGGAGAGACAAGTTTCAGAAAATGAATCAGTTCTGGAACCAGTTTCCATCTTTTTAGACAGAATTCTTCAACCATATCAGTTTCTTACGTAAGACCGTACTAGCATGTTACAATTTCTCGACACAGTTCAACTGCCCCAAGAATGTGTCTTAGTAACTTTGGACATTGAGTCACTTTATACAGTTATTCTGCAAGATCAGGTGGTGTTGGCAGTTACAAAAGTCCTAGCAACACATTTACATCCGAAAAGGATTCCAATAAATTACATCATTGAACTACTTGAATTAGCATTGAGCAGAAATTATTTCATGTTCGAAGAAAAATTCTGTTTACAGATTCGAGGCACAGCAATGGGTGCAGCAATGGCCTCTGATGTGGCCAACATTTTTGTTGCCGCGTTCGAAGCGCAACACATTGAAGGATGCAAGTGGATACCCCAATTGAAAATGTTGGAAAAGATACATTGACGACGTTTTCGTCATTTGGGAGGATCCCCAATCAACTTTGCACGAATTCCACGCCTGGTTAAGCAATCTTGATTCCTGTCTCAAATTCACTATGAATTATCTTCAACAATTCTGGTCGCTGCATCTCAAAAAAGATATAATTGCGATGGAGAAGGTACAGAGAAGGGCTACCAAAATAAGGGGAATGGAACAACTCCCCTATGAGGAAAGACTAAAGAGGTTAGGACTTTTCAGCTTGGAGAAGAGACGACTGAGGGGGGGGATATGATAGAGATGTTTAAAATTATGAGAGGTCTATAACGGGTAGATGTGAATCGGTTATTTACTCTTTCGGATAGTAGAAAGACTAGGGGGTACTCCATGAAGTAGCATGGGGCACACTTAAAATTAATCGGAGAAAGTTCTTTTTTACTCAACGCACAATTAAACTCTGGAATTTGTTGCCAGAGGATGTGGTTAGTGCAGTTTGTATAGCTGTGTTTAAAAAAGGATTGGATAAGTTCTTGAAGGAGAAGTCCATTACCTGCTATTAAGTTCATTTAGAGAATAGACACTGCCATTAGCAATGGTAACATGGAATAGACTTAGTTTTTGGGTACTTGCCAGGTTCTTGTGGCCTGGATTGGCCACTGTTGGAAACAGGATGCTGGGCTTGATGGACCCTTGGTCTGACCCAGTATGGCATTTTCTTATGTTCTTAACAGCAAGTTGCATATCTGGATATACTGATCACCAAAAAAGACAAGCATTGTCACAAGCATATATCTGAAACCCAATGACTGAAATAATTTTACGTTTTGACAGCTTCCACCCTACCAGTTTTAAAACCAACTTGCCAGTTTGCCAATTCCTACGCCTAAGGAGGTTGTGCACAGATCGTAATGATTTTAAAAATCAAGCCAAACACATGGCCAGCCGCTTTTTACAACTCGAATACCCAGTGCACTGTGTCAAGAGAGCCTACTGAAGAGCGCTATATTCCAACAGATTATTTTTGCTAAAAATTCCAGAGCAGGAATTGAACCCACAGACCATTGTGTTGAGGCACACGCTGATGTCTGCCCCTATTAGCTGAGCTATCAGGAAACACTGGGAGATAATTCAACAGATCTTCCCCTTATTTAATCAGCCATGAGGATCACCTACTTTCGGGGCAGAAACATCAAAGATTGTCATCCGTGCAAGTTGTTTCAATCCCCCTGACAATCTGGAATCTTTTAAACTATGCATTAAATGCATGGTCTGTCTACTCAAATCCTCACAAACAGATATCACAGCAACAGGCAAAGTAATAACCTTGCCCGATTTTTCGTATCATTCTACATATGTGATTTATGCCATCTTTTGCCCGTGCCCGCTAACATATGTGGGTATAACTAAACGCCAAGTAAGCGTTCGCCTTACGGAAAACAAGTGCTGCCTAAACACGGGCAGACTTGAGGAACCTTTGGTTGCTCATTTTAAGGACTTTAACTATGAATTCAAGGATATCAAGAGGACAGTATTAGAGACTGTCAATCAACATTGAGGGGGAAACCGGGTGAAGAGACTCAGACAGTGCAAGCAAAAATGAATTTTCCAATTGCAATCAGTTACCCCGGGTGGACTCAACAAGGAAATCGAATGGTTTCACTTTGTGATTTCCTGCTCAAATCAGGGGTAAGCTTGGTATCAGGTGACATCGGAGAATTCAGTATAACATCAGACCTGCTCTCGGCCAGCTCCCTGCTTAATGCCGAGAGAAAAATGGCGTTGGGTCTGGTAAGTATCTTAGAAGTGATGCCGTCCTAACTATCAGGTCGATACAGTTATGCCGCGTTAGAGTGCGGCAGTGCCAGGCGCACCCTCGTTCCCCGCACGCACAGTTCTCTTCACCTACCGCTCGATACTCTCTTCAAATTGCATGCAAATGCATGCCGCGTCTGCGAAGCATTAGGCGAAGGTTAGGCCCGCGCAACCCATTTTACTGTATAGAGTGCCTATACGGTATGCTGGGTGCGCGGGCCTAACGCTTCACGGCCACGCTGGTATCTGTTATTTCAAATGTCATTTCAAATGACATTTGAAATGACAGGTACCAGGAAGTGGACAGTTATGTTCTCCGATGCTCGGCAAACTTTCCCCCAGCCCCCGCTCACCTGCCCTGGCCGCGTCCGGTCTCCGGTGCAGCCCCAGTCTTGTCACCTCCTCCTGAAGCAAAAAAAACAAAACCGAAAAAGTAGCAAGAGAGCGAGGGGAGAGACGGGCAATACTAGGCTCGGGCCTGCTACGGTAAACCCTTCTCCTCTCCTCCCGAAGCAGGGCGCGAAAAGCAGCCTTGCTCCGGGAGGAGGGGGGGGCAGTTTAAAGCGACTTACTTTTGCAGCCTCCCCCTCCGGACATCGGCCCCGGCTCCTGCCTCAGCCTCCAGCTGTCAGACGCATCGCACGTGGGAAAGCGGCCCCTATGCGTGCAATTGGCTGCTCAAGACGTGACGTCATGACGTTTGGCGTCACGGCATGTGACGTCACGTCTTGAGCAGCCAATTGCACGCATAGGGGCCGCTTTCCCACGTGCGATGCGTCTGACAGCTGGAGGCTGAGGCAGGAGCCGCGGTCGGCGCCGATGTCCGGGGGGGGGGGGGGGGTGGCTGCGGCGCAAGGAGAGGAGGAGAGAAGACGCAACTTACTTCAGCCAGCCCTCCTCCGGACAGCGGCTCCTCTGCCGGCAAAGATAGACGCCCGAACGGGTAGGCCCCTCGTGCAATTTGACCTCAAGGCGTGACGTCGCATGCAGTGACGCCAAACGTCGTGACGTCACGCCTTGAGGTCAAATTGCACGAGGGGCCTACCCATTCGGGCGTCTATCTTTGCCGGCAGAGGAGCCGCTGTCCGGAGGAGGGCTGGCTGGAGTAAGTTGCGTCTTCTCTCGCCTCCTCTCCTTGCGCCGCAGTCTGTCTCGCTTTACAGTGCCGTCTCCGCCGAAGGTCCGCCGTGGTCCGTCTCGCTTTACACTGCCGTCTCCGCCGAGTGGGGGCCGCATTGGATTTTTTTTTTTTGCTTCGGGAGGAGGGAGAGGACTGGGGCTACCCCGGAGACCGGCACCCATGGACGCGGCCAGGGCAGGTGAGCGGGGGCTGGGGGAAAGTTTGCCGCTTACCCTTACTCCTGCTTCTATCGCAGGGGTAGGGGTAGGCGGTAAACTAACAGGTTAAACGCTCGGCAAATCGGCAGGGAAAAAAAGCGATAGTTGGAGCACGCGTCACAGTATCGGAGGGAATAGCTAATTCGTTCATTAAATAGCTAATTCGTTCATTTACATATCATTTACATGCTGCGTGCAGGAAAGGTTACGGGTCGGTTTCAAGAAGCGCTAAGGACGCGTGAAACTGGAGACTGTATCGCAGGATCGCCTTACCTGTCCCAATTGTGCGCCCACAGCGAGTTAATCTCCAACCGCACCTTACAGTATCGAGCTGTATGTAAGATGTATACATCGCAAAACATTTTTAAAAAAATGCTACAATGTTGATCTAACTTAGTGTCTCAATCCTTTAGAAATTGAGGGACCCTAAATTCATTACAAAATTCAGTTGCCCATAGCAGTATCCCATGAAGCGATGCGAGGAACGCTGGGCTAAGAGAATCAGCCGGAACACGTCGCAAAACGCACGCGTCAGACCACTGACTCCGACATCAATTAAGGGAAGTAACATCTCTCATATTTTAAGTAAAAATCAAAAGTATAAAAAATTTTTCGTCTTGAATATTGGACTTCCTGGACCTATGATTAAAGAAGACCAGTCAAAGTGCAAAATACAAGTGTAAACTTGAAGCACAGTGGGTGGTAGGGCAGTCCCTAATTTATCTCTAATATATTTACCAGGTTTCTAGTTAATGTTCATACTCATCGTGGGTTTGCACATAGAGATATTTCTTATATTTAGATTTCAATTACCCCAATATTGATTGGGTAAATGAAACATCAGGACATGCTAGAAAGATAAAGTTCCTGGATGGACAGTTTTATGGAGCAATTGGTTCAGGAACCAACGAGAGAAGGAGCAATTTTAGATCCAATAACACTGCTTGTTAGGAGTGACACTACAACTTTACAAGCCACAGCAAACACTAAGATCTCAAAATAAAGGATTACTGACTATTCCTACAATAAGGAGCACACATCTGACACAAGAGAGACTGTTTTCCATAGTGAGTCCAAAGCTATGTAATTCACTGCCTGAGACTTTACTTATTGTAACAGATATTAAGAGATTTAAACATGAATTAAAGACATGGCTATTCAAGAACCCATATTTAACTTAAAAACATTAACATATATAGAACCACAAATATGAGAAGGACAAAAGATAATAGAAACATACGAGAGAGAGAGATTCTCAAAACAACCCACTGTCATTTCATTTTAATTATACGTACTCTGACACATGTAATAGTGTAACAAACCAAAGTACAAAAAAGCCACAATGTGAGTGCAAGCAGCTGTATACAAAAAATATATTTAAAAAAGCCCTCTCTACATTAAGACATAGGTTTTACTCAAAATTTATGAAAATGTATAAAGGTGGATGGTGAGAGTTTTATACAAATATCACTCATTAGTTGATTCCACCTGGCTGGTATTTTCTAATCAGATTAAATGGACTTCATTGATTTGACGTAAATCACGTTCTTCATTTAAACTCATGGGATACACCGTGCGTAAAGTGAATATCCATTGTTCCTGATAATTTAGCTGCTTGATTCCAACTCCTATGTCTAGTTATACATAGGAGAACTTATGTCTGAGATCAGTTCAGCCATTTTTGAAGCTGCACGGAAGACTTGTTTCCCTGTATGTTGTATTAATAATTGAGCGAAAGATTAAGCGATTTTTAAAACTTTAAAAACATCATTCCATTTTACATGTCCCTGACAAAGGATTATATATCCAAAACTTGGCCATGTTGGGAGCATAATTTGATTGGGAACATCTTTGGAATAAAGGCAGCACAAGTTGATTGGGAATATTTTTCCTCATAACATCTTTTGAAAGCGAGTTTTGCGAGTGAATCTTGGCAATTATGTTTGGACATAACTTAAGCTTAGTATCATGTTTGTGTGCAACTAATTGCATCTTTTATGGGGAAAATATGAACATTTAATGGATAATGATAAAATAAAAAAATATTCATAGTGGTTTGAGGATTTCAGCTTACTAGGTGGTTGGTGGGAAGTTAATGATTGTCATTAGACCACCTGGTTAGTATTTTCTAATGAGTGATATTTGTATAAAACCCTCACCATTCACCTTTATAAATTTTTAGTAAAACCTATGTCTTAATGTAGTGAGGGCTTTTTCTATATATGTAATAGTGTATCAGGAAATTTAACTTGATAGATATTAATGCCTGCCCTTGATTACCGCCCCTGTAACCAATCTTTGTATGTTTAGATGTAACTATGAATGTCACTTTGTAAACAGTTGTGATCATTACATGGAACGACAGTATATAAAATGACTAAATCAAATCTATTTCTCAGTAGAGCGCAGGATTTGGGGAGAGGTAACAGTGGTAGGGCAGCTTGGCAATAGTGATCATAATATGATCAAATTTGAATTAATGACTGGAAAGGGGGGGGGACAGTAAGTAAATTCACGGCTCTATCACTAAACTTTCAAAAGGGAAACTTTGATAAAATGAGAAATAGTTTAAAAAGAAAAAAAAACCTGACGGGTGCAGCTACAAAGGTTGAGTGTGCTGCAGGCATGGACATTATTTAAAAAAAAAAAAAAATCCCATCATAAAAGCGCAGTCCAGATACATTCCACGCATTAAGAAAGATTGAAGGAAGGTCAAACGATTGCTGGCATGGCTAAAACGTGAGGTGAACAAGGCTATTTTAGCCAAAAGATCTTCATTCAAAAATTGGAAGAAGGATCCATCAGCAGAAAATAGGATAAAGCATAAGCACTGGCTAGTTAAATGTAAGACCATTGATAAGATAGACTAAGAGAATTTGGAAAAAAGTTGGCTGTAGAGGCAAAAACTCATAATAAAAACTTTTATTTTATTTATATACCTTCAATCTGGAAATTCAAACTTTAAATATATCTGAAGCAGAAGCCTGCGAGGGAGTCTGACCGTTAGATGATTGAGGGGGTTAAAGGGGCACTTAGGGAAAATAAGGCTGTCGCAGAGTTGTTGTAATCCCTTTGCATTTCTTTGCTTTGGTGTTTACTGAAGAGGATGTTGGGGAGATATCTGTTCTGGAGATGGCTTTCAAGGGTGAAGATTCAGATCAACTGAGCCAAATCACGGTGAACCTGGAAGATGTGGTAGGCCAAATTGAAGAGTAGTAAATCACATGTACCGGATGGTATGGACCCCAGCGTTGTTAAAGAACTAAATTAAATTTCAGACCTATTTCAATTTGTAACCTATTATTAAAATCATCCATTGTACCTGAAGATTGAAAGATGGCCAATGTAACCCCATATTTAAAAAGGGCTTCAGGGGTGATCTGGTGAGCATGACTTCAGTGCTGGGAAAAATTGTGGAAACTGTTATAAAGAATAAAATCACAAAACCTATGGATAGACATGCATTAATGGGACACAGCCAGCATGGATTTACCCAAGGGACATCTTGCCTCACAAATAAACATGTGGACAAAGGTGAACTGGTAGATGTGTGGTGTATTTGGATTTTCCGCAGGCATTCAACAAAGTCTTGCATGAGAGGCTTCTAAGAGAACTAAAAAGTCATGGAATAGGAGCCGATGTCCTCTTGTGGATTGCAATCTGGTTAAAAGACACAGAGTAGGATTAAATGGTCTGTTTTCACAGTGGAAAAAGATAAACAGTGGAGTGCCTCAGGGATCTGTACTTGGACTGGTACTTTATAATATATTTATAAATGATCTGGAAAGGGATATGACAAGTGAGGTGACTAAATTTGCGGATGACACAAAATTATGCAGAGTAGTTAAATCTCAAGTGGATTCTGATAAATTTCAGGAAGACCTTGCAAGACTGGAAGACTGGGCTTCCAAATGGCAGATGAAATTTAACTTGGACAAGTGCAAAGTGATTCATGTAGGGAAAAATAACTCTTGCTTTAGTTAAACAATGTTAGGTTCTATCTTGGGAGTTACCACCCAGGAAAGTGATCTAGGCGTCATAGTGGATAATACATTGAAATTGTCTGCTCAGTGAGCTGTGGTGATCAAAAAAGCCAACAGAATGTTAGGAATTATTAGGAAGAGAATGGCAAATAAAATGGTGGATGTCATAATGCCTCTGTATCGCTCCATGGTGAGATCGCACCTTGAACTGTGTGCAATTTTGGTCTCCGCATCTCAAAAATAATATAGTTGCACTGGAGAAAGTGCAGAGAAGGGCGACCAAACTAAGGGGCATGAAATGACTGCCCTATGAGGAAAGGCTAATGAAGTTAGGGCTGTTCAGTTTGGAGAAGACTGAGGGGGGATATGTTAGAGATCTACAAAATTATAAAAACACGAACAGGTTAATGTAAATTGGTTATTTACTCTCTCAGATAATAGGTCTAGGGGGCACTCCATGAAGTTAGCAAGTAGCTCATTTAAAACAAATTGAAGAAAATTCTTTTTCACTCAGCACATATTTAAGTTCTGGAGTTCATTGCCAGAGGATGTGGTTACGGCACTTAGTGTATCTGGGTTTAAAAAAGTTTGGATAAGTTCCTAAAAGAAAAATCCATAAACTGCTACTACTGCTTATTAATTATCTAATGTTTGGGTACTTGTGGCTTGGATTGGCCACTGTTGGAAACAGGATACTGTGCTTGTTGGACCCTTGGTATAGCTTATGTTCTTATGTACCTGCCCAAAAGAGTGGGTAGTTTTAACATTTTGTACCATGAACAGATTTTTTTTTACGGGAAACTACATGTGTGGTTTTTCCTTGAATTTGTATGAAGTATGCTTCTGTTAAGCAGGTATGATTGAGTCATTGCATATGTATGTGATGACATTGGATAGTGATGACATGGACTTGGTAAAGACTTTACTGAATATGTGCTGGCGTTTCGCGGAACACCGCATTGTGACCCCCACCCTAGCTTTTGTCTGCTATCGCATATACATGTCCTAATTTCTCTTTAAGTTTTTCTACTTTTTGGAGCCTAGTGCCTTGAATTGCCTTGTTGCTTGAGTTTTTATTCTGCTATTTCTCAGCAGCCCCTGAAACAAAACTTTTAAGTTGTGAAGAAAGATTTATTTATTTAAAACTTTTCTATACTGTCGTTTAGTAGTGCACCATCACAACGGTTTACAGTTAGGCACAAATATGTGGTTTCTAAATTATCCATAGGGTGCCATTATTATACGGTTACATAGTTCAATAATATACTCTAAATGGGGAATGGGTGTGGTTACCATTTACGATTAACTGTCGAAGATGTCGAAGCCCAAGTCTGTAGTCAAGTAGGTTCAAGGCTTATGTCAGTGTCCATGAACAAACCCTCTGTCTACTATTGCCATTTGGGCCCTGACCACGACTCTTCAAACTGCTATAGCTGTGGTTGCATGTCACCCAGGGCACAGCAATATCGCATCTGCAAAACAGTGTTGAGAGTAACCAGTGAGAGTATGAAGCTGAGAAGCGAAGTTGCTAATCAAGAAGAGCAACTTTTTCTGCTGGGAGTCTGAAACATTTATGTGGGAAGTGTCCCTCTCTCAAGCACAGCAAGACTCCTTCCCTCAGGATTCACCTCAGGTCAGGAGTTGAGAATAGTACAGAGGCCTGAGGCATTGGAAGCACCACACAGTACCCCGTTTGGGACTGTTCCCCTTGGAGCAGAAGAGGCCAGTGCCATTGGCGTAGGGCTGTGCCAGAGTGAGACCCTCATTAACTCCAAGGCAGGTCGTTGCCAGTGCAGGCGCCATCATTCGTGGCCAGAAGATCCCCATGGTGTCAAATCCTCTTTTTCCCAGACCTAGGACTATTCAGGGTACAATCCATGCCACTGGTGCAGAGCTCAAGGGAGTCAAAGAGCATTTCAGCACAGACATCAAGAGTCCAGCAGTTCTTAATACAGCACAGAAGAAGCCAGTGCCATCTTTGGACCAGGATGCTAGTTTGCAGGATTTGTGGTTGACAACTTGAGAGCTGGCAGCTTGTATAGCACTGGGTTGCTGCCATGGTGTTGATTCCTCTTCTGCTTTACCAACAGCCCTGAGTGAAGATGAGCTAATCTGGGCCTCTGAGAAGGTATCTCCTCCAATTCTGATCCACAGGATCCCTCAACAGGTAGAAGCTGAGAAGACAGAGTGAGACTAAAACCTCTCATGTCATAAGACCATAAGAAACTGCCATACTGGGTCAGACCAAGGGTCCATCAAGCCTAGCATCCTGTTTCCATCAGAGGCCAAACCAGGCCACAAGAACCTGGCAAGTACCCAAACACCAAGAAGATCCCATGCTACTGATGCAATTAATAGCAGTGGCTATTTCCTAAGTAAACTTGATTAATATTTATTTATTTTTTATATACCGGTGTTTCATGAGAACATATCACATCAGTTTACATTTGTCATCAAATATTCATTTAAAAATATTCGCATTTCCAAAGTTAAAAGATATAAATACATAATTTCATAATAAAATAAAACAATTAAAATAAATTTTATACTTTTAACTATTTTAACACGCTTAAAGATTCAGAAGATGAAGAGCAGTAATAAGATAAAAACTAAATATTAAAAAGGGTATAAAATCATTAAATTAAAAATCTTGGTAGGCCTGTTGGAATAGCCAAGTTTTAACACTCTTTTTAAATATTTTAATGTCTGATTCCATCCGCAGATCCTGTGGTAGAGAATTCCACAATATGGGCCCAGCAATGAAAATTGCCCTTTCTCGTACATAATAGACATTAATGGACTTCTCCAAGAGCTTATCCAAACCTTTTTTGAACCCAGCTATACTAACTGCACTAACACATCCTCCGGTGACAAATTCCAGAGCTTTATTGTGTTAAGTGAAAAAGAACTTTCTCCGATTAGTCTTAAATGTGCTACTTTTTAACTTCATGGAATGCCCCCTAGTCCTTCTATTGTCCGAAAGTATAAATAACAGATTCACATCTACTCGTTCAAGTCCTCTCATGATCTTAAAGACCTTTATCATATCCTCCTCAGCCTTCTCTTCTCCAAGCTGAACAGCCCTAACCTCTTCAGCCTTTCCTCATAGGGGAGTTGTTCCATCCCCTTTATCATTTTGGTTGCCCTTCTCTGTACCTTCTCCATCGCAACTATATCTTTTTTTTTGAGATGCGGTGACCAGAATTGTACACAGTATTCAAGGTGCGATCTCACCATGGAGCGATACAGAGGCATTATGACATTTTCCGTTTTATTCACCATTCCCTTCCTAATAATTCCTAACATTGTTTGCTTTTTTGACTGCTGCAGCAGTATTATCCACTATGATGCCTACATCTTTTTCCTGGGTGGTAGTTCCTAATATGGAACCTAACATGTAACTACAGCAAGGGTTATTTCTCCCTATATGCAACACCTTGCACTTGTCCACATGAAATTTCATCTGCCATTTGGATGCCCAGTCTTGCAAGGTCCTCCTGTAATGTACCACAATCCCTTCTGATTTAATTACTCTGAATAATTTTGTATCGTCCACAAATTTGATAACCTCACTTATATAGAAACATAGAAATGACGGCAGAAGAAGACCAAATGGCCCATCCAGTCTGCCCAGCAAGCTTCACTCATTTTTTCTCTCATACTTATCTGTTTCTCTTAGCTCTTGGTTCTATTTCCCTTCCACCCCCACCATTAATGTAGAGAGCGGTGATGGAGCTGCATCCAAGTGAAATATCTAGCTTGATTAGTTAGAGGTAGTAGGGGTAGTAACCGCCGCAATAAGCAAGCTACACCCATGCTTATTTGTTTTTACCCAGATTATGTTATACAGCCCTTATTGGTTGTTTATCTTCTCCCCTGCCATTGAAGCAGGGAGCTATGCTGGATATGCGTGAAGTATCAGTTTTTCTTCTCCCCTGCCGTTGAAGCAGAGAGCTCTGCTGGATGTGTGAAGTAACAGTTTTTCTTCTCCCCTGCCGTTGAAGCAGAGAACTATGCTGGATATGCATTGAAAGTGAAGTATAAGAATGGAGTGATCAAGCTAGTTGAAAGGCATCAGGAATAGAGGAAGGTGGAGGTAGTAATTTGGTTATTTGGTTTGGGGTAGTAACCGCCGTAACAAGCCAGCTACTCCCGTCTTTGAGTGCAAATCCTTTTTTCCACATTTCCTCTTGCTGTTGAAGCTTAGAGTGATGTTGGAGTCACAGTAACCATGTGTATGTTTATTGAATAAGGGTATTGTCTCCAGGCAGTAGCTATCATTCTGGCGAGTCACCTACTCTTCATTGGCGGCCTCTTGACTTTATGGATCCACAGTGTTTATCCCACGCCCCTTTGAAGTCCTTCACAGTTCTGGTCTTCACCACTTCCTCCGGAAGGGCATTCCAGGCATCCACCACCCTCTCCGTGAAGAAATACTTCCTGACATTGGTTCTGAATCTTCCTCCCTGGAGCTTCAAATCGTGACCCCTGGTTCTGCTGATTTTTTTCTTATGGTAAAGGTTTGTCGTTGCCTTTGGATCATTAAAACCTTTCAAGTATCTGAAAGTCTGTATCATATCACCTCTGCTCCTCCTTTCCTCCAGGGTGTACATATTTAGATTCTTCAATCTCTCCTCGTACGTCATCCGATGAAGATCCTCCACCTTCCTGGTCGCCCTTCTCTGTACCGCTTCCATCTTGTCTTTGTCTTTTTGTAGATACGGTCTCCAGAACTGAACACATTACTCCAGATGAGGCCTCACCAAGGACCTGTACAAGGGAATAATCACTTCCCTTTTCTTACTCTATATTCCTCTCTCTATGCAGCCCAGCATTCTTCTGGCTTTTGCTATCGCCTTGTCGCATTGTTTCGCAGACTTCATATCATTAGACACTATCACCCCAAGGTCCCTCTCCTGCTCCATGCACATCAGCCTTTTCCCCCCCCCATCGAATACAGTTCATTCGGATTTCCACTCCCCATATGCATGACTTTGCACTTCTTGGCATTGAATCTCAGCTGCCATATCTTCGACCACTCTTCCAGTTTCCTTAGATCCCGTCTCATTCTCTCCACTCCTTCCGGCGTGTCCACTCTGTTGCAGATCTTAGTGTCATCCGCAAAAAGACAAACCTTACCTTCTATCCCGTCCGCAATGTCGCTCACAAAGATATTGAACAGGACCGGTCCCAACACCGATCCTTGCGGTACACCACTTAAAACCGCGCTCTCTTCAGAGAAGGTTCCATTTACCATCACACATTGTCTTCTGTCCGTCAACCAATTTGCAATCCAGGTCACCACCTTGGCACTCACTCCAAAGCTTCTCGTTTTATTCACCAGTCTCCTGTGCGGAACCGTATCAAAAGCTTTGCTGAAATCCAAGTATATGACATCGAGCGCTCTTCCTTGATCCAATTCCTTGGTTACCCAGTCAAAAAAGTCAATCAGATTTGTCTGACAGGATCTTCCCCTGGTGAATCCATGTTGCCTCTGGTCCATCAATTCTCCGGACTGTAGATAGTTCACTATTCTCTCTTTCAGCAGAGACTCCATTACTTTTCCCACCACCGAAGTGAGGCTAACCGGTCTGTAGTTGCCAGCCTCCTCCCTGTTCCCACTCTTGTGAAGCGGGACCACCACCGCTCTTCTCCAATCTCTCGGCACCACTCCCGTTTCTAGGGATCTATTGAACAGGTCACACAGCGGACCCGCCAGAACATCTCTGAGCTCCCTCAATATCCTTGGATGAATCCCATCAGGCCCCATGGCTTTGTCCACTTTCAGGTTCTTTAGCTCTTCCCACACACTTTCTACTGTAAAAGGATTTTCATCTATTCCACTTCCCTCCAGTTTCTTGTTGTGTAGAGATGGTCCTTCTCCAGGGTCTTCTTTAGTGAACACAGAGCTGAAGTATTCGTTTAATATTTCTGCCATTTCTTCGTCTGTCTCCACACATTGATCATTACCACCTTTCAATTTCACTATACCACTTTGGACCTTTCTCTTTTCGCTGATGTATCTGAAAAATGTTTTGTCACCATTTTTTATCTCCTTGGCAATCCTCTCTTCTGCTTGATTTTTTGCCAACTTGATTGTTTTCTTCGTCTCCCTCAGTTGATACAAATATTCTTCTTTGTGCTCCTCCCTTTGGGATCCTTTATATTTCTTGAAAGCTGTTCTTTTAGCTTTAATTTTGTCAGCCACCTCCTTTGAGAACCAGATAGGTTTCAGTTTTCTTTTGCTTTTCTTTATGTTTCTAACATATAGAGCAGTTGCCTTGGTGATTGCTCCTTTTAGATTGGTCCACTGCTGATCCACATCTCTCTCGTTCTCCCATCCTTTAAGATCTTCCTCCAGGTACTTTCCCATTTCCTCAAAGTCTGTGTTTTTGAACTGTAAAACTCGGGTCTTTGTGGTTCTTTTCCCTATTCTATTAGTGATATTAAACCATACCGCCTTTCCAGATAATTTATATATATTTTGAAAAGCACCAGTCCAAGTACAGATCCCTGAGGCACTCCACTGTTTACCCTTTTCCATTGAGAAAATTGACCATTTAATCCTACTGTTTCCTGTCTTTTAACCAGTTTGTAATCCACGAAAGCACATTGCCTCCTATCCCATGACTTTTTAGTTTCTTAGAAGCCTCTCAGGAGGGACTTTGTCAAACGCCTTTTGAAAATCCAAATACACTACATCTACCAGTTCACCTTTATCCACATGTTTATTAACCCCTTCAAAAAAATGAAGCAGATTTGTTAGGCAAGACTTCCCTTGGGTAAATCCATGTGTTCAATTAAACCATATATCTTTCTATATGCTCTATGATTTTGATCTTGAGAATAGTTTCCACTATTTTTCCAGGCACTGAAGTCAGGCTCTCACTAGTCTATAGTTAACTGGATCGCCCCTAGAGCCCTTTTTACATATTGGTGTTACATTGGCCACCCTCCAGTCTTCAGGTCCAATGGATGATTTTAATGATAGGTTACAAGTTTTAACTAATAGATCAGAAATGTCATGCTATGGACCTCACCACAAGAGCTTCAGCACTGGGAGTAAGTCTTCACTGTGAGGTGATGAATTCTTATCCCCCAGGTGAGTCCTTCTTCACATTTTGGGTTCCTCCTAGAAGTTTCCCCTGTAGACCAAAGGAAGTCTCCACCTTGAACAGCATAGTCACCAAGATTGTGGCTTAATCTTCCCTAATGGTCAGGAGTTGAAGAGGGTTCCATGGGGATTCTGTATGATCTCCTGAACTTGACTCAGCATACTTCTCTGCAAGAGGACCTCTTGTTTTTTGATAATCTGGCAAAGACTGGCTATCAGTGTCAGGAAAGAGAAGTGTGCGCCTTTGGTTCCTCCAGCTGATTCTGCAACTATTCTGGTTCACAAACGTACATAAAAAATTGCCATGCTGGGTCAGACCAAGGGTCCATCAAGCCCAGCAACCTGTTTCCAACAGAGGCCAAAACCAGGCCACAAGAACCTGGAAATTACCCAAACACTAAGAAGATCCCATACTACTGATGCAATGAATAGCAGTGGCTATTCCCTAAGTAAAATTGATTAATAGCCATTAATGGACTTCTTCTCCAAGAACTTATCCAAACCTTTTTTGAACCCAGCTACACTAACTGCACTAACCACATCCTCTGGCAACAAATTCCAGAGCTTTATTGTGCATTGAGTGAATAAGAATTTTCTCCGTCTCCAGGACCCTCAGATAAGGATATGGCAGACACTTAAATTTTGCCTTCCAATAGCCAGGAAGCACTGCTGCACCTACCCTGTTGTGGTGGAATTGTTTTAAGCATGTTAAGTGCTCTTGTGATCACTCCAACAATCCCCCTGGGAAGGACTTGAAAATATTGGATGCATTTTGGAAGATGAGAGCAGAGTCCAGGTCTGGACATTCTCCCCCTTTCATTCCCTTTTCCCATCCTATATCCACACTCCCTCTCTTCCCGTTTCCACTCTGATTCTTTCTTTGTTTCTCTTGTTCTTTATCTGGCCCTATCATAAGTACACACACACACAACCAATCATCTATTCTACCCAACTCTTATCACACAACTCCCCTTCCCCCACAGTTTTCCTGCCTTGTACTGGACTCGCACCTATCCAGTCAGGTTTTTAGGACTGCCAGAATGAATATACATGAGAGATGTGCATACCGTGGGTCTCCAATGAATATGAATCTTTCATGCATATTCATTAGGGATATCCTGAAAACTCAACTGATTAGGTGGGTCTCCAGGAGAGAGTTGGGGAAATGCTGCTCTATCACACAGCTCCCTCCCCACATGCCTGCTTGCTCACCATGCTGATCAGGTAGCAGGAAGGAATAGGAGAATGGAGTACTTTAGATTGCACCCACTTTCTCCTCCTGCCTGCCTGCCCTCCCCCTCGGGGCAGGCTGCTAATTTGAACAAGGTGGTTCAAATTAGCAATTGGACCTTGGCTGGCAGAGTAGGACAACACAGCCCATAATGCTGCCGCTCTCATCTTCTGTCTGCCATTAGCTCCTCACAGGAGCTTGGGGAATTGTCAGGAGAGGGAGTTTAACTTGCTGTCTGACAGCCTCTGCCTCCATAACCTGGCTTGGTCTCCTGTGGCAACTCTATGGGGACCAGAAAATTCCACGGGAAGGGCCAGATTCTGTCATTCCTATCATAAGAAGCTAGGGGCCCTAGCTATACTTCATCAGGTCCAAACAAAATAAGCAGGTAAAGGCAGAGAATGATGTTACTTGGATATTCAAGTGATTCACAGGCTGCATTAAAATGTTAGTGCTAAGGAGAAGGGATTTTTGTTAGCAGAGTGATTAGAAAACAACTCGCACAGTAGTGAGTTAGAAAGCCCATATCTCTAAGTCCTTTTAATGTTTATTTTTGGAATGTCTGATCATTTTAATTTCACACAAACTTGCATAGACCCAAGATAACACACAAAAAAAGAAAGCAACATCCTTGGGGGAACATGTTTCTGGACCAGACTCCTCTATCAATGACCTTTATAACCAGGATATTAAAACTGAAATTGAGAACTACCCAAGAACAGACATGCAAAAAAAAAAACTAGAACAGTGAACTGCCTCAGTGTACCTCTTAATTGCCTTCTGCCATCTATCCCTGTATAGTACATTTTGCTTTTTCAGCTTTTGTTCTGCCAGCTAAACATTTTAGAATACTATTGTCACTTCAGTTTTCCTTTCCTGTTGGATATACTTAAAAAAAAAAATAAATAAAATCCTGCCTTGCTTTTACTTTCAGTCTTAATGTTTTATTAGCTGCAAGTTTAAACAAGTATATGTAAAAACCTTTATTCTGACAGTATTCAAGCCCGACTCCAGCCGAGTTTCACTCTGTATGAAGAGCTGCCTCAGGGGCTGCTGTGTGGAAAATCTTTTCATTGTATTCGGTAAGCCCACCCACCCCCAATGACGCGCTACTGCATAGACAGCTCCCTTTAAAGGGCCCGACCACCCCAGGCGTCGCATGCCTAAGGAGCACGACAAAGGGGCCTGCCCCTTTGTGCGCCCCTTAGTGTGAGCCGGTGCCAGAACAGTCTGCCAGAGCCTTCTCAAGTCTTCACTGAATCTCCACTGTGCTTAGCCACACAGACCTTCCCTCAACCTCATATCAACGTTTCATACCTTCCCCAAACACAGATTTCAAACGTAAATGTAACACAGATGTAAGAAAAAAGCAAACAGGATCTACAATATCCTCCAGCACTTGCATCATAGCTTCCTCCATTCAAACCTCTGCAATTGTACACTTCGAGTAGTAAGATGCTAACCCATCCGATCCCTGTCATATATCATCGCCACCTTTCTTGCATAAATTCTTCTCAAGAATTCCCGACACGGACATCCAGATCTCTCATTCCCATCATGACCTCCCCCTGACCCAGCTCCTGGGGCTCACCTTATTCTCTTTAACCCTCTTTAACGCACAGTCATTGACAAAGAAAACACATATCCTTAATTGACTATCTCCTGGACTCTAAGCCAGACATCTGTGCCATCATAGAAACCTGGCTAAAAAATACGAGTGAGATAATCAAATTTGCAGATGACATAAAATTGTTCAGAGTAGTTAAATCACAAGCAGATTGTGATAAATTGCAGGAAGACCTTGTGAGACTGGAAAATTGGGCATCCAAATGGCAGATGAAATTTCATGTGGATAAGTGCAAGGTGATGCATATAGGGAAAAATAACCCATGCTATAATTACACAATGTTGGGTTCCATATTAGGTGCTACAACCCAAGAAAGAGATCTAGGCGTCATAGTGGATAACACATTGAAATCGTCGGTTCAGTGTGCTGCGGCAGTCAAAAAAGCAAACAATGTTGGGAATTATTAGAAAGGGAATGGTGAATAAAACAGAAAATGTCATAATGCCTCTGTATCACTCCATGGTGAGACAGCACCTTGCATACTGTGTACAATTCTGGTCGCCGCATCTCAAAAAAGATATAATTGCGATGGAGAAGCTACAGAGAAGGCCTACCAAAATAAGGGGAATGGAACAGCTCCCCTATGAGGAAAGACTAAAGAGGTTAGGACTCTTTAGCTTGGAGGAGACAGCTGAGGGGGGATATGATAGAGATGTTTAAAATTATGAGAGGTCTAGAACCGGGTAGATGTGAATTGGTTATTTACTCTTTTGGATAATAGACTAGGGGGCACTCCATGAAGTTAGCATGGGGCACATTTAAAACTAATCAGAGAAAGTTCTTTTTTACTCAACGCACAATTAAACTCTGGAATTTGTTGCCAGAGGATGTGGTTAGTGCAGTTAGTATAGCTATGTTTAAAAAAAGGATTGGATAAGTTCTTGGAGGAGAAGTCCATTACCTGCTATTAAGTTCATTTAGAGAATAGCCACTGCCATTAGCAGTGGTAACATGGAATAGACTTGGTTTTTGGGTACTTGCCAGGTTCTTATGGCCTGGATTGGCCACTGTTGGAAACAGGATGCTGGGCTTGATGGACCCTTGATCTGACCCAGTATGGCATTTTCTTATGTTCTTATGTTCTCTAAGCAATCAATTACCCACACACCTATATGACATGACATCTTCTCAATCCCCAGACACAAAAAACGAGGAGGCGGCCGCCTTTTAGCCACCAAGAAAGAGCTGACTCACCTCACATACAATCAAGTCTGCCTCCAAACTTGAACTGGGTCTATTCAAATCGAAACAGCTTCAAATCCTGCTGGTATATGCACCACCAGGAGCACTAGATGCAGACGCCTCCCCCCTCATAGAAGCTATAGCGAAACACATCAACACGGAGCTTCCAGCCATGATACTGGGGGACTTCAACCTCCACATTGATGCCACACCTCGCTCCTCCAACTGTGAAGCCCTCCTCACCTCTCTCAGGGCCATGGGCCTTAACCAAATCATCGACAAACCTGCCCACAAAGCAGGACATACACTGGACCTTATTTTCATTAACTCCAACCTATCTCTCTACTGCACCGGACTGCACACCAGTCCCCTGGTCAGACCACTCACTGATATAAGAACATAAGAAATTGCCATGCTGGGTCAGACCAAGGGTCCATCAAGCCCAGCATCCTGTATCCAACAGAGGCCAAACCAGGCCACAAGAACCTGGCAATTATCCAAACACTAAGATCCCATGTTACTGATGCAATTAATAGCAGTGGCTATTCCCTAAGTAAACTTGATTAATAACCGTTAATGGACTTTATTTAAAGCTTTTCTATACCGGCATTCATGATACAATCATATCATATGCCGGTTTACAAATAACAGGGGTTGCAATAACTTTGTTCTTTTAACCAGTGCAGAGGAAGCAAACAAGTTACATTATAACAGGGTTGTTGAAACTGGGGGAGGAAGGAGACAAGAATAGACAAGAATAATACAATCTTTACAGAGGTGGATTATTTACACTGTGCAGTAATGTATCTTTGTGGATATTATTTATATTGTGCAGAGAGGTCTCTCAATGGATATCAGACTCAGGAGCAGCTTGATTGTGGTAGGGTCTCCCCTGGGTATTAGACTCGGGAAAGGCTTGTTTAAAAAGCCAAGTCTTAAGCCTTTTTCTGAATGTCAATAAGCAAGGTTCAAGTCTAAGATCAGGTGGTAAGGTATTCCAAAGAGCAGGGCCCGGTTTGAGTGCAATATGGAGTGTAGATTTAGTTGGGGGAACAATCAGGGATCCTTTGTAGGCTTCTCTGGGTCTGGATGAAGTATGTAGACTGAGGGGGATTTAGAGGTTATGGGGGGGGGTTTGGGAGTGGATGAATTTATGGATGATGGTGAAGGACTTGTGTAGGATTCTGTAGTGTATTGGCAGCCAGTGTAGATTAATTAGAATGGGAGAGATGTGGTCTCTTCTTCTGGAATTTGTCAGGATTCTCTCTGCCGCATTCTTGAGCATCTGAAGTGGTTTGATGGATGAGGACGGGAGACCTAGCAAGATAGAGTTGCAATAATCTATCTTGGAGAATATTACAGATTGTAGGACTGTTCTGAAGTCATGCAAGTGTAAGAGTGGCTTCATTCTTTTGATTACCTGCAGCTTGTAGAAGCCGTTCTTGGTTGTATTGTTAATGAAAGTTTTTAAATTCAAGTGTTTGTCTAATACTACCCCTAGGTCTCTTGCTTGTGTAACAATGGTGTTAATTGGAGCAATTTGTGGGGAGTTGCTGTTTTCGTGGGTGATGAGGAGTTCCGTTTTGGCCAAGTTTAGAATCAGGTTTAGGTTTGTGAGGAGTTCGTTGATCTCTTGGAGGCAGTTTTCCCAGTATTTGAGGGTTTTTGTGAGATTCTTTGATGGGTATCAGAATTTGAACGTTGTCAGCGTATAAGAAATGTTAGTTGTAGGTTAGTTAACAGTTGGTATAGAGGAAGAAGGTATATGTTGAATAGAGTTGGGGATAGTGAGGAGCCTTGAGGAACTCCTTGTGAGGAATTGTAGCGAGGGGATTCTTTATTATTGATTTTAACTTTGTAACCTCTGTTACAAAGGAATGTTTTGAACCATGTGTGAGCAGAGCCTGTTAGTCCAATGTCCGAGAGGCGGTTGAGGAGGGTGGTATGGTTGACAGTGTTGAAGGCTGCCGACAGGTCCAGTAGTATTAGTAGGAAAGATTGTCCTTTGTCCAGGCCCATGATGAGGTGGTCTGTTAGCAATAAGAGTAGGGTTTCAGTGCTTAAGGCCTTGCGGAACCCGTATTGTGTGAGGTGTAGTATTTCGTGATCTTCAAGGTAGTTAGAGAGTTGTGAATTGACCAGTTTTTCCAAAATTTTTGCTAAAAAAACCAGGTTGGAGATTGGGCAGAAGTTGTTTGGATTCTTGGGATCCAAGTCTGGCTTCTTTAGTAGTGGTTTAAGAGAGGCAGTTTTTAGGGAGTCACAGGGAAGATTCCCTGTGACCCCCTAAAAACTAAGGTACAGTTTATAATGTCCGCTAGTGGTTTGGAGATGGTTTCGGGTACTAGCAGGAGAAGTTTTGACTGTATTAGGTCGAAGGGATGGGAGGAAGGTTTCATTTTCTTTAACAGAGATTGGATCTCTAAGGCGGTGGTAGGTTCGAACGAATCCAGTTAGATTCTTTTGTTGAGTAAGAGGTAGGAGCTAGTCAGCGGGGTTGGGGGTAGGTGGCAAGAGGGTTAAGTGTAGTGATTTTACTTTGGAAGAATAGGGCTAGTTCATCAGCTTTGGATTGTGCTTGTTCATTGGGGATAGATGGTGTGTTAGGTCGTGTGTGTTCGGAGACGTAGGAGAAGAGGGCTCTTGCGTCAAAGGTAAGGTCGTGAGCATGGAAATCCCTTTTTGCCTTTAGGGTAGAGTTCCTGTAGTGGTGGAGTGCAGATTTGTAGGTGGAAAGTGTGCTAGGACAAGGGGTTTTGTGCCATAGGTTTTCCTTTCTTCTGAGGATTTGTTTCCGTAAGTCGTTGGTGAACCATGGTTGTCTCTTTGTAGAATTTGGGTTGAGTTTTTTTTGTTGAAAGTGGACATAGCAAATAAATTATTTCCTCTGTGATATTGCTCCAGGAAGATAGGGATCTGACAGGTTTAAGTGTGGAAGTTCTTTAGCCAGGTGGAAGCTGAGGTCATCGGAAGAGCAAGATCTTCTGTATGGAAACGGGACTTCTCCTCCAAGAACTTATCCAAACCTTTTTTGAACCCAGCTACACTAACTGCACTAACCACATCCTCTGGCAACAAATTCCAGAGCTTTATTGTGCATTGAGTGAGAGAGAATTTTCTCCGATTAGTCTTAAATGTGCTACTTGCTAACTTCATGGAATGCCCCCTAGTCCTTCTATTATCCGAAAGTGTAAATAACCGATTCACATCTATTCGTTCAAGACCTCTCATGATCTTAAAGACCTCTATCATATCCCCCCTCAGCTGTGTCTTCTCCAAGCTGAACAGCCCTAATCTCTTCAGCCTTTCCTCATAGGGGAGCTGTTCCATCCCCTTTATCATTTTCGTTGCCCTTCTCTGTACCTTTTCCATTGCAACTATATCTTCCTCACTACCCTCGCCACTAAAGAACGCCCAAACACCCCATGGCACCATTCTGCCATACGCTTTAGGAAACCATGCGCTTCAGACTTGCTTAGTGATCATCTTTCCAAGGAACTTACAAACCTGGATATATCCAACCCCAACTCAGCCCTGCTATCCTGGCACAAGATCACAGAAGCAGCAGCAAATAAATTATGCCCCTCAGTTGTCAAAATAATTAACCCAGCGCAAAAAGGAAAACAACCCTGGTTCTCCCCTGAACTTAAACTGATGAAGCAAGACCTCAGACACAAAGAAAACAAATGGCGCAAAGCCCCCAGCACGTCAACACTATCGGCATACAAAGGATCCCTCCACCTCTACAGGACTTCCATTCTACGGACAAAAAGAGATTTCTATGTCAATAAATCCACGATCTCCAATTTGATGCCAAGGCTCTATTCTCCTATGTTTCCCAAATCACAAAAACAGCGCGCCCCCCCCCCCTTCCCGACTATCCCAGACGAACAGGCACAAACCAAGGCTAGTGAGCTTGCACTATTCTTTCAGAAGAAGATTTCGAACACCCTAGCACCCCTCCCCACCAACACAACCTCCCCAACCACTCCGGAGCCAATTTCGACACTTTCGAACTAACCTCAGCCAGTGAGATTGAGTCCATACTTAAGAGACACAAACCATCCAGCCACCCGGCAGACAATATTCCAACAAAACTACTGTTACTTATCCCAGACACCATCTCCAGACCATTGGCTAACATTATGAACTGCTCTTTAGCTCAAGGAATCTACCCAAACAGATTAAAAACTGCTTCTCTCAAACCCCTCCAAGAAACCTAATTTAGATCCTAGAGAACTATCCAACTTCCACCTTATCTCCTATCTCCCGTTTTTGGCCAAACTCACTGAGAAACTGATCAATACCCAGCTCTCAGAATACCTGGAAGAACACAAAATCCTATACCCTTCTCAATACGGCTTTCACAAATCGCGCAACACGGAAACCCTCCTAATCTCACTAACAGACCATATCATCATGGGCCTAGACAAAGGTCACTCATTCTTACTAGTCCTTCTAGATATTTTGGCGGCGTTTGACACAGTCAACCACACCATACTTCTTAATAGCCTCTCAGACATTGGCCTTTCAGGATCAGTTCACAGATGGTTCAATGCCTTCCTCAGCAACAGAAGCTTCAAAGTCAAAATTAACAATAAAGAATCACCCATCATAAAATCTTCACTAGGTGTACCTCAAGGATCATCCTTATCACCCACACTTTTCAATATTTACCTCCTCCCCCTTTGCCAGCTGCTAACAGATCTAAAACTAATACACTACCTCTACGCAGATGATGTGCAGATTCTGATTCCTATAACAGAATCCATCTCAAAAACTCTCACTTTCTGGAACAACTGCCTCCAATCCATCACCAGCCTTCTCACCAGTCTAAACCTGGTCCTTAATGCAGCCAAGACCGAACTCCTCCAACCACGATAACCTCCCACTCCAACACCCAGGTCACACATGTAAGAGACCTCGGAGTAACCCTCGACAACTGCCTAAACCTAAAGAAAGCTATTAACAACATGACCAAAGATTTTCTATAAACTTCAAGTTTTAAAAAGGCTCAAACCCCTCCTCTATTTCCACAACTTCAGGACAGTCCTACAAACCATGCTCTTTGCTAAAATAGACTATTGTAATGCCCTCCTCCTTGGACTCCCCATCTCCACCACCAAACCTCTACAGATGCTGCAGAACGCTGCGGCTAGAATCTTGACTAACACCAACCGCGGAGAACACATCTCACACATCCTCCGGAACTTACACTGGCTGCCAGTAAACTACAGAATCCTACACAAATCCGTCCACAAACTACAGCTTGACCTTGAAATCCCATTCAGACTCCACACCTCTATCAGACCCATCAGAGGAGCATGCAAAGGAACTCTGCAAGCCCCCCCAACCAAAGCTACACTTCATACTACGACTAAAGACCGGGCATTCTCGATAGCAGGCCCAGCCATCTGGAACAACATCCCCCCAGACCTTAGACTGGAGCCCTGCCATCTAACATTCAAAAAAAAAACTCAAGACTTGGCTATTCCGTCAAGCCTTCCCTTAACCCTCAAAGATACAAATGGCCTTTAGCCATACCTCGCTAGTTATGCAACTAGGAACCTCCTACTAAGTATCTAATACGTCTAATCTCCTAATTCTTAATCTCAATTGTTCTTTGTTAACCACCTCCCCCTTTCCTTTTTTTTTTTTTTTTTTTCTGGCTATCCTAGCCTCCAAGTTATTCCACCCTGTTGATTGTAACTTTGCTCCGTGTTAAATGATTTGTTAAAGTTATACCCCCTTGTTCTGTGTAAACCGATCTGATATGGTTATGACCATGAAGGTCGGTATAGAAAAGAGTTAAATAAATTTGAATGTGATCATGTAGGTCAAATATCAGCAGTGGTATGTATTCATATCAACATTCTAAAAAAAAAAAGGCAGAAGTGCTGTGGGTAAAACAATATTAGAATACACTTTTTAAATCAGAATGATGTGTGTGATGTTGAACTGCAGATGAACTCATCGGAAAGATCCGGTTAAAACAAGTAGAATTGTTTTATGAGGTTATAATCGCACCAGAAAGACTCTGTGGTCATCTCCACAGATAGTGGGAATAATACCTTATTATATCTGCTGTCACACACACACACTTCTTCCTTTGTTTTAGAATGTTGATAATGTGAATACATACCACTGCTGATATTTGAACTACACGATCACATTTGAATACAATGAAAATAAGATTTTCCACACAATAGCCCCTGAGGCAGCTCTTCATACCGAGCAAAACTTGGCCAGAGTCTGGCTTGAAAACTGTCAGAATAAAGGTTTTTACATATACCGATCTTGGGTTGTTTTTTTTTTGTTGCTACATAGCTATCTTGGATCAGCCTCAGATTTGTTTTTTGAGTTTTAAGTATGCACATATTTGAATGTGAGATAAGAGCAGGGATCTTGGTCTTCAGATTTTATTACATTTTTCCTTGGAATTTCAGTGTTTGTTACAACAAGAAAATATTTACCTGTCATTTTGAGTAATTTTTTCTACTAATTTTGCTCATTTTTGGTTCTTATAATAAACACTGATAAATTGTGAGGAAAAATAAAATAACGGAAAACGAAGGTCCCTGGATAAGTAACTGGGATATTTCTAAATTGGCTTTGATAGTTTTCTACTGAAGCAGGAAGGAGATTTAAAATGTTCTTGTGTTTTTCAGTACTTAAACAACTTAAACAATATGTATCCCATTTTTTCCTTTTCCTTGCATTTTCTATTTTCCCTTCCTCACTGTTTTCCTGTGCCTTGCTTTCCTTTTGAAGAGGAAGAAAAATATCAAGCAAATTTTGACATGACAATTCCAGAGATGCAAATACACAACATGCAAATATTCTTGCATGAAACATGTTCTTCAGAGCACTGGTTTCCTTTCTGGCTGACCTGAAGCCAAACTTTTCAAAGCTTTTCACCCCGTTCTGTGCCCTCTGGGGCAAAATCTCAGTATCTAGCCCTTGTTTTATTAACAGCAAAACTCTAATACACAAGAAAATAACCCTCTCTCCTCCCCACCCCTAGCTGGGAGACTGAGGGACTTGTTTGTGCTTTTGTAGGTGGAACGTGTCTCCTATAAGTGGGAGGATGATGATAGCAGTCCTCGGGACACTCCGATGCTGGACCAGGCTTCGCAGGTTTTGATCGGGAACATTACTTCTTGCAGAGATGATGGCGGCTGCATTAATCAGACCACTGTCTTCTCAATGAATGATGTTTGTGACAGTAAGTGTGGGGGTGCGTTTTGGAGGAGGGGGGAGTCTTGCTTAACTGACTTGATTTGTGAAAGGAAAGGGCAAGAGACTTTATACAGTCTCTCTGGTGTCCTGATAGATTGATGGCACTGTAAGGTTTAATGCTGCACTTAAATTTGTGCATGGCCCCCATGTGCAAGAGAGCAGGGGAGATGCCTCTTATCTAGTGACACTGGTCACTAGATAAGAGCCCTTGATGCTGTATTTAAAATGAGTCTGAAAACAAACTTTCAGCCTCTGCTACCACTAAACCCTGACACATTTTGCCAGCGAGTGAAGCATGCTTGAGGGATTTAGCAGTTGTGCAGACTAGACACCAACTTAATACATTTTAAATACAGTGTTTAACAAAACCCAGTTCATTCTCTACTACCTCAGCTCATATACCCATTTTCTGGTATGGTACAGCATGGATGGGCTAACTTTCTAAACTTCCTGCATTGGTGGGCTTTGAGCCAATTTTCAAAGGGAAAGTATGAGCATACATTGAAAGTTGCTTCATGGGGGCAGGTGGAGAGTATCCACAGACCTTTCCACATACTTTTTTTTTTTTTTCTGAGGGAGAACGACATATGTAGTTTTGAAAATGTAGAACCCTGTATAATGCGGGTTAAAAAAAAGCGTAGAACAATGCGCATGTTTTGCCCACATTGAAGGTGGATGTTGATGTTCATACCCAGATCAGTCCAGCCAACTGGCTTACCTGTTCGTATCCCGGATCAGTCCAGACGAGTGGGTTTATGTATCCCTACCAGCAGAGGGAGGCAGAGAACAAAACTTTGAGGCACTACAACATAACCAAGAGTGCCACCTGCAGTCCCTCAGTATTTTTCTGTCTCAAGCAGATAGTAGAGGTGTATACCTGCATTCTGGAGGTGGTGTTTTAAAGTAAAGAGGAGAAGGATCAGAAGATGATTCAGCTTCCTGAGGTGTTAGGTTCCTTTGTGGGCCATCCCTCAGGTAGAGAAGGGCAAGCAGGGGATTGGCAGTCCCGGTCAGGACTCGGCCCTTGTTTCGCAAGGGAGGGGGAGTAGTTAGCCAGGGGCACTGGTTCCCTCTCCCCCTCTGGTCCCTTTGCTCCATTGCTATGCCTGGCTCCTCAGCAGGTAGCCTCCAGAAGCAGGGAAGTAGTCTTTCCTCCTTTGTTCCCTTTAGGTCCTGTTTCTTGTTTAAAAAAAAAAAAAAAAACAGGGACCGGGAGAGAGGCTGCAGCAGCAGAGCTGAGGAGTAGGTAAGTTTTGTGTTTTCTGCTGGGAAGTGCTGTGTTTCATAGAAACATAGAAATGACGGCAGAAGAAGACCAAACGGCCCATCCAGTCTGCCCAGCAAGCTTCACACATTTTTTTTCTCATACTTATCTGTTTCTCTTAGCTCTTTGGTTCTATTTCCCTTCCCACCCCCACCATTAATGTAGAGAGCAGTGATGGAGCTGCATCCAAGTGAAATATCAAGCTTGATTAGTTAGGGGTAGTAACCGCCGCAATAAGCAAGCTACACACATGCTTATTTGTTTTACTCAGACTATGTTATTCAGCCCTTATTGGTTGTTTTTCTTCTCCCCTGCCGTTGAAGCAGCGAGCTATGCTGGATATGCATTGAAAGTGAAGTATCAGGCTTATTTGGTTTGGGGTAGTAACCGCCGTAACAAGCCAGCTACTCCCCGCTTTGTGAGTGCAAATCCTTTTTTCCACATTTCCTCTTGCTGTTGAAGCTTAGAGCGATGTTGGAGTCACAGTAACCATGTGTATGTTTATTGAATAAGGGCATTATCTCCAGGCAGTAGCCGTCATTCTGGCGAGCCACCCACTCTTCATTGACGGCCTCTTGACTTTATGGATCCACAGTGTTTATCCCACGCCCCTTTGAAGTCCTTCACAGTTCTGGTCTTCACTACTTCCTCCGGAAGGGCATTCCAGGCATCTACCACCCTCTCCGTGAAGAAATACTTCCTGACATTGGTTCTGAATCTTCCTCCCTGGAGCTTCAAATCGTGACCCCTGGTTCTGATTTTTTTCCTACGGAAAAGGTTTGTCGTTGTCTTTGGATCATTAAAACCTTTCAAGTATCTGAAAGTCTGTATCATATCACCTCTGCTCCTCCTTTCCTCCAGAGTGTAGCGATTGCTGCTGTTAGGTTTATTTTTAGGCCTGACCGCGTGTGTAGGCCCGGTTTTCCCCAACATGCCAGCTCCAGTGCAATGTGGCAGACTTTGCCACTGCTGCGACCTGAGGCAATCTCAGCTCAATGCTGCCTCATTTTGCCATGATTTTGCTTCGGGGGTCCGGAACTTCGGTGAGACCCCCCTGAGAGTGGTGAGAGGACAGGTGGCTGTGTCGGCTTGGAGGGGGGGTCAGAGGTGCTGGTGGCCATTTTGATAGCACATGCAGAAGTGTGGGGTCATTTTTGAGCCCCAGGATTACCCTCCTATGCTTTCTTCTGTGGGAAAGGACCCTGCTGCTTGTAGAGGGGGGGGGGGGGGGCTGAGAGGGAGTCTATCAGGACTCTTCCTCCTCAGACCCAGGGGCCTTTTCCTTGGGCTTTCTGCTTCTCCTTCATAAGGTTTATTTAGCCCGGAAGGAGTTAGGGGCAAAAAAGCTTTTTCCTAGGAAGTCCCAGACGGCCAAGAAGGCTAGAGGGCCTGTGGAGTCAGGAGGAATCCTGCAGATGCAGGGTCTCGAGCAAGTCCCAGAGGGTGATTTGTCAGATAGCCTGGATGATCCCGACAAGCTCCAAGGGGGACAGAGATCCATTGGTGGTCTTGGGGGATCCAGAGGTGGTTCCGATCACGGAAAAAGATGACCCGCATGTGGTTTGGCTGTTCTGTAGAGAGGAACTGGGTCCATTAATTTTCCAGGTGCTGGAGGAGCTCTGCATCAAAGACATCCAGGAAGACTCTGACAAGGAAGGTGTGAATCCACTCCTGGAGGGATTGTGGGGACCTCCTTCCGCTTTTCCGTTAACCAAAACAGGTGAAGAAGTTGGTGGATCGGGAGTGGGAATCTCTCAAGGGGGGGGGCGCCTGAGGGTTGCAAGAGCTATAAGGAAATTATATCCCTTGCCGGAACAGACCTTGGAGTTATGGAGAATTCCCAAGGTAGATGCAGCCATTTCAATGGTTACTAAGAAGACTACCATTCTGGTGATGGGAGCGGTGGCACTCAAAGATCTCCAGGTCAGGAAGCTGGAGATTCTGCTTAAGTGTTTTTTTTGAAGTCTCAGCTTTGACCCTTCGAGCAGTGGTGTGTGGAATTCTGATGCAGAGAGCCTGTTTGACCTGGGTACAGAAGGCACATAAACGTTCAGGAGGCAGCACAGTGGTCCGTTTAGAGGCGGGAGTGGCCTATTTGGCTGATGCTCTGTACGATATGGTCTCAGTGGTGGTGGCACGCAGGCTCTTGTGGCTACCAAGTTGGTCTGTGGATATATGGTCTAAGGCCCAGCAGTTGAACCTCTCTTTCAGGGGGTAGCCCCTCTTTGGGAAGAATTTGGAGAAGCTTGTGAAGCAGTTAGTCAAAAGACAATAAGTTGCCTAAAGACAGGATCCTAAGACGTTCTTTCCGCTGCAAGCCAGACTTTCGTAAGGCCAGGAGGTTTCGAGCAGGCAAAGCCCCCCCCCCCCCCCCCCCCTGCACACAAGCTTCGCAGAAAGAGTTCAGGCAGGCAGCAGCCCTTTCGGAATCAGTGCAGGTCCTCTAGGAACAGTGGCTCCCAAGGGGAGCGGAAGTAAGGTCGGACAATGAAGGTTTTGTGGTCCACTCCTCTCAGGAGGCTATAGGAGGGAGGCTCTTTGGTTTTTTTTTTTTAGGAGTGGGTTCTGGAGGTGGCAAGAGACAATTATGCCTTAGAATTTTCTTGGCTGCTCAGGGATGCCTTTGTAGTCTCCCACTGCATCTTCTGGAGCAAGCAGGAGGTGGTGCAGGACACGCTACAGTGATTACAGCTTCTTTGCGCCATTGTTCCAGTGCCCTCTCAAGAGAGGGGACAGGGCAGGTATTCAGTGTACTTCGTGGTGCCAAAGAAGAAAGGGACCTTTCAACCCATTCTCGATCTGCAGAAGGTGAATGCTGCCCTCTGGGTGCTGCAGTTTCCAAAAGACACTGAGTACAGTGATAGAGGTGGTGCACAAAGGGGAGTTTTTAGCATCCCTTCATATCCCTATTTGACCCAAACATCAATGGTTTCTGAGATTCATGGTTCTGGGAGAACATTTCCAGTTTCAAGCTCTTCCCTTTGGGTTAGCGACGGCTCTGCACACTTTCACAAAGATGATGGTAGTAATGGCGGCGGCAGCCCTCAGGAAGGAGGTAGAGTGTGGTCATTCAGTCCAGTGAGTGCTCCAGCTTCTGGAGACACTGGGCTGGGTGACTAACCTTGCATAGAGTCCTCTGAAGCCAACTCAATCCTTGGAGAATCTAGAGGCTCGCTTCAATACTCATCTGAGGAAGGTGTTCCTGACTTCGGAGAGAGTCCTCAAGCTGCAGAGTCAGGTTCTTCAGTTGCAGAGCTTTGCAGTGCCCAAGATCTGGGATTACCTGCAGGTCCTGGGGTCCATGGCTTCTATGCTGGATTTAGTGCCATGAGCTTTTGCTCACATGCGTCCTCTCAGGGGGCTCTGTTATCCTGGTGGAATCCACTGTTGGAGGAATTTCAGCTTCCATTATCATTGCCAGTGGCACAGTCTTGATGCTCAACTGGGTACTTGTAACCACGGATGCCAGCCTCTCTGGATGGGGGGAAATTTGTCTGGGGAAATCAGCTCAGGGTCAGTGGTAGCCAGAAGAGGTGGCTTGGTCAATCAACCGACTGGAAACCAGAGCAGTGCGTAAGGCCTTGTTGGCATTTCTTCCACTCGTTCGAGGCAAATCAGTGCGAGTGTTCTCGGACAACGTGACGACAGTAGCATACATCAATCGTGAAGGCGGTATGAAGAGTCGTCTGGTGGCGTTAGAAGCGCAGGAGCTGTTTCTATGGGCAGAGAGACTAGCTGCTTCCCATATGACCGGAGTGGAGAATGTGCCAGCGGACTTCCTCAGCAGACAGCATCTGGATCCGGGGGAGTGGGAGTTGTCGGCGGAGGGTGTCATTGAAAGATTTAACCTTGAAGACTGTTTTCCTGGTGGCTACCTGTTTGGCTAGATGAATTTCTGAGCTGCGTTATGTAGGGATCCTTTCCTCCGTTTTTTGGATGATGGACTCTCCTTACGAATGGTTCTGTCCTTTTTGCTGAAGGTAGTCTTCTCCTTTTCACCTTAATCAGGTGGTTGAGCTTTCTGCCTTTTCGAACTTGGCAGCCGATTCTTTGATGGCTCGAACTTCTTATTGGACGTGAGTCATCCTTTTGCGATATCTTAAGGTGACTAATCTCTTTCGGAGATCGGATCATCTGTTTGTCCTGTTCAGTGGAGCAAAGAAGGGAAAAAAGGCTTCCAAAGGCACGATGGTTCGCTGGTTAAAGGAGACGATAGCTTCGGCTTACATCTACAGGGGCCGGCCGGTGCTGGAGGGGTTGCAAGTGCATTCCACTAGGGCACAGGCGACCTCATGGGCAGAGTGTCAGTTGCTTGGCGATGTGGTCTTCTCTTCACACTTATCAAATTTCGCTCAGATGTGTGCACTCCAGAGGAGGTGATGTTTGGGGAGAGTGTATTGCGCGTAGGTCTTTTCGGGTTCCTGCCCAGAAAAGAGGGGCTTGGGTACATCCCACTCGTCTGGACTAATCCGGGTTAGGAACAGGAAAGGAAAATTGCTTCTTACCTGCTAATTTTCATTCCTGAAGTACCACGGATCAGTCCAGAGACCCATGCCTTTCTGACAAGACTGCTTTGCTTCTGGAGATGGCTAAGCTGATTGAGCTGACACTTGATTTGAACAGAGTGATAAACTGTACATAGTTGGTATGTTTTTAAGTCAAGGGGTCCTAGTTTGCAGGTAGTTCCCACTTTAAGCCTCTGTTCGCCCAAGGTTTATTGGGGGTTGTTGAGGTAGCCATCTTGGCTTGGGACCAGGTCAATACTGAGGGACTGTAGGTTGCACACTCTCAGGTCTATCCAGTAAAGTGCGGCCGCGTTTACCCCGCTCCTAACCCGCGTTCTACTCACTTTCTGGCCGCGTTAGCCCTTCCTGCGATCCCGAATCCCCTTTAACCTACTGCTAAAATCCCCGGGCAACCCCTTCCGCACGCGGCATGTATATTGCATGCAAACGAGCGAATTAGCTATTCCCTAGCATCCCGTAACCCGCGCCCCGACTATCGCTATCTTTCCCTGCAGTTTTGTCGCGCGTTTAACCTGCTAACTTACCACCTACCCTTACCCCTGCGGTAGAGGCAGGGGTAAGGGTAGGCGGCAAGCTTTCCCCCAGCCCCCGCTCACCTGCCCCGGCCGCGATCATGGGTGCCGGTCTCCGGGGTAGCCCCAGTCCTCTCCCCTCCTCCCGAAGCAAAAAAAAAGCGAAAAAAACGTTGCAGCCCCCTCCGATGTCCGGAGGGGGCTGCAAAAAGTAAGTCGCTTCGCCGCTTCGTACTGCCAGCCCCTTCTTCCTTCCTCCCGGAGCAAGGCTGCTTTTCGCGCCCTGCTTCGGGAGGAGGGGAGGGGGGACTGGCAGTCCCAACTTCCTGGTATCTGTCATTTCAAATGTCATTTGAAATGACAGATACCAGCATGGCGTGAAGCGTTAGGCCCGCGCACCCAGGATACTGTATAGGCGCTCTATCAGTAAAATGGGTTGTGCGGGCCTAATGCTTCACGGACCCTTCTTAGACGCAGTTTACATTTGCATGAAATTATAGTTCAGGATCGAGCGGTAGGTGAGCTGCACTGTGCGTGCGGCAACCGCGGGTGCGCCGGGCACTAACGCAGCTCTTCCTACCGCTCGGTTCTGGATAGACCTGTCTTATGTAGCAGTGCCTCAGTTTTTTTTGGGTTTTTTTTCTCTGCCTCCATCTGCTGGTAGGGATGCATAAACCCCACTCGTCTGGACTGATCCATGGTACTTCAGGAATAAAAATTAGCAGGTAAGAAACAACTTTCCTTTTGCATCCCAACCAGCAGATGGAGAGAGTTTACTGAGCCTGTAGGCAATGTATTACCTGCAGTCCCTCGGTACTTCTGTCTCCATCAGACAGTAGCGGTGTAAAGCACCGCTTTACACTTGAAAAAAAAAACCAACAAAAGAAAAATTCAAATTGCTTCCAGGGGTGTTTTGCCCTCAGGAAGGCTGCAGTTATAAACTCGGACAGAGACTGCTGCCCTGGTTTTATATATGTCCGAGCCAAACATAGGTGTATTGGCTGCAGTAAACCAAAAGTACATATTTGGCTTTAATAGTAAATGGGGGGAAAAAAAAGCCTGTAAGTTGGTTTTCAAATAGCACTTTGATCTTTAATTGCTAAATTTAAAAATTTGGAAAGTCCCTGGGTCCTGCTTGCACAGATTTTATTGTGGGTTTTATTTTGTGAACATTTTGTTTCCTTTTCAAAAGGAAATTAAAAATACCCTTGAGTAAATATTGTACTCACAATAGTGAAAGTGATTTCATTTGTGAAATGTCTTGGCCGTAATTTTGCTTGACTCCTTAAATTCCAGAAGTTGGTTGCTTTTGAGCAGGCCTCTCTTCTCCTCTTCCATTTCTTCCCCCTCTAGACTTCTCCTCCCTCCTCCCCCCCCCCCCCCCCCCCCCCCCCCCAAGAATCTTCTCCTTTCTCTTAACTCCTACCTTTGTTATAGCCTTGCTACTGTGCTGGGGTCCCAAAGCAATTGCCGACACCATCCAGGTCTATCGGGCTGAAGATGGTGCTCCCTTGTCAGCCAAGGAAATCCATTCACCTGATTTTAGAAACCTTGGCTTATATCAGCTCATCTGTTACTGCCATTCTCTTTCCTTTTTTAATATATATTTTGCTATTTTTTGACATTCTTTTATAGATTAAATCGTGTGCACTTTTTTTTTTGATGGGCATCATTTCCTGTTATAAAACTTCTTTGCCTGAGCCTCTTCCTCAGCTGTTTGTGCTTCATATGTGTCAGTGTGAGTCTTGATTTCACTTTGTCATGCCCATCTTATGAATCTAAGTGGGAGGCATTTCAAGAATATTAAATTTCAAATCACTTCCTGACAAATTTGTTAAAAGTAGTTTAAATGTAAAGAGGGAATCATGATAGTTCTGTTTTTAATTGCTAGATGAATTCTTATAATTTTTGTTTTGGCCCATATCACTTCATTTGCATGCATGGACATTCTCAAATGACTTAGGTCGTGGGCTCCTGGCCCTTCAGGGCTGCAGTGGTTTTGAGAAACTACCCTTTTTGTGACTCTAATCATTGAACATTTGTATTTTTGACTAGGTTATGAACCATATAAAGGCGACTGGGTACAGGCACGTTACTACATAAACCCAGTGACATGGTGCAGTGAGGCATATGATGTGAAGCCACTAAGATACAAGAGTATTGATCAGGTACAGTATCTCCTTTGCTGCTTAGGGCAGAACTTCCCAAACCTGTCCTGGGAACGCCACAGCCAGTCAAGTTTCCAGGATATTCACAATGAATATACATGATACATATATTTGGAGACCCAGCATACATAAATTATCAATTGATCTCTTCCAAAAGTGCTGCTGCTTAGGGTAGGAAGGCTATTCTCATTCCTTTCCAGATGGTCCAGTACTTAAAATACAGAAGCAAGTGCATAATCTGAGGGTTTTAGTAGATAAACAATGATACCCTGGGTTTGCTCAATTTGTCACACTGAGTTCACCTGTCTGTCTTCATAACAAACTTTTCCTGTCTAAGCTGGCCCTACTTAAGGTAAGCTATACTACTATAATAACTTGGCTAGATTATTGTAATTCCTTCCTGGTTGGTTTACCAAAAAAACAAAGAAATTAGATGCATGCAGCTGCTCAACTTGAGTATTGACTATAGTTGTACAGCCATTCCTTATCTTGCTAGACCAGTCATTACATATGGGATTTCTCTCTCCTCCACAGCTGACAGAGATAGAAGAGAGACCGCTTTAATGACCTTGCTTTGGGCTATAAGGAAGATGTGGTTCTGGCCAAAACTAGTAGTCTGTCTCCAGCAGCTGTAGATATGAGGATAGCTTCCAGAGTCCTGATTTGTCCTTGCACTGGTTGAGCCCAGGGCTCCTGGAGTAATGGTCCTTTGGTACTGTTTCTCCCTTGGTAATAGCCTGCTCCTGGGAAGGAAAAAAATTCTCCCAGTTGAGCTTCCCTTGGATCCCTCACAATACCCCTAGAGGTCTGGTGAGTACCCTGGTAATGGGGTTTCCTCCTCTTCATTCTAGAGAGTTGGGATGTGTAGTAGGGCTGTGGGCTGCTCTGCCTTCCCCCTTCCTCTCCCCTTTTTTCTTTCTGCTATGCCTTCTGTGTTTCTCTGCCACTCCTCTCCTGTTTCTGGCCACTGCAGGCATTTTGGTTTTTTTGGAGGTTTTTTTTTTTTAATGGAAATAGAGCGACAGGAAGGAAACACCAAGGCCCTTAGCAGTTGGCTGAATCTGTCGTCATGGCAAGCTCGGAAGAGGAAGGTATTTGGTTTTTCAACCTCTGGGGCCCTGTGGTAGAGTGCACAAGTCGGTGGCAAACTACAATGGCTGTTCTATCCTGACTGCAGCAGTGCTGCTGCTCTTGCAGCTGGGAGTTTGGTGTGAGGCCACAGTAGGCCAGGTTTGGGATGGGTCTCCATGGGAGTCTGCAGTGTCTTAGATGAAATGGTGCTAAGCTGTTTGGGGTGTGAGCTTTTCCAATACTGGAAGTCTTGGCTGCCAAAAAAAAAAAAAGGAAGGCAGCAGTAGAAAAGCGGTGAATGTTCACTGAAGAAGGTATAACTCTAAGTGGCTGCCACCCCCAACTCCCTTTTAAAAAAAAAAAAAAACAAAAAAACCCCCAAAAAAATCATAAGGCTGTGGGTAGATGGTCTGTGGCACTAAAGAGGTGCCAACAGAAGCAGGCTCCTTGCGCCCAGTAAATGACTGGTATGCGTAGCAGTCCGTGTTCCCCCGCCCCCCAACAGGATATTGGCCTCTCCCAGGAAGGGCAGGAGCAGGCAGGCGAACCCCCTGGGAGTAGCAACAGCATTTGGAGGGGGGGCGTAACATCAATCCTGTAGGGAAAAATTGATTGTCATTTTTGTCAGCGAGATGATTAGATGGAAGGGTATCCCAGGGGGATCCAAGATGGCCGACGCATGAGGAGCAGGAGTAGAGCTCTCTCTCTCTGATTGCTTTTCTGTTGTTCTAGCTAACTCCCCCAAATAATGCCTCATACCAAATGAAAGGCCAAACTGTGAGAATTTACCTACTATGGGGGGAATATGGATTCTGGCCAGCAGAAGATTAAGAATTTCTTTTCCTCCACGCCTATATTGCTGGGAATGAGGGCCGCTGCAGGGGTAGGTGAGGAGCAAACGTCACCCCAGCTGGCCGAGACACCTCTTAGCCGTCCCCTCCCTGTGGACTGATCCCAGTGAGTTCTTTGCCAGCTCCCCATTGGGAATTAGGGGAGAGCTGATCTTACTGGGAGAAGTGAAGAATATGGGGCTTGTTTCCGACACTGTAATAGCTTTTGGGGAAACCTTTACAGGACGTTCTATTGAAGTTTCTACCTCTAATTCTTCTGGGAAGATTCCCTTGGCTACTTCGGATTTACTTCGGGACATTAACATCCCATTGAGTGATGGTGGTGCCATGCCGATAATTCCAAGTACTGTATTTTCCTTAACTAAACCAGCAGTTGTAACACTCGACGCTGACTGGAATGCTTTAATTTCGATAGATTCTGCAGTTGCCTTCTTGACACAAGTTTTTCTAGAGACCAATAAAGGTGGAATAAATAGGTCATACAACTTGATTCAGAATTAAATTCTGTGGAAAAAAGAATTGCCTCTCTGGAAAAAAGTCAACAAAACTTAGTGCAGTCTGAACTTGTTCATGTTAAAAAGTTGGAAAACGTGAAGAATTCTCTAAGGTGCCTTAATTTAAGGATTCCTAATTTTCCTACTATCAAGATGATGCCTTTAATGGATTTCTTTAAGAGTTACTTGGTTAATATGCTTAAGATGCCAACAGAAGCCATGCCTTTAATTATGAAGGCCTGTTTGCCTCAAAATGTGATGGAAACTCCTGGAAATGAACCTCAAGACCAATGTTTTATGAACATTGCAGATATACTGGAGTTGACTCAAGAAACAGAGATATCACAAAGAAGGGACTATGTTAGTCTCTTTTGCCTTTGTGAATGATAGAAATACAGTTCTCGGATTCTTCTTTAGGAATAGGAGTTTTTCATGGCCAGAAAGTCTGGATCTATCCAGATGTCACCAGGACAACTCAGGAATGAAGAAGAAAATTCTTATGAGACCTGAGACAGTGACACGTGGAGCTCAATTTATATTATATTCATGTAAATGCATAGTGAAATTTCAAAATGCAAATTGTTTTTTTTTTTTTATTTTTTGAGCCATCAGTTACAGTCTTTTGGATGCGAACCCCTAAGACTCACTTAATGTAGATCAGCATTTAAATTAAGGTGTTGGTTTTGCTCCTTTTTTCTTTCTCTTATTGCATAGATTCTTTGCTCGATTATCTTTCTCTTGGATTCTCCCCTCTATTTCCTGTTAAGTGGGAGAGAGAGAAATTTGATTTTCCTAGCGTGTAGCAGATGGACTCAGAACAAATGGGTATAGTGTGCTCGTGCTAGCAGTTGGAGACGGATCTGACGTCAGCACGTAGTACATATACCCCTGCAGGAAGTGCAGAAGCTCAGTAATTTCAGTCTCCAAAGCAGTTTGGAGCTCCCTCACGCTCGCTGAGCGTTTTTCCAAATTCTAAATTCATAGAAGAATTCTACCTGAAGACGAGCCCCGCACTTCTGCGGTGATACCCTCGGGTCCCTCCCCCAGTTGGGTTTCCCGAGGTGATTTCCGTGGTCCCTCGGAGGTAGGAGCCTCGGTAGGGACCTAGCCCCCGAGTGAGAAGGGTGCGGCGTAGAGGCAGCCTCGGTCCCGATCCGTTCGCGGTGAGGACTTGGCCCCCAAGCGAGACTAGTTTGGGTGCGGCCTAGAGGCAGCGGGTGCACTTCCTTGAGCGCGGCGGTGACGGTAATCACCCTCTCCCCCCGCAGCCGGAGACCGCCCGGGTCGCAGCCGGGAAGCGCCGAAGATCAGGTAAGGCGTACATCTTTACTTGGTCTCCGAAGAGCGAGGATTAGCGGGGTCTGCCTACATGGTAGCCCGCTAAGGAGGTCGCCATTTTGCCTGCCTGCTCGCCGTCGCCATCTGCCCTGGTTTGCCGCCTCAATCTAGCATTCATACTAAGCGCACAGGCAGCGGGCGCGTATGTTAGGCGCCCGAAAGTAATTAGGCGCACATTGATAGGTGCACATTTGATAGGTGTGCACATGCATAGGCGCACATCTTCGCGCATATTACAAGGCGCATACTTTCGGCTGGGAGCTCACCGGAGCATAAAGATACAGACGTATGAAAGCCCATGCATCCGCAGAGCCGGCACCTCCAGAATCAGGCATAAGAGCTCTAGGCCTCTGCTCAGCATGCCACCTCAGAGCCACACAGAGCGAGGAAGCAGACTCCCTATGTGCCCAATGTGAGGAGGCCTTAGGAGTTCCAGGCCAGGGCCGGTACCAGCCCAGATTAATTGCCAGTTCCTCAGGGAACATCCTGGACCTAGCAGGCCGCGGTGAGCAGCCTAGAGACCTGGTGCCCCTAAGGCTAGAACCTGCTTCGCTCTCCTGGGTGGAATTATTCAAGGGGATTCACGCCTTTGTCAAGATGCAGTCTGATCCCCGAACGGACCCATACGTACCAGATGACCCTGCCCCTGGACCCTCAAGACCTAGGCACGGCCACCCTCCACCCGGAAGCCCCACTTATGGGGACTCAGATTACTCTGAGGAAGAAGGCGAGCTCCCCGAGGAGGGAAAACTTCCCTCGGATAGAGCCGTATCGAACCATGAGACGCTTCTTTCTTAAGGAGGATCTCCCAGACCTGGTCTCTCAATGCTTGTCGGAGCTGGCTATCCCGGGTCCAGGCACCCCAGGGGAACCTAGAATGAACCCCCTGCTAGAGGGCCTTCGTCAAACGGCTCACCATTTTCCCCTCCTACAAGCAGCACAGCAGCTAATTGATCTGGAGTGGAATGCGCCGGAGGCCTCATTCAAAGGGGGTCGGGCCTTGTCTAGCATGTACCCCCTGGACCCGGCAACCAAGGAGCTG
This sequence comes from Rhinatrema bivittatum, assembly GCF_901001135.1. NCBI lineage: Eukaryota > Metazoa > Chordata > Amphibia > Gymnophiona > Rhinatrematidae > Rhinatrema > Rhinatrema bivittatum. Next base: position 79,503,259 of record NC_042623.1, read on the forward strand.
CTGGTGTGCCCCAAGGTAGATGCCATAGTCTGCGCAATTGTGAAGCGCACCACCATTCCAGTGGAGGGAGGGGCGGCCCTCAATGATGCACATGACCGGCGCCTGGACGCCATTCTGAAACAAGCCTTTGAGGTGGCAGCCATGTCCCTACGAATTGCGACCTGCTGCACCGTGGTGACGTGTTCCTGTTTATCACAAGCCAGGAACAACACCCCGAGTGAAGAAATGGAATCAGCTCTCTCGTTCCTCACTGACGCTGCCTCCGACCTAGTCCGTACGGCAGCCAAGGGAGTGTCGTCCTCAGTGGCAGCCAGGAGACAGCTCTGGCTACGAAATTGGTCGGCCGACGACGACTCCTCCAAGACGCGCCTTACAAGAATGCCCTTTAAGGGATCCCTCCTGTTCGGCAGCGACCTCGAGAAACTGGCTAACAAATGGGGCGCCTCCCCATTACCCAGTCTACCAGAAGACAAGTCAAGGAGGAATCGGCACCCTTTTCCTAGGCCATCCAGAGGTAGAAGCTCTCACCGCTTCAACCCCTACAGGACTAGCGTCCAAGCACCTCGTTCTCAGACCAGGAACCAGTCCTTTCAGACCAGGCACAACAAGAGGGGAACCGGCTTGGGTTCGGGTCCCGGCCGCACCCCACAATGAGAATCAGCCGACACATCTGGGGGAGGAAGCCATAGGGGGCAGGCTAACCCTATTCTACTGCAGATGGGTCGAGATTACTTCGGACCAGTGGGTCCTCGCCAACATCCGAGAAGGGTATTACCTGGACTTCCTTCATCTCCCTCCGGACAAGTTTGTGGAATCTCCGTGTCCACCCCTCAAGAGGGCGGCACTGGAAGCTACCTTGTGGAGGCTCCTGTCCCTAAAAGCCATAATCCCAGTGCCTGCATGGGAGATAAATTCTGGGCATTACTCCATTTATTTCATCATACCCAAGAAGGGGGGCACCTTCAGACCCATCCTGGACCCCTCAAGTCAGTCAACCGGCACTTACAGGTCCCAGGATTTCGCATGGAAACTCTGCGGTCAGTCCGAAGCGCAATACAGCCAGGGGAGTATCTCACATCCCTGGATCTGTCAGAGGCCTACTTGCATATCCCAATCCATCGGGATCACCAGCACTACTTACACTTCAAAGTCCTGAAACACTTCCAGTTCCGGGCTTTACCCTTTGGGTTAGCCACCGCACCGTGGACCTTTACCAAGGTAATAGTAGTGGTGGCGGCGTCACTCAGGAAGGAAGGGATTCTCGTCCATCCCTACCTAGACGATTGGCTGATCAGGGAAAAGTCACCGGAGGAGAGCCTCCGGGCAACCAACAGAGTTATCTCTTCTGGAAAGCCTAGGATGGGTAGTCAACACAAAGAAGAGTTCCCTACAGCCTTCGCAGTCGCTGGAATACCTAGGAGTCCGATTCGACACCCAGGGAGACAGTCAGCCTAACCTCCAAGAGGAGATCAAAACTCCGGAATCGTTTACGGACTCTGCTGAGCACCACCCGGCCCACAGCTTGGGATTACCTACAGGTCCTCGGCCTAATGGCGTCCACTCTGGAAGTGGTACCATGGGCACGGGCTCATATGAGACAGTTACAACGCACCCTCCTATCTCGGTGGAGGCCACGATTACAGAACTACACCATGCATCTACCTCTACCGGTCAGAGTACAGAATCAGTTACAGTGGTGGCTGCAGTCCGGCCACACGAGCCAGAGGTCAAAAATGTCCTCCCCAACTTGGACCCTGCTCACTACAGAAGCCAGCCTGAGCAGCTGGGGAGCACACTGCGAAGAGCTAACCGCCCAGGGCGGTGGAACAGAGAAGAGTCGGGGTGGAACATCAACAGACTAGAGGCACGGGCAGTCAGGTTAGCCTGCCTGTGATTTGCCCACAGACTTCAAAACAAAGCAGTCAGAGTGGTGTCGGACATTGCCACCATGGTGGCATACATCAACCGACAGGGCGGAACCAGAAGCCGGCAGGTATCCTTAGAAATAGCCCCCCGGATGGCTTGGGCGGAAGCAAATCTCCGGGACATCTCCGCCGTCCACATCGCCGGGAAGGACAACACCACGGCAGACTTCCTCAGCAGAGAAAGCCTAAACCCGGGGGAATGGCAGCTGTCATCCACGGCCTTCCAGATGATTGTGGATCAGTGGGGGACTCCGGGCATGGACCTACTAGCGGACAGGTCCAACGCTCAAGTACCCAGATACTTCAGTTGCAGGCGAGATCCTCTATCCCACGGGATCGATTCCCTGGTACAGCCATGGCCTCGGGGATCCTGCTATATGCCTTTCCCCCATGGCCCCTGCTGGGCGCCATTATACACAAGATTCAGCGGCACAGAGGCCTAGTTCTTCTGGTGGCCCCGGACTGGCCAAGAAGACCCTGGTACGCAGACATGAGAAGACTACTGGCAGGGGATCCTCTACCCCTGCCCCCTCACAGGGACCTGCTGCGACAAGGTCCCATCCTTCACGAGGATCCAGCTCAATTCTCTCTTATGGTCTGGCCATTGAGAGGGCTCGACTGAAGAAAAGGGAATAGTCGGGGTCGGTGATAGATACACTCCTCCGAGCACGCAAGTTCTCCACATCACTAACTTATATAAGGATCTGGAGAGTATTTGAAGCCTGGTGCGAAACTCGCAGCACCAATCCACATGCCGCTAAAAATCCCCATCATTCTGGATTTCCTGCAAGATGGACTTCAGAAGGGTCTGTCCCTCAATTCAATCAAGGTTCAGGTGGCAGCGCTATCCTGCTACGGCCCCAGGAGTGACGGCAACAGCATTGCCACACACCCAGACGTTTCACGTTTCCTGAAAGGAGTCAAACACATTCGCCCGCCACTGAAATGGCCAGTGCCCCTGTGGAACCTCAACCTAGTTTTGCAATTCCTAGCGGGACCCGCCTTCAGACCCCTCAGAGACCTGTCCCTCCATTTGTTAACCTTGAAGATGGTGTTCTTGCTGGCCGTATGCTCAGCACGCTGCATATCAGAGCTACAAGCGCTGTCCTGCCGCGATCCGTTTCTCAGAATCACCCAGGGGCTATCCATCTTCGCACGGTTCCTTCCTTCTTACCCAAGGTAGTCTCACACTTCCACCTCAACCAAACCATATCCTTGTCAACCATGGAAGGTTTGAAGAAGTCAGAAGGTCGAATACTGCGTCATCTCGACATCGGCAGGCTGCTGTCCAGATACCTGGAAATGTCGGAAGCAGTACGAAAGACGGACCACCTGTTCGTCCTTCACAGCAGGAAGAGGCAAGGAGAAGCGGCCTCCCGGGCTACTATTGCTCGCTGGATCAAAGAAGTTATCAAGGCGGCCTACGTAGAAGCGGGAAAACCACCACCTCTACGAGTCAAGGCTCACTCTACCAGAGCACAAGCGGCCTCCTGGGCAGAAACTAGGATGCTGTCGCCTGCAGAGATATGTAAAGCGGCAACGTGGTCCTCCATCCATACCTTCTCCAGATTCTACCGTCTGGACGTCCAGTCCAGGGAGGACACAGCATTTGCAAGGGCAATCCTAAACGGACCTCTGGCAGCCTCCCACCCAGTCCGGGAGTAGCTTTTGTACATCCCATTTGTTCTGAGTCCATCTGCTACACGCTACGAAATGGAGAGATTACTTACCTGATAATCTCGTTTTCCTTAGTGTAGGCAGATGGACTCATCATCCCGCCCGGCTGCCGATGTACATGGGGATTCACCGATTCAAGGTAAGCCATGTTTTCTTACATAGGGCATTCACCCTGCCGGGTGTCGACGCCTTCCTGTTGAGAACACTGGCGGTCTCCAGCTACTATCAATCGGTCAGGTTAATCATGTTCAGTTAATCAATCGGTCAGTCACACATATATCCATAATGCTTTTGCAAGGAAGATTACTGAGCTTCTGCACTTCCTGCAGGGGTATATGTACTACGTGCTGACGTCAGATCAGTCTCCAACTGTTAGCACGAGCACACTATACCCATTTGTTCTGAGTCCATCTGCCTACACTAAGGAAAACGAGATTATCAGGTAAGTAATCTCTCCATTTCTTATTGTATTTTTTCTGTTTGATTTTTACATTGTTTCTCCCATGCTGGTACAATGGATTGTTATATTTGTGAAATGCATTAAAAAAAAAGACGGGTATTCCATGCTGCAGGGAAATCCATGAGTCATTGAGCCTTCCTTTTACACCCTGCCTTGAGAGCAATGGTGTTAATAGGCAACGCAGGGGAACGCAAAAACAGTTTGTTTTTTCAGCCATCGCCGAGAACAGGGTTCGGTGGGCATAGATGCTCTCATGTGTTCTTGGCCCATGGGGATTCTTCTGTATGCTTTCCTGCCCTGGCCCCTAATAGGTCGGCTTCTCCGCATAGAGCGGCACTCGGAAAGGGTGATTCTGGTGGCGCCAGAGTGGCCATTTCATCTGTGGTTCGTGGATCTGGTATGCTTGGCTCTAGAAGGTCCACTTCAGCTGGCTCATCTAACTCATCTCCTCCATCAGGGGCCCATGTTTTTGGATTGGGAGGATCGCTTCTCTCTCACGGCTTGGCTTTTGAGAGGCGGCGATTACGCTTGAGGGGTTATTCAGAACAGTCATTTCTACCCTCCTACAGGTGAGATGTCCAGCCACCTCTATGGCCTATGTGAGAGTTTGGAAGCTCTTTGAGATGTCGTCAGCGTTCCTGCGACCCTTTAGCGGTGCATGTTCCTCAGGTGCTTGACTTTCTGCAACAGGGCCTCGCTAAGGGCTTGGCGTTCAATTCCCTTCGTGTACAAGTTGCAGCTCTAGGTGCCTTGCAGGGAAACTTTGACGGCTGTTTGCTGGCAGTGCATCCAGATATTGCTCTGTTTCTTAAGGGGGTCAAACATTTGTGCCCTCCCATCCGTTCGGTGTGTCCAGATTGGAGTTTGAATTTAGTCGTGCGAATTCTATGTGGCGCTCCTTTCGAGCCTCTTCGTGGAGTTTCCTTGAAAGATCTGACTTTGAAAACGGTGTTTTTGGTGGCCGTTTGCTTGGCCCATCGGATCTGAGTTGCAGGCGCTGTCTTGTCGGGATTCTTTTCTTCAGATTTACGACGATCGGGTATAGTTATGTACGGTTCTGTCCTTTGTCCCTAAGGTGGTTTCAGCCTTTCACATCAATCAAACTACGGAGCTTCCTGGTCCCGGGAGTCTTCTCAGAACAGAGACCTTCATCTTTTGGATGTGCGGCACGCCTTATTGCATTATCTGAAGGTTACCAATGACTTCAGACGTTCTGATCATTTGTTCGTTCTCTTTGGTGGCCTCAAGAAGGGGGACAAAGCATCAAAGGCGACCATATCTCGGTGTATTAAGGAAGTCATTTGCACGACATACATAGCCCGAGGGCATCAGGTGCCTTTGGGTCACAGAGCTCATTCCACTAGGGCTCAGGCTACCTCCTGGGCAGAGTGTAAGTTACTGTTGCCTCGGGAGATCTGTAGGGCGGCGGTGTGGTCGTCTATTCACACTTTTATGAAACATTACTGATTGGACGTTAAGGCTTCTGATGAACCGTCCTTCGGGGAGAGTGCGCTTCGTGTGGGTCTTTCGGGTTCCCGCCCAATGTAGGGTGGTTTGGGTACATCCCACTTTTCTGGACTGATCTGGGTATGTTCAGGAAATGAAAATTGGTTCTTACCTGCTAATTTTCATTCCTGTAATACCACAGATCAGTCCAGAGGCCCATCCCTTTCTTCAGATACCGAAAAACTGTCTTGGTCAGAACCTGCTTAAGTTTTTTTTTTTATTGTTGAAGCTCCTTTTTTGCAGACATGATTCATGGAGCAGTTTTTAGCAGTTATTCGGTCTGGTTTTTGCCAGCAACGAAGTGGTAGTCCGGAAATTTGGTTGGGTGCTACCCTTCGTTATTTAGTTCTGTTAGCATGGGCATGAGTACAGGTCAGTACCGAGTGACTGCAGATGGTACTCTCGTTATGCAGCAGTACCCAAAGTTCTAATTGTTCTCTGACTCCACCTGCTGGTAGCAATACACAACCCACTTTTCTGGACTGATCTGTGGTATTACAGGAACGAAAATTAGCAGGTAAGAACCAATTTTCATGTACTGATGAATGCAAGAAAAGCATATACCATTTGAAAGTCAAACTCTTAGTGGTGTTTGGTTGTCCTCGGAAGGGGGAGGCAGCATCCAAAGCCTCCTTGGCCAGGTGGATCCAAGAAGTCTATTGTTTCAGCATGCATGCTTATGGGAAGCCAGGCCCGGCAGGACTACAAGCCCATTCTAACAGCACAAGTGCTATGGACTGAAGCATCCACTGTATCTTCAGATGAAATCTGCAGAACCACCACATGGTTGTCTCTGCATTCCCTCACAAGGTACGGTTTGAACTTGCAGCCAAAGGAGGACTTGGCCTTTTGGAATGGGAGTACAGAGGACAGTCTTGCCTTCCCACTCCAACATAGGAGTTACCAAAGCTTTCCCCGACACTGACGTCTTAAACCATTCCTTACACAAGATGATTTCAGAACAGTACTTCAACTACTCATCTTCTCCAACCTAGATTACTGTAATGCCCTACTCCTTGGACTACCTTTCACTACCATCCGTCCTCTCCAAATCTTACAGAACACAGCCGCCAGAATTCTGACTAGATCAAAAAAATATGAACGCATCACACCAACACTCATCTCATTACACTGGCTCCTAATAAAATACCGAATAGAATACAAAGTACTGACAACCCTGCATAAAATAATCATAGGACAACAAGACAATTGGCTAAGCAAATCTATCATAATACACACTCCAAAACGGAGCCTACACTCAATGAATAAAGGCCTCCTCAAAATCCCTCGCGCAAGAACCACTCACCTAAACACAACACGTGAGAGCCATATCCATCGCCAGCCCCACACTATGGAACTCAATACCAATTGGAATAAGAACTCAACCAAGCATTAAAATGTTCAAAAAGAGTTAAAAGCCTGGATGTTCACCAGAGCCTATGCAAATTCACTCAACCAACCAGCCTATGCTACATCACTTGATCTAGCAAAGAACTCAACAATGGATCACCCAACCGATCTCATTTAGTATATTTCACATCATATATAGATACTTTGAATTGTTAAACCCCCTGTCAAAGATCCAAATGTATATCTCATCCAACCTATACTCATGCCTCTCTCCCTCACTTATTAACCCAAGCCTATATGTAACAGTGTATGCAATACCTTTGCTGTATGTAATGAGCCTTACAAGTAATAACTATTATATGTAATCAACTTACACTACATGTTTTAATATTGTGATTATGTTTATACAACCTGTTGCATGATTATGTAAACCGTTCTGATGGCGAAACCGAATGACGGTATACAAAACATGTTAAATATGTAATGACTGATCTAGCAGAAAGGTAAAAAGTTAGATTGTGCTTACCTGATTGTTTTTTCTCAAGCCCTGCTAGTTTAGTCTAGATACTGCCCAGGAAGACACAGGGAGAGAAGAATCATTTGGACTACTGACATGAGTTAGCTTGATAGTCTCCTTGTTATGCTTTTTTCTGTTTTGTCTCATCTCACCTCTTGATTAGCTCAGCGTAGTCTTCAGAACCTTGAAATGTGTTCTTTGCAGCAGAGCATTAGGGAGATTTCTAGTGGTCACAGTGCTTTGGCAATAGGCTACTGGTATTGTTCGGAATCATACCTCCCTTATAGCCAAGAATGAGGTCATACAAGACGTGTGTTCTCTGTCTCCAGCGGTGGAGGAGGGGGGAAATACTATATGTAATGACTGTAGCAGGACTGAAAGAGAAAATTATCAGATATGTATAATTTAACATTCCTTGTCCTGACAGACCAGTCCAGACAAGTGTGATTTATCCCCCTACCAGCAGATGGAGGCAGAGAGCAAGCTGATCTGACTTGATATCCTTCCCTATATGTATAGGTACAGCAGGGAAGGCATCAATAGTTTTCTGCCTCCAGCAGATAGTAGTAGGTAATGTCTGGTGCAGCAGAAACCTGGAGGAAAGGTGGCTTCTGGGATAGCCTCAATGTCAGGCTGATTTCCCCAGTGGGAGCCTTGGCTAAGTCGGGGGCTCCTCCAGGGCAACAGTCAGGAGGATGACTGCTTTTCCTCCCCAAAGGCAGTCTAGGTAAGATCCTTGTATTTCTCTTTCCTGGCTAAAGGCACTGTTGTGCTCTGCACCTTTAAGAAGCTAGGAGAGGGAAAAAATGTAGGAAAAGAGGCACAGCCTGAGGCTAGCAGTGGTGACTTGGCCTGTTATGACCCGCCCCCTTCTAGAGTAGATATGGAATGTGGTCAGACGTGTCAGATGTGGCACTTCATGTGTGCCTAGTGTGGCAGTCATTTTGCAGGCACCATGATGGGACTGAGCTAAATACAGCATAAGCAGAGGAGAAGAGTGCAGGAAGAGCAGAGCTTCTGGAGCAACACTGCTTTCTTGAAGCAGTATTTCCTACCCTGTTGGAGCAGATGTAGCCACAAGACAAGCAAGATGCTCCTCCACAGTCTGAGCTATTGCTGGAAATCTCACAGGAAGGTGAGGATAATGGGCCTCAGAGGAGGAGCAGGATTTTACTTTAGAGTTTTTTAGTAAACAGAAAGCATTCTGCTAATTAAAGGAGATAAAAAGGCTAGAGGTTAATGTCATTATGGAAACAGCCCAGCAGACCAAGAAATAGACTGCACTCAGGACTGGAGTCAGTCCAAGAGGAAGGTTTCCTGTCAGGTAAAGAAAAGGGAGTCTCTTTAGAGAATTCCCAAGGAGAAGAGGTGGTAGAGATAGTAGCAGACTCCACAGTTAGATTATTCAGGTCTGAGTGAAGGAGTTCAATTTCGTGAACATCTGAAGAATGAAATAACTGAAAGCCTCTCGACTAACCATGCCAGCAGTGAAACGCACGGCCATTTTGGATGTACTAACATTTGCAACGCAAACGGCACATAATGCGTAGTGACGCAGTTACGCACTAACATTTAGTGTAACGTGACTCCATTTTGGAATAATAATTTGTATTGTATTAATACGAATGCCGCTATAAAATGTCTAACACGTCAATTAAATGACGAAACAATAGTCTGATTATAAGCTACACCTACTAGGGGACCACGCTAGCAAATGCTTGTTCAGCAGTTTGTAAATTGTTTGTTCAGCAGAAATTAGAACGCATGTGTGAAAGATAAGAACTGTAAGGTGTATAAAAGTTTGCTCCTAAGGGGGCGTGGCATGCAGTTGTACTAAGCCCTTGTCTTAGCTGCATCTTGCTGGCAATAAAAGTCTATCTTTACGGATCAGTTGTCTGGGCCTCCTTACTGACTTTTAGAGACGGTTACATGAGGAACTGAGGCTCCTAATCTCTAAGGTGACCTCTCTCAAATCGAATGAGGATTGGCCAAAGGAGGAAGGACCCAGAGGAGTTCCAATCCTCTCAGGAATTAAGAAACTGGCCAAGGTCTTCTCCCATCCATATAGTGATACTAGATATGCTAAGTGTAGAATGGGAATGTCCTGATGCAACATTCAAGGGCAGGAGAGCAATGGAAAAACTGTACTCCCTGAATTGGCAGGACCGCTTATTCTGAACCCCTGGGTAGATGCCACAGTGGCAGCAGTTACAAAAAGAACCACAATCCCAGTTGATGGAGGTGCCGCACTAAAGAATCCACAAGAAAGGAAGGTGGAGTCCAAACTCAAGTAGCCAGCTTATCACTCCAGACAGCGATCTGTGGAACAAGAGCAAATGGTTCAGTGGATGTAGCACTTCTAGCTCCATGGTGCTCGATGAGCGCAGGAACCAGAGGTCTTGCACACTTCAAAGCTCTTCGAGCTAAGAAAGTAGCTCCGCCTTTGTGACGTCACGGATGATGTCACCCACTATGCATAGCTAAATGCTCTGCTTATCTACGGAAAATACAACAAAACATAGCCAATACAAAATGCCACCGCATCACGACACCAAGCGGAATTTTGAATTTCACTTTCCTCCTTTGGAACAAAGTAAACAATATTTTCTTTCTTCTCTTGGCACTGGTACCATTGCTTCCAGATAAAGTAGTCTGTCGTTGCCTGTACAGTCTCCTTTTTTGAGTTTTGCATGTGGAAAGAACGAAGGCATCTCTTATTGGGACTTTCAGCTCCAAGGCATATACCCTTTGAATGACTTCTAGGACCCACTGCTCTCTAGTTATGCCTTGATCCCGACCATGATCAAGCCGCGTGCAGGGACTCTGGTAAAATGTCCCCACGGGCCAGAGGATGAGGCAAACATATGCCTCCTCCCCGGCAGATGATTGTTTGACCAAGTCGTCTCCGGGTAGGCAAACGCCCCAATCCGAGGCCCCTCGACGTACGCACTCTGCCTTGGAAGGCCGTGCGCCACATAGTGCGTCTGCATCCACGCATCGTGTCGACTGCTCCGCCGGCTATGATGCTTGTGCTGTTAAAACCGGCGTCGATGCCTTGTACGACACAATCGAAGCATGCATCGACTTCATTGAAGTAGATTTCTACGACGCATCTCAATCTATGACATGATTACCTCACAAAGCTAAGAAACCTTCTCCCCCACAACCGGAGAAGTCAGTCTCAGCACCTAAAATTCAAAATAAACCGGGAAAATCTGTCTCAAAGACAAAACATACTACAACTCCATCTGGAGCACCATATAAATCTTCTCTTCATCATTCTAAATCTTTTCCAGGAGATCACCACTCTCCTTTGTCAGTTTTATCGGATGTTATTATTGAGGACTCACAAAGGGGCTGGGAATCACCCCCAGATCGGGTTTCTCATCCTAAGCACTCCAAAAAGAGACAAAGGTCTCCTCATTCATCAGTCCCTAAGATGCCGTCTAAAAGCTCAAAGAAATCTACCAGAATACCTGACTAACCATGACATCAAACAGCTGAGGAGACAATGTCGCAAATCTCTACGCTGCTACATACGTTCTTTCAAGGTTTACCATCTGACCCTAATGTTTTACCACCAGATTCTCAGGTTCCTACATCACCGCAGGCTTCTTCTGATCCAACTCACGACCTGCCATCTCCACAACATCACACTCCCCTCTCTCTTCTGTTCATACGATCTCACCAGATCCTTCTTCTGTATCATCTCCTGGAGGTTCAATGGGTATTCCATCTGACCCCCCACAAGATCTTCCTCAACCAACTTCTCCACCGGGAGATTTAACTTATGCTAAATTCCTGGAAAAATTGGGTTTAGCCTTAAATATGGACTCTGAAACTTCCAGACCCAAGATCTGAGGTTATGGGGATTCTCCAAATACTAGATGTTCCAACTGAACCAACTGCTCTACCTCCTCACCAAATATTGGAGTGTCTTATGGATAAAGCTTGGGATACTCCACACCTTCTTCCATCCATTTCTAAGAAAATAGATTTAAAATATAGAATGCAAAAGGCCTTCTATTCAAACGTGCAGGTTCCTCACAATTCAATAGTAGTAGAATCGGCAATGAAGAGGGCCAAGAAAAACCGGCTATACTCGAATACACCTCCAGGGAAGGACAATAAACTCCTGGATGACTTTGCAAAAAAGATTTACCAAAATTCTATGCTTAATTCTAGAATTAACAATCAGTTTTACATCATACAATATTTATTCAGTTGTACTCAACAGCTGCAGCCCTTGCTAACTACCTCGCAAGTGGACGCTTCAATGCCTCAGCCTTTCCTAGACCTACAGGAAGGCTTGTGTCACTTGTTGCGGACAGCATATGGAGCATTTGACACCTCCGCAAGATCATCAGCTATTTCCTTTTCCACTAGACGTCTGGCATGGCTAAGGGCCAGCAATATTAGAGAAGATGTACATGACCGACTAACCAATTTACCTTGCAGACCAGACAATCTCTTTGGTGAAAAACTCAGATGGTTTCTCTCATTAAACAAAATATAGTGGTCCAGTCTTTAGAGACACCTCTAGATACGCCTTCAATATCTAAACGTTTCTTTGGTCAGTACAAAAGAGGATACTATCACAGACCATACCACTATCATCAACCCTACCAACCTAGTTATAGGCAACAGCCTTTCCAACCTCAGAGGAGACAATCCCAACTGCAAGGACAAAGACCAAGGCAAAGAACACCAAGACAACAAAAAACGCAACCCTTTCAACAAACGTCGAAACAGTCTTTCTAAATCATCTTGCCATAACAGTTCATGTGGAGGGGAGACTATCTTTATTTCATTCTCATTGGTCCAAAATCACCACAGACCGATGGATATTGAGCATAATATTTCAAGGGTACCAGCTACGTTTCAGCTCCTTCCCAACTCTTCCACATCTCATTACTTCCAAGACTCCTCAAAATCAAGTCCCTTCTCTCATGACTGAAATTGCAATCCAGCCAGTGCCTTCCTCTCAAAGGGAAAACAATTTCTACTCCCAATATTTCCTCATTCCCAAAAAATTGGGAAGCCTACGCCCTATTTTAGATCTTTGAGCTCTAAGCAAACACCTTGCAAGAGAAAGATTCACAATGACTTCTCTCAAAACCGTACTCCCAAGCGAATGGCTGGATGTGCTCGCTAGATCTAAAGGATGTGTACACTCACATACCAATCCACAAAGACTTTTGGCGTTACCTTTGCTTTCAGGTTCCGAATCATCACTACCAATACAAGGTACTCCCATTTGGTATCTCCTCTGCCCCGCGAGTCTTCACAAAATGTCTTGCTGTTGTTGTGGCACACTTACGCAAACAGGGAATAAACGCATTCCTTTACTTGGACGATTGGCTTCTTGTATCTCCCAATGCACAGCTCCTGAAACAGGTGGAATGCACACTCCTCTGTCTAGAAAGCTTGGGTTGGATAGTGAATTACGAAAAGTCTCAGCTCCATCCTTCGCAAACCATTCAGTTCATAGGAGCATTGATTCAAACTCCAATATCCAGAGCCTTTCTACCTCTGGACAGAATCAAGATCTTACAATCCCTTTCTCAGACTCTGTTATGTCAGACAGTAGTTCCAGCATGACAAATAATGATACTCTTGGGGCATATGGCGGCAGCAATTCATGTAGTCCAAAATACTCGTCTACACATAAGACGTCTCCAGTGGGGTCTAAAATCTCAATGGAACCAGCTGACACAGCAGATGTCTCACAAGGTACGTGTTACACACTCCATGAAAAAAGACATAAGATGGTGGCTCTGTCCGCCCGTTTTAAATGAAGGAAGTCCTTTTCAGCATCCCCCTCATCAGATAATTCTCACAACAGATGCTTCTACGAAGGGCTGGGGTGCCCATCTCTTGCATCTAGAGACTCAAGGTCTTTGGTCAAAAGCAGAACAAAGTCTCCAAATCTGCTGGAACTAAGAGCAATCAAGAACTCTTTGATTGCATTCCAGTCATGGTTACAAGAGAAATCAGTAATGATCCATACCGACAATCAGGTAGCGATGTTTTATATCAACAAATAAGGGGGATCCGGATTGTTGACTCTTTGCAAGGAAGCGGTTCAAATATGGGATTGGGCAGAGCGCAACAAGATCTTCTTACAGGCATCCTACCTTCCAGGTCTTGCGAACACGAGAGCAGACAGTCAGTTTTCCATCCCCAAGAATGGTCACTCAAGCAAACGGAAGCAGACAAGATTTTCGCAAACTGGGGTACTCCAGAGATAGACCTCTTTGCATTGGAAGACAATTGAAAGTTACAGAAGTTTTTTTTTTCTCTTCTTCCCAGCGCACACAGGACATTTTCCTGATTCCTTGGGAGAAAGGCCTTCTATACGCATTTCCTCCCATACCACTAATTTCACACACAGTCCAGAAATGTATTGCGGACAAAGTAGACATAATCCTAATAGCTCCAGCGTGGCTGAGACAACTGTGGTATCCTTATCTACTTCGTCTCTGTCACTCATCCAATACTTTTGCCAAAAGACCCTTTTCTCCTTTCTCAAGATGCAGGGAATGTAGTCCTCCCTTCATCTGACGGCATTGAGATTGAATGGCAGTTACTGAGTTCCCTGAAACTCTCTCCAGACATTTTGGAAGTCCTCATAGCATCACAAAAACCTTCCACCAGAAAAAGTTACGTCTTCAAATGGAATAGATACTCAAAATGGTGTGCCTATCAGAGGCTTGACCCTCTTTCCTGCCCTCCTGAGTTGCTGTTAACTTGTCTCCACAATTTATCCCGCTCAGGCCTGGCAGTAACTTCTATCAGAGTTCACCTTAGTGCTATTGCAGCTTATCATGTCACGGATAAGGGCTGCTCCATCTCTAACCATCCGTTGATTTCCAAATTCATGAAAGGCTTGCTTCGTCTGTACCCGCCTTTTAAAAAACCAGTAGTTCCATGGGATATTAACATAGTCCTCGAAGAGTTGATGAATCCACCCTTTGAACCCATGTCAACCTCTACACTTAAATTCTTAACTTGGAAAGTACTTTTCCTAGTGGCCATCACTTCTGCAAGAAGAATAAGTGAACTTCAGGCACTAATAGTCAATTTTCCATATCTTCAATTTTACCATGATAAAGTGGTCTTATGAACTCACCCTTCATTTCTACCGAAGGTAGTATCTGCTTTTCACTTAAACGAAACAATCTCCCTTCCGGTATTTTGCCCAAAACCACATTCTAACGATCGACAAGTCTCTTCATACCTTAGATTGTAAGAGAGCTGTAGCCTATTACAAGAACAAGACCGACTCACTCAGACATTCTTCTCAATTATTTGTCTCCTTCAATCCAAATAATCCGGGTCAATCAGTATCAAAGAGAGCGCTTTCAAAAACTGGTTTACCGCCTGTATCCAATACTGTTATTCTACAAAGGCAATATCTGACGGGTCCTGTGAAAGCTCATCAGATTAGAGCCACTGCAGCTTCTATAATACATATTCAAGGAGTGCCTATCCAGGACATTTGCAGCAACCTGGTCGTCTATTCATACATTTACATCACACTACTGCCTCGATCAGCAGTCTGCTTCAGATTCCTCCTTAGGATCTGCAATTCTAAAAACTTTTTCATAGTATTCATGGCTGTTCACCTTCGATAGGTTGGAAAAAAAAAATAAAATTCACTCAATTCATAGTTTTTCCTTACTGGCAATATCAGTTCGCAGCCTATGTGCTTGGACTCCCACTATGCATGGCTAAATGCCCTGCTTATCGACGGAAAAAAGCAAGTTTGCTTACCGTAAATGGTGTTTTCTGTAGATAGCAGGGAATTTAGCCATGCATTCCTATCCACCTCCCTGGACAGCCTTCCATCCTCACAATGCTTACACCAGCACTTAGCTTGGAAAACCAACTAACCAAGAGGAGCTCAAGGAGCGCGGGAACCCGAGGTCATGCGCACTTCAAAGCTCTTCGAGCTAAGAGTAGCTCAGCCTTCATGACATCACAGATGACATCACTCACTATGCATGGCTAAATTCCCTGCTATCTACAGAAAATACCGTTTACAGTAAGCAAACTTGCTTTCCTAGCGTGTAGCCAGATGGACTCAGAACAAGTGGGTAAAGTGTGCTCGTGCTAGCAGTTGGAGGCGGATCTGACGACAGCACGGGTACATATACCCCTACAAGAAGCGAGACAATTCAGTAATTTCCGTCTCCAAAGCAGTTTGGAGAGCCTGCACGCTCGCTGAGCATGTTTTCCAATACTACTTTCTACTTCAATATTCTACTTACTAAACTTCTACAGACAACGAGCCCCGCACTCCTGCGGTGATACCCTCGGGTCCCTCCCCCAGTTGAGTTTCCCGGGGTGATTTCCGTGATCCCTCGGAGGTCTACGCCTCGGTCCGGTGGCCGAATCGCGGCAGGGATCTAGCCCCCGAGTGAGAAGGGCTCGGGCGTGGCGGAGAGGCGCCTCGGTCCCGGCGTGGACTTAGAGGCAGCGGGTGCATTTCCTCAAGCGCGGTGGTGAAGGTATTTCCCCTCTCCCCCGCAGCCGGAGACTGCCCGGGTTCCAGCCGGGAAGCGCCGAGGATCAGGTAAGGCGTATATCTCTTACTTTTTGGTCTCCGAGGTACGAGGATCGGCGGCGTTGCCTGCATGCGGCACGCCGTGGAGGTCGCCATTTTGTTGGACTTGTTCAGGTATTGAGCGTCCAGGATAGGCGCCTGTTAAGCGCATATTATTGAGTGTATATTGCTGACCGCATATTGTATATTATTGAGCGTATATTGCTGACCGCATATTGTATATTAAGTGTCTATTGCTGACCGTATATTCTTGAGCACGTTTTTGTGTGCATATTATTGAGCGCATATTATTATTAAGCGCCGGCGTCCTGCATTCGCCAGCCGCGATGGAACATTTAAACACCCTGGCGTCTCCCGCGGCGGCGCCTCCTGATTCCGGCGTGAAAGCTCTCTGCCTCTGCTCAGCATGCCAGCTTAGAGCCACGCAGAGCGAGGAGCCAGACTCCCTTTGTGCCCAATGTGAGGAGGCAGTGGGAGCCTCGGGCCAGGACCAGTATCAACCGAGGTTTGTCGACAGTTCCCCAGGGGCCACCCCGGACTTAGCAGGCAGTCTCGAACAACCAGGGATCCCGGGGGACCTGGTACCCAGACGACTAGAGACCGCTTCCATTTCATGGGTGGATTTATTTAAGGGGATCCATGCCTTTGTACAGATGCAGTCAGCTTCCCGTCCAGGTCCTGCTGCCGCTCCAGCTGACCCTGCCCCTGGACCCTCTTGCCCTTATCGTGGGCACCCGCCTCTGGGCAGTCCAGCTCAGGCTGACCCTGATGTCTCGGAGGACGAGTCCGAACCCCCCGAGGAGGGGGAACTTCCCTCGGGGATAGAGCCATATCGAACTATGAGGCGGTTCTTTCCCAAGGAAGATCTCTCCGACCTGGTATCTCAGTGCCTGACTGAGTTGGCTATTCCAGGCCCCAGCACTATGGAGGCAGCTACGCAGAACCCCGTGCTGGAAGGTCTTTGTCCTACAGCCTGCCATTTTCCCTTCCTGCAAGCAGCACAACAACTGATAGATTTGGAGTGGGCTGCGCCAGCGGCCTCCTTCAAAGGGGGTTGGGCCCTGTCTGGCATGTACCCCCTGGACCCGACAATCAAGGATATGTTGGTGTGCCCTCAGGTGGACGCCTTTGTTAGCGCTGTGGTCAAGCGCACTACTATTCCAGTTGAAGGGGGGGCGGCTCTCAAGGAGGCTCACGACCGGTGACTAGACGCCATCCTGAAACAGACCTTTGAGGTGGCAGCTCTATCTTTGCGGATTGCAACCTGCTGCACAGTGGTGACACGTTCCTGTTTGTCACAGGTCAGGAACAATGCTTCGGCAGCGGACATGGAGTCCGCTCTCTCGTTTCTCACGGATGCTGCATCCGACTAGTCCGTACAACAGCTAAAGGGGGTCTCATCCTCAGTAGCAGCCAGGAGGCAGCTCTGGATACGGAATTGGTCAGCCGATGCTCCTTCTAAGACACGCCTCACCAGAATGCCCTTTAAGGGCTCCCTCCTGTTTGGCAGAGACCTTGATAAACTGGCCAGCACATGGGGCGCTTCTCCAGTACCTCGACTGCCGGAAGACAGGTTCAAAAGGAACCAGCGTACCTTTCCAAGGCCATCTAGAGGCAGAAGCTCCCAACGCTTCATTCCCTATAGGACTCGCTACCAGGCACCTCGTCCTCAGGCCAGGAACCAGACCTTTCGGACCAAGCAGCACAAGAGGGGAGCCAGCGCGGGTTCAGGTCCCGGCCGCGCCTCCCAATGAGAATCAGCCAATCCATCTGGGGGACGGAGCCATAGGGGGCAGGTTAACCCTCTTCTACCCCAGATGGGTCGAGAGAACTTCGGACCAGTGGGTCCTCTCCATCATCCGAGAGGGCTATTATCTGGACTTCCATCGCCTCCCTCCAGACAGGTTTGTGGAGTCTCCGTGTACAAGCCACAAGAAGGCGGCATTAGAAGTTACCCTGGCGAGGCTCCTGTCCTTGAAAGCCATAACCCCAGTACCTGCATGGGAAATGGATTCTGGGCACTCTTCCATTTATTTCATGGTACCCAAGAAAGAGGGCACTTTCCGGCCCATATTAGATCTCAAGTCAGTCAACTGATACTTAAGGGTCCCGAGGTTTCGCATGGAAACTCTGCGCTCAGTCAAGACTGCAGTACAGCCAGGGGAGTTCCTCATGGCCTTAGACTTGTCAGAAGCCTACCTGCATATCCCGATCCATCAGGATCATCAGCGCTACCTACGCTTCAAGGTTCTGGGACGACACTTCCAATTCCGGGCTTTGCCCTTCGGGTTAGCCACAGCGCCGCGGACCTTCTCCAAGGTGATCGTAGTGGTAGCAGCAGCGTTCAGACGGGAAGGAATCCTTGTCCATCCCTACCTAGACGATTGGCTGATCAGGGCGAAATCACGAGAGGAGAGCCATCTGGCAACCAACAGAGTGATCGCTCTTCTGGAAAGCCTGGGATGGGTAGTCAACCTAAACAAGAGCTGCCTACAGCCTTCCCAATCACTGGAATACCTGGGAGTCCAGTTCGACACCCAGGCAGACAGTCAGTCTCACTACCAAGAGGAGGTTAAAACTCCAGACGCGTCTACGGTCCTTGATGGGAGCCAGTCGGCCCATAGCTTGGGATTATCTGCAGGTTCTCGGTCTCATGGCATTCACCCTGGAAGTGGTACCCTGGGCAAGGGCCCATATGAGACCTCTACAACGCTCCCTGCTCTCTCGATGGAGCCCCCGCTTCCGAAATTACTCCATGCATCTACCTCTACCAGCCAGAGTGCGGACTCAGCTACGGTGGTGGTTGCAGTCCAACCACACGAGCAGGGGGTCGAAGATGTCCTCCTCCATGTGGATTCTGCTCACCACAGATGCCAGCCTGAGCGGATGGGGAGCACACTGCGAAGAGCTCACCGCCCAAGGGTGGTGGAACATCAACAGTCTAGAGGCACGGGCAGGCCGGTTAGCCTGCCTGCAATTTGCCCACAGGTTGAGGAACAGAGCAGTCAGAGTGATGTCAGACAATGCCACCACGGTGGCATACATCAACCGACAGGGCGGAACCAGAAGTCAATAGGTGTCCCTAGAGAGAGCCCCGCTGATGGCTTGGGCAGAGGCGAATCTTCAGGACATCTCCGCCATCCACATTGCCGGAAGGGACAACACCACGGCAGACTTCCTCAGCAGAGAAAGCCTAAATCCGGGGGAATGGCAGCTGTCGCCCACAGCCTTCCAGATGATTGTGGATCACTGGGGGATTCCGGACATGGACTTATTAGCGGACAGGTCCAATGCTCAAGTACCCAGGTACTTCAGCCGCAAGCGAGATCCGTTCTCTCACGGGATCGACGCCCTGGTTCAGCCATGGCCTCCAGGGACCCTGCTATACGCTTTTCCTCCGTGGCCCCTGCTGGGCACCCTTATCCACAAGATTCAGAAGCACCGGGGCCTAGTTCTTCTAGTGGCACCAGACTGGCCAAGAAGACCCTGGTACGCGGACATGAGAAGACTACTGGCAGGGGAGCCCCTTCCCCTGCCTCCGCTCAGGGACCTGTTACGTCAAGGTCCCATCCTTCATGAGGATCCAGCTCAATTCTCTCTTAACAGTCTGGCCATTGAGAGGGCTAGACTGAAGAAAAGAGGTTACTCAGAGCCGGTGATAGATACACTCCGACGAGCTCGCAAGTTCTCCACATCCTCACCTACGTAAGGATCTGGAGAGTATTTGAAGCCTGGTGCGACACTCACTGCACCAATCCACATGCGACCACAATCCCTATTGTTCTGGATTTCCTGCAGGATGGACTTCAGAAGGGTCTCTCCCTAAGCTCCATCAAGGTTCAGTTGGCTGCATTGTCTTGCTATGGTCCCAGGAGGGATGGCAAGACCATTGCCACGATGTTTCTCGCTTCCTGAAAGGAGTGAAGCACATTCGTCTGCCACTGAAGTGGCCAGTGCCTCTGTGGAACCTCAACATAGCTTTGGATTTCCTCGCGGGATCCACCTTCAGACCCCTTCGGGGCCTGTCTCTCTGTTCTCTCACTTTGAAGATGGTGTTCTTGCTGGCTGTATGTTCAGCACGCCGCATTTCGGAACTACAAGCGCTGTCTTGCCGTGATCCCTTCCTCAGGATCACTCCTGAGGCTATCCATCTTCGCACGGTTCCATCCTTTTTGCCTAAGGTAGTCTCACAATTTCACCTCAACCAGACCATATCCTTGCCAACCACGGCAGGTTTGAAGAAATCTGAAGAAGGGCGTTTGCTATGCCATCTCGACATCGGCAGATTGCTGCCCAGATATCTGGAAATGACAGAAACAGTACGAAAGACTGGCCATTTGTTCGTCCTTCACAGCGGGAAGAAACAAGGAGAAGCGGCCTCTCGGCCCACCATCGCCCGCTGGATTAAAGAAGTTATCAGAGCGGCCTATGTAGAGGCCGGGAAGTCACCGCCTCTACAAGTCAAGGCTCATTCTACCAGGGCCCAAGCAGCATCTTGGGCGGAATCTAGGATGCTGTCGCCTGTAGAAATATGTAAAGCGGCGACATGGTCCTCCCTCCATACCTTCTCCAGGTTTTACCGTCTGGATGTCCAGGCCAGGGAGGACACAGCACTTGCGAAGGCGGTCTTACACGGTCCTCAGGCAGCCTCCCGCCCAGTCCGGGAGTAAAGCTTTTGTACATCCCACTTGTTCTGAGTCCATCTGGCTACATGACAAGAAATGGTGAGATTACTTACCTGATCTCGTTTTCCTTAGTGTAGACAGATGGACTCAGCATCCCGCCCAGCTGCCTGTATACATTGGTTTCACCGATTCAAGGTAAGCCTTATCACTTCTTACATGAGTGCGTCCACCCTGCCAGGTGTCGACGCCTTCCGGTTGGGAATGCTGGCGGTCTCCAGCTACTATCAATTGGTCAGGGGAATCCTGTTTTCACTATTTCTTTGATCGTCAGTACACATATATCCATAACAGCTTTTGCAAGGAAGATTACTGAAGTGCTTCACTTCCTGTGGGGGTATATGTACCCATGCTGACGTCAGATCCGTCTCCAACTGCTAGCACGAGCACACTATACCCACTTGTTCTGAGTCCATCTGTCTACACTAAGGAAAACGAGATTATCAGGTAAGTAATCTCACCATTTTACAGTAGTATTTCACTCGTAGATCAGCAGAAGAAAACCAGCTTGATTTCTATAAGTGCCAGTATTGAAGTCTATTAATAGCAATTTTAAACAGGAAACAGTCTATTTTAAAAGCAGCACGCGTGCTGGATACATTGATTTTATAACTTGAGCATGCATGTGGGTGGGAATTTTCACAAAATACATGCGGCGACGCAATTGGGACTCCTCCAGTTCCCTCCCAGTCCTCTCCAATTAGAGCGGACTGGGAGGGAACTTATCTACCCCCTACCTAACATTCTTTCCTCTTCCCCTCTCCCCACCCCTTAAACACAACCTAACTATCCCCCCAAGTTTTTATTTTGTTACTTGCTGCTCCTCTGGAACAGAAGTAATCTCCACGCGCTGGCCTGCTGCTAGCATGCACTTCCCCAGGTCCGCATCATATGGCGCAATCTGGCCCGCCCCTTTCTTTGGGCCCAGCACTTCTGCGCATAACGGGGGTTATGCGTGTGGCCGGGCCCTGTGCACGGTGCACACAAGGCCCAGCCACTCGCTTAACCCTCGTGATTTAAATTCATGGTCCTTTTAAAATCGGGCCGCAAGTGAGAAAGCAATTTTGAGTTCCAGGGGAGCCTAACATTTCAACTTGGGCAAAAGACTACGGACACCTTCCCTGCTATACCAGAATATGTAGGGAGGGATGTCTTGTCAGAACATCCTCCTCTGGCTTCCATCTGCTGGTAGGGGAGACAAATACCACTTGTCTGGACTAGTCTGTCAGGACTCAAAGAAAGACAATTAGCAGATGATAACCTAACTGAACCATATGTCTCCAGTTCTTGAACAGCTGTTTCCCTGTACATACCCAGATCAGTCCAGACCATGGGTTGAGCCTCCTGTCCAGCAGATGGAGACAGACAAAAACTGAAAGGGTATCCTGTATCAGGACAGAGCCTTCAGTATTTGTCTCCAGCAGATGCAGGCAGCTGAACCTGCGGCTCCCTTCCTTACAGTTTCTTGGATACCTCACTATCATAACTTTAAGGCATCTACTAGAAGAATGTGGATATATCTGCAAGAGCAATTTTATATACAAAGTTTTGAATTGTTCAATTTATCAGTTCTTTATTGCTTGCTTGATCTTATACTGGTTATCTTTATCTGCTTTGACAATGTTTATACTGAAGGGATGCAGAGTAGGCTCTGTCCTGATATAGGACACCCTTTCAGTTTTTGTCTGCTCCATCTGCTGCACAGGAGGTTCAGCCCACGGTGTGGACTGATCCGTGGTACTACAGGAACGAAAATTAGCAGGTAAGAACCAATTTTCCTATTGGCTCCTTGCTCAGTTTCAGATAACTTAAGATCTTTTGCCTTGTTTTTAAGTCCCTAAGGGATATGGGCCCTAGGTAGGTACCTGAAGGGCCTATGGCTTATTCCCTCATGAGACCACAGATGATCTCAGACTTTTGTTCACTGAGACTTTCTGCAACAGGATCATCTGGTTAGTACTGGGCACAGTGCTTTCTTTTGTATTGCCCCCTTATGGAATTGGCTATCCACTGAGGCGCATACTTAATCTTTTAGAAGCTGGTCAAAACTTGCCTTTTTGAGCAAGCTTTTAACTGATTGTTATCTATTTTTCTTTTCAGTAATTTGTACTGTATTGATCTAGTTTATTGGATTGTGAGATTTCTGTTTTTGGTTATTTTGTTTTAGTATAATTTTGTACTTAGGCTGTTTTATTGCTTGTGTTTTTTGTTAATTACTGCCTCTCTGACTCCTCTTGTAAATGGTTAAGGAAATGTTATTTATAAAATGTCTGCTGATATCCTGATGTTCTGACTGTGGGGTCCTGAGGGCAGATTTAGGAAGCCTTGGTTTAGAGCAACTTGAATGTATGGGACAGTGTTGCCCAGTACTGCTTCTTATCTTTATACGACAGGTTAGTATTACTATACTGTATGGGAGAAGTGGTGTGATAGATGACAGCATATTTTTCACTCTGGACTCCTTGCGGCTTCCCGTTGGTTACTATCCCTGCAGAGGTGATGTGGTCAGTGCAGTGGTAATTGAGAGCAGCCAATCGTGCTATATCTGGCGGGCACTGTGCATGACTCCCCTGGACAGGAACAGGTAAGTAAAGTTTTTCCTCTATCCCTTCCTTGCTAGAAGTGCACTCTGTCGATTTTCACTCTTCTGTCATCTGTACCTGTTTTTGGTGCCAGCTGAAAGTTTTTAGAATCTGCTTAAAGTATTTCCACAGTTTCTCTTTGCATGACTTGTACAGTGCACCCAGAGCAACACATGCATGCTTATCTAGGATGGGTAATCTTCACAGAAATGGTTCACATGAAACCTGTATCCTGAAACAATTTTGTGATGTAGTAGGCACCTACTTAGGGTGGCAAACTGCCTGGTTTTGGACTGAACAGACGGTTTTTTAAACTAATTGTACAATGTCCAGCTACAAAGGTAACAGGACACTGTAATATCCGGTCTGCTACATGGACCTATGCCTTACCGAGCATTCAGAAGGAGAGGGGATAATTGGTAGACTCCAACCCGCCCAATCAAATTGGCCAAAGGAAGAAGACACCTGTCACGCAACATTCCTGCCAATCATTTCACTCCCCTTGGGTGAGGGGCAGATGCATCAGCCATGGTGCTGTGCAGACCAGGACTAGAATTCATGTGTCTGACTGGTGAGATTAATAGAGCTAGGATGCCATGGAGGAACAACTGCAGGCAGGCTGTGAAGACAGTGTAATGGTGCATCGGACTTGTACTCAGTTTCTGTCTTGGCACTGGGTGCAAGTGAATTTAATATGAGAGGGGGGGAGAGAGAGCACATGTGCTTGTCTGTGTTTGAGAGAGAATGTATATATGTGAGTGAGACAACATGAATAGCAGGAACTGGTTGATACTTAGTATGAATGAGGTTGAAGGGCATTGGGAGCAAATTTATGCAAATGAGGGGGACCCTCCCTCTCCAGTGAGCAGTCCAAGTCTGTGGAAAAGTTGGCAGGTCAATCCTTTCAATAGAAGGGGTAGTCTGTTCTGGTCCTGGAGTGCCACACAAGGTCTGGATTTCGGGATATCCTCAATGAATATGCATGAGGTAAATTTGCATGCAGTGCCTTCCATTGTATGCAAATATCTCATGCATATTCATTATGGATATCCTGAAGACCAGTGTGTGTGTGTGACACTTAGGACCAGACTTAATCAAGTAAGCCTCAGTACAGATTTCAGTATGTAAATTTGGTGACTTATTTGGTTATGTAAATTTCATCTTACAATAAACTTGGCATCTAGGCTGTCAGAATATTAGGGGGGAGGCAAGCATGGGTGAAAGTTACTGCAGAATTGCTCATATTGTGGTCAAGCTGCTGATCATTCTAGGGGATTTCTTAATGTTCTTAGCAATGAGACCAATGATCCTTGAATAAGAGTTCCTGTGAGCTGCAGTCCATAGTCTAGCCTCCCATTTAGATTAAAGCATACATTTGTAGACATTCAACTGAGAAAATGTAAAAGTTTGCTTTATAAGTGATTGTGTGAGAAAGAGGCAGCTGTTGTGTTGCATCATATCTGTTTGGTCATGGCCAGTTAACACTGATATTAACCAGAGGCTGTGGTGGAAGGGCTGAGCAGCAGAGAAAAGGATAGAAAAGATTATGCCAATAGCAATAGCCCTTAAACGTTTGCTACTGAACCATGGCATCCACACCCCAGTAGTCACATCCTAAAATTCTTTTAACCTCCACAATTGAGCATGAACTATTTTTTGTTCAGTGCTTCATAAAAAAATTTTATTTCAAAAAGGCCATGCCAGGGCCTTATAGAGCAATACTTGCCTTCGTAGCCTCAAGAGTGCCAGCACTATTACTTTTTTCTTCCTACAGAAATCCACTGCAAGAAATGGACCAGAAACAACTGAAACTTAAGTTTCTGTGCCTTTGATGTTACCTGGTGTATAATACTGACCCTTTCATTGTTTTAGCAGTCAATGGTGGTGTGGTGCCAACCTATCCCAATGGCACCAGTCACCACCATAGAAGCTCTTCTGGGTTCCCCCTTGAAGCTCAAACTCTTTAAAGAGCAAACAAAGCTGCTTTCTCCTCAAACCACCTGTGCTGCCTGGTCATTTTGCTTCTCATTCTTTGGAAGTAATATGATGAAAGACATGTTTTGTTTTCCAGGTTCTCGTCTTCTGATGGGGAGACCTCCATTGAGAGAGGGCTGGCTCTTCTACTGCAGAACAAAGGAGGGCTGGAAGTATCAAGTATGACCAACTTTGGAATGGTTAAGCAAGGAGAGATAAAAACCTTGAGCATCTGCATAGAGTATGTTTCATAAGTTAAGGGAAAATGTCTTCGTGCTTAGCACACATGACACTTGAAATTTCTGTGTTGACACTACAAGAGGGAAATCCTCGAATAGTCTTACTTTTGCTGATGTGTCTCAATCCTGTCTTTGAGCAGACGCCTATAAAGGGGAGGGAGGATGGGTGACTGGAGGAGGATACTTCTTTTGAGGCTGATTGTGGTCTTGTTTGGGCTGTATTTGCATTGGAGACCTAACAGTGAAGGGATTTGTATTGCTGTACTAAACTAGTCTGTTTCCTAACCAACCATCTCTAAAAATTTTGGGATCCATTTTTGTTATTTCTGTATATTTAATTGTTAGGGCCCTGAAATGTCATTACCATAACAGAATATTGATTTTGTTTTGAAAATGGTTAAATTGGGAGTGGGAAGGAAAGTTCCCTGTACATACCCAGATTAGGCGAGACTACTGGGTTTTGCCTCCCTGCCAGCAGATGGAGACAGAGAAAGTTTCATTGACACTGTACATAAGTGTGCCACCTGCAGTCTCTCAGTATTTCAGTCTCCAGTAGATGGTGTAAAACAGTCAGTCTACAGAGGATAAAAAAAAGAGAACAAAGAAATAGTTAGAAGAATCTGTGCAGCAGCGGAGTTCTGGAGGGAGCTACTTTAGCAGCTCAGGGAGTTCAGCGATGGGGTTTTTCAGCATCTTTGCCTGCAGAGGAGAGCAGGTGTTAGCTCAGTGGTGCTGACAAACTGTTCCCATGCTTGCCATTGAAGTACTAGTGGTGCCGCGGATATGGGAGGAACCACGTATACGTGCTGCAAAAGTGTCATGATGTGGGGGGTCAGTGAGCATGGCAGCACTGTGGTAGAACAAGTCTCATGGGTGACTGGATCTAGCGCTGAGGCTTTCCCCATCAGTGCGGAAACGGCATCCATTTTAGATTCCCTAGCAGCGTCTACAGGAGAGGCAGGGGAATCCCCCCCCCCCCTCAACTATCTCTGGCAGTTCCCTATCCTGCAGCGATACAGAGAGGTTTTACACTGAGGAGGTGTCTCTGGTACTGGTAAAGGTCATCTGTCAGTTTTAAGTAAGAGAAGGTTATGCCAAACTTATGACTCTCAGAAGACTTAAACCACTACTAACACCAAATGACTTCCGGTCAGTACTACAAGCATTCATTTTTTCAAGCACTGATTACTGTAATGCCCTTCTACTAGGATTACCCCACACCACGATAAGACCACTACAGGTATTACAAAACACAGCTGCAAGAATTTTAACCCGTAAAAGAGACCATATCACCAAAACCCTAATTGAACTACACTGGCTACCCATTGATCAAATAATTCAATACAAGACTCTATGCACCATACATAAATTATACACGACGAAAAGGCAGAATGGCTGAACACAGCCCTTCACTTACACGTCCCTAATAGAAACTTGAGATCAGCAAAGCCCTATTAACTATTCCCTCAGTAAAAACAGCCAGACTAACTCAAGTAAGGGATAGGGCCCTATCCCTGGCAGGACCTATAATATGGAACACAATGCCTTTAGAAATCAGAACACAGAGACATCAAAGCATTCAAAAAAAGTTTAAAAACATGGCTATTTAAGCAAGCATACCACATAACTGTTTACAAAATATGCAATTAGCATACAATCAAATGGAGTTAACATGGTAGTTGGGAACAGTAGCGTATTGTGAACAGTAAACAATTTTTTCTTAGTAGTTGAATAACAGAATAGTGAGGAGAACATTTCAATGAACTTAATGAATCAAGTGAGAGAGCAGGGAGGGGTGAAAAAGGAGGGTACATCAGGAGAGCATGAAGAGGAGGATTATGCTTGCGAGTTCTGTTGAGTGCTGGGATGATCAGGTGTCAGAATAGAGTTTGCGGAATAAAAATGTTTTTAGGTCTTTTTTTTAAATGTTTTCAGGATGTGCTGGGTCCTCAGTTCTTTGGGTAGGGTGTTCCAAATTTTGGGGGAGGCAATGGAAAATGCTCTTTCTCGTGTAGTTGAAAGATGAGCGGCTCTTAAGGTGGGGATGTTTAAGAATCCTGCGTTGTTAGAGCGTAGGTTTCTTTGTGGGTTTTGGGGGGTTATGTTTAAGATCATCATTTAGGATTTTATATGAATGATGGTCATTGATTTGTAGGTAATTCGTGCAGAAATAGGTAGCCAGTGAAGAGGATAAAATGGGTGTTGTGTGTTCGTTTCTTTTTTTTCCTGTAAGGATTCTGGCAGCTGAATTCTGCAGCATTTGGAGCGGTTTGAGGGATGATGAAGGGATTCCAATAAGTAATGAGTTGCAGTAATCGAAGGTGGAGAAAATAAGCAGCTGCAGGACTGTTCTGAAGTCAGAAGGGTTGAGAAATGGCTTTATATGTCTTAGGGTTAGTAGCTTGTGGTATCCTTCTTTCGTTTTATTTACTATGTGGGATTTGAAAGAGATCAGCATCGATGGTAACTCCAAGGTTCCTGGTATGGGTAGTAGGGATTATCGTTATCATTTGTTTATCTAGTATTGTCAGGGGTGGCGGAGTTGGATTGGGTTTTTTATCCATGAGTATGATTTCAGTTTTGTCAAAGTTGATTATGAGTTTCAGGGAGTTTAGTAGATGCTTGATTGAGATAAGTATATCTGAGGTTTTTTTGTATGCGTCTTCAATTGAGTTTTGTATGGGAATTAGAAGGTGAATGTCATCAGCGTGGAGGAAATGTGAGATTCCATGATCTTTTAGTAGTTGGCAGATGGGTAGGAGGTATATGTTGAAGAGGGTAGCAGATAAGGCTGAACCTTGGTGAACTCCAGTTTTGAGGTCAATCAATTTTGATGGGGTGTTGTTGATCACTACTTGGTATGTATGTTCAGAGAGGTAGGACGAGAACCATTGTAATGTAGTACCAGAAAGAACGACTGTCAAATATTGGCCTAACAGTATATTGTGGTTTACTGTGTCGAAAGCGGCTGAGAGGTCAAGGAGTATGAGTAGGTATTTTTCACCTTTGTCAAATCCTTATGTGCCTTATTGTGAACCGTTGTGCTGGCAACTAGCTTAACGACAGTATAGAAAATATTTTAAATAATTTGCTTATGTGCAAAGCTTGTTTAGCAGAACAAGCAGTGGGAGATGCTGGTTCTCGACCCCAGTCTCCATGGATTCTTGGCCAGTCAAGGGGCCTGAGCTGTTGAGAAGCTCTTCAGGCCTTCAATGATTTTCGGTGCTAGATGTTGAATGGATCCGGGCCTAAACGTGCTGAAGGTACATGCAGGCTTTGCTTAGCTATATGGTAGGCCGCGACAGCTGTTCTCTTCCTGCGTGCTTAGGCGTGTGTGCACATTTTCGCCGCGTGGCAGTTGCATGCGCAGGGACCTGTGCACATAAGGCCATGGTCTAGATTTGAGCACGTACTTCTGCAACCTAGACTTGAGCGTATATTTGCACAGGTAGTTGAGCATGTATGTGCGCAGGTACTTATGTGTGTACGACAGTGACCTAGTCTTGAGTGCCTATTTGCACGCATCCTGGAGGGGGTGTGCGTTTCTCACAGGACAAGCAGGATGGTAGTCCTCACATATGGGTGACATCACAGGATGGAGCCCAAATCACGGAACACTTTTGTCAAAGTTTCTAGAACTTTGGCCCCTACTGGGCACTAACCCTGCAGCCAGCAGAGGTCCCTCTTCAGTCTTTTTTTTTCCACGCAGCAGTAGCCACGTGGTTAAGGAGCTCTGCAAGGATTCCTGACAGGAATTTTCCTCATGGAATTATTTAAAGTTAAAATGCCCCACAGGGGTCCCTCTGTTAACTTTTTTCAGTCCGCGGTACTCCGGTAAGTTTTTACCTGTTTTCCGTCGATAACCGTCTAGTTTGGCCCTCATGGCCTACTGGCCATCGACTGTGCCGCGGCTCGATTTTTCTATGGCCATGGCGTCTGGGTTCCGTCTGTGTCCGGACTGTACTCGTACCATGTCCATTACAGACCCGCATAAAGTCTGTGTCATGTGTCTTGGACGAGAGCACAATGTCTTGACCTGCACCAAATGTGCCCTAATGACACCAAAAGGTCGCAAGGCCAGAATGGAGAAGATGGGACTTCTCGTCTGTGCTCAAACCCCGACTCCATCCATTGCATCGACATCATCTGAACCGGCACCGTCAATGTTGCGTCAGCATCGACCACCGACCGATCACCGCCCGGCCTCGAGCACTTCCCGGCCTTAGACACCCTCTTCTCCCCCTCAGGACCGAGGGGATCGTAAGGAGAAACATCGCCATCGGCACCGAAAGTCTCAGAACATTGAGGCATGGAAGCCATTGACCTTGCCATCATGCGAGCTGCCGCCGAAGAAACCCTGTCCAGAAAAGGCACCGACCTTTTCGGCGACTGAGTCAGAGGCAATCCTCACCCGACAGGGAGTCGGGAGCCGTGACTCCGCCTCTAATGGTGGTCCCTCCGGCTGTGCCTCTGCCTCCTTCTGTTCCAGAGCCGGGGCTGCTTGCTCCAGGTCTCCGAAAAGAACTGGACCGGATGGTTCAGGAGGCCATCGACAAGGTGATGCATCAACTCCAGGTTCCTCCGGCACAGATATCGGTACAGATAGTGGAACTGAGCACGACCCGATTCCAGCAGCATTGGCACCGCTGCTATCGAGGATGGAAGCGCTTATTGTCTCTTTTCCACCGGTAGACCCTGGGTCACCGATGGCTCCGGTGCCCTCCCCGCTGACTTTATCATCGGGAGGAGAAACACCATTCTGCATCCCTCCATCGGGAGTTCTGCCTCAGCCATCGAGATCGATACCGATACCTCAATCGAGCCATCCACTGATGCATGCCCTCACCAGGCCCTTCATTGCCTTCATCGGTGCCTCCAGTTATTCCTCAGATGTCTTTGGAGCCTAAACCATGACCTTCCGGTATCCAATTACCCCGTCCCTCTATGGCTCCTAGACAGGTGCTGATCCTTATGATACCTGGACTGATGATTCTTCACCAGACACCGATTTGCCTTCACCACCTTCACCCACGGAAAGTAAGAAGCGTTCTCCTCCAGAGGACCTTTCTTTCATAAATTTTGTGAAGGAAATGTCTGAATTGGTCCCCTTTCAGTTCCTGACTGAATAGAACGACAGACATCAAATGATGGAGTTGCTTCAATTCCTGGACGTGCCCAAGGAAATCACCTCCATCCCAATCCATCAAGTTCTTCTTGACCTTCTCAAAAAGAACTGGGAACATCCTGGCTCCATTGCACCAGTCCACAGAAAAAACTGACTCTACCTATTTAGTACAGTCAGCTCCAGGCTTTCAAAAGCCTCAGTTGGATCACCAGTCTGTGGTGGTTGAATCTGCGCAAAAGAAAGCAAAAAGGTTGAAAACTCATACTTCCTTTCCTCTTGCAAGGAACAGAAGTTTTTGGACACCATTGGTCGCAGAGTCTTTCAAGGATCAATGCTGATTCTCCGAATTGCTGCTTACCAACTATGACCCAATAGAATAGGGTCATTTTCAAGCAACTACAAGACTTGATAACCTCCATGCCTCAATCACTTCCAGAAAACTTCCACACCCTACTTCATAAGGGTTTGGAGGCAGGCAAACATGAAATTAGATCATGTTACTATATCTTTGACACTGCAGATAGTGTCTGCAGCCGCTATTTCAGCAAGACGATGGGCTTGGCTCAAGACTTCAGACCTTTGTCCGGAAGTGCAAGAGCGGTTGTCCGACCTCCCCTGCATAGGAGATAATCTCTTTGGAGAGCAGATTCAAAAGACAGTGGCTGAACTAAAGGATCATCATGAGACTCTTAGACAGCTCTCTCTGATTCCTTCGGATTATCCTTCTAAACAGCCCTTCCGTAAGGACTCTAAAAAGTCTTTTTATAGGCCAAAGAAGTCCTGCCCGCCAGCAGCCAGATGCCGGTCTGCGAGACCATTCCTCAGATCAGTCTCGTCAAACCTGAAAGCAAAAGTCAGACAGCCCCCCAACCGGGCCCTGCTTCTGGTTTTTGACTCTCGCATAGAGAGCAGCAGCCAGATTCCATTACCAAATGTCCCAGTAGGAGGCAGCTTGTGCCATTTCAACAACATATGGCAATCAATCACCTCTGACCACTGGGTCCTAGCAATAATTGCCCAAGGCTATCATCTCAACTTTCTCTCCATTCCTCCGGATTCCCCACCTCTAATGACGTGGAAAACATCCGACCATTCACTGCTCCTGGAGCAGGAGGCCTCCCTCCTCCTTCAGTCCAGAGCAATAGAACCAGTACCATTGCCTCAGCAAGGTCTCTGATTCTATTCCCGGTACTTTCTAATCCCCAAAAGATCGGGAGGCATTCGTCCAATTTTGGATCTACGAGCCCTCAAGTACCTCCAGAGAGAAAAGTTCAAGATGGTAACCTTAGGCTCCCTGCTTCCTCTTCTTCAGAGGAGACTGGCTCTGCTCTCTCGACCTCCAGGACGCATACACTCATTTTGCGATAACTCCATCTCATCGCAAATACCTGAGGTTTCTAGTAGGCCCTAAGCACTATCAATACCGAGTGCTTCCATTCAGCCTAGCATCTGCACCACAAATCTTTACAAAATGCCTTGTCGTGGTTGCCGCCTTCCTCAGGACTCAAGGTGTTCACGTCTACCCCTATCTGGATGACTGGTTAATCAGGGCTCTGACTCAGCAATCCGTTCTGTCATCCCTACATCTCACCTTAAACTCTCTACTTTCACTAGGATTTCTTGTCAACTACGACAAATCCTCCTTAGTCCCATCTCAAACCTTATCATTTATTGGGGCAGACTTGGACACTTTACAGGCAAAGGCTTTCCTGCCTTGACAACGAGCGCTCACTCTCGTGTCTCTGGCGTATCAGCTGCAGTCTCAACGCTCGACGACTGCTCATCGTTTTTTCATCCTTCTAGGACACATGGCATCCTCAGTTCAGGTCACGCCAATGGCCCATCTGGCCATGAGTCATGCAGTGGACTCTAAGGTCGCAATGGACACAGTTCCTTCAGCCCTTGTCGACCATTTTCCACGTTACTGACTCAGTCCGTCTCTCACCTGGTGGACGAATCGCTTCAATCTTCTACAGGGCTTGCCCTTTCAGGCGCCAAACCCTCAAATAAGTCTAACCAACGATACTTCCAACTTCAGGTGGGGAGCCCATGTGGCCGATCTTCAGACACAAGGTTCCTGGTTTCCAGAGGAAGCCAAACACCAAATAAACATAAACATAGAAGTGACGGCAGAAGAAGACCAAATGGCCCATCCAGTCTGCCCAGCAAGCTTTCACACCTATTTGTTTTCATACTTATCTGTTTCTCTGACCGCTGAGGTCAGGGCCCTTATTGGTAACTTTTTGGTTCCAATTTCCTTCCACCCCCACCATCGATGCAGACAGCAGTGCTGGAGCTGCATCTAAGTGAAATAGCTAATTGGTTTGGGGTAGTAACCGCCGTAATAAGCAAGCTACTCCCATTTGTTTACCCTGCCTTTGCAATTCAGTCCTTGTTGGTTGTCTGAATATAAATCCTCTTTACTTCATTCCCCCCTGTTGAAGCAGTGAGCTGTGCTGGATATGTATTCCAAGGGAAGTATCATGCTTAATTGATTCGGGGTAGTATCTGCCGTAACAAGCAAGCTACACCCATGCTTATTTGTTTACCCAGACTATAATTCATTCCTTTTTGGTTGATGCTGAATATAAATAATCTTTTCTTCATTCTCTGCTGTTGAAGCAGAGAGCTATGCTGGATGTGCATTGAAAGTGAAGTATCAGGCTTATTTGGTATGGGGTAGTAACCGCCGTAACAAGCAAGCTACTCCCCTGCTTTTTTGTGGATGCAAATCCTTTTTCCACATTTCCTCTTGCTGTTGAAGCATAGAGCAATGTTGTAGTCGCATTAACTGTGTGTATGTTTATTGAATAAGGATATTAATCTCCAGGTAGTAGCCGTCATTCCCACAAGCAAGCCACCCCCTTGCCTCTTCTCTTCATTCACATCCTCTAGACTTTTATGGATCCACAGTGTTTATCCCACGCCCCTTTGAAATCTTTCACAGTTTTGGTCTTCACCACTTCCTCCGGAAGGGCATTCCAGGCATCTACCACCCTCTCCGTGAAGAAATACTTCCTGACATTGGTTCTGAGTCTTCCTCCCTGGAGTTTTAAATCGTGATCCCTGGTTCTGCTGATTTTTTTTGCAACGGAAAAGGTTTGTCATCTTTGGATCATTAAAACCTTTCAAATATCTGAAAGTTTGAATCATATCACCCCTGCTCCTCCTTTCCTCCAGGATGTACATATTTAGATTCTTCAATCTCTCCTCATAAGTCATTCAATGAAGACCCTCCACCTTTTTTTGTCGCCCTTCTCTGGACCGCCTCCATCCTGTCTGTCCCTTCGGAGATACGGTCTCCAGAACTGAACACGGTACTCCAGGTGAGGCCTCACCAAGGGACCTGTACAAGGGGATTATCACTTTCCTTTTCTTACTTGATATTCCTCTCTATGCAGCCCAGCATTCTTCTGGCTTTAGCTATCGCCTTGTCACATTGTTTTGCCGACTTCAGATCATTAGAGACTATCACCCCAAGGTGTCTCTCCTGCTCCGTACATAGCCCTTCTTCCCCCATCGAATACAGTTCTTTCGGATTTCCGCACTTCTTGGCATTGAATCTCAGCTGCCAAATCTTTGACCATTCTTCCAGCTTCCTTAAATCCTGCCTCATTCTCTCCACTCCTTCCGGCGTGTCCACTCTGTTGCAGATCTTAGTGTCATCCGTAAAACCTTACCTTCTATCCCATCCGCAATGTCGCTCACAAAGATATTAAACAGGACCGGTCCCAACGCTGATCCCTGTGGCACTCCGCTTAACACCGCTCTCTCTTCAGATTAAGTTCCATTTACCATCACACATTGTTTTCTGTCCGTCAACCAGTTTGCAATCCAGGTCACCACCTCGGTACTCACTCCTAAGCTTCTCATTTTATTCACCAGTCTCCTGTGTGGGACCGTATCAAAAGCCGTGCTGAAATCCAAGTAGATGACATCGAGTGCTCTTCCTTGATCCAATTCCTTGGTTACCCAGTCAAAAAAGTCAATCAGATTTGTCTGACAGGATCTTCCCCTGGTGAATCCATGCTGCCTCTGGTCCAGCAATTCTCGCGACTGTAGATAGTTCACTATTCTTTCTTTCAACAGTGATTCCATTACTTTTCCCACCACTGAGGTGAGGCTGACCGGTGTGTAGTTGCCAGCCTCTTCTCTTTTCCCACTCTTGTGAAGCGGGACCACCACCGCTCTTCTCCAATCACTCGGCACCACTCCCGTTTCTAAGGATCTATTGAACAGGTCACACAGCGGACCCGCAAGCACATCTCTAAGCTCCCTCGGTATTCTGGGATGAACCTCATCAGGCCCCATGGCTTTGTCTACTTTGTTTCCCCAGCTCTTCCCATACATTTTCTACTGTAAATGGAGTAACATCTACTCCATTCCCCTCCAGTTTCTTGTTAACTAGCAATGGTCCTTCTCCAGGGTCCTCTTTAGTGAACACTGAACTGAAGTATTTGTTTAATATTTCTGCCATTTCTTCGTCTCTCTCCACACATTGATCCTTTTCATCTTTCAATTTCACTATACCACTTTGGACTTTTCTCCTTTCACTGATGTATCTGAAAAATGTTTTGTCACCTCTCTTTACCTCCTTGGCAATCCTTTCTTCCGCTTGACTTTTTGCCATCTTGATTACTTTCTTGGTCTCCCTCAGTTCTACCAGATATTCTTCCTTGTGCTTCTCCCTTTGGGATCTTTTATATTTCTTGAATGCTGTTCTTTTAGCCTTTATTTTGTCAGCCACCTCCTTTGAGAACCAGATAGGTTTCATTTTTCTTTTTTTTTTTTCTTTTCTTTACTTTTCTAACATATAGATTAGTTGCCTTGGTAATTGCTCCTTTTAGTTTGGTCCACTGTTGTTCCATGTCTCTTTCTCCCAGCCTACTCGTTCTTCCTCCAGATACTTCCCCATTTCATCAGTCTGTGTTTTTGAACTGCAAAACTTGGGTCTTTGTGCTTCTTTTCCGTATCCTTTTTGTGATATTAAACCATACCGTATGATCACTGGTGCTGAGGTGGGCACCCACCTGGACATCAGAGACATTATCTCCATTAGTGAGCACTAAATCGAGTATATCCCCCTCTCTTGTGTGTTCCATTTACCATTTGTTTGAACAAAGCTCCTTGCAGGGCATCCACTATTTCCTGGAGTTACAAGCAATTCGATACGCTCTGATTATTTCAGGACCGCGTATCCAATCATGTCATCCTGATCCAGACTGACAACCAGGTGGCCATGTGGTACATCAACAAGCAGGGAGGGACAGGATCCTACCTTCTGTGTCAAGAAGCTGTACAGATATGAGCGGAGGCCCACTCCCACTCTATGTACCTCGGGGCCACCTACTTGCCAGGAGTGGACAACGTATTGGCAGCCAAATAGTCGCACCTTCCAACCGCACGGGTGGTCTCTAAACCCCTCCGTAGCGAACTCCATCTTCCAAAAATGTGGTTATCCTTAAATAGACCTCTTTGCGTCACCCCAGAATCGCAAAGTAGGCAATTTCTGCTCTTTCACTCGCAGCCAACATTATCCACCAAGAGACGCGTTCTCTCTATCATGGTCAACCGCTCTCCTATATGCATTCCCTCCACTTCCACTTCTCTTGAAGACTCTCGTGAAGTTTCGTCAGGACAAGGGAACCATGGTCCTGATAGCACCCCACTGGCCCCGCCAAGTGAGGTTTCCAATTCTTCAGGATCTTTCCATTCGCAGGCACATTCCTCTGGGAACAGACCCGCTTCTGATTACTCAAAACGACGGGTGCCTTCGCCACCCCAATCTTCAGGCCCTGTCCCTGACAGCATGGATGTTGAAAGGTTGATCCTTCAGCCACTTAACCTTTCTGATCCAGTCTCCCGTGTCTTGATTGCTTCACGGAAGTCTTCCACGAGAAAATCATACTCCGACAAATGGAACAGGTTCACGTCATGGTGCTCTTCTCAGGCCCTTGATCCCTTTACCTGTCCAATCCCAAAGTTTCTAGACTACCTCTGGCATTTTTCAGTCAGGTCTTAAAACTTCCTCCATTAGAATGCATGTCAGTGCGGTAGCCGCCTTCCATAAAGATATCTGGGATATCCCTATTTCAGTACAACCCCTGGTTACACGATTTCTGAAAGGCTTGCTTCACCTCAAGCCTCCACTGCGTCCTCCGGCCCCTTCTTGGGACCTCAACCTGGTTTTGGATCGGCTCATGAAACCATCATTTGAGCCTCTCCAATCCTGTGAACTTCGTTTTCTCACATGTATGGTGATTTTCCTTTTGGCAATCACTTCGGCTCGCAGGGTTAAAAGAGTTACAGGCCCTAGTTACCTATCCGCCTTACACTAAACTTCTGCAGGACCGGGCGGTACTTCGCACTCACCCTAAATTCTTACCTAAGGTAGTATCAGTTTCATCTGTCAATCCATTATACTACCTACCTTCTTTCCCAGGCCCCATTTCAATCCAGGAGAGCAGGCTCTGCATACCCTTGACTGCAAAAGGGCTCTAGCGTTCTACCTAGACCGTACAGCTGCCCTCAGGAAGAGTACTCAATTATTTGTCTTTCCATCCTAACAAATTGGGGCAGCCTGTGGGTAAGCAGACTCTCTCCTCCTGGCTAGCGGACTGCATATTCTTTTGCTACCAGCAAGCGGGCATTTCACTCCAAGACCGTGTTAAAGCACACTCTGAGAGGGCCATGGCGACTTCAGTAGCACACCTACGATTGGTGCCACTTCCTGATATTTGCAGGGCTGCCACTTGGAGTTCTCTCATACCTTTACAGCCCACTATTGCTTAGACAAAGCTGGAAGACAAAATTTCATCTTACGCCAGTCTGTCTTGCGTAACCTATTTACAACGTGATGTACCAACACCCGCCTGCCCGGTGGTGTTCAGGATGCCCTCTACCAAATTCCACCCCAGTTGTTGTGCCTGTTGCACACCTTTGGGTACATTTGGTGCATGCTCGGTCATCCTCAGCTCTGTACTCACCAATATGTGAGGACTACCATCCTGCTTGTCCTGTGAGAAAGCAAATGTTGCTTACCTATAATAGGTGTTCTCACAAGACAGCAGGATGTTAGTCCTCACGAAGCCCGCCAGCCACCCCGCGGTGTTGGGTTCGTTTTATTTTATTTTTTCGGCACTACCTGTAGCTTTTTCATAAGACTGAAGAGGGACCCCTGCTGGCTGCAGGGTTAGTGCCATGCTGGGCATGCCCAGTAGGGGGCAGTCAAATTTCTAGAAACTTTGACACAAGTGTTCCGTGATTGGGCTCCATCCTGTGATGACACCCATATGTGAGGACTAACATCCTGCTGTCCTGTGAGAACACCTGTTACAGGTAAGCAACATTTGCTATATGCCTAGGTGGCATTAGTGTATGCGCAGGAGGCCACCTAGAGCTGAAGTTCAAGAGAGCTAAGTGCCAGGGACGAACAGGACCAAGAGTCTTGCTATCTGTGAGGCTTGCCATCTGATAGCAATTCAGTCCTCATTCTCTTTCCGTTTGTCAGCGCTGTTTAGGTGCTCAAAGCGATTTTGACTACAACAGCTTTTGCCCATGTTGGGACACTCCCTCGGCCTATGGTGTCTCTCTGGAGAGGAGTGAAGTCTGAGGCAAGACAAGAGTCAGTTCTCCTCCTCCCTTGTTCCTGAGGGCAGAAGCTTCCCTGAGAAAAAAACGTTGGAGAGAATAAGCTTCGGCCTATGGGCTCTGGTATAGATCCATCCTCCTCTCGAGTGGAATGTTTCCAGAGCCTGCAGACTTATCTGCAGGGGCGCCCAGCGAAGACAAAGCAACCTATTATGTAGGGATTGCGTGCTCTGGCCTCCCATTTGTCAGTCACGGCAGGCAAATGCCACAGGGAGGCTGACTCTGGTATTTTCAAAGGGATGTGGATCATGAGACATCGGAGGATTTTGATCGGGAATTGGCTTTCTCACCTCTAGAAGAGGGAGAAATTGCATATGATTGAGAGCCACTTTGGACTCTGCTCAGAATTTTTTTTCTTTTTTCACAGAGATGCCTTAATGAGCTTGTTGGGTCAGACCCTGAACACACTTAGTGTGGCCAGAGGTCAACTTTAAGTTCCCTGTGTATGTACCTGGATCAGTCCAGACCATGGGTTGAGCTTCCTGTCCAGCAGATGGAGACAGACCAAAACTGTAAGGGTATCCTATATCAGGACAGAGCCTACCCTTCAGTATTCGTCTGTCTCCAGCAGATGCGACAGCTCACCCTTCGGTTCCTTGTGTTCATTCCTTAGCCCTTACTCGTGGGGTTTCTCTTTTCTTATACCAGGATCAAGCAAGTATTGTTTTTCACTGTTTAAAAAAAAAAATACAAAGAAATTGGACTGTTTTTTTTCTGTTAGGAGACAGTTCCTGTCTCCTCGCTTTTGGGGGTCTAGGGGGGCTTGCCCCTTGTTCGTAAAACAGCCTAGGCTCCCTTTTCCTGGTGGTCCTCGGCTGTGGGGCGATACTAGTGGTCTGGTCACTACCCCTAGACAGCCCTCTCTCTCTCTCCCTATCCCAGGTCGCCTTTTCCCTCGGTGCTGCCAGCAGGGAGGCTTTCATGCCCCTGCTTGCCCGATTGAATCGTTCTGACAAAGGTTTTTGCTTCGGGCTCATTCTTGTGCAGGCAGCTGGGATTGAGTGACAGGAGGGTGCAGGGTTCGCTCTCCTGCCTCCGCTCCCTTAGGCACTACAGCTCAGCTGTTTTTCCTCTGTCATACCGCATTCAGCCGTCTGCCTGGCCTGTGGAGAGCCAGCGATCAGGCTCTCCCGAGAAAATTTGTGCTCCGGTTGTCTTCCGGGGGGTGAGGGCCTTCCTCGGCAGCTCCTAAGTCTGTGCCCCGGGACAGATCCTCCGAGCGCATGGCCAGGCTGTTCCTGGGTCGTCAAACTGCGGGAACAGGGGCCATCTTGGGTTTTCCTGCAGCTACTGTTTCAGAGCTGCACGAGTCTCAGGAGCCCGATTTTTTTTTTTTTTTTTTTATTCCTCCTCCCCCCCCCCCCCCCCCAGGAATTTCCGACCTCTTTTTTTTTTTTTTCTTCTGAATTTGTGCTGCTTATGCACAAATCTTACCTAGCTAGCTTAGAAGAGGAGGCAGTCTCTCCCCCAGGTCCCCCTCCCCCCAAGATCCCACAGTTGGGCCCCAGCCTGCTCCCGCAGCCCCGGCTACACAGGGAGGGGCCTGTCGGGGTGCGGGTGGTCCCCCGGATCCCCGACTTTTCTGGCAACTCCGGATCCGGACCCCGATGAGCAGTTAATGGAAACCCCCCCCAGAGGGGGATAATCCTCGAACCCTCCGCTTATTTCAAAGGAAGGAGCTCGACCCTCTTATTCCTTTTGTTTTGCAGGAGCTGGGCATTGACACTCGGGTGGATGCGCTTACGGCCACTATGCCAGCCTGCGTGGACCCTCCCACGCACTTTTTTCCCTTTCATCCCATGCACAAGCTGATGCTCCCAAGTCAGGGCTCCGAGTAGGGAGGGCTATGGATAAGTTTTACCCCTTACCGGAGGAGTGTCTGGAAATGCTGAAAATCCCTAAGGTGGATTTTTCAGTGACTGCTGTCACGAAGCACACCACCATCCCTGTAGTGGGTGCTACGGCCCTGAAAAATGTCCAAGACCGCAAGCTGGAGTTCTATCTCAAGCATATCTTTGAATCCTTGGCCTTGGGTGTTCGGGTGTTGATCTGCAGCAGTCTCATGCAGCGGGCAAGTCTTTGGTGGGTTCAAGTACACGTTTCCAGGGTCAGTGGTGTTATGCTCGGCCAAGAGGGTCTCTCTCTAGGGGAAACTCCTCCAGATCTCAGTCCTGGTCGCAGTCCTTTCGAGGCTGTCGTGCCTTCTGAGATGGCCTCCCGCAGCGCTCCACTACCAAGCCCGCCTCCCAATGAAATTCGGCGGGCCCATTCCTCCGTTCCAAACTTAGGTGGTCGACTATCTCTCTTCCTCGAGGAATGGGCCGAAGTCACGTCGGATCATTGGGTACTCAACATAATCGGGAACGGCTACGCTTTAGACTTTGCTCGAGACCTACCGGATCTACACATAGTCTCCTCTTGCGGACATCAGAAGAGAGCGGCCGTATCTCAGATTCTCTCCAGACTGCTCGGACTGGGAGCCATAGTCCCAGTCCCCACGGAGAACAAAGCGCCTGCCAATATTCTATCTACTTCGTAGTACCGAAAAAGAACAGTTCCTTCTGCCCCATTCTGGACCTCAAGCGAGTCAACCGAGCTCTCAAGGTGCCTCATTTTCGAATGGAGACCCTGAGGTCAGTAATAGCGGCTGTTCACCCCGGCGAGTATCTGGCCTCCCTGGATTTGACGGAGGCCTACCTACACATCCCGATCCGGGCAGAGCATCAGAAATGTCTCCGCTTCCACATCTTGGGCCAACAGTTTCAGTTTCGAGCCCAGCCCTTCGGTCTCGCCGCAGCTCCGCGCACGTTTTCCAAAGTCGTGGTTTTGGCGGCCGTGCTTCGGGAAGGAGTTTTGGTACATCCTGATCTGGGCGATTGGCTAGTGTGGGCCAAGTCGGAATCTCTTTGTAAGCTAGCAGTCGACAGAGTTCTAGCTCTACTTACTTCACTGGGCTGGATTATCAACTTTCCCAAGAGCCATCTGAGCCCTTTGCAGGTGTTGGAATTCCTGGGGGCTCACTTCGATACCAGAGTAGGCAAAGTATTCCTTCCGGATGTTCGGGCTTTCAAGCTAATGGACCAGATCCACAATTTCATCCTCATGCCTTTCTCAACTGCCTGGGATTACCTCCTGTTGCTGGGGACCATGGCTTCCACTATCAACCTGGTCCCATGGGCTTTTGTGCATATGCTTCTCTTACAAAAAGCTTTGCTATCCCACTGGAAGCCAGTCTCTGAACAGTTTCAGATGGAACACCCGCTCTCAGACTCTACCATCGACATGCAGTGGTGGCTCTCGCTCCAGCACCTCCTGAAGGGCATATCCATACAGACGTCGCACTGGATAGTAGTGACAGCGGATGCCAGCCTCTCAGGCTGGGGAGCAGTTTGCCAGTTACAATCTTGTCGGGGACGGTGGTTCCCAGTACAGTCCTGCTGGCACATTAATCATTTGGAGGCCCGAGTGGTCCGTCTGGCTGTCCAGGCCTTTCTCCCGCTGATTCGCCACAGGGCCGTGTGTGTGCTGTAGGACAATTCCACTATGGTGGCTTACATCAATCGTCAAGGGGGCACCATGAGTTACCTGGTGGCGTTAGAGGCCAGCAAGCTTTGTCTGGGCGTAACATCACCTGGAGCAACTGGCAGCTTCTCACGTAGTGGGCAATGTGCAGGCAGATTTTTTTTTTTTTTGTCGACAGCATCTCGATCCCGACGAGTGGGAGTTGTCCGCCGAGGCGATGAAGCTGATTGTTCGCAGGTGCGGAACCCCTCACATGGATTTGATGGCGACTTTGGGTAATGCCCAAGCTCCCCAATTCTTCAGCTGCTGGAGGGAACACTGCTCGGAAGGGGTGGATGCCCTAGTCTTTCCTTGGCCCAGTGACATTCTCCTCTAAGTGTTCTTCCCCCCCCCCCCCCCCCCCCCCCCCGGCCCTTGGTGGGAAAGGTTCTCAGAAGAATAGAACTCCACAGGGGTTCGGTCGTTCTCGTAACTCTCGAATGGCCACGTAGACCGTGGTTTGCAGATCTAGTGAATCTGGCAACGGATGGCCCTCTTTGTCTCGGTCATCTTCCGCATCCTCTCAGTTAAGGCCCAGTATTTTTTCGATCAGGCAGATCGCTTCTGACTAGCATGTTGATTCGAGAGAAACTGCAGGCAGTTTGTAACCTGAAACCGAACTTTATTAGAGAAAGACAAAGGGACAGGGACTGGAACAAAGCATGAGGAAATAATTTGTCTGAGTGTAACAGGTCCCCACAACAATGTGTTAACACCCAATTACTTAGCTCGTCCAGCAGTGTGCATAGCATTATAAACCCTTCATACTGACCAATCAGAGCATATTCAGAGTGTTGTTTTTTAGATAAATGTGGTACATTTGATTTGAGTATGTATAAGACCAATCAGCTAATGGGTCTGGGGTGTCTGCTCATTGTATTCCAGCATGTAGTCAGTCCTCTGCTTTCTTTGTCTAAAAACTAGTATTCAGGAATACAGCAGAAATGAGGTGCCTCAAAGTTAGTGCATAATACTACATAAATCCCCCTCTTGAAGGGTTACACCTAGGAACCCTTCACTTATGGGCTGGGCTTATGGGTGCCTGTCTTAGGTTGCCCCTTACATCCTAAGCTAGCCTTAGGTGAAGAAATCTTACCTGTCCTCTGCTAAGCCCACTGTTTTTCCCTACCCATCTGATTCATGGGGAAACTCATGCATGTCCATCATTAAGCGCTGACGGATAGTAGTTACTTGATCTTGTACTGCAGATGCAGAGTTGACCATAATTTTCAGTCCGGGCAACCTGGGCATGGCTGCAGCGATGGCAGATCCAAATCGTCGAAGGCAGAGACATATGCTTGGTAGGCAAAGGCATAGCAAAAGTCCATTGTATAGGAACATCATGAGAAAGAAGATGAAAACTTTCAGACCAGCTCCTAGTTTCGAAAACCAGGAACCAAATCCATTGAATATTCCATTAAACCAAGACGAATCCCATAATCCACCTTGATAGTCAGCAACATTAAGCTTAGCAAGATTAACTTATCCATGGCGTTCTTAACTATGTGAGAGATTCACTATAAATATACAACATTCAGAGCTGTTCAAAACAGTGCACAGACCTCCTTGTGCTGCGAGAATGTAATCTAAGCCCTGTCTGTTATATTGAGCCATTAAGGTTACCTCATTCAATTGTTCTTGTAAGGCATTGATAGCACTATTAAGTTCTATTACAATTATATGTAATAGTGATTGTAATCTGCGTATGGTCATGCCAAGTTCTGCTGTGGGAGCTACTTGACTGATAGGTAACCAGGAAGTAGATAAGGCATCTAAACGAGTTTTGGTCAAAGGGTAAGTACTATTAATGTAATCAAGTGCTCGGTGAAGTGCTTCATCTTCAGCTGCAACTGGAGAAGCTGGACTAAGACTTCTTTTAAAGCGGTGGTGTGCCTGTGTGTTATTAAAGGGGAGAAGAGGTATGACTCTTGTAAGGGGGTAACTATCATGAGAGCACAGAAGGTAAATCGTTTTGGAAGATGGGTGTACAGCATACCATTGCACCACCAATACTGGCCTACATCGGCTGAGGCTCCTGGTACATAAGCCTTTGATCCACACAAGGAAAGCTCAGGTATGAAGGGTATTGGGAAACTAGACACATTAGGTGTGCAGAGAAAGCAACAATTGCTAGCATTTGAACCTGTAGTACCACAGGGTAGGACAGACCTTCAATAACTACAAAGGGGGTTGGTATTACACCCCCCATAAGAAAATATCCTACCAGTGGTATAATCAGCTGTAAACTGTATGGTAAAAGCAACATGTGACGTGGGTGTCATAAAAGAATCATGGTAGACAAAACCATTCGTAAAGTTATATCAGAAATGCTCAGTGTTCTTTCCAATGTACCAATGCCATGTAAAAACATAATATGTAAAATTGCAGGAAATTTCGGAGCTCGTCCGGGATCCATTAATACTTGTGTTTGTCACACATAGATAAGATACCCCTGGGGTGTTATCCATCAATGGGGGAATCGTTACTGTTGGGTATTTTTTTTAGCCAAGTTTCATTAGTAGGGAGTTGAGCATAGTGGCGAACAAATAAGTCTGTTCCTCCAACACCCACTACACTCCCATCCACCTGACCCAGGGCAAAACATACTAAACATGTCGTTTAGAGGCTGTACTCATTGAATAACACCATATACCCATGAATTTCCTTGTAATGAAGGTATAGGAA
Organism: Rhinatrema bivittatum; assembly: GCF_901001135.1. Taxonomy (NCBI): domain Eukaryota; kingdom Metazoa; phylum Chordata; class Amphibia; order Gymnophiona; family Rhinatrematidae; genus Rhinatrema; species Rhinatrema bivittatum. The sequence goes on from NC_042623.1 coordinate 79,547,761, forward strand.
AAGAGAGATAACTAGGGAAGAAACAAAGAGAAAAAGAGAAGAGAAACATAAGTAGACGCCTGCGCCTGGTGATCACCTTTATAAAGAGGGAAACAAGTTAGAGAGAGGCAATAGAAATAGAAAAGAGTGAGGTATAAGAGAGGCAAGAATATTAAAAATAACTGCAACCTTTTCCTATTCTACCCTACCTTAGGTATCTACTATGTATATATGCTAGTATATGTACCTTATGTAATCTGGTCAGTTCTTACCCTAAGCTTAATGTGACATATATATTTCACACCCGTTAGGTAACTTTAGGTAGGATTACTACTATACTAAAACCTAATTCTTATCTATCAAAGTGTTAAACCAATTATAGTACTAATATAAAACAAATGCTTAACATCAAACATAAGCTTACAACAACTTAATATCAAAACCAAAGTACAAAATAAGAGCAATGCTGGAACCAATAACAAAAATAATAGCAAAAACTCTGATCCAGCAATAAAAGTCCCAAATTGGAGGGGACATGATAAATTGTGTCCTAGTCAATGTTGTCAGAATTGGCTACTTTATGTTGAATCCTAATATCTTTGAGTCCACACGGTGTCTTGTCCAAGTTTCACTGCAGTTGGAGTTATAGCCGTACCAGTGAAAGGTCCAACATACTCAGGATCCTTCCAAGTTTTATGGGTGAAGTGTCTCCTATTTCCACTTTTCCTGACGGTTGCAGATCTGTATTCTGATGAGTGCCTATAACTGACTGCATATATGTTAAAGCAGAGCAAAGGTTTTTCCAATAGATGGGCAATTGGTCCAACGTAGCCGTGCTAGTGGTTACCCATGGCATGCAGCGTCTTGTAGTCAATTGAAAAGGAGAAAGCTTTAATTTAGTAAGAGGAGCATTCCTTAAATATAACAGAGCCCATGGTAAGCACTTCTCCCATGATTGCTTTGTATGCTCCATTAACAGCTGGAGCCTAGTTTTCAGTAGGCCATTATACCTTTCCACAAGTCCATTGCTCTGAGGGCGATAAATGGCTACTCGTCTGTGACCACACTATAAAAGAGTGGTAATTAGATCCACTAACCTGTTTCCAAAATGGGGTCCATTATCAGTGAGTATACAATGCGGAAACCCATGTCTTGGAATGATTTCAGTACATAACACCTTTGCCATAACATCCCCTGTTTCACGCTTGCAAGGATAAGCCTCTATCCAGTGTGAATACCTGTCTACACAAACCAATAAAAAAACGTTTGCCTGCTTCTTCTTGGCTACCTATATCCCTGAAATCACAGTGCCATTCTATTGCACTTTTGCACTCACACGATTTCCGCCTTGTCCTTCAATCAATCATACTCTCCAAAGTGGATTATTGTAACGCTTTGCTACTTGGTCTTCCAGCCAACTCCATCAAGCCTCTACAAATGTTATTGAACTCAGCAGCCAGGATCCTGACCAACGCAAATAAGAGAGACCACATTACACCCATTCTCTTCAAGCTTCACTGGCTTCCGATTAAATACAGAGTACTCTACAAAGCCATGACCATCATACATAAATCCTTAAACAACTTAGCTCCAATTGATCTTACTTTTCAGTTTCGCACCAACAAATCAGAGACCAATAAGAAAAGCTTATCAAGGCTCCCTTTTTGTCCCTCAAGCCAAAACTCCACTAAGTAATAGAGCTTTTTCCATGGCAGGTCCCTCTCATTGGAATTCACTTCCACCAGACCTTAGACAGGATCCCCTGCCATCAATCCTTCAAGAAAAAACTGAAAACTTGGCTATTTAATCTAGCATTTCCCTGATTTCTTACTGTAGATTTACCATGGCAAATTCGATTTGTTTCTTTTTTATAATTTCCTCCCTATAATCCTTCCTTTTTTAACCACCTTTCTGGTCCCTCTGTTCTTTTTTCCCCTTCCCTCTCCTCTCTCATAATTTTCACTCAGTGCTCCCATGCTCTATTTCTCTCGATACTTCCATATGTTTAATTTTTAATCCATCTTTTGATTTCCTGTAAGGCATCTGGTAAAGATGAACAATTCAAACTCTGTGTTTTATTATTGTTCCTACAGGTTTTTCATGTTTTAATGTTCTTTGTAACTAATATATACAAAAGGTATCACCAAAAACGCATATAAATGATCACACCGTCCACCTAAAGAACAGAGAAGTTATTTAGAAAAACAGGACTGCATCAGCAAGCCTTTGTCAACGTGCTCAGTGTAAACGTGTTGAGCCGTCCGGTCTTTTCAATCATTTGCAGCCTGTCAGTATTCAGATCACACTGTCCTGTGCATTTTAAACTCCATTATACTGTGAGTTCACATATGTTTAACTGTATTGATTCGTATTGTCCAATGTGCTCCAAAACCCACAATGGATGTCACTCTTTTAGGCAGTTTCCCAGTGCATAGGATTCAAGCAACTGCTCTAGCAGGATGAAATAGCAAATTCAAACCTCAAACACTCTATTCCATTCCATTCATACATTTGACAATTGACAGCTTGTTCTCAAAAAATGTGTTTGAGGTACCGACTCGCCGGGCGTTGCTACAAAGGATGACATTGAGACTTCAGTCCTGCTTCTAAGAGATTTCACATTTAGAGTTATTTGACTCCTGAAGAAGCAGCCGGCAGGCTGCGAAACACGGCCACTGTCGAGTCGGTACCTCAAACACATTTTTTGAGAACAAGCTGTCACATTGTCAAATGTATGAATGGAATGGAATAGAGTGTTTGAGGTTTGAATTTGCTATTATTTCGTCCTGCTAGAGCAGTTGCTTGAATCCTATGCACTGGGAAACTGCCTAAAAGAGAGTGACATCCATTGTGGGTTTTGGAGCACATTGGACAATACGAATCAATACAGTTAAACATATGTGAACTCACACTATAATGGAGTTTAAAATGCACCGGAGAGTGTGATCTGAATACTGACAGGCTGCAAATGATTGAAAAGACCGGACGGCTCAACACTTTTACACTGAGCACGTTGACAAAGGCTTGCTGATGTAGTCCTGTTTTTCTAAATAATTTCTCTGTTCTTTAGGTGGACGGTGTGATCATTTATATACATTTTTGGCGATACCTTTTGTATATATTAGTTAGTTTCGACAGGGTCGTGAATTTTTGCTCTTTGTGTTGTTGCTGTGTTAATGTTCTTTGTTACATGTAATGCTTTTTCAAGCAAGTTTTAATTGTTCAATGTAAACCGATTTGATTTGCATCTAATGCAAGAAGACCGGTATATAAAAAACCAAAATAAATAAAAATAAATAAATATAGCAGGGCCCTGTGGTTTAGGGATGTGCCCTGAGGCTACTGAGAAACCCTTTTTCGATGTATTGGCCATACAGTTGTTACAATTATGGATAATTTTGTGAAACAAAGAATGAATTTTGGGGCTCCACCAGTCATAGTAATTTCCTCAATAATTTGGATTGCAGGCTGATGTGCTGGTAAATGTAATTGAGGTATTATTCTATATAAAGCAGCTAAAGGCAAACATGGCTTCCTGAAGGGTGTACATACAAGAAACACTCCTCTGAAGGATAACTTACAAGAGAAGCTCCAGCCAAGAGCCACTCTTCAATTTCTGCAGCAGTACTCATTTGTCGTAATTGGTAAGCTGTCTGACTAGGACTACTGACAAGATTCTCAGGGTAGAGAAGGGGTGTCTCTTCCTCCTTCAAGGGATCCTTTTCCTGATCACCCCCTAATTTTACATCTGTGCCCATTTGCTTCACCTGTGCTGTAGTAACCACTAAAACTGGAAGTCCTGGTTTGGGTTTAAACTGTTCCAGCTTCTTATCTACAGCGTTATTCCCATAAGCTTCCCAAGACACACTCGGGTCCTGATGACTTTTAACCCAGACAATGGCAACAGCCTTTTCTAGCAGTGAATTCTTCTAACGATTCAAATAACTTCTGCCAACTACTCACACTGCTCAAAGTCATACCAGTACCTGAACCCATACCTCTCCGTTTGCATTTGTGTCTATGCTGGTGTACTGAAGAAAAAAAACATGAGTTTGTGTAAATGGTTATTGAGGTCAGGGGCAATCTATCCTTGAGTAAGTGGGTCAGTACCCATGTTACAGCAGTTAGCTCTCCTACCTGAGCTGTACAATGAGGAGGCAATGTGAATATGTGTTCTTCTAAAATCTGAGTAGAATGTTGCCATATCTGCAATGCAACGAAACCTAGGGCAATGGTGGAATGACCCCCTGTATCTGTGAACCAGTGTTCTCCTTCCTCCAGAGGGCTGGCTTGCAATCAGAGACCATCTGCTGGTGGCAATGTCTGGGTACATTTATGAGGGCAAAGTATTTTACAACTCTAAAATCTGTTGTAAAGTGGTGGCAACTGCAGGTACTGTCTTTCCCCTTGGTTTCAATTCAGTAGCTGATGAAGCTAAAATAGTTATTTTCCAATATGGGATGCAGTGAGAGACATGCTCATTGGGGCTAACAAGTATTCTACATCATGAGTGGTGTGTATGATCCCTGTCACATAAGGAATATAGTGAGTTAACTTTTCTCTAGCTGAAGCACACGCTACCACTCCCCTCTCGCAAGTTGTCATCCCCTTCTCAATAGGGGTGAATTTCCCCAAGTAGATTAAAGGTTCCATGGAATTCTGTATACCTACTGCGGACCAAGTACGTTTACCTGAGGTTACCCATAAATGGACAGGCTGGCTGTCGTCGTATGTGGTCAAAGATCCCATATGGGGATAAACTCTCATCTGTGGACTTAAAGCGAGAGTCCATCCAGGCAAGGTGTCTAGCCACCTAGTAACATAAAAATAAGATTGTTCCATTTTTGCTACATAATCAGCTGGCATACAGTCCCCTTGCTCTGCTTTCTCAACATTAGTGACAACATATGCTCTCTCTGTGTCCTCCTCTGCAGCCAGGGCATCCCCCAGAGCGATGTGGGCACGACGGCGAGCCATACGGTTAAACAGCTCTTGATGAAGCGGGGACAAAGAAGATGTTGGAGTAGGGGGACTAGTGCGGGGCGTAAGGGTGTTGACTATGGGGGGGTTTGGGGGCAATTGGGGGTTTAGGACAAGGAAGAATAGGGTCACGGTCTAATGAAGGAAAGGGAAGTGAAGGGGCTTGGGACAGAAATTGTGGGGTCTAAGGAATGTGGAGGGAGTGATGGTGATGGAGTAGGGCCACACGAACCTGAGCCAGCAGGAGGTGCTCCCGTTTCTCCCAAAGATAGCCTAGGTCCCTCCTTTGAGGTAATACCCTCTCCAATGGGGGTACATTGTAATGTTCCTTCAACCTTAACAGTCTCAGACATTGGCATATTAGGGGCCATGGGACTCAATTGGGGTTCCTCCTCCAGGGGTGCAGTGGGGACCAAATGTGAATACCCCACTGCAGTAACTGTTTCCTCTAAAGGTGATGGCTTTGTACTCTGCATTAAACACCGTTGAGCATACTGGGGGGTCAGTAACAACGGTGTACGGGGGTGGGGATTGATTAGACTCAAATTCCTTTTCCAAATATACCCAAGTCATAACAAACCAACTATGAACCTGAACATTTTTTTGCATTTGTTTTGCTATATCTGTTCTCTTAAAAAAAAAAAAAAAAAAAAAGTAATCTACTGCAAAAGCATAGGTGGATCAAAGGAGCCATCTACTGGCCACAAGAGAGAAGTGTCCAACTTAGCTCAAGCCACCCATTTAGAATGGCAAAGTAATTAATTTCTCATCTGGCTTGTGCAAAGAGATAACATGTTCTAACGGACTTGTCAAATTGACCTCTACAGCATCTTTTGTACCTCCTAACTTTCCTGACCAGAATTTAGACATAATAATTTTCCAAGGGGTAAATATAATAAAATTTGATAACTCTCCTTCTTATAAGGGAGAGTTATGTTCCTACCTGGATGAATATCACACCGAGCTGTACTTCTGGTGTTTAACTCTGTTGCAGTGAACGGTGACTGTGGGGCTTCAAGCAACGTGACTGAGACAGCCTGTTTAAACAAAAACAAAAAACAGTGAAGCTAACCCCTGGCAGCTTACCTTCTGTAGTGGACCCCTCCCCTTTGAGGGAACCAACCCGAAGATTTAACAATTATACTCGTGATGAAGTCCCAGCCGAACTGTCTATCCGAGTCTGGGCAACTTCCCTTGAGGAGACGTTCCAATCAGAGTGCTCGCGATGTGCGTCCGGACCGCACCTATCTGGCCGAGGTCAAGTTCCCGTGGAGGTCTGGTCTTTTCAATCAGGGAGCATCAAATCACAGCTGCAGATGAAAAACCATCCTCTGCTACCAAAATGTTGATTCGAGAGAAACTGCAGGCAGTTTGTAACTTGAAACCGAACTTTATTAGAGAAAGACAAAGGGACAGGGACTGGAACAAAGCATGAGGAAATAATTTGTCCCGGGGAGTAACACAGGTTCCCTCAACAATGTGTTAACACCCAGTTACTCAGCTCGTCCAGCAGTGTGCATAGCATTATAAACCCTTCATACTGACCAATCTCGGCGTTCTCAGTTTTTGCAAGGAAACTCTTAAGATCCAACTCTGAGATCCATCATAGCAGTGACATGCAAGGGAGAATTCTTAGCATCTCTTGCCTAGTGTAAAACCTCGGACTAGAAAGACCAATAAAGACTGCTCTAAAAGTCAAACAGTGAAGTTTATTATTATGAAAGGTGATTTCTTCAGAAGTAGCAGGAATTACAAAGCAAATGGTGCAAGCCCAAACCTACTCAGTGCTCGATTGCCTGTGCAAAGCATTATATAGGGTTACCTTCAGCCAATCAACAGGTGCCTGCGTTTACCCGCCCCTTATCCCATGTCCAATTAGTAAATTTGTGCATGTGTACCTACTTTGTTACTAGGGTGCCTTGTTCTGCACTTTGCGCTGCTGTTGGTTTCCAGGAAATCAGTCTGTTTTAAGTTTCGTTTTCTCAGTTCTGACGTCTCTCATACTGACCATATGCATACATTCCCCCCTTTGAACGGTTTCTCCTAGGAACCCTTCACACCTATCTGCGTCGCACATCGCCTGTCTTAGGTTGTTCCGCCTGACCAAGGCTCTTCCTTAGTGGCTAGAGACTTACCCGTCCTCGTACCAATGTGCTCATTTTTCACAGATAGTTATTATTTGCAGTGGGGAATGGCGCATTGATGTCATTGGAATCCAGGAGCATCAGGTTCAAGGTTTCAGCTTGGTTTAACATGATCCATGCGCTGGTCTGAGTTATCAACATTTCAGATACTTGGTCACGACATCTTTGTATGTAGATACAAAGGCATGGCAAGCAGAGGCAAACAAGTCCCAGTAAAGCAATTGTACACACAGAGCCAATCAAAGCTTTGAATCCTGAACCTAATCCGGAGAACCATGATCTGAGGGATCCAAATGGATCACTGGCATCCAGTCCTTTCCAGGTTTGCACCAGCACATGAGCAATTGACATCACATTTCAGGTAATTTCTTCAATTACATCACCTTTGTCGTCTATTTGAAGACAACAGTTACTGAGGTTAAACTTTCCACATAGTCCCCCTCCTGAAGCTAGTATATAATCTAACTCTAGATGGTTCTGGTAAATGGGGTACCGGAAACCTTTTTGCTGTGCAGCTAGTATTCTCAGTGCTTTTGCAGTTTCATTAGTAATTTATTTCAACAGCTTGCAGTCTAATAATACGATTTAACATATATATATATTGGAGTTCTGGAACCCCAAGAGACATCCTGAGCCCAGGAGGCTGGGTCATAATCTACGATTCATTCTGGGGGCCATTCGTCACCCTTCCAGTTACCTATCTTAAGCTTTCTCTTGTGCCGTTCTGAATATGTACTATACAGGGGCAACCCTAGTTGTTGACCCATTTTTAATGGGATTAAGAAAAAGGAGGGGCGAATGGTACCTACAGTACAGGTTCCAAACCAATCGTTCGGCAAGGAGGCGTATGCATAATGTCCACATATCCAACACCATCCACAGGGGCAGGCCAGGTGGTCGGAACCTTGTGGGTCCCTATCAAGGCAAGGGGCTCAGTGTCCCAAAGAGTTAGGTTAGGAATCGTGGATGAGTTTGGCCAGTGGGTGTAAGTGATGGTAGTGGGAGAGGTGAAGGTAAGGGTAGTCTGGGACATGCAAGATGAATTGCCTACTGCCGTGGTGTGGTCCACTGTGTAGGGTCTATGGATATACCAGGTGGGTATTATGGAGTGGGCTAGTATCCATTGGGCTTTGCCAAACCGTGGGGTAGAACAAGTGAGGAAGCATTATGTGATATGGACTAATTCCATTCTTTGGCTTCCCATGGCCAGTTGTCTCCCATATTGGTACCACCACAGACATAACACAAACATTCAGTGATGATGTAATGGCATTCGCAAGGTCAATGAACAAGTTTCAGGCGGTCTGGGATACAGGGAAAGGTTCTTGAACATGCTGATAGAATTCCTTAAATAGCGGCATGATCTAATGGGCTTCTGCGGGTAAGTACCTTGTGGACGTAGAAAAGACCTCCGGGATCAGTTTCTGTAGTGTAGATTCGCATACCAAAAACAGTTACCCAGGTTTGGAGGAATTTTGAGGGTGCAAGGAGGGTGAAGTTTACCTTATTACAAGTATTAAGTTCGCAGTTTGACATGCCCCGTATGAGTGTTAGGGCCACTGGGCCCATTTACGATCCCATGTGATGAAGGCAATGCAATCCCAATAGGCACAATAAAAGTCGGCCTTACTTTCTGCACAGTGAGAGTTAGGGGAGCCAGTGTATGGCCATCTTTTGAGGTGCACGTACTTGTGGTTATGCATGTAGGTATGGTGCCAAGCCAAATCGTTAACACATCTATAGGTCATCTCCCAGGATGCGGGCAGGGTACATACTTAAAAAATGAGGGATACTGGCCTTTCGGTAGGGAACAAAAGGGCAGATGCCATAAGTGGACCCTGAGGAGTGTCTCCTTTGTAGACTTGTATCCATTGTTGGGCGGGGACTTCAGTAGGGTCAAAGCCAGGAACTAGTAGTCTGTAGGGTACACACACTATACCGTGTAGAATTATGAGAACAATGTGTAACCGTCCCTTCACACTCGTAACGGGATTTGTATAGCAGGGTGGAAGTTTTAGTCGTACAGTCTATTGTAACAGAAATGCAAGCGTCACAATTCGGATCAGTGGTAAATGCGGGGAGTATAGTGATCCAAAGGGGCAATACACAAAAAAGGATAAACATTATCGTGAGTTACAAAACTCGTATACCAAACTGGAAATACAAAAGCAAACTTGGAGTAGTAAAAATAATAAACAGGACAAGAATAACACACATCCAGGTATCAAAGGAAAAGAATAGGGGCTGTTGAAACATTTTTAGTCCAACTCTTCAAATGAGGGCAAGTGTCCTTAAGTATCAGTATTGCAGTCTGAATCTGTCAGTTGTGGCTGTGGGCGTGTCTTTAAGGTGAGTCCACACAGTATCTTGGCCCAACTTAACAGCAGTTGGAGTGACAGCGGAGATGGGGAAAGGTCCCACGTATATGAGATCCTTCCAATTCTTGTGCGTGTAGTTCTTTCTCCACACTAAATCACCGACTTTCACGTATGGAGAGTATTCGTTGTCACTTGACTGGTCACCTGGGGATCCTGAAAAAGAATGAATATAGGTTAGAGCAGCACACAAATTCTTCCAATATGTGGGGAGGCGATCCATCATAGCGGTGCTAGGGGTAACCCAAGGCATAAACCTTCCTGTGTGTAACCAAAATGGGGATAATCGTAAATTGGTGATGGGTGCATTCCGCAGATAGAGTAAGGCCCATGGCAAACGGTTCAGCCAGGTGCCTCATGTCTGCGCCATAAGTAACCTTAAGCAAGTCTTCAATAGTCCATTGTACCGTTTGAGGCCGTTGCTCTGGGGTCTATAAACAGCTACTCGATGGTGATGGCATCCTAACAGTTGCATAATGGTGTCTACCAATCTATTGGCGAAATGAGTACAGTTATCGGTAATGATATAGTGTGGAAATCCGTGTCCAGGTATGAGTTCCTGACACAACACATGCGCCATTACAGTACTGGTCTCACTTTTGCAGGGAAAAGCCTCGATCCAATGGGAATACCTGTCCACACATACCAAGAGATACCTCAGGCAGTGCTCTCTGGCCCCCATATCGGTAAAGTCGCAATTCCACTCTATACCGGGTCCCTGTGGACGCGGGATGTGACCAGGGATAACAGGGGGCCCTCTGGGGGGGGGATGTTACCAGTACAAATATGGCACAGCTGGACAGTTTCGTGACATAGTCCAAATTTTTGGATTCCACCAAATCTCTTCCATAAGTTGGGTGGCGGGCCTGTGAGCAGGTAGATGTAAGGTGGTGGCCATGTGCCTGGCAGCCGCTAAGGGTAGACTAGGTTTCCCAGAGGGGTAGGTATACAAAAAACAATCCTCGCCGGGGTGACTAATGGGTGTGGCTCCAGCACACAGCCATTCCTTTATTTCGGCTCCGGTGGCTTCTTGTTGGAGCTTGTAGGCAATTTGAATGGGTGACGGGATGTCCGTCTCCAAGTACAATGGAGGAGTTTCTTCCTCTTCTCGTAGAGGGCCATGGGGGTGGGTATCCTGTGTCTTGGTCTTGGAGCGAGTCATCACCATAATGCGAGGTGGGCTGGGCAATTCGTTGAGTCGTTGTTGTTTGATATCCTGAAGTTCGCTGTCAACCAGGTGGTTGCCATAGGCTTCCCAAGATGACGTGGGTTTTTGATGCCCTTTCACCCAAGTGATGGCGACGCTCGCCTCTTTCACCAAATTCTTCGAGGGATGTAAACAATTTTTGCCATATTGCTATACTGTTGAGGGTGGCTCCTGTACTCGTAGTCATCTGGTCACATATTAAAAAGACTGTTCTTTTCGGGCAACAAACGCTGCAGGAGTCTCTGCTCCAGGCAGGGGCGCTGTGATGACGAGCGCCGCTGGGTCGGCATATTCAGGAGGAGTAGGACACTCCGCCAGACGACGGCACAATTCGGAGACTAACGGGTGGCGGAGGCCGGGAATGATGGGCAAATCCTCGAATTCAAACGAGTCCTCAGAAGAAAGGTCGCCGTCAATCTCAGGGTGTATGGGGGTGCAGTGCAGCATTACCTGAGCAGAAACTAGCCCTCCCTCGGCTGTGGAGGGGAGGGGCTGGGCTGACTGTCGAACACGAAGGGTGGGGTTAAGGTGTGTAAGGGGCGTGTCAGGAACGAGCATCGGAACAGCTGTGGGCGGGGCCTGGGTGAGGAGACTATGGCAGACTTTGGACGGTCAGGAGCTAGGGGAGTGAAGCCCACTGCGGTGTCAGGCAGGGACAGCGCGTCTGGACTAAGCACCGGGAGAGCCAATTGAAGGAGGCAGGCTTGGAGATCGGCGTAGGGATGGCGTAACGGATCAGACTCATATGGGGGAGGGGAAATGGGTGACGTAGACAGGGGAGATGCCGTCTTAGAGGCGGAGTTGTTTGGGGATGTAGGTGACGTAAGCAGCGAAACAGGAAGTGAATCAGGAAGTGGCAAGGGCTCACGAGCGGTGCCAACTTCCTTCTGGGCGCGGAAACGGCAGCGGCGTTGGCAGTGAATGACTTCGTCAAAACAAACCAGCTATGGGACCTGCTGGTGGTCCCTCAATTTATTGGGGGTGGTGGCGTATTTATTTTCAAGAAATTCCTTTAAACGAGTTAGGAGCATTGGGTCAAAGGAACCATGCGAGGGCCAACTAAGGAAGTCATCGTGAACGGCCCATGTGACCCACTTAAGGTGGCAGGCTCTGATTAACTTCTCATTCGGGATCTGAAAAGAAATAACCCGCGTGAGTGGCGAGTCGCTAGGGGAGGCCATGGTGCAAGCCGAAGCCTTGTGCGAGTGGAGCCTGGAAAACTTAACACTTGAAAGCGAAAGGTAAGAATTTTATTAAACCTAAAAACAGCAGATATCCTGTCTGTGTATTACAGTGATGATCAAATAAAGCTCTGCAAATCTGCAGCACCGGTTCCATTTTCCCAGCAGATAATGCTCCTAATGCCAGTTGCGCCTGCAGCTCCTGCCCATAAACCCTAAAAATGGACCCCTGTATAAAACAGTTTTATAAAACAGTGCACATTGTTCAGTAATCAATAAACTAGTGACAAATACAACACTTTGACTCAGAAAGGCAGGAAGTAGAAAATGAAAAGGATTTTAATCTCAACGCAGAACTCTGTCCTTAAATTAAACTGATAATTCATTAAAATGGGGTCTCCCTTTTCTGCTTTGACTCTCTGTCCGTCCCTCTGTGTCCCCCTCAGCGGACCCCTGTCCTTAGGGTCCCTCACTCCGCACTGTCACACAAGCAGGTGAGTTGTAAACTGTAACACCAGTAATTAACACCTTGGGAACTGAGACAAGGAAAACCAATACGTCCTCTTCTAATGATAAAATCAAATCTAATTAGTAAATGAAAGTAGCTTTAAATAAACACATTGTTTTCATAAGCATAACGGAGAGCGGGAAACAGAGAATGCCACTAGATAAACAGCGAGAAAAGGGATTTCTCAAAACTGTGTCTGAAAGAAAAGCACTTGGAAACTAACTGCATATAATGCTGCAGGCAGAACTTCCTGGCAGCCTGAAATGTAAGGGGGGGGGGGTCTCTACAGCCCTCCCTTACTCTCCCGCTGTGCTATACACAAAGAAATTCCGATGGGTGGGGCCAACCTACTCCAAGGGAAAACTCCAGCCTCCAGAGAACACTGCGCACGCACACACTGTGCTTGGCACAAAAGAATTCTGACGGGGGGCAAACGCACTCCAAGTTAAGACTGCAACTCCCAGCAGCCTGTCATGAAATATGAAACCGCTCACTGAGCAAGCAAACCGAGACAGACAGCCGAAAGCTAAAGGAAAAGAGAACCACGGAAACAAACGGTGATTCACAAAGACCTGCCTCCAAAAAGGTGGGGGCCTTATGTGAGCGGAATCTAGAAAACTGAGCAGAAAAGGCACACAAACAAAGGTAAGGAAAAACTAACCTGATAGAAAAATCTATACTTAAATACACAAATATAAGAACAAGAATAATAGGGACCCCTCTTATAAGAAAGGGATCCCGGGCCTTACCTTTTCCGACATCTAGGAGGAGGCCAATAAAAGAAGGCGGGCTCCAGAACATGTCACAGCCCTGTTTGCACCACTCGTGGGTGCTGCTTACTGACTCCAACCACGCCCAAAGCGCTGGGACCGACGGAAGCAGTGGGGAGCCGCTGCTCGCCCGGTATCGGACACGAATCTCCCGTAGAGGCTTGATCAGAGCTTCCCAGGATCTGAGTCACTGCACCATATGTAAAACCTCGGACTAGAAAGCCCAGCTCTAAAAGTCAAAGAGTGAAGTTTATTATGAAGAAAGGCGTGATTTCTTCAGAAGTAGCAGGCATTACAAAGCAAATGGTGCAAGCCCAAACCTACTCAGTGCTCGACTGCCTGTGCAAAGTGTTATAAAGGGTTACCTTCAGCCAATCATCAGGTGTTTGCGTTTACCCGCCCCTTATCCCTTGTCCAATTAGTAAATTTGTGCATGCGTACCTACTTTGTTACTAGGGTGCCTTGTTCTGCCCTTTGCACCTCTGTTGGTTTCCAGGAAATCAGTCTTGTTTTAAGTTTCGTTTTCTCAGGTCTGACGTCTCTCGTACTGACCATATGCATACACTTGACAGAGGCATATCTGCAATTAGCCATCAGGCCGGAGCACCAGAGATTCCTGAGGTTCATGGTCCTAAGGGAACATTTTCGGTTTCAAGCCCTTCCCTTCGACTGGCAACGGCTTCATGTACCTTCACCATGGTGGTGGGGGCAGCCGCATTGCAAAAGGAGCGTGCATTGGTGCAGCCGTATCTGGCTCGCTCATGCGAATTCAGAGGACCTCTGTCAACAATCAGTTTAAAAGGTACTGATGCGCTTGAAGTCTCTAGGATGGGTGGTGAGCCTAGCAACAAGTCATTTAGTCCTCTTTCAAACTCTAGAGTATCTGGGAGGATCAGTTTGACATGCTGGCTGAGAGAGTGTTTCTCACAGAGAGAGTGTCGAAATTGCAGAGTCAAATTAGGCTTCTGCCAGAGCTTTTGGTGCCCAGGGTCTGGGACTATTTATATGTCCTGGGTTCTATGGCATCGACCTTAGAATTAATGCATTGGACATTTGTGCATATGTGCCCTCTGCAGGGGGCTCTTCTCCTCCCACTGGAATCAGTTATTGGAAGAGATTCATCTTCCTTTTCCGTTAGAGGGGGAAGCCGGGGAAGTCTTTCATGGTGGCTTTCTCGCACCAATCTCAAGCACGGTGCAGAGTTGGAGGTTCCAAGTTGGATAATAGTCACTGCTAATGCGAGTCTCTCTGGATGGAGGGTGGTGTGGCAAGATCAGTTGGTGCAGGGCCAGTGGTTGAAACAGGAGGCCTCATGGTCTATCAATCTGTTAGAGACTAAAGTGCATTTTGCGTTACTTGCTTGTCTGCCAAGGTGTTACGTCACCGTCCAGTACAGATCCTATAAGATAATGTGATGACTGTGACCTATATCAACCATCAAGGCAAAACCAAGAATCAGGCAGTGGTTTGAGAGGCCTCGGTGTTGATTCTCTGGGCAGGCCAGCACTTGGAATGTCTGACAGTGTCTTACATCGCTGGAGTGAATGACACTGAGGCAGATTTTCTCAGTTGGAGAAAGTTTGACCCCAGGGAATGGGAGCTGTCTGAGGCAGCGATGTCTCTTTCATGGAAGATGGAGGTATCCTGACCAAAGAACATCAAGCGTCGCGGTTTTACAGGCGCTGAATAGAACATGGTACAGAAGGAATCTGAGCTCTGGTGCTGCCATGGACTCAAGGGATTCTTCTTTCTTACCTCCATGGCTTCTGGTGGACAAGGGATTACGGCAGATAGAGAAAATCCAGGCAATGTGACCCTGGTAGCTCAAGAGTGGCCACATAGACCATGATTCCCACATCTGATCAACCTGGCCATAGACGGGCTCCTGAAGTTTGAACATTGATAGACTCTTCTCCACTAGGGCCCAATATTTTTGGGTCAGGCAGCTCACTTCTGTCTCACAGCTATGCTTCTGAGAGGAGACAACAGATGGAGGGGATATTCCGAAGCGGTTATTTCCACCTTATTGCAAGCTAGGTGACCTTCTACATCCTTAACATATGTGTGAATTTGGATGATCTTTGAGTACTTGACCTACTGTTGACTGAGTGGATGGCTTGCAGCCTCAGCCTATTCAGGCTATGGAGTTGGCATAGTTTGGCTTTTCTACAGAAAGGTTCTGATCAAGGGACTGGCCTTTAACTCTGAAAGTCCAGGTAGCGACAATGGGTTGTCTCCGGTGTTAGGTGCAAAGGTATCCTCTGTCCACATATCCGGATGTTATACAGTTCCTTTGGGAAGCTAAGAACTTGTGTCCTCAGGTGCAGAACACTTGTCAGTCTTGGAATCTGAATCTAGTCCTTGGAGGATTGTGTGAGGCTCGGTTTGAACCAATAAAGAGAGTTATGGTTAAGGACTTGATTCTTAAAGTGGTTTTTTTGGTGGCTATTTGTTTAGTCAGGAGAATTTTGGAACTCCAAGCTCTGTCGTGTCAAGATCCCTTCCTACAGATGTCTGAATCAGGGGTATTTTTATGCATAGTGCTTTCTTTTCTCTGAGAGAGTCTCGGTGTTCCATCTTAGACAGTGGAGCTTTCAGCTTTTCTGGATTTGGATTCCTGTACACCTCACAAGGGGGAGCATAGGCTTTTGGATGGGAGGCATGCATTAATGAAGTATCTAAAGGTCACTTATGATTTCTGTAGATTGGATCACCTCTTTGTACTATGTAATGGTTCAAAGAAGGGAAGTAAGGCATTTAAGGCTACAGTTGTGTGTTGGCTGAAGGAAGTGATCGAGTCGACTTACATTTCTAAAGGGCACCTGCTGCCAGAGGGTTTAGGGGGGTGCACTTGATGTGTTCTCAGACGACTTCCTAGGCTGAGTCATAATAGGTGTCTCTGCATGAAATATGCTGGGTGGCTATTGGGAAGTCATTGCTCACTTTTGCTAGGCATTATCGCTTGGATGTTGGGGCTCCAGCTTCCATGTGCTTTGAGTGTGCTCTACGAGTGGAACTCACCAGGTCCCACCCGAGTTAAGGGGAGCTTAGGTAAATTCCAGGAGTCTGGACTAATCTGGGTATGAAAAGGGAAAGGAAAAATAGTTATTACTTGCTAATTTTCGTTCCTGAAGTACCACAGATCAGTCTAGAGACCTGCCCATTTACAAGGGGGGGGGGGGGGGGGAAGAGTCCGCCGCTCATACTGTTGCTTTGTATATAATGCAGAGGAGTTTATTTTCAGTGCTAATCATTTGTTAAATTTGGGAAACGAGTTTTCCATTGTCTTTTTTGGCAACTTCATCTTCTTCCAGTTCATTGGAGGGGAGAGCATTTGCTTAGAAAATTGCTTAGAAATTTATGGTTGTTGCTTCATCTTGGCTTGGCTACAGGTCAGTACTGATGGACTGCAGGTGGCACACTCGGTTATGTACAGTGTCAGTGACACTTTCTCTGTCTCCATCTGCTGGCAGGGAGGCAAAACCCAGGAGTCTGGACTGATCCGTGGCACAGGAACAAAAATTAGCAGGTAAGAACCAAATTTCTTATATGTAATGTACTATGTCCCTTTTCTGGACTCCAGAGGGCTGATTCCCCTTTGTAATTAGCTAGACTGATTCTCCTCATGTAACTATAAACGTCACAGTACATATAGTTCTCTGGTTCCCTCCCACAGTAACATTCCATTCCAAGGTGTTGCAGGACCACTGTTCAATAAATGCCATGTCTGGTTTGGGAAAAATATATTTAGAAAACCTGGGTGCCTGCCCATACTTTTCAGGAATTTGAGGGAAAATGTTGGAGTTCTTTTGGTGGGGTGAGGAAGAGGATTTTCTTATAACTTATCTTTTTTGCTTTTTCTAAATCACATTATCCCAGGACAAGCAGGATGCTAGTCCTCACATATGGGTGACATCGGTAATGAAGCCCTATGACGGAAAACTTCCTGTCAAAGTTTCTAAAAGCTTTGACTGACACTGGCACACTGAGTGCACTGAGCATGCTCAGCATGCTATGATCCCTGCGTCCATAAGGGTCTCCCTTCAGTCTTCTTTTTTCCGCTCTGCTGTAAGCATAGCAGTTGGAGCTCTGTGAGAAATTCTAACACTTTTTTCCTCATAAAAGATTTACATTTTTACTTCACAAACACCTTTCCCTGCACGGGTCTCCCTCCGCGTTGGTTTAATTCGACGTTCGGTGAGTACTATGCCATATTTTTTCGGTCGGTTCCTGTCACCTTTCTGGCTGCCAACCGACTGCGGCCTTCCCTCTCCCTATTTTTCAGTTAGTCACACATAGCCTGCAGTGTCCCTCTGTGACACTCTGCTTGGCTATTAGCGCTAGTGGGACAGGGACTTCCACGGTTACCGGTGCCGCCAGGGCCCCTGTAGATTCAGGTCCTTTACTTTCCTCAGTACCTTTGCGCAGTAATACCCCATCGCTACCGTCTGTACCCCCTTCAGGCCATCCTGCGGTTTCATATGCCACAGGTACCCCTCCCCCTGCAGTACCCTGATGCCATCCTCCCTATGCCATCTATGTTTATACATGGCACTGATTTATTTCCTTAGCTGTATCGGTGCTAGCGTTGCCAGAATGGATGCCATCGACGAACACTTGTCTTGTCGCTTCCATCCATAATCGGGTCAATGCCACCGCTACCTGGGGCACTTCCATCGCTGTTGGGGGTCAATTCTATCTATGCCATCCTTCTATTATGGATGTCAGACTTTCCAACGATATCAGGCTATTTTCCATCGATGCCAGGCTGTTTTTCAGGCATGGCATCGGTGCCACGCTGTTTTCCATCGGTGCCAGGCTGTTTTCCAGGCATGGCATCGGTGCCAGGCTGTTTTCCATCGATGCCAGGCTGTTTTCCAGGCATGGCATCGATGCCAGTGCCAATTCCCTGCATGGCAGCCATGCCAGTGCCAATTCCCTGCATGGCAGCCATGTCAACATTGATTCCATCGTTGCTCATGTCCGTGGCATGGATGCCATGGGAGTCATTGTTGCCCAAGTCGATCCAATCAATGCCGTCAATGTCCGTGGCCATACCGCAGAGCTTGTTGGTGCCCGCCTCCATACATCAATGATCTCAACACCCACGTCGTTCCCATCGGCATCTTCTATGTTTTATGGATGCGGTCATTGACTCCGTCAATGCCCATATCATTTTTCCGAAACCAGTGATGTTTTCGATTACCGTCATTGTCGACATAACACCGCCACACAATGCCCTCCCCTGAACACAGTGCTCCATGCTTTGGGTCCTTATTAAGCCCCATATCAGGAGCAGAGTAGGCATGCTGACAGCCATCATCGATCGCCATCCAGGACAGCGAGGGTTTACATCTCGCCGCTGGGGAATGACCAGGTCGAGCATCGTGACATTCATCGTCACCAACACGGTGACCGTCTGCCACCAACGCCATTCAACGCATTGCGGCTATTCGTCTCGATGCTGGACGATGTTCGGGCCGAGCAACATCACCACTGCCAACGGCATACCGGATCGAGGTTTGCAGAATTCTGCACTGGCGTCAAGAGACATCGAGCTGCTGCGACAATGGTTGAGTTCATGAGTTTGTCAATTGGCTCCCTGTTCCCAGGCGTACCCCACCGACATCGGTGCAGGGTTCTGGCCCTCCGCTCATTACGGTCTAAGCGCCAGCTACGCCCAGCCTTGTCTCCTTTATACCTGCGCCACCATACCAGGTATCAGAGTTGAGACGGACGTTAACATCCACAGGCTACTCAGAGAGGACTCCGGAAATCCACAGAGCCAGCAATCTTCACCGGCTCATCCTTCGGCGGTTCACGTCGGATGGTAAGTACCCGCTTCTGCGGCATTCCCATTGAAATGTGATCTCTAATTCTAGCCACATGCTTAGAAAACGTCTAGGTCATGTACTTTCCAAGAACTGTATTAGTGTAACATATCGCTATGTCAGCCACAATACCAGGAGAACCTCTCTTTCTTTTCTTTGGGTTTGCTTCAGGGCTTCCTCCCTTTTTCAGCAACGTGGCTCTGCACTGATTAATGCTCTAGCTTTTGGTTCCTGTTTCAGTACCAAAGTTCCAGGTGCATTTACTGTTCTGCTAAACATGAGATCCAGCACATGCTGCCTCAACTACAAGTCCACCTCTAAGCCTGATATGGGTCTCGATGTCTCCTTGTACAGCACTTAGAAATGCGGGTAAGACTTTACCGCTCTCACTCCTGTGGGAGGATACCTGATATCCACATTACATCAACCCCTCCAGTTGGACACCTCCCGGTTTTCCAATTAGCCGGATATCAGAGCAGTCTCCCGGTACGCTCCCCTACACGCTTCAAAGCGCAGAGAGGGGAAGAGGGGGGTTGGGGAGTTTTAATTACATTATTCTTTCTTTCAACAGAAAGTAGTTACTCTCCACCCATCCTGGACCTCAGAAATACCAACTTTCTTCAGAAGGCATAGGTAAAATGGTATCTCTCGTTACCATGTTTCCAAAACACAGTAAGTACATTATCTCTATTCTTCCTATGTGCCTCATGGTGAGTCAACGATCTTACAATTCCAAGCTCTGCTGGTGGCACCAGCTTCGCAACTGAGGTATTTCTTTGACTCAATATCGGTGAATGCTGTTTCTCTACGGAGTCCAACATCATTCACGCTTTCCTTGCATGGACAGCTGCATAACCTAGTCTATTTCCTGCTCATGCTCGCATTTACTTCAAGTTGAAAGTTTGACCACAAATCTTCTCAACCCAATATGCGTCTATTCCGCTCCAAGCAGTTACGCATAAACTTCCTGGATCTTGTACCATGAGTTATACCCTTATGCCTTCTAATACTGCCTCTGCAACAATTCTTTATGCATATAGACAGACAGCATAGGGACAATGTGCTTTCCAACATACAAGCATACATAACATCCTAGCTGCTCTGCAATGAAGCTGCACAGCTTTATCCTTAGCCCTTGCTCACTTATGCATCCTCGGGCACTGTTCTCAGACACTTACTGAACGCACTAGCAGACCTTCTCCAGATAGGTCCATCCTCTCGAATGGTCTTGGACATGTGTAGCAAGAGAAATCTTTTAGAGCGGAGGTCAACCGAACTTGCCTCTGCTTCCGAATCGAACAGGATGGTGCACAGATTCTACTACCTACACATGGTTTCACTGCATTCACATTTACGCCTTTCTTCCATCAAGGGCCTCCTAAATGTGCCTCTTCCGCTACCTCTCATAACCAACACTCTTATCATGCTGAGCCGGGACGGAGTTCACTGTTCCTCAGGCCCTCGTCCTGCCCGAGACCAGTATGCTTCCCATACTTCATAGCCAAACCTCTCGTGAACCTACAACAGGACAGAGGAACAATAGTCCTCATAGCCCTATATGGGCTTCGACAAGTATGGTTTCCCATATTCCTCGACCTCTCGATCAGAGACCAAATCACCTGGGCACAGCACCCACTCTCGTAACTCGGAATCAGGACAAGTTGCGTCATCCCAGCCTTACAACTCTTGCCCTGACAGCTTGAATGTTGAAATTCTGCAACCACTTAATCTTTCAACACAAGTCTCTAAAGTTCTCGTAGCTTCATGAAAGCCTTCCACACGTAAACCTTACCACTTTTAGTGGACTAGATTTACCAAGTGGTGCACACAAACAGGTTTTCACCTTTTTTCTTGCCCCACTCCTTCTGTACTAGATTACTTATATCACCTTTCGGATTCTGTTCTCCAGACATCCTCTGTAAGAGTACACCTAAATGCCTTAGTGGCATATCACAAGGAAATAGGGGATACGCCAATAACAGCGTGACCTCTAGTATGTCTGTTTATGAGAGGCTTACTTCACCTTAAGCCCCCCATTCGACCACTGCTCATTAAATGGGATCTAGCGTGATACATCCCTGCGACAAGAAATTTATTTCCTAACAAATACTTAAAATGCTATTAACCTTTTCTTTTTCCTTCCTCTCCCAGTTTAAGCATCCCTGTTTTTTGTAACTGCTTTCTTCCGCACTACAGTTTCAGTTTGTTTTTTCTTTCTATGCACCACTGTTTTAATGTAAACCAGCATGATGTGATTTTATCATGAATGCCGGTATATAAAAACCTTAAATAAACAAGTATTTCTAGTAGTCATCCCATCGGCTATGAGGGTCAGTGAGTTGCAACCTCTCGTCACATACTCACCCTACATAAGGTTCCTGTATGACACAGTAGTCCTTTGCACTCACCCCAAATTCCTACCAAAAGTAGTAACAGATTTTCACTTAATCAGTCAATAGTCTTGCCTGCTTTCTTTTCAAGACCTCTCTCTAGCCAGGGAGAGAGAGTCTTATACACCTTAGACTGACAACGTGCACTAGCTTTTTCCCTGAACCGCACGGCAGTCCATTGGACATCCAACCAACTCTTTGTTTCTTTTCACATAAAATGAACCAAGAGTCGCGGTAGTAAGGCAGACTCTCTCCGACTAACAGTCTGTATCGAATTCTGTTATGAAAAAGCAAACGTTCCTCTCCAAGGGCAAATAACAGCACACGTAGTAACGGCGCTGTCTACATCAGTAGTACACTATCGTTCAGTGCCCATTATTACCATATATAAAGCTGCAACATGGAGTTCCCTTCACACCTTTGCAGCTCTTTATTGCTAGGGCAAAGAAAAACGACAAGATTCGGCCTTTAGACAATCTGTCTTACAGAACTTGTTTCCAATATATTCCCAACTCCTTCTACATCCAACCTGCTGTGATCTTCGGCTGCCTCATTTTCACCAACAATTCTTCACTGTTGCTTCATTACAAAATGACTCAGCCTCTAGCTTGCTAATCACCCATATGTGAGGACCTAGCATCCTGCTTGTCCTGGGATAAAGCAAAATTGCTTACCTTGTAATAGGTGTTATCCCAGGACAGCAGGATGTAGTCCTCACAGAACCCACCCGCCACCCCGCGGAGTTGGGTCCGATACGTTTTATTATTTTCTTTTATATTTTCGCTTACGCATAATGCTACAAACGAGACTGAAGGGAGACCCCTGTGGACGCAGGGATCATAGCATGCTCAGTGTGCCAGTGTCAGTCAAAGCTTTTAGAAACTTTGACAGAAAGTTTTCCGTCATAGGGCTCCATTACCGATGTCACCCATATGTGAGGACTACATCCTGCTGTCCTGGGATAACACCTATTACAAGGTAAGCAATTTTGCTTTTTCCCTGCTTTTGCTATCCTCCTTCCATTCCCTCAGCCTCTTCTCTGTGCAGCAGGGGGGAGCCTTAGGCAGTGGCGGCTCTTCCCCGGCCTGGCTGCAGCACAGCTGTTCTTGGGATTGGCATGTCACCATGCACTGAATTTTACGTACCCAGGATTTTTATAGCTGTAGCCCTGTTCTAAACTGATAAACGTCCTGTCCTGAATAAGTGTCTTCGATACTGGCCGTTTTATATCCATTTTTCCTTAACTCCTTATGCACAAGAGTTAAAACATCAGTCTTTTTTTTTTTTGTTTTGTTTTTTAATTTGATGCTGTTTGTCGTAGGAACAGAGGAAAATCACCACATTTGTTAATCTGCTGTAAACTGGCCGGCTGGGAGAAGGAGAGCCCTTTCAAGTTTGAAATGTTTCACCAAGACCAAAGGCGTCCACCTTCAGCCTCTGAGCCTGCAGCATTGACAGTCAATTTGTCTTCGAGCAGACCTGGCACCCTGGGCTTTCCTGGCCAATACACTGGACATCAGGTGTTCCGTGGTATACTCATGGCCTATAGCAGATGCTTTCCCAGCACAGTGCTCTGTGCAGATTACAGTTCCTTGTCTGCTCCTGCCTTAGCTGGCCAGAATGCTGCAGCTGTCATTGGCCCTGGTCCGTGCGATCCAGCACAATTGGAGGCTAGCATGTCACAAGTCGCACTTTCAAGCAAGCCCTGCTTGTCCCTCACTGGAAGAGGTATTCTGGTAGACAGGCACTCAGAAGGAAGTAAAAATTGCATCGGAGGGGAGAGTGGCAATATGCATGAAGAAAGTGGCATGAGAGCTGATACCCATATTGTGGCAATCCAGTCTGCAGCTGCTGAGGCTGATGAGACGATACCAATCCTACCTGGTAGGGAGGTAACCATCGTGATCACCTGTGAAGCCAAGTAAGTGCCCATGCATGCCATTTGTTTCTATTGATCTCCTCTCTCAACCTTCACCCTCTCCAGAGGACTACCTCTTTTAATTTCATTCCCTATAGTGTGCCCCCTCTCCTAATCTATACTACTCCAGCTAATCCTATTACATCCCCAGCTCTTCTCACTTGCCAAACCCATTCCCTCTCATACCAGTTCCAGCCCTTTTTGCATCCCCCAGTCCTTATTGTAATCTCCAGCTGATTCTGTCATCCCCTCTCACTTCCCAGCTGCACATCCTCCCTTTCAACTCCTCTAGCACACTCCCCAGCTCCTCTTACATCCCCCCTGGTTTATCTTATGTCATTTACCTTCTCTACCTGATCCAACCCTCAAACACTTCCTGCATCTGATCGTTCCCATCAAACAGTTTTACCTCCAAATATCCCTCTTTCCAGGGTTAGCAGCAATATTTTCTTTTGGGCTTCAGGCCAAAGGTGGATGACAGCTGGTGGGAAACAAAAGCAGATTGAGGGAGGATAGAGGAGCAGTGGTAATATCCATCAGCCCTGCTTTCACCTTTTCTCATGGCTAGTCCCTAGACCAGAGCTTTCCAAACTTTTCATGTTGTTGACAAACGTTTTAGACAAACATAATTTCGTGACACAGTAATTCAGTCTACTAGCAAACCAGAGGTTAAAGGTTAAACAAATGAAATGTATTTTGACAATTTATGTATGTTTCCTTAAATATATACATAATAAAATGTTTCACGACACAACCTATCTTGTGAAAACCTTTTTTATTTTAAAAATATATAATATTACAAGATTAAAGTTATTGTTATAATTTATGAGTAACAATAATAAAAGTTATTGTGTTGTTCAATTTACCAGCTTGATGGGATGAACACAGCTTTTGAATATTTGGTGTTAATAAAAAAGTCCAAAGGGTCTTCTGTGTAATTTTAAAAAGCTGTTATTGGTCGGTCTCAGTGACATAGTGAGGGCAAAGGGCCGACGGCCCACTCCCAGGAGATCGTTCCCGGACCGCTCCTGGACCCCCGCTGGACCACCAGGGACGTTTGGCAGGTCTTGGGGGGGTCAGGAGGGTGGGGGGTTGCGGTAAACTAAGTCGGCAGGTCTTGGGGGAGTCGGGAGGGGGGGGGTTGTTAGATTTTTGTTTGTTTTTTTTATATTCGCTCCATAAGACGCACATACATTTTCCCCCCACTTTTGGGGGAAAAAAAGTGCGTCTTATGGAGCGAAAAATACGGTAGTTCTTACCTGTTAATTTTCGCTCCTGTAGTACCACGGATCAGTCCAGACGCCCTTCCCTGTCTGTCTTTCTTTCTGTCCTCTCGAAGCTTGTGCAAGAATACTGAGTATTCTTTGTGCAAGAATACTGAGCAATTACACCAGAAGCCTTGGTCGTTTAAATTCCAAGTATATGCAAGAGCATATAGTTATTTCATGTTCCTTACATTGTTCTACAGTTGCTCCATTGAGCTTTATGGTTACTTGCTTGATCCTATTCTGGTTTTGTTATTTTCTGCTTTGACAATGGTTATACTGAAGGGTTACAGGATAGTTCTCTCCTCATATAGGATATCCTTTCAGTTTTAGTCTTTCTCCATCTGCTGGAAAGGAGGCTAAACCCACAGCCTGGACTGATCCGTGGTACTACAGGAACGAAAATTAACAGGTAAGAACTAATTTTCCTGTCACAGGCTTTTTTGTTCCACCTTCCCTTTCTTATTTTTTTGCCAATTCCTTTCATATTGTCTTTTTTTCTATTTCTTTTCTCTCCATCTATCTTCTTCCCTCAAACACACAGTCAGGTTCTCATTCTCACATGCTTTTTCTCTCTCTCACACACCCAGGCTCTCTCTCACTCCCACATGCTGTCTTGCTCAAGCACAGGCTCTCGCTGTCGCATGCTCTCTCATACAATCATTCATACACACAGGCTCTCACTCCCACATGCTGTCTCTCATACACACAGGCTCTCTCTGTCACATGCTGTCTCTCAACTCATCTCATACAGACACTGTATGGGCCCTCAGCCTCTCTCTTACCTCTAGACCTCCTCTTCATGGGTCACTGCAGGATGGGCTCTGCAGCGGGCCGATCCGAAGTGGCGGCCCTGCTACCGGGCCTCCTCCTCTTCTCAACCCGCTGCAACAACGCTGCTCCTCTTCTGCACGTGGCTGATGCTCCTCCTCCTTCCTGCCCACACGGCTCCAGCAACATTTTTCTTCCGGGGCTGCACAGGCAGGAAGGAGGAGGAGCACCTGCACGTTCAGACGTGACCTTGTTCTTCGGACCGTGGTGACATGAGCTCCACCACGGCCCTGCCGATCTTCCTGCTGTGTGTCTCCGGCACAGCACAGCGATATTTCACTACTCAGCCGCCAGTTGGATGAGTTTCACCAGCGACCGCATTGGCTCCCCCTGACCTCTCCTTGCTCCGCCCCGTCACGTGCACCGAGCTTGCGCGACACACAGGCACACTACAGGCGACACACTAAAGTGTCGCAACACACACTTTGGAAAGCTCTGCCCTAGACCAATGATCTGCATGCAGCAGCAGCATTAATAAAATCAGTATGAGGCCTGTAAGCTAATGCAAGCTCTTTGTAGCAACACCAATCCCCCCTTTTGTAAAGCTTCTGATTACCACAGAAACTCATGCAATAGCAATATCAGCTAACAAAGCATTGCTACCTATTCCCTCAGTAAAGACAGTCAGACTAACCCAGGTAAGGGATAGGGCCCTATCCCTAGCAGGACCCACAATATGGAACAATATGCCGTTAGAAATCAGACTGCAAAGTAACATCAAAACCTTCAAAAGAAAAAGTTTAAAAACATGGCTATTTAAACAAGCGTACCACAAAGAGAATTGATAGCAGGAAACAGGGAAATTTTGGTTGCAGTCAGTCAAGCTCCCACTCACACACCTTGTTTCTTTAAGTGTGTGCTTCTCATTACTATATCCTAAACTATTCCTTCTTTCTTTTTTTAAACAACAAAGAACCAAAATAAAGTAGTACGATATCTTATAGCCAAGTAAGAGGAAACTGGACATGACTTGTAACACTCACCAAATAATAATTTTATGAAACTGTTACAGTAAATTAACGACACCTGTTTAAGAGTTTAGAATTCCAGATACTGTATTTAACATATAGTTTTTGTGCCCTATTGTAAACTGTTGTGATGGCACCCGCTTAAAGACGGTATAGAAAAGATTTTAAATAAAATAAATAAATACCACAACAGGACCTGGGACATGTGCTGGCTCACAGGCCCCATGCTGACTTCCATTGCTACTAGTGCTGCTATTTGATGACTTAAGTTGAATGTCGGTATAAATAAAACAAATTTGAGGCCCTTGTAAAACTAGCTGAAGATTTTGTTATCCCATTTGAGGTCCTGACCCTCAGTTTTGGAAGACCTGCCCATAAGTACATCTCCTCTGTTATGACATGACTCCAAGTGGAAGCTGATGAGATATTAAACTAGGTAGGCAAGGGAAATATACCCTCTGTAGGCTGCTTTCTTCAGCAGAGGTCCCAAATTGCATGGGCAAATGTCAGTCTGACAAGCAAACTTCACCTTTGCTCACAGCTAAATCAGCCTACAGAGAGGGAACCCCAGTGTATTGACAGGGTTTGGGTCTCAAGCTTTTCCTATGTAGGTGGCCACAACAGTAGTCCATTCCTTAGTGGCTGGGTAGTAGAGGTGCAGGAAGCTTGCTCACAGGTGTAGTTTCTGAAGCAGCTCCAGCCCAGTGGATGTCAACCCAGACATCAGGATTCACCCAGCCAGTCTTTTTTTTTTTTCCTCCAGGATATCCACAAGGAACATGCATATGACTTATATGCACTGCCTCCACTGAATGAAAATCTATCTGTACATATTGTGAATATCCTGATTGTCTGGTTGTGTCCTGACAACTAGGTAGAGAATCGCTGCTGTAGCTTACCCTGATGCTGGCTAAACAGTTGATTTACTGCAATAGAACTCGACTGGGCATCAGAAACATCAGTGATATGGGGAATCAGATGAAAATTCAATATAGTTACCCCCTTAGATACCAAAACCCCCCTTCCTGTTCATACCCAGATCAATCCAGACAAGTCTGTTTTGCATCCCAACCAGCAGATGGAGGCAGAGAACTACAAAGCTTTTCAGGTACCGCTAGGTAACTGAGAGTGCCACCTGCAGCCCCTCAGTATTTCTGTCTCCAGCAGATGGTAGAGGTGCAAACCTGGAGTCTAGCAGAAAAAAAAATAGAAGAAATTAGGAAAAGATTATCCTGAAGTGTTAGGTTCCTTTGTGGGCCATCCCTCAGGTCAAGCAGGGTAAGCGGGGGGGTTGGCAATACCTGTTCGGCTTTAGCCCACAGCATCCAGTGGTAGGAAGGCCAGGGGTCCTGGTTCCCTCCTTCCCCTGAGGTCTTCTTCCCCAAGTCTTCAGCCAGCAGCAGGGAAGTAAATCTTTTCTTTGTTTTGTTTTATGCCTGATTTTTTTTTTTTTTTTTTTTTTTTTTTTTGAAAGATACAAAGGGAGAGTCTGCAGCATAACTCCTGCTGGCCTAATGCTTTGCAGGCTGTCGCTAAGGGGATAGAAGAATTGGTCAGCAGTATTGCATTAAGGACATAAGAACATGCCATACTGAGTCAGACCAAGGGTCCATCAAGCCTAGCATCCTGTTTCCACCAGTGGCCAATCCAGGTTATAAGAACCTGGCAAGTACCCAAAAACTAAGTCTATTTCATGTTACTGTTGCTAGTAATAGCAGTGGCTGTCAACTTAATAGCAGGTAATGGATTTCTCCTCTAAGAACTTATCCAATCCTTTTTTAAACAGCTATACTAACTGCACTAACCACATCCTCTGGCAACAAATTCCAGAGTTTAATTGTGCGTTGAGTGAAAAAGAACTTTCTCAGATTAGTTTTAAATGTCACATGCTAACTTGATGGAGTGCCCCCTAGTCTTTCTATTATCCGAAAGAGTAAATAACACATTCACATCTACCCGTTCTAGACCTCTCATGATTTTAAACACCTCTATCATATCCCCCCTCAGCCGTCTCTTCTCCAAGCTGAAAAGTCCTAACCTCTTTAGTCTTTCTTCATAGGGGAGCTGTTCCATTCCCCTTATTTTGGTCACCCTTCTCTGTACCTTCTCCATTGCAATTATATTTTTTTGAGATGCGGCGACCAGAATTGTACACAGTATTCAAGGTGTGGTCTCACCATGGAGTGATAGAGGTGGCATTACATTTTCCGTTTTATTCACATTCCCTTTTTAATAATTCCCAACATTCTGTTTGCTTTTTTGACTGCCGCAGCACACTGAACCGACTATTTCAATGTGTTATCCACTATGATGCCTAGATCTTTCTTGGGTGGTAGCACCTAATATGGAACCTAACATTGTGTAACTATAGCATGGGTTATTTTTCCCTATATGCATCACCTTGCACTTATCCACATTAAATTTCATCTGCCATTTCGATGCCCAATTTTCCAGTCTCACAAGGTCTTCCTGCAATTTATCACAATCTGCTTGTGATTTAACTACTCTGAACAATTTTGTATCATGTGCAAATTTGATTACCTCACTCGTCGTATTTCTTTCCAGATCATTTATAAATATATTGAAAAGTAAGGGTCCCAATACAGATCCCTGAGGCACTCCACTGCCCATTCCCTTCCACTGAGAAAATTGTCCATTTAATCCTACTCTCTGTTTCCTGTCTTTTAGCCAGTTTGTAATCCATGAAAGGACATCGCCACCTATCCCATGACTTTTTACATTTCCTAGAAGCCTCTCATGAGGAATTTTGTCAAATGCCTTCTGAAAATCCAAGTACACTACATCTACCGGTTCACCTTTATCCACATGTTTATTAACTCCTTCAAAAAAGTGAAGCAGATTTGTGAGGTAAGACTTGCCCTGGGTAAAGCCATGCTGCTTTGTTCCATTAAACCATGTCTTTCTATATGTTCTGTGATTTTGATGTTTAGAACACTTTCCACTATTTTTCCTGGCACTGAAGTCAGGCTAACTGGTCTGTAGTTTCCCGGATCGCCCCTGGAGCCCTTTTTAAGTATTGGGGTTACATTAGCTATCTTCCAGTCTTGAGGTACAATGGATGATTTTAATGATAGGTAGCACATTTTTACTAATAGCCCTGAAATTTTATTTTTTAGTACCTTCAGAACCCTGTGGTGTATGCTATTGATTTCGGGGCAGTCACTGAGGTGACTCGTGCTGCGGCCGTTGGAAGTTCGGTAAGGCAAGCAGGCAGACTGCACTGCGTGTGCTCTCCCAATGGCGTCTACTTTAGAGCACGCCAAACCTTGTCGGGTCTATGGCGTTGGCAGCTTGTGTATTAATTTGAATGTGTTTTGTACCAATTGTGCTGCAGGGGGAAGAGATCCTCCTTGGGGGTGGCAGCCGACAGGAGAGCTCAATCCCAGGACCCTGTCAGAGAGCACTCGAGGGAGATTTTGCTGCAACAGGCAGGAGGGGCTGCACATGGCAGGAAGCAGGTACCTTCTTGTGTGCTTCAAGATTCCCCTCCCCCTTTGTCTCTGGCAGTGCAGGCCAAAGTTGGGGGATCAGGGGGAGGAAGTCCTGGAGGTGCCAGACTAGGGGGCAGTGATGTGGAGGAATTCTCCATAGATTTTGTTTTACTCCTGCACAAGGCCTATTTGGCCAGGAATGGTATGGTGGTAAATGGCTTCTGAGTAAGAAATTGCAGCAGAACCCAAAGAGGTCTATAGGGTTTCCAGCCAGGGGTTGGGGGACCTACTCCGTTGGTTGGGTCTTAACCATACTACTGGGAATGTTGAATCGGATGATTCTGATGGCTTGCAGGATGATCCAGGTGATGATCCTGGGGATGATCCAACTAACGATGGGTCAGGGAAGAGCTGAGACAGAACTGTAGATTTGTCTGACCCCGAGGAGATATTGATTGCTGAGGGGGATGACTTGAGGATGGTCCGACTGTTCCGCAAGGTGGAGTTGAGACCTCTTATTTCCCATGTCCTACAGGAACTGGGTATTAAGGTACTGCAGGAGGAATCAGATAATGGAGTGAATCCTGTTCTGGATGGCTTTTGAGGTCCCCCGAAGGCTTTTCCTCTCCCCAAGAAGGTTAAGAAGCTGGTGAACTGGGAGTGGGATGCTCCAGAAGCAGGTCTTAAGGTGGCTAGTGTGATGGTGAAGTTAAATCCTTTACCAAAGAATATTTTGCAGCTTTTGGTGCTGCCCAAGGTAGTTGCTTTGGTGTCTGCGGTCACCAAGAAGACATCCCGGTCACAAGGTCTGCCATGCTAAAGGACACTCAGGACCGGAAACTGGAAATCCAGTTGAAAAGGATGTTTGAGGTCTTGGCCTTAAGCCTTCGAGCGGCAATCTGTGGTAGCCTGATGCAAAGGGCCTATTTATGCCGGGTACAGATAGCCCAGGCAAAGGCTGTGGGTTCCACTGACGACTCTAACCAGGTGGCCCAGTTAGAAGCTGGGGTTGCATATGTTGCTGACGCATTATATGATTTGATCCGGACTCTGGCCAGGATTATGGTATTGGCGGTGATAGCATGCCATCTTCTGTGGGTATGTAATCGGTCAGTAGATATGTGGTCCAAGTCTCAGCTTTGCAGTCTCCCCTTTTCAGGAAAGCTGCTATTTGGAGAGGAGCTGGAGCAGTTCATAAAGCAGTTGGGGGAGTCTAAGGGAAACCAGCTGCCAGAAGATAAGAGCAGCAGGAAGACATTTCCTGCTTGCTCCTGGTTCCGGGATGTGAGGTGTTTCCGTCCTAACGAGTTCTTTGACATTGCAGAAGTAAGGATCTGGAAGGCAGCAGCCCTTTCAGGGTTCCCAAAGACCTTCCAGAGATGGTACCGACCAGGGTACCAGAGGTAGTAATGCCTCGTAATGAAGCCACGTTGGTCCACTCTGAGGAAGTGGTCGGGGGATGCCTGACATGATTTTATGGGGTGTGAACCAGGATCACCTTGGACCAGTGGGTTCTATAGGAAATAAGAGATGGCTACGTTTCAGAATTTTCTCGCCCCATCAGGGAAGCATTCATGGAGTCTCATTACACATACTGTAGCAAACGAGAGGTGATCCTGGCTACGTTACTTCGGAGGTTAGGTGTGATCGTTCTGGCTCTGACAAAGGAGTAGGGTCGAGGGAGGTACTCTATTTACTTCGTGATTTGCAAGAAGAAGGGACTTTTCAGCCCATTCTCGACCTGCAACGAGTCAATGTGGTACTGTGGGTTTATTTATTTATTTATTTAACATTTTTCTATACCGACATTTGCACGAGACATCACATCGGTTTCCAGACAACTGCAAATTCAGCCAACAGGGCTTTACATTGTAACTGATATTATAACGGGGGGGGGGAGGGAAGGGCCATGGAAGTAACTTGGAAATTTTATGAATATGCTGGGAACAGAGGAGGGAAAGAAGGTGGTTTATTTACAAGAAGCAGGAGTTAAGTACATTCTATATACATTCTATTATGTACATTCTATATACAAGGTGAGGGAGTGGTGGGGAGGAGCTGGGGGAAGAGGGGGGGCTAGGTTAGAGAGAGATGGGAGGGTGGGGGGGTGAGGAAGGGGTGGAGGGGGGTAGAGGGGGAGGAATGAAAGTGGGTGGGTGGTTGATTGGATTAGAAGAGGGGTGGTGGGAGGGGAGTGGAACTGGGAAGGCAGATTAAGAGTAGGCGTGCGTGAAAAGCCATGTTAAGTTTCTGTCTAAATTTCTTTGGACAGATCTCGAGGCGTAGACTGGTGGGCATTGAGTTCCATAGCTTGGGACCGGCTAAGGAGATGGAGCGTTGTTTAGTGGAAGCGAGGTGGGATAGTTTGGGTGTAGGAGTGGGTATTGTTGCAAGGTATGGTGATCTGGTTGGTCTTGATGTCGTACGAAGGTGGAGGGTGTCAGAGAACCAATGCATGTTTGGGTTGTGGATGGCTTTATGTATGAGAGTTAGAGTCTTAAAGATGATTCTTGAGGATATGGGGAGCCAATGTAGTTGTTTGAGGATGGGCGTGATGTGTTCGTTTCTGCGTGTGCCTGTTAGCATGCGCGCAGCTGCATTTAGAAGGAGCTGCAGGGGGGTTGTGGCATTTTTGGGAAGGCCTAATAGGATGGCATTTGCGTAATCTATTTTGGATAGGATGAGTGCCTGAAGCACAGTTCTGAAGTCGCTGGGATGCAGGAGTGGTTTTAGTCTTTTGAGTGTGTGTAGTTTGAAATAGCATTCCTTAAGGGTGGTGGTGATGAATTTTTGCAGGTTGAATTGGGTGTCAAGAATTACACCAAGGTCTCTTACATATTGTGCTTTTGTATTGGAAACTTTCCAAAAATTGATAGAGGCAGTTGATCAGGGAATTTCTGACCTCAGTGGATTTAACTGAGGCCTATCTACACATCCCCATACATGCAGCGCATCAGATTTCTTCACTTCATGGTGCAGGGGCAGCATTTCCAGTTTTGGGCCGTGCCTTTTGGGTTAGTGACTGTTCCAGGCTTTTATGACTGCGCTGTGAAAGGAAGGGGTTCTGGTTCACCCTTATATGGACAACTGGATAATTTGGGCAAAGTCGGAAATAGAATGTGGCCAGGCAGTTCAAAGGGTGCTGGAGATGTTATATTCCCTGGGCTGAGTTGTGAACTTAGCAAAGAGTCATCTCACTCTGAGCCAGTCTTTGGAGTATTTGGGGGCGAGATTAAACATTCGACTGGACGAGGTGTTTTAGTTCAGAGAGGATTCTGAAGTTGCAGTCACAGGTGAACTAACTGTTATGTATGCCAGGGCCTGGGATTGCCTGCAGGTTCTGGGTTCCATGGCTAGATTTAGTACCATGGGCCTTTGCTCACATGCATCTGCTTTAGAGGGTGCTTCTGTCCTCTTAGGATCCGTTGTCTGAGGAGTTTCATTGACCGTTACTGCTACAGGGAGTCTCCAGATC
Source organism: Rhinatrema bivittatum (assembly GCF_901001135.1). Taxonomy (NCBI): domain Eukaryota; kingdom Metazoa; phylum Chordata; class Amphibia; order Gymnophiona; family Rhinatrematidae; genus Rhinatrema; species Rhinatrema bivittatum. Next base: position 79,581,035 of record NC_042623.1, read on the forward strand.
CAGTCTCTCATGATGGTTGTGCAACCCAGTTTGGAAAAGGGGGTGAATCTGGAGATCCTGACTTGGTGGAGATGACCAAGAATGCTAGCCTCAGCACTGGGGGGCGGACCATCAAGGGTGGACGGCTCAAGGGCAGTGTTCGCCAGTAGAGGTGACCTGGTCTATCAATAGTTTGGATACGAGGGTGGTTCACAAAGCGTTAAGGGTGTTCCTTCCTCAGGTTTGTGGTAAAATAGTGAGTGTTCTCAGACAGTGCAACAGTGGTGGTGTGTCAATCGTCAAGGCATGTCGAAGAGTTGGCGTGGCTCTGGAGGCCAGGAATTTTGTCTGGACAGAGCAGTACCTACAAGAGATTGCGGCATTTCATGTTGCAGGAGTGGACAATGTACAAAATGTTGAGTATTAATATATACTTAAAGATGATTCTCCACACAGGAAACAAGGATATGAATTCAAATTTAGTAGGAACAAATATAAATTTATTATTACATATCCTTGGGAGACAAAGGCATCCTGACCTCTTCTCAGGTAAAGCACTAACTCCTGTTTCTCGTAATATGTCAGTGAGTGCTGCGTGTTTTAGGTTTAAAATATACAGTGAGCCTATGACTGATTATCACTTACGAAGTTTTGTCATTTTAAAATAAGATGAACACTAAACCTATGTTAACCTGATCCTTTCCACCCAAAGGCCCCCCTTAAAGCCTCCCTTGCTTAAGCCAGATGTTAGCAGCAATCCTCTGATAGTCCTTTGTCCTGTCAATCTTTCAATCTTTTCCATCCTCAGGGGGAATTGGGAAAACTCTAATTTCAGTTGGGCCCCTCAAGTGGAGACGGTAGCCTGTGAGAATGTGACCTCAGCCATTTGCCATTTGTAACCTCATGACCCCTCCATCATAAGTTTTGAGCAGCTCCAAATGCAGTCCAGATGTCTCCCAGAGTCTCCATTCTAGGGTCAGTTTGAGGTTTTTTATGACCAGAGTTTTCAAATCGCCTTGATGTTCAGGCGCCAGTCTTTGGCTCTTTCGGCAGACAGGTACTTCGAGCAGGACTGTCTCGATCCCACCCTGTTTAGGGAAGCTTTGGTACATCCCACTGTCTGGACTGATCCGGGTACGTACAGGGAAAGGAAAATTGGTTCTTACCTGCTAATTTTCGTTCCTATAGTACCACAGATCAGTCCAGACTCCCTCCCTGAATACATCTACATTGCTATGTCCACTCGGAGTTTTTCTTTCACAGGTTCTTTTTGGGATTCTCTACTTCCTATTTGAGCTTTAAGACACTGGAAGTTCATCCAAATTGTAAGGCACCGGAGGTATCTGCTATATATATATATTGATAGCTGTGTAAGAGCATTTTTCATACATGTTTGAATTTCTTGTTTCATTTTGATGGTTACAGTTTACTTGCTTGATCTTATCCTGGTTCTCTATGCTATTTTGGCTGCTTTGATATCGATTATACTGAAGGGATGCAGGGTGAGCACTGTCCTGATATAGGATACCCTCTGCTGGACAGGAGGCTCAACCCACTGTCTGGACTGATCCGTGGTACTAGAGGAACGAAAATTAGAAAGTAAGAACCAATTTTCCTTTGTCAGTGGAGGCCTTGGACCTCATCTGGGCCAGATGGGGTGATCCCCCAACTGGGTTTGATGGCATTGTGCAGCAATGCCAAAGCAAGGAAATTCTTCAGTTGAAGAGTTAGGAGCCAAAGGCATAGACGCTCTGGTTCTTTCATGGCCAAAAGGATCCTGCTGTACATGTTTCTTGCTTGGCCTCTTGTAGGGCGAGTCTTACAGCGCATTGAGCGACATCCAGGCAGAGTGGTGTTGGTGGTGCTGGAGTGGCCATAGCAGCTGTGGATTGCGGATCTGATTCATCTTGCTGTGTACAGGCCCCTCAGGTTGGCTTATATTTAAAATCTGCTTAGACAAGGACCTCTCTTCTTGGATCGGTGAATCACTTTTCTTGTAGCTTAGCTTTTGAGAGGAGATATTTAAGATTAAAAGGAACATAAGAACATAAGAAAATGCCATACTGGGTCAGACCAAGGGTCCATCAAGCCCAGCATCCTGTTTCCAACAGTGGCCAATCCAGGCCATAAGAACCTGGCAAGTACCCAAAAACTAAGTCTATTCCATGTAACCATTGCTAATGGCAGTGGCTATTCTCTAAGTGAACCTAATAGCAGGTAATGGACTTCTCCTCCAAGAACTTATCCAATCCTTTTTTAAACACAGCTATACTACCTGCACGAACCACATTCTCTGGCAACAAATTCCAGAGTTTAATTGTGCGTTGAGTAAAAAAGAACTTTCTCCGATTAGTTTTAAATGTGCCCCATGCTAACTTCATGGAGTGTCCCCTAGTCCTTCTACTATCTGAAAGAGTAAATAACCGATTCACATCTACCCGTTCTAGACCTCTCATGATTTTAAACACCTCTATCATATCCCCCCTCAGTCGTCTCTACTCCAAGCTGAAAAGTCCTAATCTCTTTAGTCTTTCCTCATAGGGGAGTTGTTCCATTCCCCTTATCATTTTGGTAGCCCTTCTCTGTACCTTCTCCATCGCAATTATATCTTTTTTGAGATGCGGCGACCAGAATTGTACACAGTATTCAAGGTGCGGTCTCACCATGGAGCGATACAATTATCAATCAATTATCACTACATTGCTTCAGGCACGAAGACCTGCCATGTTGCTAACTTATATCAGGGTGTGGAGAGTGTTTGAGTCCTGGTAGGTAGAGGAGGGCCTAGATGCATTGCAGGTGGATTCTCTGCGCATCCTGGCCTTTTTACAGCAGGGCTTGTCTAAGGCCTCGCCTATATTACACTTTGAGTACAGGTGGCAGCCTTGGGATGCTTTCGGGGAAAGTCGCAAGGAAGGCTGTTCTCATCTCACCCAGATTTCATATGATTTCCCAAGGGAGCCAAGCATCTGCGACCTCTGGTGTGGAGGATGTGTTCTCACAGGACAAGCAGGATGGTAGTCCTCACATATGGGTGACATCAGGATGGAGCCCAATCATGGAAAACTTCTGTCAGTTTCCAGAACTTTGACTGGCCCCTACTGGGCATGCCCAGCATGGCACTAACTCTGCAGCCAGCAGGGGTCCCCCTTCAGTCTTCTTTTTTCCACGCAGCAGTAGCCTTGCAGTTTAGTAGCTCTGAACTGATTCCTGACAGGAATGTTTCCTAACGGAATTAAATTAAAATACTTCACCCCACAGGGGTCCCACATCTAACTTTTCTCGACCGCGGTACTCCGGTAAGTTTTTTTTCACCGTTTTTCGTCGAGTTTGGCCCTCACGGGCTACTGGCTGTCAACCGTACCGCGGCTCGATTTTTTTCCATGGCGTCGGGGTTTCGTCGGTGCCCGGACTGTACTCGCACTATGTCTATCACAGACCCTCATGGAGTCTGTGTTTTGTGTTTAGGCCGTGAGCATGTTGTCCTAACTTGCACCAAGTGTGCCCTCATGACACCTAAGGGTCGCAAAGCCAGAATGGAGAAGATGGGACTCCTCTTCCGTGCTCACACCCCGACGCCGTCCATCGCATCGACGTCCTCGGAACCGGCACCGTCGAAGTCGCACTATCGACAACCGTCCGGTGACTGCCCTCCATCGACGTCTTCACGGCCTTCGACTCCCGTATCTCCCCCTCAAGATCGGGGATCGTAGGGAGAAGCATCGGCATCGTAAGTCTCGGACCGTCGAGGGAGCGAAATCATCGACCTCACCACCATCCGAGCCACCGTTGAAGCCCCGTCCAGGAGCAGCACCGACCACTCCTGCGACCGGGACATCGAGGCCACCCTCACCCGATCGGGGTTTGGGAGCCACGATTCCACCTGTAAAGGTGATCCCTCCGACTGTGCCTCAGCCTCCCTCTTCCGTCACGGAGCCGGAGCTAATTGCCCCAGGTCTCCGGGAAGAACTGGACCGATTGGTCCAGGAGGCCATCGACAAAGCGATGCAACGACTCCAGGTTCCTCCGGCACTGACACCGGCACCGAGAGTGGAACCGGTCACCGACCCGATTCCAGCAGCGCTGGCACTGCTGCTAACCCGGTTGGAGGCACTCATGACTGCCCTTCTGGTGATTCCCGGGTCTCCAATGGTTCCGGTGCACTTCCCCGATGGCTGCTTCATCGGGAGGAGAAACATTGTTCCACATTCCTCCTTCGGGGGTGGTGCCTCAGCCATCGATGACATGCCGTCCCTCACCGCCGATTCACTCATCGGGAGCGATGCCTTCGATGCCGGCACCGATGCCCCCCCAAGGTGTCCGTGGTGCCCTCGGCGATTCCTTCGATTTTCTCGGAGCCTCAGCCGGGCCCTTCGGGTATCCAACCACCCTCTCGTCCTACAGGTCAGCCTTCTGATCCTTATGACACTTGGGGTGATGATACCTCCACAGACAGTGATGATTTACCTTCACCTCCTTCTCCTGCTGAAAGTAGAAAGCGTTCTCCTCCAGAGGACCTCTCTTTCATTAATTTTGTGAAGGAAATGTCTGAGATGGTCCCTTTTCAACTTCAGACGGAGCAAGATGATGGGCACCAGATGATGGAGCTTCTCCAATTCCTGGATGCCCCCAAAGTGATCACCTCTATTCCCATTCATCAAGTTCTTCTTGACCTCTTCAAAAAGAACTGGGAAAATCCTGGATCTATAGCCCCAGGACACAGGAAAGCTGACACTACTTATCAGTACAGTCAGCCCCGGGCTTTCAAAAGTCTCAGCTTGACCACCACTCAGTTGTGGTAGAGTCAGCTCAGAAGAAAGCGAAAAGAACGAAGCCACACTCCTCTACCCCTCCTGTCAAGGAACACAAGTTCCTAGACAATATTGGTCGACGAGTGTTCCAAGGGGCCATGCTCATCTCTAGAATTGCTTCTTACCAGCTGTACATGACCCAATACAATAGGGTCATCTTTAAGCAAATACAGGACTTCTCTGAAACCCTGCCAGACCAATTCCAAGAACATCTTCAAACCCTTGTCAATAAAGGCTTTGAAGCAGGAAAGCATGAAATAAGAATAGCTTACGATATCTTCGACACCTCCTATAGAGTGTCTGCAACTGCCATTTCGGCACGGCATTGGGCCTGGCTCAAGTCCTCGGACCTTCGCCCAGAAGTACAAGACAGGCTCTCCGACCTGCCCTGTATAGGTGACAGTCTATTCGGTGAACAGATTCAGCAAATAGTGGCTGAATTGAAGGATCATCATGAGACCCTCAAACAGCTCTCATCGATGCCTTCTGACTTCCCGTCTAGACAGCCCTCCAAGAAGGACCCTAAGAAGTCATTCTTCCAGCCAAGGAAGTACTATCCTCCACCGACAAGGACCCTAGTGACGAGGACTTATCATAAACCCCAGCCTCACCAGCCTCGCATGCAAAAGTCACAAGCAGCTCCCCAGCCGGGGCCTGCTTCAGGCTTTTGACTTTCACTTGGGAGAGCAGCAGCCTAATTCCTTTGCCAAGCATACCGGTGGGAGGTCGACTATGCCATTTTCATGGAATGTGGCAAACAATCACAACCGACCAATGGGTGCTGGCAATCATTGCTCAGGGTTACCATCTGAATTTTCTTGCTGTCCCACAGGACTCCCCACCGCTACAAGCGTGGAGACTAGCCGACCACTCTGTCCTTCTGGAGCAGGAGGTTTCCCTTCTTCTCCAGTTAAGAGCAATAGAACCCATCCCTCTCTCGCAGCAAGGCCTAGGGTTCTATTCTCGGTACTTTTTGATTCCCAAAAAATCTGGGGGCCTTCGTCCAATTCTGGACCTACGTGCCCTCAACAAGTACCTCCAGCGGGAAAAGTTCAAAATGGTAACCTTGGGCTCCCTTCTACCTCTTCTACAAAGAGGAGACTGGCTCTGCTCTCTAGACCTCCAGGATGCATACACCCACATTGCGATAGCTCCAGCTCAGGGCAAGTACATCCGTTTTTTAGTAGGCCCAAAGCACTATCAATACCAGGTGCTTCCATTCGGCCTAGCATCGGCACCACGAGTCTTTACCAAATGTCTCGTAGTTGTCGCAGCCTTCCTCAGGAAAGAAGGTGTTCACGTCTACCCCTATCTAGATGACTGGTTAATCAGGGCCCCAACCCAGCAAGCAGCTCCGATCGTCCTTGGATTTGACCCTACACACTCTAATCTCTCTAGGATTTCTCATCAATTACGAGAAATCCTATTTAGTCCCATCTCAAACCTTGTCTTTCATTGGGGCAGACTTGGACACCTTACAGGCAAAAGCCTTCCTACCTCAACGAGTACAAACCCTCGTGTCTCTCGCTCACCAGTTGCAGTCTCAGTACTCAGCAACTGCTCGGCAATTCCTTGTCCTTGTCGGACACATGGTGTCCTCAGTCCATCTCACTCCAATGGCCTGCCTGGCCATGAGAGTCATGCACTGGACTCTACGGTCACAATGGACTCAAGCGACTCAGCCTCTCTCAACCATTGTCTGCATCACCGACGCACTCAGTCTGTCTCTCGCCTGGTGGAAAGATCACAACAATCTCCTCCAGGGACTGCCTTTTCATCTACCAGATCCTCAACTCATTCTCACCACCGATGCTTCCAACCTCTGCTGGGGAGCTCATGTAAACGATCTACAGACACAAGGATCTTGGTCTCAAGAGGAATCCAAACACCAGATAAATTTCCTGGAGCTTCGAGCAATGCGATATGCTCTCAGAGCTTTTCAGGATTACCTATCAAATCACGTCATCCTGATTCAGACGGACAACCAGGTGGCCATGTGGTACATCAACAAGCAGGGAGGCACAGGCTCCTTCCTTCTCTGTCAGGAGGCTGCTCAGATTTGAGCAGAAGCACTCTCCCACTCGATATACCTCAGGGCCACCTACTTGCCGGGAGTGGACAATGTCTTGGCGGACAAACTGAGTCGTGTCGTCCAACCACACGAGTGGTTGCTCAATCCCTCGGTAGCGACCTCTCTCTTCCAGCAATGGGGATATCCCCAAATAGACCTCTTTGCGTCCCCTCAGAACCACAAAGTAGACAATTACTGCTCCCTCATTCGGAGCGAGCGCTCTCAGCCCAGAGATGCATTCTCCCTCTCGTGGGCAGCCGGGCTGCTTTATGCATTCCCTCCACTTCCTCTTCTCTCGAAGACTCTCGTGAAGCTCCAACAGGACAAGGGAACCATGATCCTGATAGCACCTCACTGGCCACGCCAAGTGTGGTTTCCAGTACTCCAGGATCTCTCCATCCGCAGGCACATTCCCTTGGGAAAGGACCCGCTTCTGATCACTCAGAACGACGGACGTCTACGCCATCCCAATCTTCAGGCCTTGTCCCTGACAGCATGGATGTTGAAAGGTTAATTCTTCAGCCACTTAACCTTTCAGATTTGGTTTCTCGTGTCCTCATTGCTTCACGGAAGCCTTCCTCAAGAAAGTCTTACTCCTATAAATGGAAAAGGTATACATCATGGTGTTCTTCACAGTCCCTTGATCCCTTTTCCTGTTCAATCCCGAGATTTTTGGACTATCTCTGGCATTTATCGGAATCCGTTCTAAAGACTTCCTCAATCAGAATGCATGTCAGTGCGGTAGCCACCTTCCATAAAGGTGTCGGGGATGTCCCTATATCGGGACAACCCCTCGAAACACGTTTTCTTAAAGGCTTGCTTCATATCAAGCCACCCTTGCGGCCTCCAGCCCCTTCTTGGGACCTTAATCTGGTTCTTGGTCGGCTCATGAAACCTCCATTTGAGCCTCTTCACTCCTGTGACCTAAAATATCTCACATGGAAGGTGATTTTCCTTCTAGCTATCACTACAGCTCGCAGGGTTAGTGAATTACAGGCCCTAGTCACTTATCCGCCTTACACTAAACTCCTGCAGGACCGGGCGGTACTCCGCACTCACCCTAAATTCTTACCTAAGGTAGTTTCGGAGTTTCACATTAATCAATCCATCATACTTACCTACCTTCTTTCCCAGGCCCCATTCCAGTCCAGGAGAACAGGCTCTGCATACCCTCGACTGTAAACGGGCTCTACCATTCTACCTAGACCGTACAGTTGCCCACAGGAAGAGCACTCAGCTATTCGTCTCCTTCCATCCCAATAAATTAGGGCAGCCTGTGGGTAAGCAGACTCTCTCCTCCTGGTTGGCGGACTGCATATCTTTTTGCTATTGTTACCAGCTTACATACCGGCAAGCTTCTTCCCCGCGGCCAGCGTGATTCCGCCTCTGCCACCCCTGCGTCCGCGACGCCAGCAGCATCTCTGCCTCACTCACGGGCTCGACGTTCCCCCAGGACATCGGCAAGCAACTCTGACGCTGCAGACAACTCTCGCGCGAAATCGCGCCGAGGCCACGCCCCCTGACGTCAGACGCCGATCAGCTGCGAATTGCGCGGGAAATGAGGGAGATTTAAGGGAAGCTTCATTCCAGCTCGTCGCTTCGGCCACAGTGCGTTTAGTGAGTGTTTTGTTGCTCTTCCTGCCTGTTGCTATACTCCTGACCTGGACTGCCACCGGATTACTCTGCCTGCTACCTGCCTACCGGATCTGTTTGCCTTGGTTCGTTGTTTGCTGCCTGCCCTGACCTGGACTGCCTTACCGGATTACTCTGCCTGCTACCTGCCTACCGGATCTGTTTGCCTTGGTTCGTTGTTCGCTGCCTGCCCTGACCTGGACTGCCTTACCGGATTACTCTGCCTGCTACCTGCCTACCGGATCTGTTTGCCTTGGTTCGTTGTTCGCTGCCTGCCCTGACCTGGACTGCCTTACCGGATTACTCTGCCCGCTACCTGCCTACCGGATCTGTTTGCCTTGGTTCGTTGTTCGCTGCCTGCCCTGACCTGGACTGCATTACCGGATTACTCTGCCTGCTACCTGCCTACTGGATCTGTTTGCCTTGGAACTGTGTTTGCTGCCAGTCCTGACCTGGACTGTCCTCGGGACATACTACTGATCCAGTTACCACGTCAAGCTGCTGCGGAGGGTCCTTTCCTGAGCGTCCCGGCCTCAAGGTAAGCGGTCTCGACCCTGGTTCCACTTTTCTCAGTAACAGCTATCAGCAAGCAGGCATTCCTTTCCAAGACCGTGTTAAAGCACACTCTGTAAGGGCCATGGCGACTTCAGTAGCACACCTACGATCGGTGCAGCTTCCTGACGTTTGCAGGGCTGCCACCTGGAGCTCACTCCACACCTTCGCAGCCCACCATTGCTTGGACAAAGCCGGAAGACAAGATTCCATCTTCGGCCAATCTGTCCTGCGTAACCTGTTTCCAACGTGACATACCAACACCCTTCCGCCTGCCCGGTGGGATTCAGGATGCCCTCTACCAAATTTCACCACAGTTGTTGTGCCTGTTGCACGCCGTTGGGTACATTTGGTGCATGTTCGGACATCCTCAGCTCGGTACTCACCCATATGTGAGGACTACCAGCCTGCTTGTCCTGTGAGAAAGCAAATGTTGCTTACCTGTAACAGGTGTTCTCACAGGACAGCAGGATGTTAGTCCTCACGAAACCTGCCCGCCGCCCTGCGGTGTTGGGTTCGTAACGCTTTGTTGTTTTATTTTTTCGGCACTGCCTGTAGCTATAAAATAAGACTGAAGGGGGACCCCTGCTGGCTGCAGGGTTAGTGCCATGCTGGGCATGCCCAGTAGGGGCCAGTCAAAGTTCTGGAAGCTTTGACAGAAATTTTCCATGATTGGGCTCCATCCTGATGATGTCATCCATATGTGAGGACTAACATCCTGCTGTCCTGTGAGAACACCTGTTACAGATAAGCAACATTTGCTTTCTTCTTGGAACTTAAACTTGGTGTTGCGAGTCTTTGTGGTCCTCTGTTTGAGCTGCTGCGGAAGGCGTCATTGAAGTGATTAGTTTGGCCAGAAGAATTTCTGAGCTTCAGTCTTTGTCCTGTAGAGAACAGTTTCTGCGGATTTCAGACTATGGTGTGTCTTTGTAGATAGTACCCTCGTTTTTGCCAAAGATTGTTGTCTTTCCACCTCAACCAGATGGTGGTGCTTCCAGCTTTCCTGGGTTTGGCCAGGGAAGGACAGCAGGCGAGGGGACTGCACTTCATGGATGTTCGTCGAATTCTTGTGATATCTTAAGGTCATTATTGGCTTCCAGTGATTACATCATCTGTCTTGTTCAGAGGTGCAAAGAGAGGAATTTAGGCTTCTAAGGCCACTATTGCTTGTTGGTTGAAGAAAATTATTTTTTGACCTATCTGTAAGAGTCCAGCTGTCCTGGAGGGATTGTGGGCACATTTGACTAGAGTGCAGGCAAGCTCCTGGGCAGCGTGTCATTTATTGTTGCCGCAGGAGATTTGTAGAGTGGTCACTTGGTTGTTCCTTCACACTTTCACCAAGCATTATCACTTAGATATGCAGGCACCGGAGGGGGGCGAGTTTTGGTGAGAGTGTTCTGTAGCGGGTCTTTTGGGTTGCTACCCAGTGTAGGGGAGTTTTGTACATCCTACTTGTCTGGACTTATCTGGGGTATGAACAGGAAAAGAAAATTGGTTCTTACCTGCTCATTTTTGTTCCTGAAATACCTCAGATCAGTCCAGAGATCCATCTCCTGGATTCTTAAAGACTGTATTGTTGGAGTTAGTTCCTTAGCGCAGAGATTAAATTTGTATATAGTTTGAACTTTGGACTGAGAGATTTTCTGTGTCCTTGGATGTGAGGGCTCCAGTCTGAGGTGTCTATTTTTGCCTTAGGAAGGGAAGTTGTTACTTGACTTAACTGATGGCTCTACATTGGCTTGGGTACAGGTCAATAATGAGGGACTGCAGGTGGCACACTTAGTTAAGTAGCGTGCCTGAAAAGCTTTTTAGTTCTCTGCCTCCATATGCTGGTAGAGATGCAAAACCCATGTTTTTGGACTGATCTGTGGTATTTCAGGAATGAAAATGATACCAAAGTACAGTAGTCTAAAATTTAAGGATTCATCCATTGTACCTGAAGACTGGAGGGTGGTCAATGTAACCCCAATATTTAAAAAAGGCTCCAGGGGCAATCCGGGTAATTATAGACCAGTGAGTGGAAACTATTCTCAAGATTAAAATCGTAGAGCATATAGAAAGACATGATTTAATGGAACACAGTCAACATGGATTTACCCAAGGGAAATCTTGCCTAACAAATCTGCTTCATTTTTTTGAAGGGGTTAATAAACATGTGGATAATGGCAAACCGGTAGATGTAGTGTATTTGGATTTTCAGAAGGCGTTTGACAAAGTCCCTCATGAAAGGCTTCTACGAAAACTAAAAAGTCATGGGATAGGAGGCTATGTCCTTTTGTGGATTACAAACTGGTTAAAAGACAGGAAACTGAGAGTAGGATTAAATGGTCAATTTTCTCAGTGGAAAAGGGTAAACAGTGGAGTGCCTCAAGGATCTGTACTTGGACCGGTGCTTTTCAATATATATATAATTGTTCTGGAAAGGAATACATCGAGTGAGGTTATCAAATTTGCGGATGATACAAAATTATTCAGAATAGTTACATCACAAGCAGACTGTGATACATTACAGGAGGACCTTGCAAGACTTGAAGATTGGGCATCCAAATGGCAGATGAAATTTAATGGGGACAAGTGCAAGGTGTTGCATATAGGGAAAAATAACCCTTGCTGTAGTTACATGAGGTTAGGTTCCATATTAAGAGCTACCACCCAGGAAAACGATTTAGGCATCATAGTGGATAATACTTTAAAATCGTCGGCTCAGTGTGCTGCAGCAGTCAAAAAAGCAAACAATGTTAGGAATTATTAGGAAGGGAATGGTTAATGGAACGGAAAATGTCATAATGCCTCTATCGCTCCATGGTGAGACCGCACCTTGAATACTGTGTACAATTCTGGTCGCCGCATCTAAAAAAAGATATAGTTGCGATGGAGAAGGTACAGAGAAGGGCAACCAAAATGATAAAGGGGATGGAACAGCTCCCCTATGAGGAAAGGCTGAAGAGGTTAGGGCTGTTCAGCTTGGAGAAGAGACGGCTGAGGGGGGGATATGATAGAGGTCTTTAAGATCATGAGAGGTCTTGAACGAGTAGATGTGACTCGGTTATTTACACTTTCGAATAATAGAAGGACTAGGGGGCATTCCATGAAGTTAGCAAGTAGCACATTTAAGACTAATCGGAGAAAATTCTTTTTCACTCAACGCACAATAAAGCTCTGGATTTTGTTGCCAGAGGATGTGGTTAGTGCAGTTAGTGTAGCTGGGTTCAAAAAAGGTTTGGATGGTACCAATGATTGTTTCCATGTCACTGCCACCAAGCACCGAACTCCAATACAATATTGATTAACGAGGACGCTGCTTTACTCCACAAATTAGACACAATGAGTACAATGTACAAAATTACAGCACAAAGACACAGGAGGCTACCTGGATACCACAAGATTTGGCAGCCATACCTTGCATGGCGGTCAGCAGCTTCTATACAATTGCCAGTGTCTACTCCATCCCTTTCCTGATTTGTTTATGGGAGAACTGTTCTCTTGGACGTTGCGCGACTTCAGGGGGGGAGGGGGAATGGGGCACCCTTATACAAAAGACAATTTCTATATATATCTTTGATGCTTATCAGCTTAACCTTTTTTATTGATAATGCTAGGTACGACCAGTCTCTAAGGTTCTCTCTGGTCACGTCATTTGATTCATAGGTTATTTCAATATATCTATTTTCTGTATGCCATTTATACGCTTCTTCTGCTTGTATACCTTCTTCTTGTGCGAAGGTTATTCACATGGTTACTGTGCTTGTATTTACTCTTCTTTGGTTCATGGTCATTAATAAACATTATATTACAAAAAAAAAAAAAGGTTTGGATAAGTTTATTTTTTATTTATTTATTTAAAGTCTCTTCTATACCGATGACCGTTCGCACATCGCATCGGTTTACATCAAACAAATAACTTTTGGGCATGGCCCTTACAAGTAACAGTCGGATAACTGAGTAAATATAATTACAAGGAACTATAATAACATGACTACAATGTACAGTATATATAATAAAAATACAATAACAATGTACAGTATATATAATACTCTAACAATAATGTACATATATTTATACGGCATTCATAATCATTCATAATAATAAGTTCTTGGAGGAGAAGTCCATTAATGGCTATTAATCAATTTTATTTAGGGAATAGCCACCGCTATTAATTGCATCAGTAGCATGGGATCTTCTTAGTGTTTGGGTAATTGCCAGGTTCTTGTGGCCTGGTTTTGGCCTCTGTTGGAAACAGGATGCTGGGCTTGATGGACCCTTGGTCTGACCCAGCATGGCAATTTCTTGGCTGCAAAATGAATGGAAGTTCAGACAGAATTGAGCAGCCCCCCCCACAATTGATGCCTGAGCAGGCATTTGGATTTTCAGGTGTCTGTGTTCCCGCAGCTCTGAGGAAGACCATGAATTGAGGGAGGGGGGGAGGGGAGGAGGTGTTTTGAAGGGGATATGGGCAGTATGGATGTACCATGTACGACTGTGTTTTTATTTCAGTCTGTAAGACTCTGAAAATGCTGTAATTGCGTGAGATACCCTGGGTTTAAGCAGTAAATTCATGTTTCCATGTGAAAAATTACTTCAGAAAAATTTAAAATGGGATTTAAAAAAATGTTTTCTTTTTGTTCATCTGATATTAATAATGAAACTTGCTAATGCAGCCAGCTCGATAACCACAGAGTTCCCATATGCTACTCAGCTCTTGGTGGTAAGTAGGTTAGGATTGGGTCTGTAGAACAGCAGTGTTGTGAACCTAAATGTGATGTGTGATCACAGCAGAAAGAAAAGATGCCTGAAACCTGGTCATCTTCCTAGGGTTTACTAGCCCTCAGCACCTCTCTCTCCATCTGCTGCTCTGTGTATAAGTCTCCTTTACTGTGACTTTGGCTGAAGCTGCTTGAAAGCAAGTCACTTGCAAGTGATAATACAGGTAGTAGGAGCCATGCCAGTGCTTGATGTGTCTGTGGCTCTTCCACTGCTATTTAGAGTATAGCCATTGCTATTACTGGCATTAGTAGCAAGGGATCTACTTAAATGTTTGGCTACTTGCCCCAGGTACTTCTAACCTGGATTGGCCACTGTTGGAAACAAGATGCTGGGCTTGATGGACACTTGTCTGATCCAATATGGCAACTTCTTGTGTTCTTCTGTATGTCAGAAGCTGCAGTGTTGTAGGAAACAAGCTTATAAGGCAGTGATGGCTAACCTATGACACGCGTGTCAGAGGTGACACGCCGAGCCGTTTTTGCTGACACGCGTAGCGTTTTGGGACTATCGATTTTTTTTTGATTTTTTTTTAATCGGCTGTGCCGAGCCTTTTTTTTTTTTCGGCTGCGCCAACCCTATAAAATTAGTTTTTTAGTATCCCTCCAGCCCCCCCCCCCCCCCCCAATGCCCCAGGGCGCAGGGAGGCGCATGCGGCGCAGCGACAGGCAGATAGGCAGGGCCGTGGTGAGGCTCATGTCACCACAGCCCAAACAAAAAGATCGTGTTGAACGCGCTGATGCTCCTCCTCCTTCCTGCCTGTGCGGCCCCGGAAGTAAACGTTGCCAGAGCCGCGTGGGCAGGAAGGAGGTGAAGCATCAGTGCGTGCAGAAGAGGAGCATCGCTTGCACTTACGGGCCGCCGCGAATCTCAAATCGCAGCGGCCCGAGAAGAGGAAGAAGCCCGGTAGCAGGGCCGCTGCAGAGCCCATCCTGCGCGACCCGCGAAGAGGAGGCCCAGAGGTGAGAGAGAGGCTGAGGGGTCTGTGTGTGTGCGCGCATGTATGACATGAGTTGAGAGATTGTGTGTGTGAGAGTGAGGACCTGAATGTTTGCAGAGACTGCATGTGCTTGAGCAAGACAGCATGTGGGAGTGAGAGAGAGCCTGTGTGTGTGAGAGTCAGACAGCATGTGCCAGTGAGAGCTGTGTGTGTGTGTGTGTGTGTGTGTGTGTGTGTGTGTGTGTGTGTGTGTGTGTGTGTGTGAGAGAGAAATGCATGTGAGAATGAGAACCTGACTGTGTTTGAGGGAAGAAGATGGAGAGAAAAGAAACAGAAAAAAGACAATATAAAAGGAATTGGCAAAAAAAAAAAAAATAAGAAAGGGAAGGTGGAAAAAATAAGAAAGGGAAGGTGGAAAAAAAAAAAGCCTGTGACCAATCAATTAGAAAACTAAGATCAGACAGCAAAGGTTAAAAAAAATATATATATATATTTTTAGTGACTGGCACATGTAATCTTTGGGAATGTGCAAGAATAGTAACATCCCCAATAGTCATGTGGCAGCAGTGACAGTGGCAGCAGAGGAATGAGAGAGGTTCCGAGAGAGGGGGGTCTGCCTTTAATGTGTGCATGTGAATGAATGGGACTCTGCCTGGGGGTGTGTGTGTGTGAATGCATAGGTGCCTGCCTGGGGGTCTGTGTGTGTGAGAATGAATTGGTGCCTGCCTGGGGGTCTGTGTGTGTGAGAATGAATTGGTGCCTGCCTGGGGGTCTGTGTGTGTGAGAATGAATTGGTGCCTGCCTGGGGGTCTGTGTGTGTGAGAATGAATTGGTGCCTGCCTGGGGTCTGTGTGTGTGAAAATGACTGGGAGCCTGCCTGGGTGTATGTGTTTGTGTGTATGTGAGGGAGCCAGTGAGTGTGAGAGCATGAGTGTATGAGAAAATCCAGGGGAGTAAGAGTTTGTGTGGGAGGGGGGGTGGGGGGTGGAGGGGGAGAGAGTGTTTTAATTGAAGATTTAGCCGACGAAATTCAGCAACAAAAAAGTCACTAAGCAGGCAAGGTAAAGAATTATTTGTTTTTGCTTTATTAATAAATACAGTACATATATTAAAATTATAACTTGTTATTAATTAGAGCTACAAATATCACAATTATGGATTTTTCTAGAAGTGACACACCACCCGAGTTATGCTCGGTTTTTTTTATGAATTTTGACACAATGAGCTCAAAAGGTTGGCCATCACTGTTATAAGATATTGAGGGATAGAAGATACATTTTATTGTCTAGAAGGTGAGGTAAAACATTTGAAAGTGTAACAGGACATAGTCTCTCTCCACCCTGCTTCCTCAAAGCAAGGATACTTGTGTGTTGACTGCAGTGGAAGAGGCATTCCCAAATCCAGTGTCACCCACTCCAATCCTTTGCTATGTATTCCAAATGCTGTGTGTAGGTGGAGAAATGGTCTCTTCCTATGCTTTTTCACAGGAACCCAGGCCATTTTAATGACCTGCTTCTGCTTTGCTTTTCCAACTTCATCATTGGGCGCAATTTGAAAGTGATGGTCAGAAGTGAAGAAGAAATGCTGATTGCGGCCACCGAGCCATACAGGAAGCGTCAGAGTATGCTGCCAGATCTTTGTAGTCCACAGGATAAAATAGTGGTGATGGCATCGCAGAACAGGTATTCCTGTGTAACGCACAAATCCTTTGCTCTTAGATGGGCCTCACACTTATACTCAAGAAGGAAAGAAGTAAAGCTATGTAGGCAGATACCTGATCTGGAAAGGTTTTGTTTCCTGAATTCTGATGCACAGGACATTGCTTTTACATGCCAAGTCTGCCTTATCAGGAAACAAGGGGTGGTGCTGGGACGCTGAAGATTCATTTTGTTTGGATGTATTTGATTCATACTTATTCTGTCCGTCTGCAGTTATAGCTTGGGAGGTATACAGAGCCATGTGAGTTTGTGGCACAAATTAACCATAAAATAAGGACAGGGTCATAGTGCTACTTGTTGAATTATAGATTTATGTTTCAGCCTGTTGACACCCAGGAGGTGTGCAGAATTGTGAGGAAGGGAAATCTGCTGCCAGCACGTGCCAAGCTTAAGTCTGAGTAGACTTCCCTCACGACCAGCTAGGGTACTTGGACTGCCTATGCATTCAATTTTTGGGGGCAGTTGGGGGGTGTATAATTTGAAGAAGTGAATGTGGCTGGGGCCAGTTTGTGGAAGCTCTTGGTTTATACTGAACCGTGCTGCAGATGTGAGAAGGAACATACAAAGTGCAGGAGTAATTTTTAGGAAGTTTCTCTTTAGTTTTTTGTCTAGAGCTTGCTAATTAGTGTGTTTTGGTTTTTTTTAATTTAGAAATTTTAGAAGGCAGTTACCCTGCTTTGTCCCAGCTTACTCCGTACCAGAGAGATTAAGAAAATGTGTGCAACAGAAAATGGACGTTCTGACTTTTGAGCCAGCTTTGGCAGAGGTGAGAGACTGGGGAGAGGAACAATTTTCAAAGGGGTTTCTGAGGTTAAACATGTTCACTGAGGGATGGAGGAGGAACCTTTTGAAAGTATCCCCTACTTACTACAGGTGGGGAAACAAAGCAAAACCATAAGTGGGATTAGGGTAGTTCCAACATAGATTATGTAAGGATTTAAGAAATGAAATCCCTGCATTTTCTTCACCCTATGTCCTTTTCATTTCAAATTGTAGATGGGTGAGAGAGTAATACTTTTCAAATAAATCCCTGCAGCACTGGTCTACTCAGGATTTTCAAAGACCTGCAGTGTTTGAAAATCGGCCTCCTCATAGAAACAATGTGCTCTGCCTTTCGTTTGTGCACCTTTGTGTAATATATTAGAAATAGTTCATGTATAATACGTGCTTTATTAGTTTGGTTTTTGGAATGCTTTGAGCCAGAAGTTGTATGCTCTGTGCATTGTGAAGTGTGGTTTGCTCTATCAGTAAGGGAAGGGACAAAGGAGGCCCAGCAATCATTTCTTCAATAAGGCAAGTGTGTTGAGTTAATACATTAAAAAAAACCAAGCTATCTGCAAGTTTTTGGGGTCATTTAGTATGATGCATGCGGGAATGTGATTTTTACCATAGCCCTCATTTCTAATGGGCCTATTTGCTATTAACCTGTATTATTTACAAACCACACCATAATAAATAGACCACTTTGACCTTTTTTTTCTGCATTTCTAGAAGGACTGATCCTAGGTGGGAAAGCTGATTTATTCAGCAAGCAAGACTTTTGAAAGTATTTTTGTTGAAAGTTGGTTTTCCATTTGATTTGGTTTACAGTTTGCTGGAAGGGGTACAATGTCAAACATTTTTATTGAGGGCTGTTGGATGCACTTTGCATTCCTGAAGTCTTGAAGGCTGGCAGGGCCAGACTTAGACATAAGCAGCAGAGGCATGTGCCTAGGGTGGGAAATCCTGGAAGCACTGAAACTGGGGACCCCCCCCCCCACTCCAGGTTCTTTTGCCTATGGGATCCATAATCTTAAATTTGGCCCTTATAATCAGATGCAATGGGATATGCAAACAAACCATCCACATATCTATATGTCTGAGTTCACTCTAAGCTGGAGCTGTGTATACAGAACCTCACAATCCGTGCAAGCAGCTAGTGCTATCTATAAATCTGCAGCAACAGGTTAGTAAGTCTGAGTGGTTTTATATTCCAGCCTCCTTGGGCATGAGAAAAGGGAGGAGCATAGAAAATTTTCTCTTGATCTGAAATGGTAGTTAATTGTTTTGTAGCTGCTGAACATATCTAATTACCAGAAGAAATTTGCCACGCTGCTGTGGTTGGAAGACATCTTTGCAGAGCAGGAGGCAAAAGAGTTCAGCCTGAGTGGTGTCACGCTGAGGAAGAATGGGGGCTTCCTGCTGTTGGAGGTACCGGGGCTGGCAGAGTGTAGGCCCTCCGTATGTCAAGGTGGGTTTGTTGATGATCATCTCCCTTTAGAAAAGGTATACAGAAAGGAGGTGTTTGGACTAGCTCATGCTCTGTATTGCATTCTTGCTCATACTGACTCTCCTGCTTACTGATGTTTGAGGGGAACTATAAATTGCTTGCAATCCAAATGTGTAAGGCACAAGCAGGGAGAAATCCAGAAGAGTGGCTGAAAATAGAAAGAAAGAGCTCTTCCCTGTACGTACCGGATCAGTCCAGACTCCTGGGTTTTGCCTCCGCACCAGCAGATGGAGACAGAGCAAGATTTGACTGGCTCTGTCCTATATACCAGGGTGCCACCCACAGTCAGTCAGTATTACTCTGTCTTCAGCAGATGGTCTGGGGGCTCCACTCAGTCTGATTTAAAAAAAAAAAAAAAAAAAAAGGAGTTAGCTAGTTTTCTTTTTGGTTTGATTGCTAATTTTGAATTAAGTTTTTAGTAAAAAAAAAAAAAAAAAGCTTTCTGAGAAGTCGGGTTCCCTGTAAGTACCAGGATCATTCCAGACGGTGGGTTATGTCCCCCGTCCAGCAGATGGAGTCAGAACCAAAAACTCTCAGGGGAGGACCTATATAGCCACGCCTCCCCTGCCTCAATCCTCAGTATAGTTCTGACTCCAGCAGATGTGAGCGGGGGACACGGTGGTCCCCAGCACTTCTTTAAGTCTTTGTTTTTCTGAGGGATCAATTAAAAAAAAAAAAAGATTAATAGGGATATTGTTTTCCTCATTTAGAGAGTGTAGTTCGAGGGGAGACAAGTCCTGTGGGCACTGCTGACAGGACAGGTCCGTTCAACGAGGGACACTGGCTCTTACCAGGAGCTTGCTGACAGGCTGTACGTTTCCTGTCATTTCCTCTCTCTTTCTCCCTCTCTCTTTCTCTTCCTCTCCCTACTGGGTTGCGGTAAGTGTTGTTTGTTTTTCTTTTTCTTTCAGCTGCCGGTAGGGACAGGAGTTTGTAAGGGGTGAAAGTCGGTAGGGCCGACCGCTCCCCCCTAGCCCCGGAGTTTCTTTCCCCCCCACTCCCTCTCGGGGAGTGAACGGAGTCCCGGCCTGCAGCCCTGCGAAGACCCATTCCCCGGGGCTGCCCACCGTCGGGAAGGTACTTTCCCCGACTGTTTCTTCGGGTCGGTGAGGGGTCCGGAGGCCGTTTTAGCCTATGCGCTCCAGCGCCAAAGTTTTCAGCGTGCACCGCAGCCACCCCTCCCCCTCTCATCTGCCGCGATGCAGAGATCGCCACCCAGCTCCGGAGCTCGACAAGGGGGCCAGCAGCCCGCGGAGGGGCTTTCTTCTAGCTTCCCTGAGGGGGGAGTACAGCTCACCTTGTGGGCAGGTCGGAGGGGAGTCGGACCGCGCTGGCAGAAAGCGTCAGGCTCCGTTCCCCCTCAGCGCGGGAACGGCGGCCATCTTGTTGGCTGATTCGGAGGCAGCTCTTTCAGAGGAGGACATGGATGCGCCGCTCTCGATTTCTTCTCACGGTTTGGGGCTTTTGAGCACAGCGGGGCCTGACAGACAAGGGGAGGATCCCTCAAGGGGGCCCCCCTCGGGAGTCCCAGCTTTTTCTCCAGAATTCGTTGTGCTAATGCATAGGGCCTTCTTACAGAGCAAAGATTCGGGCCTTGAGGCTTGGGGACCCCCTCCCCCCCCCAAATTGGCCTGCTTGACCCACCGTCCGGGGGGAGACCATCCCCTGGGGAGGTCTCCATTGCCCGCAGGGGGTTCGGTTCCCTCTCGTGCTCCCCCCATGACCCTGGTGCCACTGCAGCTTCAACCGGCGGGGGATCCGGTGCAGGACCCGGATGCGGACGATCCCTCCCTGGTGGCCCAGGTGGAGGGCGACGACCCGAGGGTCCTTCTTCATTTTTCAGGCAGCGGAGTTGGTTGATCTCATCCCTCACATCCTGCAGGAAATGGACATCGACCCCCCTCCGGATCCGGTGGCACCTATTCCGAAGCTCAAGAAGGGGGACCCTCTTCTAGCGGGCCTATGACCACTAGCAAAAGCTTTTCCCACTCACCATAACATCTTGCAGTTGATCTCAAGGGAGTGGGATACTCCTGAGGCCAACCTTCGGGTCGGAAGAGCCATGGAAAAGTTGTACCCTCTTCCTACTGACTTCCTGGAAATCCTCAAAGTTCCTGCTGTTGATTCGGCGTTATCCGCGGTCAGGAAGCATACCACCATCCCTGTTACGGGTGAGACGGCGTTGAAGGATGTCCAGGATCGCAAGCTGGAGGTATACCTCAAGCGTATCTTCGAGGTCTCAGCGTTAGGGTTGAGGGCTGCTATCTGCAGTTCCCTGGCACAGTGCGCAGCTCTTCGTTGGGTGCAACAGCTTCTCACATCTCAAGCCTTGCCAGATGCAGAGGCTCTTCAGGCGGATAGACTGGAAGCGGTGGTCGCCTATGGGGCTGATGCTCTGTATGATCTGTTAAGGGTCCTAGCTCGGTCCATGGTAGCGGCGGTGTCCGCTCGCCAACTTTTGTGGCTGCGCAACTGGTCGGCCGATGCTTCGTCCAAGACACGCCTGAGTTCCCTTCCCTTTAAGGGTAGGTATCTATTCAGGGAGGATTTGGATCAGATCATCAAGTCCCTTAACGAAAATGCGGTACATAAGCTACCAGAAGATCGGCCACGTTCTTCAAGATCCTTTTATTCCTCCAGGAACCGGTACCGAAATCAACGAAGGACGCGTCCCGCGAGACAGCAGACACCCCGGGTACCTTCTTCTCGATCACACGCCTGGAACCGGTCCTTTCGTGGGTGCCACCACGGTAAGGATGCACAGGGATCAGGTTCCTCAAAAGCTCCACAATGATGCCAGATGGACCCACGAGGAGATTCCTCACCTGGGGGGTCGCCTTGCTCTCTTCTACGAAGAGTGGGTCCAAATTACGTCGGATCAATGGGTGCTGGACATCTTAAGACACGGCTACGCCTTAGATTTTGTACACGTGCCCCGAGACCGCTTCCTGTTTTCCCCTTGCGGTTCTCGTCTCAAGCAAGGAGCCGTTCGGCAGACCCTCGATCGCCTACTACAGCTGGGCGCCATAGTCCCGGTCGCAGCTTCCGAGCTGGGTCGAGGTCATTATTCGGTCAACTTCGTGGTTCCCAAGAAGGAGGGCACTTTTCGACCTATCCTGGATCTCAAGACGGTCAACAAGTCTCTCAGAGTTCCTCGGTTTCGCATGGAAACGCTCCGGTCAGTGTTAGCGGCCGTGCACCCGGGGGAATTCTTAGCTTCTCTGGATCTTACAGAAGCATACCTACACATCCCGATCCATCGCAACCATCAGCGCTACCTGCGTTTCAAGATCTTGGGTCAACACTTCCAGTTTCGCGCTCTCCCTTTTGGCCTGACTACGGCCCCGCGGGTCTTCACCAAGATCATGGTGGTTGTAGCGTCGGCGCTGCGCAGGGAGGGTATTCTAGTTCACCCCTACCTGGACGACTGGCTAATTCGGGTGAAATCGCAAGCGCAAGGCTGCCGTGCAGTCAACGGAGTAGTTCAGCTTCTCCAATCCCTGGGATGGATCGTCAACTTCACAAAGAGCAAGCTAGTGCCGTCCCAGTTGCTGGATTTCCTGGGAGCCCACTTCGACACAAGGTGGGCCAAGGTGTTTCTGCACCTGGACAGAGCACATGCTCTGCGCGCTCAAGTCACAAGTTTCATGGCACTCGACACTCCCACAGCGTGGGACTACCTACAGGTGCTGGGAACCATGGCTTCAACCATCGATCTGGTCCCGTGGGCCTTCGCTCATCTCAGACATCTCCAGAGGTCCCTGCTTACACGGTGGAACCCAGTGTCAAGAGATTTCCAGGCAGTGCTACCCATTCAGAGAGTAGCCTTACTCAGCCTCCAATGGTGGCTGGACCCCCAGCGTTTGTCTCAGGGAGTGTCTCTGGAGAACCCGGATTTGGTGGTCGTCACCACAGATGCCAGTCTCGCCGGCTGGGGGGGCGGTCTGTCGGGACAGTTCTCTACAAGGCAGATGGATGGAAGAGCAGTCGAGGTGGCCCATCAACTGGTTGGAGACCAGGGCAGTCAGACTAGCTCTACAGGGGTTCTACCCAATGGTACACAGTCGAGTGGTCAGGATCCTCTTGGACAATTCGACCACTGTGGCGTACATCAATCACCAGGGAGGCACGAGAAGCCATCTAGTTTCGTTGGAGACCGACAGGCTGCTGGAGTGGGCAGAGCTACACTTACAGTGACCAGCGGCTTCACACATAGCGGGCGTGGACAACGTCCAGGCGGATTTTCTCAGCCGACAACATCTGGATCCCGGAGAGTGGGAACTCTCAGAAGACGCAATGCCGAGGATAGTGCAGCGCTGGGGGACGCCTCATGTAGATCTAATGGCAACCGCGGCAAATGCAAAGGCTGCCCGTTTCTTCAGCCGCAGAAGAGAGCGCGGCGCGGAAGTGGGTCGACGCGCTGGTTCTTCCCTGGCCACGACAATGTCTCCTGTATGTCTTTCCTCCGTGGCCTCTAGTGGGCAAGGTCATCCGACGGATAGAGACACATTAAGGCCCGGTGATCCTGGTTGCGCCGGAGTGGCCTCGGCGACCGTGGTTCGCAGATCTCCTCAACCTGGCAGTGGGGGGGCCCTCTTCGTCTCAGTCATCTACCACGTCTCCTTCGCCAGGGACCGATATTTTTCAAGGAGGCAGATCGCTTCTGTCTTGCGGCTTGGCTTTTGAGAGGCGCCAGCTAAGACGACGCGGCTATCCGGAATCTATCATCTCGACGCTCCTGAAAGCTCGGAAGACATCCACTTCGGTCACCTATGTCAGGGTATGGAAGGTTTTTGAGGAATGGTGCGGGACGAAAGCGATTCTGCCAATGCAGGCCTCGTGACGCACGTGCTTTCCTTCCTACAGGCTGGTCTGGAGTTGGGCCTCGCCTATAATTCTCTCAGAGTTCAGGTGGCAGCTTTGGGGGCCTTCCTACGTAGTGGCGACAGGGGGCACCTGGCCTCGCATCCGGATATCCTACGTTTTCTCAAGGGGGTAAAACATTTGAAGCCTCCAATTCGACCGCCTTGTCCTTCATGGAATCTGAATTTGGTCCTTCGGGCTCTCTGTGGTCCACCTTTCGAGCCTCTGAGTACAGCCACCGTCAAGGATGTCACCCTCAAGACCATTTTTCTGGTGGCGATCCGCTCGGCATGTCGGATCTCAGAGCTGCAAGCTCTATCCGGTCGAGAGCCATACCTTCGGTTCACGCCAGGTGGTGTATCCCTGCGTACGGTTCCATCGTTTCTTCCTAAGGTGGTCTCTGCTTTCCATCTCAACCAATCGGTGGAGCTCCCGTCATTTGTCTCCTCTGAGTCGAGTGACCTGCGCAGGCTGGATGTACGCCGTTCCTTGATGCATTATTTGGAGATCAATGATTTTCGGCTCTCCGATCATTTATTTGTCCTTTGGTCGGGACCCAGAGGAAGGGCTGCATGGCATCCAAGCAATCTATCGCTCGCTGGTTGAAGGGGAGCGATTAAAGCAGCGTACATCGGGGCGGGTAAGTCTCCACCCTTAGCGGTTAGGGCACATTCCCTCCGCGCTCAGGCGACGTCGTGGGCGGAAAGTACTTCAGTCTCCTCTCAGGAAATCTGTAGAGCGGCCACATGGAAGTCGCTCCACACTTTTGCAAGGCATTATCGCCTGGACGTCCACGCGCTGTCTGGTGGTCAGCTTGGAGACAGGGTCATACGGGCAGGGCTGTCCGCGACCCACCCATGATGGGGAAGCTTTGGTACATCCCACCGTCTGGAATGATCCTGGTACGTACAGGGAAAAGAAAATTATTCCTTACCTGCTAATTTTCATTCCTGTAGTACCATGGGTCATTCCAGACCCCTCCCTTGGTTGGGGGTTCTTTTGTGGGACATCCCTGCTTTCCTGTCTTTACAATTCTTCACTCTGTACCTCTTGATGCTGCGAGCTGGTTCTAGACCGCAGTACTGTTTGCAAGTTCTCAGTTAAGAGTTTGATTCCAAGTTTAGTTGCTGTTGGTTGACAGCTGTTTTTACATTTTGTGATTAATTGATCCCTCTGGTTCTATCTCTTCTCGTCTTGGCTTTGCTAGTCCAGTTACTGAGGATTGAGGCAGGGGAGGCGTGGCTATATAGGTCCTCCCCTGAGAGTTTTTGGTTCTGACTCCATCTGCTGGACGGGGGACATAACCCACCGTCTGGAATGATCCATGGTACTACAGGAACGAAAATTAGCAGGTAAGGAATAATTTTCTTCTCCCGCTTGTAGGTCTTCGCCTCCCAGGGGGTTGGCAGGTCCTGAGGGGACCATCCCCCTGATTCTGCAGGCAGCTGTGGCTCAGGGTTGAGGGCCCTAACTGTGCCTAGTAGGCAGCCCAGCTTGGGGTGATACTGGAGAGTCCAGATCACTCACCCCAATGAGACCACTTCAGGACTCAGGACAGTGGAGCAGGTCAGACGACGTTCTTTTTTTCCTGTAAAAATAAATAAATGGCTTTTTTTTTTTTCGCGGTTTCTCCCTTCTTGCGTCGGCGCTCTGTTTGGGGGTATTTTCTTTCTTTTCTTAGTTTTTTTCTGTCGACCCAGAGACTCAATGCCACGCGGTCCGGCCTGCATCGCGTGTGGGGCAGATCGCACGCGCCTCTCGCAGGATGGGCTTTGCTCGGCCTGCATCCCTGGGGGCGAAGGAACGTCGTGGCCAGTCAGGGGGATTCTTGTGAGGCGCAGCTTCCTGGCGATTGCCATCGGGGATCTGCCTGCCTCCTCTCGCAGATTGGGGCCGGTGAGCGCGGGAAACACCGCCATTTTGGGAGCCGCTCCGATCACTGGAGAGGACACTGATTTTCCGCCCCCTCTCCCCGCAGCAGTCGGCTGCGAGAATCAAGCCGCTGGCAGCGGCTGCAGGAGGAGGGTTGGAAGGCGATGTTGGCACGGATTCTGAAGATTCTTCGTTGTCTTTTTCCTCAGATTTCATTTTGGCTATGCACAGGCTCGCAAGGCCTTAAAGAGACAGGATCCTAAGTCAGGGGGATTCGAGGCCCCCCTCCCCCACCTAAAACGCAGAACCAGACCCTGGATTCCGGGAAATTTTCCAAAGCGCAACAGCCATTACGGGCCATGCCCCCCCCCCCCCCCCCCGGGAGTATTCGGACTCTGTTTCGGAGTCCACAGATCCGGAAGATCCAGAGGAGACTGCTCTTCCCCCGCGGGGGGTTGAAGGAGTCAGCGACTACGCTCAGGGCTCTGCACGATAGTCAGGTCACTGAGGGTGACGATCCTAAGGTGGGTCGCCTGTTCCGGAGGGAGGAACTGGGTCCGCTAATTCCGGCTATCCTGGAGGAGTTAGGGATTGCGGCTCCACAGGAGGAATCTCGCTTGGGTTCCATG
The DNA here is from genome assembly GCF_901001135.1 of Rhinatrema bivittatum. Lineage (NCBI taxonomy): Eukaryota > Metazoa > Chordata > Amphibia > Gymnophiona > Rhinatrematidae > Rhinatrema > Rhinatrema bivittatum. The sequence continues at coordinate 79,607,132 of NC_042623.1, forward strand.
GACCTAGTATTATTGGGCCTGAGTGGTCCTCCTACAGCCTTTCCTTTTCATTTTTCGGCTACGGATTTACTTTTTCGTGAATGGGATACCCAGATATGGGGTTGAAGGTCTCGAAGGCTATGGATAAGCTGTATCCTCTTCCGGAGGATGCTGTTGCATTTCTTTGCCCTCGCTCCACCCTCTACCTCTACGGCGACTCCCTCCAGGTCTGATGGGCAGCTTGCAACCGCGGCGTCTCCATGCCGCTTCTCCCCGGCGTCCCCGGACTGGCTTGACGCTGCGGATCCGCTATGTTCTTGATGACGTAGGGTGTGTGTTCCGAAGTATGTACCAGCAAGGGTGCATACCTCAGGGGCGTCCCCTCTGTATTGACGTCATCCGCTTCCAACATAAAAGGTCTTCACCTGCGTTTACAATTCGAGTTAGCAAGGACTACGACGGACTTCAATGGACAACGAATTGAACTCTGTCTAGGATTCGGCCACCACCGTCTCGAAGCGGTGGTGGCCTATAGTGCTGATGCCCTTCATGATCTTCTGCGCACTTCCGCTCGCTCCATGGTCTCAGTGGTTACGGAATTGTGCGGCAGATGGGGCATCCAAATCCCGTTTAGGTTCCTTGGCTTTTAAAGGGAAGCTTCTTTTTGGGAAGGAATTGGAGGATATGATTCAGTCACTGGGCGAGAATAAGGTTCATCGTCTGCCAGAGGACAGGACGCGATCCAGGGGGTCCTTCTTGGCGCGATCTCGATTTCGAGTGGCTTGCAAGTCTCGCCCGACTCGTCCCAACACTTCTTCCTTTCATCCTGCGCCAGTGCACCAGCAGTCTTGGTCCCAGACCTCTTATGGCTGGCATTTTGGCAGACCTGGAGTTTCCCAACTGTCTGCCAGAGGAAAGCCTGCGCAATGTCGTCAGGCCGGTCCTTTCCTTGGTACCAAAGGTAGGGGGCAGGTTGTCTCTGTTTTACGAGGAATGGATCACAATCACGTCGGACCAGTAGGTGCTCTCAGTGATAAGACACAGTTACGCTTTAGATTTTGCACACCGTCCCAGCCCAAGGTTCCTAATTTCCGCGTGCGGATATGCCAAAAAACGACAGGCGGTCAGGCTCATCTTACATCGTCTCCTAGGCCTGGGGGCAATCGTTCCGGTGCCTCCCACAGAACAGCGAAAGGGCCGTTATTCCATATACTTCATAGTTCCCAAAAAGGAAGGTTCCTTCCGGCCCATCCTCGACCTCAAGCAAGTCAACAAAGGTCTGAGGATACCCCTTTTTCGCATGGAGACATTACGGTAGATCATCGCTTCCGTTCGCCCAGGAGAGTTTTTGGCTTCTCTAGACCTGACAGAGGCGTACCTACACATAGGGATCAGACAGGACCACCAGAAATATCTGACATTTTTCGTCCTGGGGAACCACTACCAGTTTCACGCTCTACCTTTCGGTCTTGCGACGGCTCCCAGAACGTTTACCAAGATCATGGTGGTGGTGGCAGCTTATCTTCGCTGGGAAAGCTTGCTGGTGCATCCGTATTTGGACGATTGGCTGATTCGGGCGAAGTCCGAAAGTCTGTGTCACTCTGCAATCCAACGGGTGCTACAGGTACTGAAGTCTCTCAGTTGGGTGGTCAACTTCGCCAAAAGTCACGTAGTCCCATCCCAGTCGTTGGAGTTTTTGGGAGCTTTGTTCAACACACGCCAAGGGAGAGTTTACCTTTCCTTGGATCGGGTCTCAAGCTGCATCGCCAGGTATCATCTTTGCTGCAACAACCCATCCCGACAGTCTGGGATTACTTACAGGTAATTGGTTCCATGGCTTCTACGCTAGAATTGGTCCCGAGGTCATTCGCACACATGCGGCCTTTACAGTCGGCTCTGCTTTCCCGTTGAAGTCCCATTTCCGAGAAGTTTCACCTTCCCCTGCCCTTGACGGAGTCCGCCCGGTCTAGTCTAGGGTGGTGGCTGTGTTCGGACCACCTGTACAAGAGTGTTCCTCTGACAGTGCCCAAATGGACGGTGGTCACTACGGATGCCAGCCTATCCGGTTGGGAGGCGTTTGTTTGCGGCAGTCAGTTCAGGGGCGTTGGTCTCCAGTGGAGTCCTGGTGGTCAATCAATCGATTTGGAAACCAGGGTAGTTCACCTAGCTCTTCAGGCCTTTCTTCCTCTCATTCACAGGAAGTCAGTAAGAGTGTTGTCCCACATCGTGACCATAGTAGCCTACATCAATCGGCAGGGCGGAACCAGGAGTTGTCCGGTGGCATTGGAAGCTCGGCTGTTGATCCAGTGGGTAGAACTTCACCTATCAAGCATAGCGGCGTCCCACATTGCAGGGGTCGACAAATGTTCACGCAGTTTTTCTAAGTCGAAATCAGCTCGACCCTGGAGAGTGGGAGCTAGCGGACAGGGCTTATCAACTCATCTGCGACAGGTGGGGCATGCCGTGCATGGATCTCATGGCGACTTTCAAGAATGCCAAGGTTCCTCACTTCTTCGCTCGTCGCAGGGACACAGGGGCAGAGGGCATGGATGCTCTAGCGTTGGTCTAGCCAACAACGATTCTGCTGTACATGTTTCCATCGTGGCCTCTGATCGGAAGGGTGCTTTGTCACATAGACTCATCCGTCCGATGTGATCCTGGTGGCTCCAGAATGGTCCGGTCGTCCGTGGTTTGCAGATCTACTCAGTCTGGTAGTCGATGGCCCTCTTCGTTTCCCGCTTCTTCTGAACCATCTTCATCAGGGTCCTGTTTCTTTCGATCAGGTGGATTGCTTTTGTCTAGCGGCATGGCATTTGAGAGGAGGCGTCTAAAAGGAAAAGGTTACTCAGACGCGGTCATGACCACGCTTCTGAGATCACGCAAGATATCGACTTCCCTATCTTACATATGGTTTGGAGGATTTTCGACTCCAGGTGCGTCCAACGTCTGATTGTTTCCACTCGGGCATCAGTTTCCAACGTGCTAGCCTTCCTTCAGGACGGTTTGTCTAAGGGCTTGTCCTGTAGTTCCTTACGGGTGCAAGTGGCAGCACTGGGCTGTTTGCGTAGTTCTATAGATGGTGTGGCATTGGCGGTGCATCCTGATGTTTCTCGATTTTCTTCGCGGGGCCCAACATTTGCGTCCCCCGGTGCATCTTCCATGTCCATCCTGGAACTTGAATGTGGTCCTTAAAGCTTTGTGTGCACATCCTTTTGAACCGTTGAAGAGGGCGACTATGAAGGATCTCACGTTGAAAGTGGTATTTGTAGTTGCAATCTCCTCGGCACGTCGGGTTTCTGAATTACAAGCGTTATCCTGTCAGGAGCCTTTCTTGCGGATTTCCGATTCCGGGGTTAGTTTGCGAACTGTGCCATCGTTTCTTCTGAAAGTGGTGTCATCTTTTCATTTGAATCAGTCCGTGGAACTTCCTTCATTTTCGGATTTGGATCGGTCAGATCCTTTTTTCCCAGGACTTGAAAAAATTGGATGTTCGCAGGACACTTCTGCGTTATCTGGAAGGTATTAACTCTTTTAGGACTTCGGATCACCTCTTTGTTCTTTGGAATGGACCATGGCGAGGTAATATGGCCTCCAAGACCACGATCGCACGGTGGCTGAAAGAGGCTATTAACTCCGCTTGCTTGCTCTCTGGCAAGCCATTACCGGTGGGGCTCAAGGCACATTCCACTCAGTCCCAGGCGGCTTCCTGGGCGGAGTGTCATCAAATCTCACCACAAGAGATTTGCCGAGCAGCAACTTGGAAGTCGTTGCATCCTTTAGCGTGTCATTATAGACTCGATGTACAAGATCCACGTGGAGGGAAATTTCGGGGTAGGCGTGTTGAGAGCGGGCCTCTCCGGTTCCTATCCTGTGTAACTGCAAGCTCTGGTACATCCCAGGAGTCCGGATTGATCCGGTACATACAGGGAAAAGAAAATTAGGTCTTACCTTCGATAATTTTCGTTCCTGTAGTACCAAGGATCAGTCCAGAGTCCCGCCCGCTATATGCATTCAAGTTTGGGAGAGTCCGCTACTGCTGTTTGTTGTGTTCTCCTCTGATCTGAGGATTTTCCTATTGTTCATACCCTCCTTTGTGGGTCTGATTTGTTTCTTTTTGGGGTCAGTGATCCATCGGTTAAGTTCTATTTCTTGTAGATAGTTTGGTTAGAGACTCATTCTGCTTTGACATGACGTAATACTGATTTGACTGTGGGTGGCACCCTGGTATAGGGCAGAGCCAGTCAAATCTTGCTCTGTCTCCATCTGCTGGTGCGGAGGCAAAACCCAGGAGTCTGGACTGATCCTTGGTACTACAGGAACAAAAATTATCGAAGGTAAGACTAATTTTCTTTTGTTTCCTTCAAGTCCTGCATGGGCTCAGTCCTTCCAAGATTTTACGTGTGTGTGTGTGTGTGTGAATCTTGCTTACTGAAGATGGCTTCCCTCATTCTTGGTTGGTTGTTATGAATGTGCATGTCTGTTGTCCAGCACTTAAGTTTTTGAAAGTACTCAATTATTCTAAAAATAAATGTGGAAAAATAAATCCTTACACAAGGAAAGAATTAAAGGAAAGAATAGCCAAGGGTTAAATAAAAAATAGCAAGTTGGACAGGTAGATATTTTTGATCAGGCCTTTAGCTCCTTTCTTTACAGGCTACCTGATAAATGGTAACTTACCTTTGACTTACATATACTCATGCTTCTGTAAGGTCAAAGGTGTCTTTGACTCCCATTTGCAACTGCCTGGCATCCTGTCACTCTGTAGCTTAAGTGATCACAGCCATTGTTCCAGTTAGGAGATGTGGACTGCAGCTCCTGATAGGCAGCTCAGAGGTGCAGCATAAAGGCTTCTAACAGTTATCACAGAGTGATGGATGAGATTCTTGATGGAACCTGAACTGAAGCTGTGAACATATTTTGTGTTTGTGTTACTGGAATAAGGTACTGCACACACTGCGCTGGTCCCTTAAATTGCTGTTACATCTCGTCCTGTTGTACCAGTCCAGTGGGTTATTTCCCCCCTACAAGAAGAATGGCTGCAGACAACACTGTTACCTCTTCATTCAGGCAGGCCAGTCCACACAAGTGGGTTATGCACTCCAACCAGCAGAAGGAGACTGAGAGTAGCAGACTCACTGATATACACCTACACTAACAGCCTCCAGTATTTTCTGTCTTCAGCAAATGGACATGGATTCCTTACTGTGGAATGAGGTATACATAGGCCAGATGAAGAAAACTAGAAGCCAGGCAGCTCCTGTGATGAAAGGCCAGCCTGCCCTCCTTCCTTCCCCCCCCCCCCCTCCCCCCCCCCCCCCCCCCGCACACACACACACACTCAAGCAGTGCCCTGAGGTTACTGACTTGTTTGGGGAAATCACTCCTGAGGCGATAATGCTAAATTCCCTGTACGTACCCGGATCAGTCCAGACTCCTGGGTTTGGGCCCCCCCCCCCCCTAGCAGATGGAAACAGAAGTTTACAAACAAAAACTCCACCTATATCTATGCTGGTGCCACCTACAGTCTGGCAGTATTCTTTTGTCTTCTAGCAGGTGGAGAGGGTGCCAAACCTACAGTCTGTGCTGAGGCCTAGATTTAGGTGGTAGATAGTAGAGATGTGCTTCGTTTTTTTCTACCGGGTCGTTTTTTGACTCTGATAGTTCGTGGTAAAATTCGGGTTTTCTCGTTTAGTTTTTTTGAAAAACGAAACGAGGAAACCCGAAACCGAGCCAAAAAACGAAGCGGGAAACGAAGCTAAAAAAAAACCCCACCCCAAGCATTTAAAATCATTTTCATACATACATACAAACTCCCCCCACCATCCCGATCCCTCCCCAAGACTTACGAACATCCCTGGTGGTCCAGAGGGGTCCCGGGTGCCATTTGTTCCTCTGTGCCCATGTGCGCCATTGCCAGCCTTGCTCAAAATGGTGCCGAATAGCCTCTGAACTACCATGTCACAGGGGCTACCGGCGCCATTGGTCAGCCCCTGTCACATGGCTATCGGCGCCACCTTGTGCTCCTACCATGTGACAGGAGCTGACCAATGGTGCCGGTAGCCCCTGTGACATAGTATGGGCAAAGGCTATCTGCGCCATTTTGATTACTGGCAGCCGACAACAAAATCGCTCCTGGACCCCCGCTGGCCTGACCCCCCCAAGGCTTGCCAATAATCCCTGGGGGTCCAGCGGGGGTCCGGGAGCGATTTTGTTGTCGGCTGCCAGTAATCAAAATGGCGCCGATAGCCTTTGCCCATACTATGTCACAGGGGCTTTCGGCGCCATTGGTCGGTTCTCCTACCATGTGACAGGGGCTGACCAATGGCGCGGGTAGCCCCTGTGACATAGTAGTTCAGAGGCTATTCGGCACCATTTTGAGCAAGGCTGGCAATGGCGCACATGGGCACGGAAGAACAAATGGCACCCGGGACCCCACTGGACCACCAGGGATGTTCGTAAGTCTTGGGGAGGGATCGGGATGGGGGGGGGGGGGGGTTGTATTATAGTTAATCTAAATGTTTGGGGTGGTTTTTAATTTTTTAAAAAAAATGTGCCTCTCTCCCCATGCAAACCCGAAAAACGAAATTTCCCCGAAGTTCGTGGAAAATCCTTTTCGGGTTTCGGGGCCCCCGAACCACTACGAATTAGGCAATTTCATTGTAATTGCCTAATTCGTGATAAACGACTGCACATCTCTACTAGATAGTGTAAAAAAAAAAAAAGAGATCAACAGGGAAGAAGAAAGCGGATTAGGACTCGGACCACAGAGGCTTGCCTGCTGGTCACCGAGCCTGCCTCCCAGAGGGTGGCAAGGTCCTGAGGGGACCATCCCCTCTGGTTGAGGCCGCTGACACGTGGGGGAGCTCCACTTCCAGCGTCCGTCAGTGCTGGGGGTGACACCGGGGTGCCCGGTTCACTCCTCCCGGCTGGGCCCGGACCTGATCTGCCGGTAATGTCTGTGTAAAAAAAAAAAAAAAACTACACTGTCTGTTTTTTTGTCTGGGACTCGTCTCTCCTGTTCCTCGCAGGGGATGGGGAGGTAGAGCGCCGCCGAAGCAGTTTAGTAGTTATAAGGTTCGCCTCCGACATCTTGTTATATGTAAACCGATGTGATATGTCAAATCGAATGTCGGTATAGAAAAATAAACAAATAAATAAATAGTTTGGGGGGTTTTTTTTTTGTTACCTCTCGTTTTCCTGCTGGGCTCTTCTCGTCGGGGCTGCGATGCTGCGGAGGGCTGTGTGTCGGGCCTGCGGGTCCGCGGCAACACGGCTGTCTAGGGACAGCCTTTGCTCCGCGTGTGTTTCTGGCTGGGAGGGGGGGTCTGCGGCGCCGGTAGAGACCCGGGTTAGCAGGCAGCTGCGCGCCGGACCCGAGGCTGGCAGGCCGGCGATTACTGCCGGGCCAGCTTTGGGCGCCATTTTGTTTTCCTCGCCGGCGGTTTTGGTGGGAACGGCGGCCATTTTAGCACCTTAGGAAGCCGCGGCAGACGCGATGCCGGCGAGTGAGGGGGAGGACAACCCTCCGCCGAGGTTATCCCCGCAGCGGGGGGATCCCCAAGGGGGACAGTCCCGCTACTGCTATTGGGCCCTTGCCTCCACATGTCTCTGAGGGGGATGATGAGGAGGATACGGACTCGGACTCTTCTTTTGGGTCCGCGTTCATGCTCCTCATGCATAAGGCCTTCAAGGCCCGTTGTTGGGCCAAGAAGAGGTCATTGGAGACCCCCACTCCGGCCTTAGGCAGAGAAAAGGTCCAAAACAGGTCCGGGGGCAGAGGGCCAGACTAGGGCCCGACCACTCCGGCCGTCGGCACCCAGAGGGGACCATGATTCGACCACGGACACGGATGAGCCGGAGGAGCCTTCCGAGGATCCAGATCTCGGGATCCCGAGGGTCCCATGCCACAGAGGGGGAAGACCCGAAGGTGATTCGCTTATTTAAGAAGGATGAGCTGGGGCCTCTTATCCCGGAAATTCTTGGGGAATTGGGGATCCAGGTGCTGCAGGAGGAGTCATGGCTTGGAGTAACGGACCCGGTCGTTTTGGGACTCCGAGGGCCTCCTTCAGCCTTCCCATTGCATTTTTCTGCTTCTGACTTGCTGTTTAAGGAGTGGGATACTCCTGATTTGGGGCTGAAGGTGGCAAAAGCGATGGATAAGCTCTATCCCTTACCGGAGGACGCCCTGGAGATGTTGCGCATGCCGAAGATAGACTCGGCAGTAGCGGCGGTCACGAAGAAGACCACCATTACGGTCACTGGAGGTACTGCACTTAAGGATTTGCAGGACAGGAAGCTGGAGGTTCAGTTGAAAAAGATCTTCGAAGTCTCGGCGTTAGGAATTCGTGCGGCAATTTGTAGTAATTTCTCCCTTCGGGCTGGACTCCGCTGGGCACAGCAACTCTTGGCCAATGAGTCTCTGTCGCCGGAAGACGCACGCCAAGCGGGACGCTTGGAAGCGGTGATCGCTTATAGTGCGGATGCCTTTTATGATTTTCTCCGCACTTCGGCCAGAACGATGGTTTTGGCAGTGGCCGCGCGGAGGCTGTTGTGGCTACGACATTGGTCGGCGGACGTGACTTCCAAAGCCCGGCTAGGCTTCTTGCCTTTCTGGGGGAAACTGTTATTTGGCAAAGAACTGGAAGATTTGATTAAATCCCTGGGGGAGAATAAGGTTCACCATCTACCGGAGGACAGACTGCGGTCTAGGGGGGTTGCCCCTACCCTGTCGCGGTTTCGCAGTGGTCGCCGGCCTAGAGTCTCCCGGGGATCAGTTTCTTCCTTTCATCACAGTGCCCAGCACCAACAATCGTATTCGCAGTCCTTTCGCGGGCGCCGTTTCCATTGTTTGGGCGCCGGTCAGAATGTGCAGGGGGGCAAGCCTGCACAATGATGGACGGCCGGTCCATTCCTCCGTTCCCAGAATCGGGGGGCGTCTAAGTCGATTTTACGAGGAATGGACCAGGATCACATCGGACCAGTGGGTCCTAGATGTGATAAAGCGCGGTTACGAGTTAGATTTTTCACACTGGCCGTTACCGTTTTTTCTGGTATCCCCTTGCGGGTTTTCAGAGAAGCGCCGGGCGGTACGGTCCACCCTGGCTTGTTTCAGGGAGCTTGGCGCGATTATTCCCATTCCGGACAATGAGCTTCGCAGTGGCCGTTATTCCATTTACTTCGTGGTGCCAAAGAAGGAAGGAACGTTTCAGCCTATCCTGGACCCAAAGGGGGTCAACAAATGTCTGCGGGTTCCTCGTTTTCGAATGGAAACTTTGCGTTCCATGATCGCTTCCGTGCGTCAGGGGGAGTTTCTGGCCTCCCTGGATCTCACGGAGGCGTATCTCCACATAGGCATTCGGGCGGAGCATCAACAGTTTCTTCGGTTTGCAGTGCTGGGGCAGCATTTTCAATTCCAGGCGCTTCCGTTCGGCCTGGCCACAGCGCCTCGAACGTTCACCAAGATTATGATGGTAGTGGCAGCGCACCTCCGAAGGGAAGGTCTGTTGGTGCACCCGTATTAGGACGAGTGGCTGATTCGGGCCAAGTCGGAGAAGCTCTGCCAAGCGGCGATCCAGCGGGTACTCCAATTGTTGGACAAACTAGGTTGGATAGTCAATGTCTCCAAAAGTCATCTGAAGCCGTCGCAGTTGCTGGAGTTTTTGGGAGCGTTGTTCGACACGCAGCAGGGAATGGTTTCCCTCACGCAAGAACGGATGTTCAAATTGCAGGTGCGAATTCGCAGATTGTTATCCAAGCAGGTGCCCATTGTCTGGGACTATTTGCAGGTTTTGGGGTCCATGACATCGACACTGGAATTGGTTCCCTGGGCGTTCGCCCATATGCGGCCTTTACAGTCAGCGTTTCTCTCCCGATGGAACCCGGTCTCGGAAGAATTTCGTCTGCCCTTACCCCTGACACAGGCAGCCAGGGACAGCATGGATTGGTGGTTGTGTCCAACCAACTTGAGTCGAGTTGTCCCTTTAGAGATCCCGTCTTGGACGGTCATTACCTATCTGCACAGGACTTCATAAATGAAACATTCGGTTTCAATTGCAGTATCCAGCAAAGCTGAGAGTGTGGCATGCAGAGAAGGCGAAATCTTATCTTGCAGGAGTTCCATGAGGTGAGATACTTGCGGTTCTCTTAGTTCTGGTTTTTCTTTTGCCCCATTGACCACGCTGTAGATGCTGGGAAGCTCTCATGTTAATTTAGGTTTTCTAGCTGATCTCACTTTTGTCTATGTCTGGCTATGGGAGGCTGATATTTATTTATTTATTTATTTATTTATAGATTCTTTTATACCGCGGTACGTATAGACATACATCACTATATATATATATATAATAAATATATATATATATTAAATATATATATAGCTTCTTTTACTTCTCATCTGGCCATGGTGTAGGGCCCACACCCAACATGGCAGACTGGCTGTTCAATGCCCAAAAGCTCCTTGCAGTGTGAGGATTGACTATATAGCAACATGATGGGTTTTTCCAGGATTTTAGAACATTGAGACCTGAAATAATATAACGGGTTGCATCGCCAAATCACCTCCAGACACTGTACATTTTTCCATCCGGAACCCACAATCATCGCAACCCTCTTTTATGTTACTTGACCCAATTGGACAGTGAAGACCTAAACCCCAACTGTCCCAGCACATGACAGGCGTCGTACCGGAGACGGCGGAAACTGCCTTTCGCTTCATCTGCGATCCAGACCGTTATAATGCAGAGACTGGACTTATGGAATAAGTGCGAAACTATGCGGTCATTTGAGAAAACCATGTCTGACACCGAAAATGGTACAAGTTACGTTGAGAATACTGGGGTTCCCACCCAAAGTTTAATACTGGTGGCCACTTAGAAGGCACTAGCTTACTCAAAGTTGTAATTGGTGATAATACCTACTGAAGTGAAACTTGTGTAGATGCTGGAGATTACTCCGTTTAATATGTTTATCTGTTCTGGCATGTTAGAGTTGAGAAATTCTGGGAGGATGGGGCCGACTCACATCAACTAATGAGCCCCCCCCCCCCCACCATGGTGCCAGGTTATGAACTTGGGACCAAGAGATAAGGAAAGAATTAAAGGGATTATTTCTAAACTAGGGGATGGGGAGGGGAGGGCGGGTACTTAATGAATACTGCACAACAGGGGAGATGAGGGAACCAAATGGGAGACCCTATACCTTACTAGTAGACGAGTCGTAATTGAACTTTTTTTTGTTTGAAATCATTTTTATTAAAGTTTCAGGAGAATGATACAACTCTAAACAAGAATGAATTACATATCCTTAAGGTCCAATAGTCATAAACCCATATCACATGTGATAAGAACATAAGAACATAAGAAAATGCCATACTGGGTCAGACCAAGGGTCCATCAAGCCCAGCATCCTGTTTCCAACAGTGGCCAATCCAGGCCATAAGAACCTGGCAAGTACCCAAAAACTAAGTCTATTCCATGTAACCATTGCTAATGGCAGTGGCTATTCTCTAAGTGAACCTAATAGCAGGTAATTGACTTCTCCTCCAAGAACTTATCCAATCCTTTTTTAAACACAGCTATACTACCTGCACGAACCACATTCTCTGGCAACAAATTCCAGAGTTTAATTGTGCGTTGAGTAAAAAAGAACTTTCTCCGATTAGTTTTAAATGTGCCCCATGCTAACTTCATGGAGTGTCCCCTAGTCCTTCTACTATCTGAAAGAGTAAATAACCGATTCACATCTACCCGTTCTAGACCTCTCATGATTTTAAACACCACTATCATATCCCCCCTCAGTCGTCTCTTCTCCAAGCTGAAAAGTCCTAATCTCTTTAGTCTTTCCTCATAGGGGAGTTGTTCCATTCCCCTTATCATTTTGGTAGCCCTTCTCTGTACCTTCTCCATCGCAATTATATCTTTTTTGAGATGCGGCGACCAGAATTGTACACAGTATTCAAGGTGCGGTCTCACCATGGAGCGATACAGAGGCATTATGACATTTTCCGTTTTATTCATCATTCCTTTTCTAATAATTCCCAACATTCTGTTTGCTTTTTTGACTGCCGCAGCACACTGAACCGACGATTTCAATGTGTTATCCACTATGACACCTAGATCTCTTTCTTGGGTTGTAGCACCTAATATGGAACCCAACATCGTGTAATTATAGCATGGGTTATTTTTCCCTATATGCATCACCTTGCACTTTTCCACATTAAATTTCATCTGCCATTTGGATGCCCAATTTTCCAGTCTCACAAGGTCTTCCTGCAATTTATCACAATCTGCTTGTGATTTAACTACTCTGCACAATTTTGTGTCATCTGCAAATTTGATTATCTCACTCGTCGTATTTCTTTCCAGATCATTTATAAATATATTGAACAGTAAGGGTCCCAATACAGATCCCTGAGGCACTCCACTGTCCACTCCCTTCCACTGAGAAAATTGCCCATTTAATCCTACTCTCTGTTTCCTGTCTTTTAGCCAGTTTGCAATCCACGAAAGGACATCGCCACCTATCCCATGACTTTTTACTTTTCCTAGAAGCCTCTCATGAGGAACTTTGTCAAACGCCTTCTGAAAATCCAAGTATACTATATCTACCGGTTCACCTTTATCCACATGTTTATTAACTCCTTCAAAAAAGTGAAGCAGATTTGTGAGGCAAGACTTGCCCTGGGTAAAGCCATGCTGACTTTGTTCCATTAAACCATGTCTTTCTATATGTTCTGTGATTTTGATGTTTAGAACACTTTCCACTATTTTTCCTGGCACTGAAGTCAGGCTAACCGGTCTGTAGTTTCCCGGATCGCCCCTGGAGCCCTTTTTAAATATTGGGGTTACATTTGCTATCCTCCAGTCTTCAGGTACAATGGATGATTTTAATGATAAGTTACAAATTTTTACTAATAGGTCTGAAATTTCATTTTTTAGTTCCTTCAGAACTCTGGGGTGTATACCATCCGGTCCAGGTGATTTACTACTCTTCAGTTTGTCAATCAGGCCTACCACATCTTCTAGGTTCACCGTGATTTGATTCAGTCCATCTGAATCATTACCCATGAAAACCTTCTCCATTACGGGTACCTCCCCAACATCCTCTTCAGTAAACACCGAAGCAAAGAAATCATTTAATCTTTCCGCGATGGCCTTATCTTCTCTAAGTGCCCCTTTAACCCCTCGATCATCTAAAGGTCCAACTGACTCCCTCACAGGCTTTCTGCTTCGGATATATTTAAAAAAGTTTTTACTGTGAGTTTTTGCCTCTACAGCCAACTTCTTTTCAAATTCTCTCTTAGCCTGTCTTATCAATGTCTTACATTTAACTTGCCAATGTTTATGCTTTATCCTATTTTCTTCTGTTGGATCCTTCTTCCAATTTTTGAATGAAGATCTTTTGGCTAAAATAGCTTCTTTCACCTCCCCTTTTAACCATGCCGGTAATCGTTTTGCCTTCTTTCCACCTTTCTTAATGTGTGGAATACATCTGGACTGTGCTTCTAGAATGGTATTTTTTAACAATGACCACGCCTCTTGGACATTTTTTACTTTTGTAGCTGCTCCTTTCAGTTTTTTCTAACAATTTTTCTCATTTTATTAAAGTTTTCCCTTTTGAAAGTTTAGCACGAGAGCTTTGGATTTGCACACTGTTCCTTTTCCAGTCATTAAATCAAATCTGATCATATTATGATCACTATTGCCAAGCGGCCCCACCACCGTTACCTCTCTCACCAAGTCCTGTGCTCCACTGAGAATTAGATCTAAAATTGCTCCCTCTCTCGTCGGTTCCTGAACCATTTGCTCCATAAAGCTATCATTTATTCCATCCAGGAACGTTATCTCTCTAGCGTGACCCGATGATACATTTACCCAGTCTATATTGGGGTAATTGAAGTCTCCCATTATTACTGCACTACCAATTTGGTTGGCTTCCCTAATTTCTCTTAGCATTTCACTGTCCATCTCACCATCTTGACCAGGTGGACGGTAGTATACCCCTATCACTGTAGTCTTCCCTGATACACAAGGGATTTCTACCCATAAAGATTCAATTTTGTATTTAGTCTCATGCAGGATGTTTATCCTGTTGGACTCTATGCCATCCCGGACATAAAGCGCCACACCTCCTCCCGACTGCTCCTCTCTGTCATTGCGATATAATTTGTACCCCGGTATAGCACTGTCCCATTGGTTATCCTCTTTCCACCATGTCTCTGAGATGCCAATTAAGTCTATGTCATCATTTACTGCTATACATTCTAATTCTCCCATCTTACTTCTTAGACTTCTGGCATTAGCATACAAACATTTCAAAGTTTGTTTTTTGATTGTATTTTTATTCTGCTTTTTAATTGATAGGGATAAGTTAGAATTTTTTAGCTCAGGTGAGTTTTTAGTTACAGGCATTTGGACTACTTTTCTAATTATTGGAACCTCACTGTCGGGATGCCCTAATTCTAGTGCATCATTAGTATCCTTTAAAGATACATCTCTCCGAACCATGCGCTGCTGAGCGACTGTCGGCTTTCCCCTTTGTTCTAGTTTAAAAGCTGCTCTATCTCCTTTTTAAGGGTTAGCGCCAGCAGTCTGGTTCCATCCTGGTTAAGGTGGAGCCCATCCCTTCGGAAGAGACTCCCCCTTCCCCAAAAGGTTCCCCAGTTCCTAACAAAACTGAATCCCTCTTCCTTGCACCATCGTCTCATCCACGCATTGAGACTCCGGAGCTCTGCCTGCCTCTGGTGACCTGCGCGTGGAACAGGGAGCATTTCAGAGAATGCTACCCTGGAGGTTCTGGATTTAATCTTTCTACCTAAGAGCCTAAATTTGGCTTCCAGAACCTCCCTCCCACATTTTCCTATGTCGTTGGTGCCCACGTGTACCACGACAGCCGGCTCCTCCCCAGCACTGTCTAAAATCCTATCTAGGTGACGCGTGAGGTCCGCCACCTTCGCACCAGGTAGGCATGTTACCAGGCGATCCTCACGCCCACCAGCCACCCAGCTATCTACATTCCTAATAATCGAATCACCAACTATGACGGCCGACCTAACCCTTCCCTCCTGGGCAGTAGGCCTTGGGGAGATATCCTCAGTGCGAAAGGACAATGCATCACCTAGAGAGCAGGTCCTTGCTACAGGATCCTTTCCTGCTACATCTGGTTGGTGCTCTCCCATTATGAGACCTTCTTCCTCCAAGGCAGCACCAGGGCTGCCAGTCTGAAGTTGGGACTGGACTACTATGTCCCTGAAGGTCTCATCTATATACCTCTCTGTCTCCCTCAGCTCCTCCAGGTCTGCCACTCTAGCCTCCAGAGATCGGACTCGTTCTCTGAGAGCCAGGAGCTCTTTGCATCGCGTGCACATGTACAACTTCTCACCGGTGGGTAAAAAATCATACATGTGACACTCGATGCAAAAGACTGGGAAGCCCCCCTCTTGCTGCTGGACTGCTGCCTTCATCTCAATTTTGATCAGTTCCTAGTTAAGTTTTAGGTTGCTATGGGATTAGGAATGTGTCTAAGTTCCTTTAAATGTATTAGTGAATTCACTATATGTTTGGTAGTGGCCTACTGGGGTCTGATCGAATTCTCAATAAAGTTTTTGTTGATGGGGTTTTTTTTTTTTTTTTTGGGTTTTTTTTTTGTGCAAGTGGCACCTGCCTATAAATTAAGGGATGAGCTTGGGGTGGGTGGGCTGGGAATTACAAACAGTCTAACTTTAGTTAGTCAGCCTGAGTGACTCACAGCTCCCTTGATTAACAAATGTTGTTCCCTATTCAAACCTAATCACACTACCTCAACACCTTTCCAAGGTGAGTAACTGAGCTGAAATATTCAACTTTTTTACTTTGGTATATACTGCTCCTAGCTTATTTCTAGCTTCTGGCTACTTTTTTGTTGGGTTTTTTTTTTTTTTTTGTTGTGGTTTTTTTTGTTTTTCAATACAATGCACTCAGTTATTTATTAAATAAAACACTTAGCTCTTTAAAAGTCTGGAGGACACTTTAATAGTCAGGCAGACTTTTTAAAAAATAAACACACTACCTACTGCTACCTTATTGACTGACTATTTAAAAATGCAAACAGTCTAACTTGTTTTATTTACTGACTGACTATTAAAGACACAAACACACTAAATAATATTCCCAAATAGTTAACTTTGCCCCAATACTTTTAAAAAAGTCAATGTCAATGTCCCAAGCAAAAACTTACTGATTCCTTTCAGCCACCAGCAAGGTGATCCTCTCCTCTCAGTGTACCAACAACAGGAAAATGGAGCAAAAATGAGGAGAAACCAAATCCATGAGGATATGTGAGAACATGACAACATTTCTCATTACTCTTAGATAACAAAACTGAGGTGTACCCTCCCTCCCTTGGGCGGCTGTTCAGGGGCTCAAAGTTGCAAACAAATACGAGCAGGTACAGACACTAGGATGTAATAGATTGAAAGTGTAACACAGCTGTCACACCAACAGACAACATTGCAGTATAATACAGAATCTTAACATTGTGCTACCACAATCAGCTTGGACACTGCATAGTAGAGTAGAGGGGGGAGCTTCCCAGAAGGATCTTCCCATCAGCAAGCAAACACAGAAAGACCCACAGAGCAGGCCTCAGCAGGGGCTCGCCCTCTTACTTAATGATTAAGGTCTTTTGTATTTAAAGGTAGCGCCTTGATGACTGAAGCCCAAAGGTTACTGAATTTAGTCTGCTGCATCTTTGAAGATGATGGGATCGATTTTCGATCCAACAGATAAAGATCCAACATAGCCTCCTTCCATTCTTGCAGTGATGGGGCTGATGTGGAAATCCAATGACGTAAAATAATTTTAAGCGCCATCAAACGTCCTTTCTGTAGTAGCAATGTCCGCAGATCTCGTGTGGAACTGGAAGAATCCTGGATTCCCAACAGGCAAAATCTGGGATGGAGCTGCTCCGAAAAGAATCGGGAAATCATATCCCAAAACTGTTGTATTACTACACAATCCCATAGACAGTGCATCAGTGAGGCATTAAACTGCGAGCATTTAGGGCATGCCCCCGACGTTGCAATCCCAGCTAGGAAAGCCCGCCGTAGCCAAAATAAGTCTATGCAGTATCCTAAAGTGCAATTCTCGCATGTACACACTAAGAGCTGCCTTCTGAACAATCCGTGTACTTTTTAGTAGCGCCCTGTCAGTAATATCATGCCCCAAATCATTAGACCATGCAGTAGAGCTAACAGCATATATAGTATAATGGGAGGAATCATGCAAAAATCTGTAGTACATGGAGAGTTTCACCACCTTAAGTGTACTTATATGTAAGAACCTTTGGAAAGGACCATTAGTAATTTCCCGTTTACATGATAACACAGCATGTTGAACATAACTACGAATTTGTAGGTAAATAAGATAGTCGGAGGGAAGAAAGTTAAAATTAGTACAGCAATACGTAAATGATCGGATACTATTAGTTTGTAAATCCATGAATGGTAGGAGATAAACAATACCCTTGTCTTGGAGTTTGATCATGGTTTTCGTAGGTATGCCCGCTGGCAGGTCCGGGTTATTCAGTAAGGGCAAGCAATAGGAGACTTTCCACTCAAGATGTAAGAAGAGTCGAAGAAATTTCCAACAGTTACGTAGCCCCCCTACTACTAAACTACTGGACATATACATGGGAAGATTCCCACCGGGAGAGTGTAATAGAAATGCCAAGTGTCTCGGATAGTAGGCTGCCCTCTCCAGCTGTAGGATAGCAGACGGTGTGCTATATCCCAGCCATTCCCTTAAAGTAGGTAATAAGCAAGCAATGTTGTAAAATCTTAGGTTAGCCGCTCCCATACCGCCCTCCGATTTGGGAGCCCTTAGAGTAGCAAAGGCAATCCTCGCTCTCTTAAAGTTCCAGAAAAATGCGCCAAATATCCGGTACAACATGCCCACATCCTTAGATTTCAAGTAAAAAGGAACCATCTGCAATATGTATAATAACTTAGGGAGAAGAATCATATTTACCAGGGCTATTCTCCCTGAGAGAGACAGTGGCAGTGGTCTCCAGCTATTAACTTTTAATTGGAATGCTTTCAATAATGGGGAAATATTATAGTGATAACAGAGTTTAGGGTCTTTGTGAATTTTAATTCCTAGGTATTTAATTGTTTCTGAAGCCCAAAGCAACGGAAAGTTTGGCCAACTATGTTGAAGCATCCCTGTAATATCTAGAGCTTCTGATTTGGTAAGGTTGAGCTTCAGACCCGAAAATGAACCAAAGGTCCGTATCATCT
This sequence comes from Rhinatrema bivittatum, assembly GCF_901001135.1. NCBI lineage: Eukaryota > Metazoa > Chordata > Amphibia > Gymnophiona > Rhinatrematidae > Rhinatrema > Rhinatrema bivittatum. The sequence goes on from NC_042623.1 coordinate 79,625,382, forward strand.
CAAGGAGAACAGGTACTGTCCGTCTAGCATTAGAGATCATCATTAGCATGTCATCAGCAAATAGCATCATTTTTTGCTCAATGTGGCCCGTAGTAATTCCCGTAATGAGAGAAGATTGGCATATTTTTTGGGTCAGGGGCTCCAGGGATAAAATGTAAAGTAGGGGAGACAGAGGACATCCTTGTCTAGTTCCCCTTTCTAAAGTAAATATATGAGACGGAGAGCCATTAATACAAATGAAAGCCTTGGGATCTCGATACAGTAATTTAATGGCTGCGAGAAAGGTTCCCGAGAAACCACATTTCTCCAGCGCATGGAAGAGATAGAACCAGGCCACCCTGTTGAACGCTTTTTCAGCGTCAAAACTCACCAACAAAGGATCCACTGCTCCCCTGCGGTGACAGCTTTCCAGAGCCACCAACAATCGGCGGATATTGGAGACCGGCCGTCGTCCATACACAAACCCGGTTTGTTCTTGGGAAATAAGGTCCAGCAGAACAAATTTTAAGCGGTTAGCCAAAATTTTTGCATACAATTTAATGTCCTGATTGAGCAACGATATAGAGCGGTAAGACCCTGGTTCTGCCGGATCTTTACCCGGCTTAGGCAATATCGTAATGGCTGCCACTTTCATCGTATCTGGTAAGACCTCAGCCGAGATCATGTGATTAAAAAGCGCTGTCAACGCCCGAGCAAGGTTATCATTAAGCGACTTGTAAAATAGTGAGGTTAGGCCATCCGGCCATAATTGAACTTTATGTACCTAATGAAAACGTTGCAAGTCTCATGGGCTTAGGCTTGGGAGGCCCTTGGGCAAACCAATCTCACTGAGCCTTTGCATTCCTCTACTATAAGATCAATACCTATCTAATATGCATATAGCCAGTTTGAATGTCAATGGTCTGGGAAGCCCTGTTAAACTCACCAAAGTTTTGCAGACTCTTAAATGAGTGAAGGTAGACATAGCATGCATCCAAGAGACCCATCTGACAGATGTTAGAGAGCAGAAAACTCAAGAGAGATTGGGTGGGAGCTGTTTATTACTCACAGGCACTTGGGAAAAAGGCAGGAGTGGCAATCCTCATACACAGAAACATCTTCTTTCAGCTTACAACAGAAATAGCAGACTCAGATGGTAGATACCTTATAATAGGGAAGTTAAATGGGAAAGAGCTGACATTGTGTAACATTTATGACCCCAATGTTTTTAACCCCACATTCCTGTACGTACCCGGATCAGTCCAGACAGTGGGTTGAGCCTCCTTTCCAGCAGGTGGAGACAGACTAAAACTTGCAGGATGCCCTATATCAGGACAGAGCCTATCCTCTAACCCTTCAGTATTCGTCTGTCTCCAGCAGGTGCAGCATCTCCCCTTCGGTTCTCTGCTGTAGGCTAGTCAGCCTCTTCTTTCTCTTTAGGCTCAAGCAAGTACTTCTTTTGGTTCTTGTTTAAAAAAAAAAAAAAAAAAAAAGGATCTCTGAAGGAAATTTCTGCCTTCTTTAGTGCTTTTCTGTTTTTTGAGTGGGAGACGTCAGTCTCCCAGCTCTTGCCCGGCTCAGGGGGGGCTTGTCCCCTTTTGCAGGAGGGGGTTCCCTGCATAGTCCTGAGTCCGTGGACGCTTCCAGGTGTGGGGACCGACGCTCTCTGGGCCTTGTTCTCCCTCTGGCTGCCGAGAGGGTTTTGACCCGCTGCTGCGCTCAGTAAAAAAACAAAAAAAAAAAAGGAGTTAAAAGGTGTTAAACTTTCAATAAGTTGCAGGTACTCACCTACCTCTAACTTATTTGCAGCAGTTGACCAGCTTTTTTATTTTTTTCTGGTCAGAGTAGGGCTAGAACCGGCAGTCAGAGAAGCAGCAGGCAGCAGGTTTCCCGCCTGCTCTCTCCTGCTGTGCAGGCTGTCAATCAAGCTTTTTTTCAACTTTTTTTTCTTCAGCCGAGGTTTAGCTATGTCCCGGCTGACAGCCTGTCTTTCTTGTGGGCTGTCCTCTTCGCGTTTTTCGCGTCAGGGCCTCTGCACTGCTTGCCTGCCGGGTGAGGAAGGTCCCTCCTCGGCAGGACAAGCAAATTTAGCCCGGGGCTCCACTCCTCCCGGCATGGCTAGGCCTTTCCCGGGTCGGCAGAGCCCGGGAACGGCCGCCATCTTGGATTTTTCATCGGGGACGATTTCAGTGCTCCCTGGGGCTGGGGGGCCGGATTTTTTTGATTTAACCCCTGATTTGGCCCCCGCGGGTCCCCAGGAGGGGGGTCCTAACCTTCCCTCGCCCCTCCCCTTCCCCTCCCGGCAAATCCAGGCTCCCTTTTTCCGCGGATTTCGTCCTCATGCACAAATCTTATCTAGCTAGCCTGCATGAGCTGGATGAAAGCCCCCACCCCTTGCCCCCCCCCTGCCAAAAATCCCTCGTTCAGCGCCTTTGACCACTGGACCGGCCGCGGAGCCTCAGGGACCGGTGCGGGTGGGCCCGGGGGGGCCCCCCCCCCCCCCCGGTGTCTCTCGGGTCCTCGGATTCAGCGGATGCCCCCCCCCTAGAGGGGGATGACCCCAGAGCCCTTCGTCTTTTTCGTAAGGAGGAGTTATTTATTTATTTTATTTATTTAAGGTTTTTCTATACCGGCATTCATGAAAGCATTCACATCATGCCGGTTTACATGAAACAGGGGTGTGAAGAAACAACCAAGAACATAAATAAACGTGAAGAAGAGATGCAGTTACAATTAACAGGGGCTGATAACTGGGAGGGGGAAAATAGAAAGAGAAAAAGGAGGTTAATTATATACAATAGTACAGTATATATACACAATCCGAAATATACAGTTGCTGAGTGGAGTCTTTAATGGTGGGCGTGTTAAGTGGAGTTCGGGAAGGCTTGCCTAAACAGCCATGTCTTAAGTCTTTTCCTAAAAGTTAGGAGGCATGGCTCATTTCTGAGATCTGGTGGGATGGTGTTCCATAATTGTGGGCCTGCTGTGGAGAAGGCTCGGTGTCTTAAGGTACTGTGGTTAGTGGTTTTTGTAGGTGGAACAATGAGGCATCCTTTGTAAGCTTCTCTGGTCGGTCTTGTGGATCTGTGTGAACGTATAGGAATTTGTAGGTCAATTGTGGTGTGTTGCTGAATGATTTTGTATATTAAGGTGATAGATTTGTAAATTACTCTGAAATGAATTGGTAACCAGTGGAGGTCTTTTAGGACTGGGGAGATATGGTCTCTCTTCCTGGTGTTAGTTAGTAGTCTGGCTGCTGCGTTTTGGACCATTTGTAGGGGTTTGGTGTAGGTGGAGGAGAGGCCAAGTAACGTAGAGTTACAATAGTCTAATTTGGAGAATATGAGAGCTTGGAGGATGGTTCTGAAGTCTTTGGTGTGGAAGAGGGGTCTTATCCTTTTTAAAACATGCAGCTTATAGAAGCAGTCTTTGGTTGTTTTGTTTATGTGGGCTTTGAAGTTTAGTTTATTGTCGATTAGAACACCTAGATCTCTTACTTGAGTAGTTTGTAGGTTGGTTGGAAGACAAGTTGAAGGATTGTTGTTCTCAGGAGAAATGAGTAATAGTTCTGTTTTATTGGAGTTAAGTACCAGATTTAGGCTGTTGAGGAGGTTTTTGATTTCTTGATGACAGGACTCCCAGAAATCGAGTGTTTTTGAGTATGATTCTTTGATGGGGATCAGTATTTGTATGTCGTCTGCATAAAGAAAGTGATTTAAGTTGAGGTTGGTGAGGAGTTGACAAAGAGGCATGAGGTAAATATTAAAGAGTGTAGGGGATAAAGAGGAGCCTTGAGGGACTCCAATGGTCGAGTCGAAACGTGATGACTCTTTGTTTTGGATTTTAACTTTATAACCTCTGTTAGTGAGAAACGATTTGAACCAGGAGAGCGCCAATCCAGAAATTCCTATTGTAGATAATTGGTTTAAGAGTATAGAATGATTGACGGTTTCAAAGGCTGCTGAAAGATCTAGAAGGACCAATATGAAGGATTGGCCTTTGTCTATGCCAAGAATAAGGAGGTCTGTGAGGGAGGTGAGGAGGGATTCTGTACCTAGGTTCTTGCGGAATCCATATTGCGAGGCGGATAGCAGTTTGTTATCTTCAATGTAGTCTGATAGTTGGGAATTCACCAGCCTTTCCATAATCTTGGCAATGAAAGGAAGATTGGCTATAGGTCGGTAATTGTTAGGGTCATTTGGTTCCAAGTTTGGTTTTTTTAAGAGTGGTTTGAGTGAAGCCTGTTTGAGGTCTTCAGGGAAGGAACCTTGAGAGAGTGAACAGTTGATGATGTCTGCCAGTGTTTTGGATATGGTGTAGTTAGAGCCCCTCCTCCCTTTTGTTTTGGAGGAGCTGGGTCTGGAAAGTCCCTCTCTGGATAATCTCATGGCCTCACTCCCTAAGGATATGAACCCGGTTTTGGGAGGGCTCCGGGCTTCGGCCTCGGCCTTTCCCTTCCACCCCATTCTTAATCTCCTTATCCTGCGGAAATGGGGAGGCTCCTGAGGGTGCGCTCCGGGTGGGGCGTGCGATGGATAAGCTCTATCCCCTCCCGGAAGAGGGCTTGGAGCTGTTGCGATATCCATCGGTGGATTCTTATGTTTCTGCAGTGGCCAAGCACACCACGATTCTGGTGGAAGGTTCCATGGCCTTGAAGGATTCCCAAGATCGTAAGCTGGAGGCTAACCTGAAGCGCATCTTTGACATCCTGGCCCTCGGGGTTCGGGCGTCTTGCTGTAGCAGTCTCATGATGCGGGCGGGCCTCCAGTGGGTCCAACAGTTACTCTGCGCCCGGGAGCTTCCGCCAGGTGAGGCAGAACAAGCCGAACATCTGGAGGCGGTAATCGCTTACGTGTCAGACGCCCTCTACGATTTGGTCCGTGTGCAGGCGAAGGCGATGGTTTCGGCAGTGGCTGCCCGGAGGCTGCTTTGGCTACGCCACTGGTCGGCTGAGCAGTCCTCGAAGACCCGGCTGGGCATGCTTCCCTTCAAAGGTAAGATGCTCTTTGGCGAGGACCTCGACAAGCTTATGGACTCCTTGGCTGTCAACAAGGTCCATAAGCTTCCAGAGGACCGCCCTAAGTCTTCCCGGTCCTTCACGGCCTCTCGCTTTCGCTTCAGGGGTCAGCATCGCTCCGCTTCTCGCAGGCGGGGCGGTGCTGCGAGGGGGTCTTCTCGTGCGCAATCCTGGTCGCAGTCCTTTCGTGGCAGGCGGCCTTTTCGCGAGGGCCAGCCCGTGCATACCACCGCTAAACCTGCCACGCAATGAAGTTCAGCCGACCCATTCCTCGGTCCCTTACCTCGGCGGACGCCTCTCCCTGTTTTTCGAGGAATGGGTCAAAATCACGTTGGATCAGTGGGTCCTCGACATTATCAGAGACTGGTACGCTTTCGACCTCGTCAGGGAACTTCCAGATCTCTTTCTGTTCTCCCCTTGCAGCCGGGCCAAGAGGGACGCGGTGGTCCAGACTCTCTCCAAGCTTCTGGATCTGGGGGCAGTGATCCCAGTCCCAAAAAGGGAAATGGGCGCCGACCAGTATTCTATTTACTTCACCGTGCCAAAAAAGGACTGGTCCTTCCGCCCAATCCTTGACCTCAAGAGGGTCAATCGGGCCCTCAAGATCCCCCACTTCCGCATGGAAACCCTACGGGCGGTCATTGCGGCGGTCCGTCCCGGAGAGTTCCTTGCTTCCCTCGATCTCGCAGCAGCATATTTTCATATTCCCATCCACCGCGACTACCAGAAGTATCTCCGATTCCACATTCTCAACCTGGACTTCCAGTTTCGAGCTCTCCCCTTCGGCCTCGCGTCCGCTCCTCGCACCTTCACAAAGGTCATGGTAGTAGTGGCAGCGGCCTTGCGCCGGGAGGAGATTCTCGTCCATCCCTATCTGGACGATTGGCTCATCAGGGCCAAGTCAGAGACCTCTTGCCAGCGGGCGGTGGATCGCGTCTTGGAGCTCCTTGCCTCTCTCGGGTGGATAGTGAACTTTTCCAAGAGCAAGCTTCAGCCCTCCCTGGAGTTGGAATTTCTGGGAGCACACTTCGACACCCGAGTAGGCAAGGTATTGATACCTCGGGCGCATGCCCTCAAGCTGATCGATCAGGTCCAGAATCTGATTGCGCTATCTTCCCTGACAGCCTGGGATTATCTCCAAGTCCTGGGCTCCATGGCTTCTACCATCGATCTGGTCCCCTGGGTCTTTACTCATATGCGTCCGTTACAGAAAGCTTTGCTGTCTCGTTGGCAACCAGTGTCGGAGCAGTTCCACGTAGTCCTTCCGTTCTTGGAGTCTATTACCAACGAATTACAGTGGTGGCTGTCTCTTCCTCATCTCCTGCAAGGGATGCCTCTTCAAGCTCCACAGTGGACGATAGTAACCACGGACGCCAGCCTGTTGGGCTGGGGTGAGGTCTGCCTTTCTCAGTCCACCCAGGGGACATGGTCCCAGACTCAGTCGCGCTGGCACATCAATCGACTGGAAACTTTGGCGGTCCGCCTGGCCCTTCAGGAGTTCCTTCCCCTGATCCACAGCAAGGTGGTACGAGTCCTGTCCGACAACTCCACCACAGTCGCCTACATCAATCGATAAGGGGGCACTCGTAGTCCCCTGGTAGCCTTAGAAGCCAGCCGTCTCCTCGCTTGGGCGGAGCGTCACCTACAGTGCCTTGCGGCTTCTCACATCGCCGGAAAAGACAATGTTCAAGCCAACTTCCTCAGCCGGCAGTCGCTCGATCCGGCAGAGTGGGAGCTCTCGGACGCGGCCATGGCTCTGATAGTGGACAGGTGGGGTCCTCCTCACCTCGACCCCATGGCGACTCTGCGCAATGCCAAGGCCAATCGGTTCTTCAGCCGCTGGAGGGAGCACGGCGCAGAGGGGCGTGGATGCTCTGGCTCTACCTTGGCCAGCGGACGTCCTTCTGTACCTGTTTCCCCCGTGGCCACTGGTGGGGAAAGTTCTCGGGAGAATCGAGCTCCACCGGGGACTGGTAATTCTCGTCGCTCCCGAGTGGCCGCGAAGGCCGTGGTTCGCGGATCTCATCAATCTAGCAGTGGACGGGCCCCTGCGCCTCGGTCATCTCCCTAGTCTCCTCCGGCAGGGGCCTGTATTTTTCAACCAAGTTTTTGAGTCCGCGTGTACGGAGGCGGGTGTCCCTGCGCGCTCCGCTTCGATTCCTTTGATTCTTTCTTTTCTTCAGAAGGGTCTCTCTAAGGGCCTCTCCTTCAGTTCTCTACGCGTTCAAGTCTCGGCGCTCAGCTCTCTCCTGGGTCGGGTGGACGGTCATGCCTTAGCAGCTCACCCTGACATGATTCATTTCCTGAGGGACGTTAGACACCTCCACCCCCCCTCTCGGGCCACGTGTCCGTCGTGGAGTCTCAACCTGGTCCTTCGTGCTCTCTGTGCGGCTCCCTTCGAGCCTCTTCGCCACGCTACGCTCAAGGATCTTACTCTAAAGACTGTCTTTTTGGTCTCTATTTCCTCTGCTTGCCGTATTTCCGAGCTTCAGGCGCTGTCCTGTCGGGAGCCCTTCTTGCGTTTCTTCGATTCCGGGGTTTCTCTCAGGATGGTTCCTTCCTTCTTGCCTAAGGTTGTCTCCGCTTTTCATGTCAACCAGTCGGTCGAACTCCCAGTGTTCTCTCCGGAGGAGATTGCGGGTACGGCGGGTGGCGACCTTCGGCTAGATGTGAAACGAGTCTTGCTTCGCTATCTCCAGGTCACCAATGACTTCCGGGTATCGGACCATCTCTTCGTCCTTTGGAGTGGACCCTACCGCGGTAAGCAGGCTTCTAAGACCACGATTGCGCGGTGGTTGAAGGAAGCCATTTCCTTGGCGTATCTTTGTCAAGGTCGTCCGCTTCCTGAGGGTCTGAAGGCCCATTCTCTGCGTTCTCAGGCTACTTCGTGGGCGGAGAGTCAATCTGTCTCCCCGCAGAAGATTTGCAGGGCCGCCACTTGGATGTCTCTGCACACTTTTGCTCGGCACTACCGTCTGGATGTACGCACTCCGGTGTTCGGTTCCTTTGGGCGGCAAGTGCTTCGAGCGGGACTGTCTCGGTCCCACCCAGTTTAGGAGGAAGCTTTGGTACATCCCACTGTCTGGACTGATCCGGGTACGTACAGGAAAGGAAAATTAATTCTTACCTGTTAATTTTCGTTCCTGTAGTACCACGGATCAGTCCAGACGCCCTTCCCTGTATGTCTTCTGTCCTCTCAAAGCTTGTTTTCTTGCAGTTCTGCAGATTTTCATATTTTCCTTGGTGCAAGATTACTGAGCATTTACACTTGGAAGCCTTGGTGGTTATTTTATACCAAGTTTATGCAAGAGCGTATAGGTATACCATGCTTCTACATTAATCTATGGTTGCTCCGTTGAGCTTTTTGGTTACTTGCTTGATCCTATACTTGGGTTTATTGTTTTATGCTTTGACATACGTTATACTGAAGGGTTAGATGATAGGCTCTGTCCTGATATAGGGCATCCTGCAAGTTTTAGTCTGTCTCCACCTGCTGGAAAGGAGGCTCAACCCACTGTCTGGACTGATCCGTGGTACTACAGGAACGAAAATTAACAGGTAAGAACTAATTTTCCTTTTTTCCGCAATATTACAAGTTTACTTATAAACCACAGAAAAGGCTGGCTCATACTCACTGCAGATTTTGTGTATTTGATCCTTCACTAGACCGCTTGGTGCCTCCATCTAAATATGACATGACTTCCCAAAAAAAAAGGCATACCATTTCTCTGTGAAAATGTACAATTATTCTATTTCTGGAGGTCTCTCCATCCTGAAGAGCGAGATTATACTTTCTTCTCAAAAGTACATAATACATTCTCACGAACTCATTATATTTTGGGATTGCAATCCATTTTCCCCCATGTTTCGGCAACTGTTAGAAATTCTGAAGTCTCAGACCTTGCCCTCATCTGGATAGACCTTAATGTTAACGATCAACACCCCACTGATCGATGGTGGAAATTCCCTTCATATCTTAGAGATGATGTGGAGTTTCAACAGTTTCTGAAAACTAAGTGGGCTCAATATTCAGAAGCTAATTTGCGACATACCAATACTCCTAGCTTATTCTGGGAAGCCAGCAAAGCTGTGCTTAGGGGAGAAATTATATCTTATTTGTGAAATAGAAACAACGTTTAAATGCAAAAATTATTGAGAAACCAAGCTGAAATTAGCCAAGGCTGAATTGATTGCAAGTCCTTCCCCTAAACATAATTCGAACTATAGGGAACTTCTTAGTTCATTGCATGCTTACCTACACCAGAGGGCTTTAAAATACCTACAATATGCGGAACACTCTTTTTTTTTTCAATATGGAAATAAAGCTGGTAGATTTATGGCTAATGCAGTTTTGGTGCGCCAAGGGAAAACTTACATAGCCAAATTAAAAGCGGTGCACGATAAATGGGTGTGCGGCGGGCAGACATTTTTGAGGAATTACACTCATTCTATGAGAAATTGTATACAGACGGGGGGGGGGGGTCAGATGGATGAGGATGCCTTCTTCCATGGTTTAGAAATTCCAAAACTTACCGCCCCTCAAGTCGAATACTTAAATACACTAATTTCCTCCCTCGAGATACTACAGGCCATCAAATCCAGTAAGCCAGGGAAGTCCCCAGGACCTGACTGCTTCTCTTACGACTATTACAAAATTTTAAAAGACCAAATAGTGACCCCCGTTAGGCTCCTTTTACAGGAATGCATTAGAGCTAGGTACTTTCCCAAGCTATTTTAACAAGGCATACTGGCCAAACCAGGCAAAGATCCAGTTTACCCCTCTTCTTACAGACTCATATCACTATTAAATTGTGACCTCAAACTGCTAGCCACGGTTCTGGCAAACAGATTGAGCATTGTTCCCTATCATTATAACGGAAGACCAGGTGGGTTTTGTTAAGGGGCGTTCAGCTAGCACCCATGTCATCAAATTGATCTCGGCAATGGCATACTGCAAACTGCATTCTCTCCCCTTGCTCACTGCTAGCTTTGATTCTGAAAAAGCGTTTGACTGTGTATCCTGGCTGTACCTTTTCTCAGTATTGCAGACATCGTTAGCTATATCTCACTACTTTACACTAACCCAACATCTCATATACTGGCCAATGGGGATAGGTCCAAGGCGTTTACACCACAGAGAGGAGTGCGGCAAGGTTGCCCACTTTCCTCCCTACTTTACATACAATAGACCCGCTACTGCAAACTATTGCGTTAGATGAGGATATCTCAGGCTTGGAGGTGGGAAATACATCTTTCCGCATTACTGCCTTTGCAGATGATGTTTTAATATTTCTTACAAACCCAAGGTTATCACTCCCAAAGGTGCTCGCCCACCAGGTAGCCTTTGGAGCCTTCTCAGGACTAAAAATCAATAGGGACAAGTCCTAAGCCATGGAAATTTATGGTAATCGCAAGGCCACCTGGGGCCAGACGTTTCCACTCAGATGGGCCAAAGACAAGCTTAAATACCTGGGGGTATATATCCCCAGTGAGGTAGATTGTACCACCTCAATGTGATTCCTTTGCTACAAAAAATGAACACTCTCACTTGGATCGATGGTCCCATCTGCCCCTTTCACTAATAGGTAGAATTAATTTGGTTAAAATGATGGAGCTCCTGCGATGGCTTTACCTTCTGCAAATGCTCCCCTTATGGTTGGAAAAGGTAGATGTGTTGAAAACAAATAGGGCAATCAGGACATTCTTATGGAAAGGGAAAAATCCAAGACTAGCATTGGCCAACCTTTGTGAATCCCTCTCGAATGGGGGCCTGGCCTGCCCCGATGTGCAAGATGAGGCACATGAGACTGGTTCCAAAGGAGCTCTCATTTTTTTCCAGCTAAACATCTGGAACAGTGGCTAGCAGACTACTCACTATCCTCCCTTATACACGTAGATGCGCACCAAATCCCAGCTCAATATACTCATTTTATAATACTTACCTCCTGTAGGCGGGCCTGGAAATACTTATGCAAGATACTCAACTTCCAAACATCACCATCCCCACCCCTAAGTATATGTGGGAACCCCCAATTCCTCCCGGGGAGGGAAAACAAGATTTTCAAGGACTGGGCCAAGAAAGGCTTGATCCATATTAGTCAGTTAATAGCACCCGATTCGGGCATCGTATTTAGCTTTCAAAACTTAGAATATATTTGATTTACCCCACTTGGACATCTATGCGTATTTGCAACTAAGACATTACATACAATCAGTAAAGCTTAACAACTTTCCACTGGCAGGGTTGAACCACTAGAAGAGCTTCTTTTGGAGAGCGGCACAGACAAATTCTCTTGTAATAAATTTACCAAACTACTGGCCTCTTACGGGAAAACCATAGACTACAAGGAATGGAAACGAAGGTGAACTATTTATCCTGAATTACGCTTAACCTCTGAAGAAAAAAGATATTGCTTTGAACGCTTACACAACATAACTGATAATATCGCGATGCGTGAGGTGCAATACAAATTCTTATGGCAATTATATTATTCAAAGGTCCAAGCCTTTCAGGCCAAGGTAAGCTCTTCTCCAGAATACCAAGTGTACTTGTGATACTAGTGATTCTCTGCATGGTTTTTGGACATGTATAAAAATTGAAGGGTTATGGGCACGGAAACACGAGCACTGCACTCACATACTACAGATTCCAGGCTATGGCTATTCCCTGTACGTACCAGGATCAGTCCAGACGGTGGGTTATGTCCCCCGTCCAGCAGAGGGAGTCAGACCAAACTTCTGGAGAAGGTGCTACATAAGTCCATATCCCTGGTCTCCTTGCTCAGTAGTTTTCTGACTCCAGCAGAAGGAGCAGGGGACTTTCAGTTCCCTTTTTAGTAGCTTAGTGGGTTTGATTTGCCTCAGCTAGGCTGCTATTCTTTCTTATTTCCTCAGGGATCAAGTATAAAAAAAAAAGGAAATTAAAAACAAGTAATAGGGGGCTGGCTTGAGTTCGGAGCAGGCTACTCTGTTGACTCTTCCCCCCCCCCCCCCCCCCCCCCCCCTTTTCCCGGCACTTGCTGACAGGCCTGTTTCTGTTCCCTTCTCTTCTCACTGTGTCTCTTTATTGAATTGAGTAAGTGCATGTTTTATTTTGCCTTGCAGGCTTGTCCTTTATTCGCGCCGGACCGCCAGGGTGAAAGTTAGAGGCTCTAACCTCTTCCCCCCACCGTGTGCCGCCCCGCAACGTACCATTCCCCGGTGCTGCCGTCCGCCGGGAGGTCCCATTCCCCAGCGGCCTTCCGAGTGTTTCAGGGTCGGTGGGGTGTTCGGGGCGGTCCTTTGGCTGGGGCCATCTTCCAGGCGCGAGGAGTGATTGTTCCGCGCTCCCTCCCTCCCAGACTAGGCATGCCGAGAGCGGCGGTCTGTAAGGCGTGTGGCCGGCTTGGGGGCCGGCTTTCGAGGGAGGGACTTTGCACAAGCTGCCTTCCCAGTGGGGAAGGCGGTTCACAGCAGGGGGGGGCGACGCAGGAGCTCGCGGGAGGACAGTGCCAGGCCCCGTTCCCGCTGAGCGTGGGAATGGCGGCCATTTTGCGGCATGACACGTCTGATGCTGAGACCTCCTGAGGAGGAGACAGAGGCCCCGTTCCCGGCGCTGCCACCAGTTTTAGCCCCTGTCCACGAGTCGGAGCCACAATTTCTGTCGGGGGAGCCTCCGGTTGGGGCCCCCTCGGGGGTTCCAGCTTTTTCTCCAGAGTTTGTGGTTTTGATGCACAATGCCTTTCTCCAAAATGTCTCAGCCGCTGGATTTCATCCCGGGGCCCACACCTCCCAAGCTGGCACGAACGGACCCCCCCCCCCCCCCCCCGGGGGGAGTCCTTCCCCGGGGCTGTGGCCCACTGGAGAGGGGGACGACGGGTGCATCCCTGGACCACCCAGAGGCTATCCTTCGCATCAGGGAGGGGATCCGGTCCCGGATCCGACCGGGGACGACCCTTTATTGGCGGCCCAGATGGAGGGGGAAGACCCATGGGTGCTCCGCATTTTTCAACGGGACGAGCTGGATGATTTGATTCCACACATCCTGCAGGAACTGGATATTGATGCCCCTCCGGAGCCGCCAGGACCCAATCTCAAGGCAAAGAAGGGGGGGACCCTGTTTGGCTGGGCTCCGGCCGCCAGCCAAGGCTTTCCCTACGCATCCCACGTTGCTACAGTTAATTTCCAGGGAATGGGATGCGCCCGAGGCCACCCTGAAGGTCAGCAGGGTGGCCTCGGGTGCATCCCTACCAGAGGAGTTTCTAGACTGCTTAAGGTCCCGGCAGTGGATTCCATGGTCTCTGCAGTCACAAAGCGTACGACCATCCAGGTTACAGGGGGCACGGCGTAGCAGGACCTTCAAGACAGGAAGTTAGGTTTACCTCAAGAGAGTTTTTGAGGTATCAGCACTGGGGGTGCAAGCAGCCATCTGCAGCTCACTGGCGCAAAGGGCAGGTCTCCGTTGGGTCCAACAACTTCTCACCTCCCAGGATCTGTGGACTGATTGGAGGCCGTGATTGCCTACGGAGCGGACGCTCTAAATGATCCTTTGTGGGTCCAGGCCCGGTCTATGGTGGCCGTGGTCTCGGCCCGCCACCTTTTGTGGCTCCGAAACTGGTCAGCTGATTCCTCCTCGACTCGTCTGGGGTCCCTCCCTTTTAAGGCAAAGTTCCTCTTCGGGGAAGATCTGGATCAGATCATCAAGACCCTGGGCGAGAATGCAGTGCATAGACTCCCAGAAGATTGACCACGCTCTACAAGGTCCTTCAGTTCCTCGAAGTCTTTTTCACCACAACGCTGGTTTCGTAATACAAGGCAACAGACCCCCCCCCCCCCCCAGACACAGTCTTCCCACTCTCATTCCTGGAACCGGCCCTTTTGAGGGCGCAGGCCCAGCAAGGACGGGCCGGGCCAAGGAGCGTCCTCAAAACCAGCCCAATGATGCCAGGCCGACCCACACGGCTACCCCCAGGATAGGGGACCGGATTTCACTCTTCTATGAAGAGTGGGTCCGAATCCCGTTGGATCAGTGGGTCGTGGGTATTCTAAAGCACGGCTACGCATTGGATTTTGTACGCCCCCCAGAGAGAGATTCATTTTCTCTCCATGCAGTCCTCTCCATAAGCAACTTTGTCGTTCGCGAGACTCTGGACCGGCTCCTTACGCTGGGAGCCACTACTCCATCTATTTCGTGGTTCCCAAGAAAGAAGGCACCTTCCGTCCCATTCTGGACCTCAAGTCTGTAAACAAATCCCTCAAGGTGCCACATTTCAGGATGGAGACCCTTCGTTCAGTGCTGGCAGCAATACACCAGGGAGAATTCCTGGTCTCGCTGGACCTCACGGAGGTGTATCTACATATTCTGATCTACTGGGCGCATCAACGATTCCTCCGCTTCAAGATATTGGGACAACAGTTTCAATTCCAGGCCCTTCCTTTCGGGTTGGCAACGGCCCCACGCGTCTTCACAAAGATCATGGTGGTGGTGGCGGCCGCCCTATGTCGGGAGGGGATTCTGGTCCACCCTTACCTAGACGATTGGTTCATACGGGCGAAATCCCTGAACCAGGGTTATTGAGCGGTCGACAGAGTAATGCAACTGCTTCAATCCCTGGGGTGGATCATCAACTATACCAAACGCCACCTCATCCCGTCACAGTCATTGGACTTCCTGGGAGCGCGGTTCTACACGAAGTCAGGCATGGTGTTTCTTGGACAGGAGCGAGCCCAAGCTTTGCGGGACCAGATACGACGTTTCTCTGCGCTCTCTTGGCCCACAGCATGGGATTATCTATAGGTCCTGGGATCCATGGCATCCACTATCGATCTGGTTCCCTGGGCTTTTGCACATATGCACCCTCTCCAGAGGGCCCTCCTTTCCCGCTGGAAGCCGGTGTCGCGGGACTTTCAGGCTATTCTCCCGATACCTCGAACCGCCGAAGAGAGCTTCCTCTGGTGGCTGGACCCCAACCACTTGGCACAGGGGGTATCTCTGGAAGTTCCAGACTGGGTAGTAGTCACCACGGATGCCAGCCTCTTGGGCTGGGGAGCGGTATGCCAGTCCAGATCTCTGCAGAGACTGTGGACGAAAGCTCAAGCATGATGGCCGATCAACCGGCTGGAGACCAGAGCGGTTCGCTTAGCACTGCAGGACTTCCTTCCCCTGGTTTGTCAGCGGGCGGTCAGAATACTCTCGGACAACGCGACCACTGTGGCGTACATAAATCGTCAGGGAGGCACGCAGAGCCGTCACGTCTCTCTGGAAGCGGATAGACTGATGAAGTGGGCGGAGGTCCATCTGCTCCGCTTACCGGCCTCCCACATTGCAGAGATGGACAACGTACAGGCGGATTTCCTAATCCAACAACATCTCGACCCCGGAGAATGGGAGCTCTCAGAGGAAGAAATGCGTCTGATAGTGCAACATTGGGGGATTCCTCACATGGACCTCATGGCCAGAGCCCGCAACGCGAAGGCCCCTCGCTTCTTCAGCCGCAGAAGAGAGTGTGGCGCAGAGGGGGTCGATGCGCTGGTACTGCCGTGGCCACGGCAGATTCTCCTATATATGTTCCCTCCGTGGCCCCTGGTGGGCAAGGTGCTTCGGAGGGTAGAAGGCCACCGGGGCCTGTAATCTTGGTGGCACCAGAGTGGCCTCGATGGCCATGGTTCGCAGACCTACTCAACCTGGTGGAGGACGGACCCTTACGCCTCGGTCATCTTCCCCGCCTGCTTCGGCAGGGGCCAATATTTTTCGACGAGGCATCTCGCTTCTGTCTTGCGGCTTGGCTTTTGAGAGGCGCAAGTTGAGGCACCGTGGTTATCCGGAGGCCGTGATTTCGACATTGCTCAAGGCACGTAAGACGTCCACTTCCGTCGCCTATGTCCAGGTGTGGAAAGTCTTTGAGACGTGGTGCACGTCACACACCATACATCCGTCCCATGCTTCGGTTGCACAGATCCTCGCGTTCTTGCAGGCTGGTCTGGACAAGGGTCTAGCTTACAATTCTCTGCGGTTCCAGGTTGCCACTTTGGGAGCCTTGCTCCGCCGCGGGAAGGAGGTCCTGCTCTCGTCTCATCCGGACGTAGTCCGCTTCCTTAAAGGGGTGAAACACTTGAGGCCACCACTGCAGGCTCCTTGCCCTTCTTGGAGCCTCAACCTTGTGCTTTGTATTCTTGGCGGGCCTCCTTTCGAGCCCCTACATAACTCTACCCTCAGGGACCTAACCCTCAAGACTATCTTCTTGGTGGCGATTAGTTCGGCACGCCGCATTTCGGAGCTGCAGTTGTTATCTTGTAGGGAGCCATATCTCAGATTCACCCACACGGGTGTCACTTTGCGCACGGTACCCTCCTTTCTACCCAAGGTGGTTTCGACCTTTCATCTTAATCAGACGGTGGAATTGCCTTCCTTTTCTCAGGATGTCTCTCAGGACCTATGCAAGCTTGATGTCAAGCGCTGTCTGCGTTACCTGGAGGTCACCAATGAGTTCCGTGTTTCGGACCACCTGTTCGTCCTTTGGTCGGGACCTAAGAAAGGTTGTATGGCCTCTAAGATGACAATCACTCGCTGGCTGAAAGCCAGCACCACGCTGTGGCGCAGGACAAAAGCCTCCTCTGGGCGTCAAGGCCCACTCTCTTCGATCGCAATGTACGTCCTGGGCGGAGAGCCTTTCGGTTTCCTCGCAAGAGATCTGCAGAGCAGCCACTTGGAAGTCACTCCATATATTTGCTCATCACTATCATCTGGATGCAGGGCCGGTGCAAGGGGATTTGGCGCCCTAGGCGAGCCTTCTCCCTTGTGCCCCCGCCACCCCCCGGTCTTGGCCCCGATTCCTACGTCATTCTCGATCACGCCCGCTGACTGTGTGGTTTTTCTGGGTAGCAAGCAGGTTGGGCACTGCTTGCAGCCCGCCAAATCTCTACTCCTCTTTGCCATCGCTTGCGGCCCCATATGACTCGCACCCAGTGGTGTACCAAGGATCTCCGGTGCCCGGGGGCCAATGTATTTGTGTGCCTCTCCAGCATCCCCCCCCTTAATCCTTCTTGTACTAATGTTTAAGGTCACAGAAAATCAGTGGCATCTCTAAACAGAAGAATTTGGGGGGGGAAGCCAAAATGACATTTCTTCATCACACCCACCTCTATAGCATGGATCCTGCTTTAAAATTGGTTATAAAAAAAAGTGTTAATAAAAAAGTCCAAAGGGTCTTCTCCGTAATTTTAAAAAGCTGGCCAGTTTCACACTTCTAGTAAAACTACTATAAAATTATTTGATAGCCTCATTCAACTAATTCTATATGGCTATGAGAGTGAAGTCTGGAATATATAGGAAGGGACAGAATGTCAATATAAATTGCACCTCCAGTTCTGTAACTCTGTGCATCCACTGAAATTCCCCCAAACAATGGAGCTTGGATGTTTCCCTTACAGCTCATCATACTAAAAGATATTTTCAAATTCTGGTGTCACCTCACAGTAACAGCAGCACAAACACCTTCCACTGCCAGACACATTGTGAACTAACACAAAACCCCGCAAAAAAAGACACTCAAAATCTATACTGCAATCCCTTCGTAACATAACAGTAATAACACCAAGGACTCAAACAACAATAACCCTGCCTGTGAATAAGCAAGGGTAAATATTACACTGGGTCCTAGAATACCAATACACCACCTACTGAGGAAACAAAACAAACCCGATTGCTATAGATCCCTATACAGACACTACATGCTAGCAGAATCTCTCATCATGGTCACACACACAGAGCAGAAGCAGACCCTCACCAAATACAGAATGCAAAATAAAAGGAGCACAAATTAGAAAAAATTGAAATGGAAACCCCAAGAAGCCAGACTCTGTGTATTAATAATGGAAAAACAGAACCACCATTCCTCATAAAACAATAAAATCAAGAAACTTAAAACATCAGTTATAACAGTAAAACCATACTAATAAAAGAATATTTTAAAACTACTGATAAATAGAATTTCTATTAATTAAAATCATATACATTTTTTACAATTTCCCAAACACCAATAAAATATTTCAAAACAGCACATATATCAAATAACACCCAATAATTAAAACTAATAAGGATTTAAAAAAGCCCCTGCTGTCCATGCATGGAAGCTCTTGATTTCCAGTCACCCTGATGTTGTCGAGGATTAGGAGGTTATCCTCTCTCTCACACATACTCACATGTCCATTCTCTCTCACACACACACTGTCACATACATACACATTCATGCTCTTCATGCTCTTATACCCATCATAACCTCTCGCTCTCACAGACACTGACACACTCTCAGGTGTAAGACACTCTCTCTCCCCCAACACACACTCCCCCCCACACACTCTTACACCCCTGGATTTTCTCATACACACTCATGCTCTCACTCTCACTGGCTCCCTCACATACACACACACCCAGGCAAGCTCCCAATCATTCTTTCACTGACCCCCAGGCAGGCTCCCATTCATTTTCACACCACTCCTTCCCCATCCCCCAGGCATGCACACATTCATTCTCTCACACACAGACCCCCAGGCAGGCACCGATTCATTCACACACACACATGCAAAAACACACAGGTAGGCACCTATTCTCACACATACAAACCCCAGGAAGACACCCATTCATTCTCATATACAGACACACCCTCAGGCAGGCACTCCTGCATTCACACACATACACCTCCAGGCAGACTCCCATTCATACACATGCACACATTAAAGGCAGACCCCCCTCTCTTTCTTTTGCCAGCAACCTCAGAGCCTCTCTCATTCCTCTGCTGCCACTGTCACTGCTGCTGCGTGGCTATTGGGAAGGCACTGATTGCTGCTCCTGGCACTGAAGCCCATTCTGCTGCCTCCTCTCTGCAGGCCCAGTGGGCTTCCACTTCCTCCATGCCGATCTCCTACATTGTGAGATCCGCATAGAGAAAGTGCTACTCTTGCACATTCCCAAAGATTACATGTGCCAATCAGTAAAAAGTAATTTTTTTTTTTTTTTACTTTGCTGTCTGATCTTAGTTTTCTAATCTGTTGGTCACAGGATTCTTTTTCCACCTTTCCTTTCTTATTTTTTTTTTTGCCAATTCCTTTTATATTGTCTTTTTTTCTATTTCTTTTCTCTGCATCTGTCTTCTTCCCTCAAAATCACAGTCAGGTTCTCATTCTCACATGCTTTCTCTCTCTCACACACACACAACACACACACACACACAGGCTCTCACTGTCACATGTTCTCTCTCATACAATCATTCATACACAGGCTCTCACTGTCACATGCTGTCTGACTCACACACACAGAGGCTCTCACTTGCTGTCTCTGCAAACATTCAGGTCCTCACTCCCACACACAGTCTCTCAACGCACTTTCACACACAATCTCTCAACTCATCTCATACACGCGCGCGCACACACGCACACTCTCAGCCTCTCTCTCACCTCTGGGCCTCCTCTTCACGGGTCGCCGCAGGATGGGCTCTGCAGCGGCCCTGGTCTTCTCGGGCCGCCCGCAATGTAGGATTCGTGGCGGCCCGTTAGCGCTGCTCCTCTTCTGCACATGGCTGATGCTCCTCCTCCTTCCGGCACGCGGCTAATGCTCCTCTTCCGGCACGCGGCCGATGCTCCTCTTCCTTCCTGCCCGCGCGGCTCCGGCAACATTTCTCTTCCGGGTCCGCGGGGGCAGGAAGGAGGAGGAGTAGTATTTGCAGGCTTAGATGTGACCTTTTTCTTCGGGCCGAGGTGACGTGAGGTCCACCACGGCCCTGCCGATCTTCGGCGGCCATGTGAGCCGCCTTATCGGCCACCAGCGGTTCGGCGCTCCCTAATGCTAGGCGCCCTAGGCGATTGCCTAGTTCGCCTAGTGCTTCCACCGGCCCTGTCTGGATGTCCGGTTGTCGAACTTTGGTTCTTTTGGTGACAGAGTAATTTGAGCAGGGGCTATCTATGGCCCACCCTTAGGGAAGCTTTGGTACATCCCACCATCTGGACTGATCCTGGTATATACAGGGAAAAGAAAATTATTCCTTACCTGCTAATTTTCGTTCCTGTAGTACTAAGGATCAGTCCAGACGCCCTCCCTATATCTTGGGTGTCTGTCAGTGAAGCCTCTGCTCGTCTCTCTTTCGGGCTTATTGCTGAACTCCCTGTGGCTACGGAGCGATATCTTCTTACAGTTCTGTTCGCAAGTTTGCAGTTGAGACACTAATTGTTCCCGATTTGGTTCGAATTTATGATAGGTTTATTCGAGTTTGTTCACTTGATCCCTCCGTCTCTTCTCTTTTTGGCTTTGTTAATCTAATTACTGAGCAAGGAGACCAGGGATATGGGCTTATGTAGCACTTTCTCCAGAAGTTTGGTCTGACTCCCTCTGCTGGACGGGGGACATAACCCACCGTCTGGACTGATCCTTAGTACTACAGGAACAAAAATTAGCAGGTAATGAATAATTTTCTTTTCGGGCTGCTTACATCTGGACATAGCACTCTTGTTAAACATTGGATGGCCTTTGTAGACAAAGCCAGTTTGGTTGCCAAGCAAACTATTTTAACTGTCTGGCTATCCCCGGACACCCCTTCTTTCAAACACTGGTTAAACATAATGCTGAGTTTTCTAACTCAAGAATATATGTCTGCTCGGGTTGCCTCTCCAAAAAAGTGGGAGAGAACTATGCAAATTTGGGCTCCCTATATCGCTAAACTATCTATGGCATTTCAACAACATCTTTCTTCGCTCTGTGGTAAATACTTTACGGCATTATAGGACGAAAACAAGTGTGGCTAACGTAGAGAGTAGATGCTAAGTTAAGTAGACTATAAAATTATTGCATTAATAGATACACAAAGGACAGCTAAATTTCACTACTGGCTGTTCTCATTAGATGCCACTTAATAAATATCCACCTACTAGTTTGGGCTATCAACGTCTCTTCTGAAAGCTATTGTTGATGACAATATAAGGGGGGGGGGGGGTGTACTCAAGATTATACAAGGTGACTATAATGACTTACAATGGCTGATCAAGACACTGCAGATATGTACCCACAGCAATGTGCAATGGATGGTTTATGATTTTATGAGTACTTATTACCAAAATATTTACATGTTATAAATTAATCTATATTTGTAACCTAGTCTTTGACCCAGTTTGTTTCATTCCTCTATGGTATGTGTACTCTGCGTTAGAATGTTTAGTAAATTGTTAGTCATTAAATATGTAAACTGTTTATTGTATTTATTTATTTATAAACTTTTATACACAGACATTCGTAGGAAACATCACACCGGTTTACAATTAACTATAAAGGATGGAAAATTACAAAGAACAGGGAGGGGGAAAGGAGGAGCAGGCTGGAAGGAGTAGGAGGAAGAGGCAGAGAGAGAAAGAAGAGATAGCGAGGGAAATTAAATAGGAACTAAGATATGGAGAGAGACGGAGCATAACCTTATTATGTGACTACAATAACATCAATTGATATGTACATATAAAACACTAGTAACCATATACAAAAAAAAAAGAGACCAGAGACAGGATTTTGGCTATCTGAGAGCCAGCAACATCTACCCTCACGCTACCTCCACACTATCTAAAAGGTACCATTTTAAAGTACCTACAAAAAGACCTTGATTATTAACGATGTAATGACTTGAACTTCTAAGATCTGGTGACAGGCTTCTTCTTTTCTTCTCTTCTTCCACATAGTCATCGACGTCTCTATCTTCTCCTCTGCTTTACAACAAATACTGTTCAGTATCCCCCACCAAAGATAAACAGGGGTTCAACTTGGGGGGGAGGGTCAAAGGGTCTGTTGGTTCTTCATAAGGGGGTAGTAAAGGGGATAAAAAGAATAAGACTTGTTTGTAAGGTTTTCTCTCTAAGGATGTTGTATTGTTCTTAGCAAAATAAGTTCTTGGAGATTATTTCTTCTTTATCCCTAAATCTAGTTGAAACAATTCTTATAGGCGATTTCAATCTGCAAATTAATAAGGATTCATATTCCTCCATCACCACCCCGTTTTTAGATGCCATGTTGGGATTAGGTTGGCTCCAACTTATTTCTGAACCTACTCATATCAAGGGAAACACTTTGGATTTAATTTTTTATAACCCTTTATATGTGAACATCTCAGCAGCTGACCTAAAAAATCAATTAGTTCCATGGTCAGACCACCATCTGATCTCATTCTCCGCATCTATTCTACAGAAAAGTTTGAATGCTAAAGTCAAACAAATAAAGAAGCGGAAAACCATAGTCCCAGAAACCTTTTTAAATGTATTTGCGGAAAATATGCCCACTGAATTGGCCCAAGATATAGATAAATCAATGGATGATTGGAATTTAGCCATTACAACCACTTTAGATATGGTCGCACCATTTAGGTCTACAATTGATGACAAACCTCAAAAGAAAACTAGTCTTCCATGGTTCAACAGTAAACTACATGGGTTAAAAACATCTTTAAGAAAAAAGGAACGTGGGTGGTTAAAATTAAGGAACTCTGAATCTAAGAGTGAAATTTGCAATATGTTAAAATGCTACAAGAAGGAAGTTAACTTAGCTAGGAAGATGCACTATGCTGATAAAATAGCACTTGCGAACAACAACCCAGCAACTCTGTTTAATATAGTGAAGTCATTAACAGCAGACCACTCAACAGTAACCCCTGAAACCACAGATGATACATGTGAACAAATAGCCAAATTCTTTCAGAATAAAATTGATACTATATCTCATGAATTTGCTTCATTACCCTACCCAAATTATAGTCAACATGCAGTTAACTCAGAATGGACAGATTTTGATACTATCATTCCTTTAGCCGTCCAAAAGATAATAAGCAAACAAAAGATTCAAATTCTCCCTTAAATCCTTGTCCTGGCTCCTTATTAAAAACAATTGTAGAGCAGTACCCGGAACATCTATGCTTGATAATAAATCAATCTTTAAAATCAGGAAAGTTTCCCAATTCATTGAAACAAACTTCTATCCTGCCTATTCTAAAGAATAAATCCTCTTCTTTCTTAGACTTCTCTACGTTGAGACCTATTGCCTCATTATGTACATTAGCCAAAATTCTGGAGTCAGTTGTCTTACATCAACTCAAAGATTATTTATCTGAATTTGATTTACTTAGCTCAAATCAACATGGATTCAGGAAAGACTACTCCACAGAGACTTTGCTTTTATCTTCTTTTGACACCTTTCTTAGAGGTTTCGAGTCCTACAAAGATTTCATGGTTATCTTTTTGGATATTTCTGCGGCGTTCGATACGCTGGACCATAAAATATTGCTCACCGATCTTCAACTTATTGGCATAAAATCTACGGTGCTAGAGTGGTTCGAGAGTTTTCTTTCTAATCGTGTTTGTCAAGTTAATTTGGGTTCCTGCTCCTCTCAAAAATACATTCAAAGTACAGGTGTCCCCCAAGGTTCTTCATTGTCACCAATTTTGTTTAATATTTATCTTTTACCACTGTGTCGAATTTTGGCATCATTGAATGTTCAATTTAAACTTTATGCAGATGATATCCAACTCTTTATTCCTTTTAAATCCTCCTGGTCTGATACATTTTCCTTGATTCAACTATACATTAGCACCATAGAAAAATGGATGTCTCCCAATCGTTTGAAATTGAATAAAAAGAAAACTGAAGTACTGTATCTTAGCTTTATATCCGATTCGACCAATGCTCCTCCTTCTAGCATACATTTGGGTAATGATGTTATCCAGGTTACCAAATTAGCGCGGAACTTAGGAGTTTGGACACTAATCTATCCTTAACTCAACATATCTCCAGAACTGTGAAGAACTCTTTTTTTCAAATTGCATGTTTTAAAACGTTTATGGCCTTTATTATTTTACCAAGACTATCGATCAGTTCTACAAGCACTGATTCTATCAGGCTTAGATTACTGCAATGGTTTATATATAGGGCTCCCTGAAACCACTATTAAACCTCTGCAATTGGTTTCGAATTCTGCTGCAAGACTCCTTACAGGTACACCTTTAAAGCAGCATATTACGCCAATTCTATATAAGCTGCACTGGTTACCAGTTAAGTATCGTATCCAATATAAAATTATCATGTTAACTCACTCCTTACTAAATCACATTGATTCTACTTGGCTATGCACCACGCTGCGTATTTACAAACCTCACAGAGAACTCAGATCAGCGGGAAAAAACCTATTGGAGGTCCCTTCCATAAAAAATGCGGCACTAAACGTGACCAGAAATAGAGCTTTTTCAGTCGTAGGTCCTATATTGTGGAACGCCTTGCCTGACTTTTTAAGGCATATATTTAATCGGAATGAGTTTAAGAAAGCGTTGAAAACTCACTTGTTCCAAGTAGCATTCAAGGACATTGAGGTTACCCCATAGCATGTAGACTTTTTAGTTGTATCCCCCTTTCATAAGTCTTAGAAATTTTCTAGGCCTTGATCTATACCCAGTAATTGGACTTGTGTTGTATTAGACTAACTCTTAATGTAGATCAGTGATACTGATACTATTGTTTTATTTTCTGTTCTTTAAGTTTTGTTTTTTTTAAAATAATAACAGCCAGTCTCCTTACCCCATGTCACCTAATTTGTATGTTATTGATAATATTATTATTGTATTTTTATTCCTGCTTTATTTATTTTATTTCTATGTGATTTTATTGAAGTTTTATTTTTTCTGGTATTTTGCTTCGAAGTATTGTAAACCGCTTTGGTCGGCATTTATTGTTGGTAAAACGGTATATAAAACCATTAAATAAATAAATAAATTGTATCATGTTCATTACATTTGTTGAAGTTATCGATGTTCATTTTCATGCCTTGTAAAACCAAATAAACATATATATAAAAAAAAAAATCACACGATCTCTCTTCTGGGTGGAATGTAGAGCTGAGTATCATTCTCTCATGTGTTTGGATGTGCACAGGCTGCTTCTTAGTTTCCTGGAGATAACAAATGAATTTTGTAAGTCTGACTGCTTGTTCTGTACAGCAGTCTGCATAAGGAAGAGGTGGCCTCAAAAACTACTCTGGCTAGCTGAATAAAGGAGATTGATTCAACTATGTGTTGAAGGGTAAGAGGCCTCCAGAGCTGCTGCAAGCTCGCTCCACCAGGGCGTTATCAGAATGCTTACGCTGGTGGATATTTATGGAGAAGGTACTTGATCTTCTATGCATATCTTCGTGAAACATTACCAGCTTCAAGTGTTTGTAGAGGAGGACACTACATATGGTGCTGGGGTTCTCAGAGCAGCTCTTGCTTCAGCCTACCTGTGGTGGTGGAGCTTTGGTACTTCCCACTCATCAAGGACATCTGTTCTCTGGACCTTCAGGACGCCTACGCACATATCGCCATATTCCCACATCACCGCAAATACCTGCGCTTCATAGTGGGTCACAAACATTTTCAATACCGAATTCTGCCATTCGATCTGGCCTCAGTGCCTCGAGTGTTTACAAAATGCCTAGCAGTGGCTGCCGCACATCTATGCAGAAGCACTGTACATTTGTTTCCTTACCTGGATGACTGGCTAATAGTCGATCCAAGCAAGGAGCTCTCAATTCTCTAAAGCTCACTACACTCTACACTCACTAGGATTTCTGATCAATTACTAGAAATCCCACTTGAATCCATCTCACCTCCTTACCTTCATTGGAGCAGATTTGGACACCTCAGTCACAAAAGCTTTCCTGTCCAACGACCACGCAGACATCCTCTCCAAACTGGCTGCATCCCTGTGCACATACAAAACATCCTCAGCCCATCAATTCCTCACGTTGGTGGGCCACATGATTTCTGCGGTCCACATCACTCCTATGGCCAGGCTAGCCATGAGAATAACTTAATGGACTTTGAAATCTCAGTGGCTCCAAGCCACTCAACCTCTTTCATCCCTGATCCATGTAACCAACCAGCTACGTCTGTCACTTCTCTGGTGGACAAACATAGCCATCTTGCAGACAGGTCTACATTTCCAGCAACCAGTTCCTCAAATGACCTTAAACACGGATGCATCCAACTTGGGTTGGGGAGCTCATGTGAACAACCTTCAAACTCAAGGTACTTGGACACAACTCGAAGCAAAGTTTCAAATCAACTTCCTAGAGCTTCGAGCCATATATTATGCTCTGTGCGTTCAAGGACTGCCTTTCACACAAGACTGTTCTCATACAGACAGACAACACAGTTGCAGTGTGGTACTTGAACAAACAGGGAGGCTCAGGCTCTTATGTGCTCTGCCAAGAAGCTGCACAGATCTGGGCCCTTGCACACTCCATGTATCTCCGGGCCACTTATCTGGCAGGCATACAGAACATAGTAACAGATCACCTCAGTCGATTGTTTCCATCCCCACGAGTGGTCTCTGGATCCCTGTGTAGCGAGCAAAATCTTCCACTGCTGGGGTCACCCAACCATCGACCTCTTTGCATCCGAACTGAATCATAAAGTGGACAGATTCTGCTCCCTGCACAGGCAACAAAACACACTAGCCATGGACGCCTTCGCTCGCCCTTGGAACACAGGCCTTCTATGCACATATCCTCAGATACCACTAATAGCCAATACTCTCCTGAAGCTACAACAGGACAAGGGATCAATGATACTCATAGCCCCATACTGGCCTTGACAAGTATGGTTTCCCATGCTTCGCGACCTCTCTATCCGAGAACCCATTCGCCTGGGCACAGTGCCCACTCTCATAACTCAAAACCACAGCATGTTACGCCACCCGAACCTTCAGACCCTAACCCTCACAGCCTGAATGTTGAAAGCCTGATCCTACACCCGCTCAATCTTTCAACTAAGGTTTTTCAAGTGCTTGTAGCTTCAAGAAAGCCTTCCACACGGAAATCTTATCTTTCTAAGTGGAATATATTCACCATGTGCACGCAAAAAGGTATCTAACCCTTTTCCTGCCCCACTCCATCTCTATTAGACTATTTCTGGCACCTTTCAGACTCTGGTTTCCAGACTTCCTCGGTACAGGTACACCTCAGTGCCATCTCAGCATACCACAAGGGAGTAGGGGATGCCCCAATATCAGCGCAACCCCTTGTGAGTCGATTTATGAGGGGCCCCCCTCTATGGCCACCAGTTACCGAATGGGACCTAAACGAGGTACTTACAAGACTCATGCATTCCCCGTTTTGAGCCTTTGCACTCCTGTGATGTTAAATTTCTTACATGGAAAGTTCTTTTCCTAGTAGCCATTACATCTGCTCAAAGGGACAGTGAGTTACAAGCCCTTGTCATATACTCACCCTATACAAGGTTCCTCCATGACCAAGTGGTCCTCTGTACTCACCCTAAATTCCTTCCCAAGGTGGTAACACTTTCACTTAAATCAGTCTATAGTCTTGCCCATCTTTTTCCCAAGGCCTCACTCTCACCAGGGCGAGAGAGTTTTACACACCTTGGACTGTAAACGTGCACTTGCATTCTACCTAGTCCGCACTGCAGTACATAGGAAATCCACCCAACTCTTTTTCTTTCGATTAAAATCAAACCAGGAGTTGCAGTGGGCAAACAAACTCTTTCCAACTGGCTAGCAGACTGTATCAAATTCTGCTATGAGAAAGCATGCCTTCCTTTTCAGGGATGAGTGAAGGCGCACTCAGTAAGAGCCATGGCAACCTTAGTAGCACACTATCATTCAGTACCGATTGCTGAAATCTGTAAAGCTGCAACATGGAGCTCTCTCCACACATTTGCAGCACATTACTACCTGGACAAGGCAGGACATCAGTCTGCCTTTGGCCAATCCATCTTGAAGAACTTGTTTCCAGTATAATCCCAACTCCTTCCACATCCATCTGCTATGATTTTCAGGCTGCCTCATTTTCCCAACAGTACACCAGTTGTGCCTGTTGCACAAGTTGTATGCTGTTGGTCCAAATAAATATGAGTCAGCCTGTAGCTTGCTAATCACCCACATGTGAGGACTACCATCCTGTTTGTCCTGGGAGAAAGCAGAGTTGCTTAACTGTAACAGTGTTCTCCCAGGACAGCAGGATGTAGTCCTCACGAAACCCACCCACCACCCTGCGGAATTGGGTCCAAAACTGTTTTCTTATTTTATTTTTTCGCTCGCACCTTTTGTAACAAACGAGATTGAAGTGAGACCCCTGTGGCCACAGGGATTATGGCATGCTGGGCATGCTCAGTGTGCCAGTCAAAGTTCTAGAAACTTTGACAAAAGTATTCCGTGACAGGGCTCCGTCTGATGACGTCACCCACATGTGAGAACTACATCCTGATGTCCTGGGAGAACACCTGTTACAGATAAGCAACTCTGCTTTATTTCTTGACAAGCCTTTAGGCCCGTTCAAATGGGTGAGATTCCATCGGTCAGACCGGCACGTCAGTCAGAGCCGCTCTCTTCTCCACAACTTCTTACCCTTCCCACTTACTCATATCCTCTTCCCTTTTCCTTCCATCCCCTCTCATCTACCCTTTTTTTCCCCTCTCACCTCATCTACAACCCCTTCCCTCTCCCTCAGCCCTCCTCCACTCCCTCTTTTTCTCTTCTACAGGGCTGGCTGTTGTCCCTTTGCTTGACAATTAAAATGGGCGAGGTTTAGCTCTGCTCCAGCTGTCCCAACTCCCTCCCCCCTTCCCTGTTGGTGGACGGACAGGCTCAGGCCATTTCTCGGAGCTGCGGCTCGTCTGCTCTTTCCTCCTCCCCTCTGACACCCTGGTCCAATCTCTCAGCACGTCGCTCAGAGCTCTCTGTTCCGCACATGCGCAGTAGAGCTGCTCTCTACTGCACATTTGCGGGCCATTGGTCAGAGCCCATTTATATTGTAGATTTTATTTAAAGTTTTATGAAGAATGGTACTGTCTGTTTTTACATTGTTACTCTGCATATAGAGGCTGGCTTGTTGTGGATTCCAGTTCGGTTTTTCTCAGCTCATTTCTGTTTATACTTTCTGATCTCTTTATTCTATATTTGCTCAGGATCTCTGTGTTCTGCATATGTGGCCGAGGTAAGGTATTTTGCTGGCATGTAACTTGTGTAGGGATCTATAGCAGCCTAGTTTCCAAATAAGTTTTATTGGTGTTCTAGGGCCTAATGTAATATGTGCAGCTTTGCCTTTTCATAGATAAGGTTGTTAGAGTTGTTTTGGTATGGGAGGTTTACTGTATTGTAATAATTGTTTGTTCATGGCTTTCTGAAGGTCAAGCCCACACCGAAAACGCATTGCAAAATGTCTAATTCCCTGGGAGTTCCAAGTTTGTTTGTTTGGGGTTTTTTTTGCAGAGTTTTCTGGTTGGCACCATAGGAGTGCATGTAAATATAATATGCATATTTTAAGTGATATGCTTGCCTCAGAAGACTCTGCTTTTGGCCCTTAAGGTTTGCCTAGGGTATCTAATACTCTTCCCAATCCATGGGTTTTGGGGAGGAGGGGGAAGAGCATGTCGGTTTTTAAAATATAGATTGCAGGTGAGAGCTGGGCTTTATTTGATGGCCCGGGACAGGCACTGAATGAATCGGGTGGGCAGCACAGTAATTGTTCGCATGGGACAGCAAAAAAGCTAGCACCAACCTGGGGGGAAATAACCCACTCATCAGGGACTGGGCTGGTGCAGCAGGACTAATGGAAAGGAAATGTAGCAGGTAAGAAAAATTCTCCATTTGTGGTTTGTAAGGAGTACAGCTTTATGACATTCTATCAGTTGTTTTGATTATGCTAAATGGATGCTCTGCAATTTAGGTTGTTTGCACGTTAACCTCACATTCAGGTCAATCCAGTAACGAGTGGTAGGAAGAGCTGCGTTAGTGCCCGGCGCACCCGCGGTTGCCGCATGCACAGTCCAGCTCACCTACCGCTCAATTCTATATGTAAATAGCTTGCAAATGCAAGCTGCGTCTAAGAAGCGTCTGTGAAGCGTTAGGCCCGCGCCTATACAGTAACCTGGGTGCGCGGGCCTAACGCTTCACGGACACGCTGGTATCTGTCATTTCAAATGACATTTGAAATGTCAGGTACCAGGAAGTGGACGGTTCTCCTACGTGCAATTGGGCCGCTCAAGACGTGACGTCAGCGTGATGCGTGACGTCAGCATGACGTCACGCCTTGAACGGCCCAATTGCACGCACAGGGGCCGCTTTCGCCCGTGCAGGCATCCATCTTCGCCTCCGGAAGGCAGGGGAGCCGATGTCCGTCTTCGGAGGAGGGCTGCGAAAAAGTAAGTCGTTGCTTTACACTGCCAGTCCTGTCTCCCCTCCTCCCGAAGCAAGGCTGCTTTTCGCGCCTTGCTCCGGGAGGAGGGGAGAGAGGACTGGCAATCTCGAGCGGCTGCGAAAAAAAGAGTTAGTCGTTGCTTTACACATGGGACTGTGAGGAGGCCTTAGCTGCTGGGGGGAGCAGGGAATTGAAGTGGTGAAAACGAGACTCCCCCAAAAGAAAACAGGCAAAATGCTGGAAGAAAGTGGAGGGAAGGGAAGAAAAAATACGGGAAAGCTTCAAAGCATGTCAGGTCAATCCAGTAAAGTAAAGTAAAGCAGCCTTGCTTCGGGAGAAGGGGAGAGAGGACTGGCAATCTCGACCATCCACTTCGTTGCTACTTTTTTTTTTTTTTTTTTTTAGATTTTTTCCGCTTTCGTTGCTTCGGGAGGAGGGGGGAGAGGACTGGGGCTGCCCCGGAGACCAGCATCCATTGATGCGGCCAGGGCAGGTGAGCGGGGGCTGGGGGAAAGTTTGCCGCCTACCCTTACCCCTGCCTCTAACGCAGGGGTAAGGGTAGGCGGTAAGTTAGCAGGTTAAACGCGCGGCAAAACGGCAGGGTAAAATAGTGATAGTCGGGGCGCGCGTTACTGGATGGTAGGGAATAGCTAATTCGATCGTTTACATGTAATATACATGCCGCGTGCGGAAGGGGTTACCCGGGGATTTAAGGACGTGGTAAGAGTAGGTTAAAGGGGATTGTGGATCGCAGGAAGGGCTAACGCGGCCGGAAAGTGAGTAGAAAGCAGGTTAGGAGCAGGGTAAATGCGGCCGCACTTTACTGGATTGACCTGATTGTGATGTAAGGCTTCTGTTCCAGACTCCCAACTGCTGCTCATCAAATCCTATTTAAAGTAAAGGGAAGAAGAGGAATTGGATAATGTTGCTGCTGCCACCACCCTATAACAACTCACCACCTTGTCAACAAGCAGGTGCAAACTGTAGCGCATCTCGAAAATATTTGGATTTTTATCTGAAATTTAATTAGGCCATATGGTGGGGTTTTTTGTTCTTGTTTTTGCCAGGAGACAAAGTACTTTTGAGACGACAGAGCCACTTGGATCTTGTCATAGAGTATGTAACTTATGTCAACGAGGCAAGTAAAAGTTTTATTCTAAAGGATCTCTGTAAATGTGGATCTAAGGAGATAACTGAAAATTTCCAAAAGTTCAAATGCCATTTTCTTTTTGGCAGCACAGTTTTTAAATTGTACAAATTCTGGTTGTCATTGTCAAATGAATTTACAAAATGGGGTTTGTGTAATCTGCATCTACCAGTATTCTGTAGTGATGGGACAATGCACACCTGCTGGTTACTTGGCAATGGAGAGTCTGAAAGTTGCTACTGATGGGACGGCTTTAAAGAACTTAAAGTCATGTAATGCTAAAAGTTTTTTTTTTTTTTTTTAGGGGGAGGACTTCTTTTCAGCTCGACTTTGGGCATGGAGCAGTTATCTCTTGAGATACACACTCTAAAGTTACTAATGCAGCAGTGGTGCCTATCAGTGTGCCACGGTCATGATTGAAATGGCACTTTTGTGTGAAATCAAATTTTGATTGGGGTGTTGGAGTTCCTGAAATATTGACATGTGCCTTGTTAAGTCCCGGCATGGTTCAGTGTACCAAATTAAAAAGAAATTTGTTTAGCTGTGGTTTGCTGTATTGAAAGGGGTAAAAATAACTTTTTCCTGGGCTAACAGTACCTAGCTATCACCTACAGCTTATTTGCTTACTGTTATTTCTGCACAATTATTGTATTAATTTATCAAAGTAGACTGTAGGTTAATATTAAACTTGCCATTTTTATACAATTTTCAATTTGGGCACCTTATCTCCACACCCGATTTTGCAGAGCTGTTAAGCTTCTCCAACCAAGATATTCCAAAGGGTTATGCACGCCAACCAGCAGATGGAGACTGAGATCACCAGGCTTTCTGATGTCACTCCTTATATGCAATCACTCAACCAACCACGTTGGCCTCAGGAATTACAAAATTGGACCGTTGGTAAATCAATGAACTGAAAGGATACCAAAAAGTCCAGCGTTCTTATATTTAAATATCAATGAACCTATGATAGTTCTAAATGACCTTCATAATAGGCTTCATCATATAGTTTTCAAGGATCGTCAATCCGAAACATGGTCCCGTGTCGGGCATGGTTGCTTCGTAGTTGAAGGCTTTTATCACCAAGACATGCATGACTACAGAACAGTTATAAGTGTATTTGCGATGAGAATAATTTTTCCATGATTTCATGAAGCGATAATTTTGCGCACAGAATATATGTCCACAGTACAGTATTTCACATGAATGGGGCAGAGGCTTAATTTCAAAAATATTTTTTAAAAAATGAACATTCAGTGACCAATGATTAAATATGAGGCTGAGTTCTAAAGTTATACTTGAAAACTATACAATGAAGCCTGAAGAAGATCACGTGACCCGCTGACGAGAGCAGATGAGCCCTTGTCACTGCCTGCGGCCTCCACCATCCACCCTCATCCAGCCACATTAACTTCATTCTTTCGATTTTTCTCAACACCTATTTACTGAGGTATTGTGCGATTTCTTTTTATTCGATGGCGCGTGCCGGGAAGAAGGAGAAGGAAAAGGATAAAGAGCGTGAGAAGGCCCGAACACCTGACCTGACCCTGGAAATGGTGGCTGGCGGGGTGGTTCCAGGGTTGCCACTCGCGAACCCCACAGCAGAGTTAACAGTGGCGGTTTTGGCAGCGCTGAGTCCAGAGTTAAAAAAAATATCTGCTCAGCTACAGGAGCTCACCACGGGGCTGGCGGGGTTCGATCGGCGCTGCACTGAAGTAGAGGCTAGGGTTTCAGCCAATCAAGATGGCCTCCATGGGATGCAGCAGGAGATTGCCACGCTACGAACCCTGCTGGACAAGCAGGCCCAAAAATTGGACGACTTCGAGAATCGCTTGAGGAGGGCAAACATACGGCTGGTGGGTTTACCGGAACATTTAGCGGAGAATCAATTACCCGGTTTTCTTGAGGGCTGGCTGCCGACTGCACTTAACCTATCAGGGCTCTCGGGCACTCTCCGGGTAGAACGAGCGCATCACCTCGGCCAAAAAAGAGATGAGCGGGCCAAACCCATGGTGGTGATCGCAAAGATCTTAAACTATTCTCACAAAGCAGCAGTCATTCGTGCAGTGCAGCAGGGAGCAAAGCCGATATATGAGAATAACCATGTGCTGATATTCCAAGATTTCTCGCAGGCAATATCGCAGCAGCGCCGGGTTTTGGCGCCTTACTGCTCTCAATTATATAAAAGAGGCATATGGGGCTGCCTTGGTCACCCCGCCCGGTTGCGAGTACCGACGGCTCAAGGGGCCAAATGGTTCACTGAGGTGGACTCCATTCAACAATACATACAGTCCCTACCGGATCCTGCATCTGGAGACAGATGATGAAATGTCTGTGCCAGACACTGGGGAAAAGTGGCTTTCTCACTGTTTTCATTTTTTTTGCTGATTGGGTTGGATAATGCTGTGCTGTTTATCAGCAGGAGTTATTTGTCTATAACCTCAGTTTTAATTCAGTTGACTTTACGCTTTCATCACTTATACAGTTCAACTACGGATTGGTGCTTTTATTACAGGCACCTGGCCTGGAATCGCTATTGCTGAGAAGGAATGGACTGACGGGATAAACGCTGTTCATTGTGTTTATTAGCCCAGACGGCCCACATCAAGTCCAGCTATATTCCTAGGTCGGGACATGGGCACTGGAGAAGATCCACTCTACCTAAAGGCACTTGGTACTCCATTGGACTGAGTCATCATCAACCAACAGTGCAATTCCTGTTCAAGACCATTGGGTCGGCCACAGCAGCTGACTTGCGCAGAACAGCTGTTTGAGACGGGTTTGCTAGGGATGGGATGGGGGGGATGGGATGGGGGGGGCAACTTAGTTGGAGTAGGCGGGGAGGTAAGGTGGGGGGAAGTGGAGGGGGGAAACAGATTGGGGGGGGAGGAGGGGGAAGACAGAGATCCTTGGATTACTTTTGGTCTTTATAGCTTTAGTTATGGCTAGGTGTACGATATCTTTAGCTATTAATTCTGAGGGGGGGTAGGTTCAGCTGGGAAACATACCCCCCCCCCCCACAATACACAATGTATGTGTCTGTATTCATTTGATATTTGAGCCGCCATGAGCACCTGGTACCTTTTCCTTTTTTTCCTGGAACGTGGGGGGGATTAATTCTCACCCATTAAACGAACTAAAATTTTGCAAGCCTTGAAAAAATAAAAGGCGGATCTGGCCCTGTTGCAGGAGACACATCTCACTCCCACAGAACATGATAAATTGAAACAGCGCTGGGTGGGTGAGGTATATCATGCCTCTGGGACATCTCATACAGCAGGGGTTGCCATTTTAATCCGGCGGTCCTCTCCCATTCAGATTCTGAAGGAAATCAAGGACCCGGAGGGTCGTTACTTGATACTAGAAGGACTATACCATCAGGCTCCAATTATCATTTGTAATGTATATGCCCCCAATGTGTACAAGGCCTCTTTTTTTCATGAACTACAGGCTCTTCTGTTACCTCATATAGATGAAATGATAATCATAGGAGGGGACTTCAACGCAGTGAAAGACCCTACACAAGACAGGGAGTCAAAGGCAAAAAATCAGGGGTGGCCCAGTAAGGGGATTCAGATGCTGGAGACATCTCTCCACCTTATAGATGTCTGGAGGACATTACACCCTATGGAAAAAGAGTTCACACACATATCTAGAGCACATGGTTCCCATGCTCAGCTAGATTACTTTTTAATGAGTGCACACAGTTTGTCTAGGTTCGCTGAGTCAGGAATTGATGATTTGATCCTTAGGTTTTGAGTGGCATCATCTCCCCCACCAGTTGATGGTAGTGGAATCCGCCCTCAAAAAGGCCAAACAGTCCCATACCCATGCTTCTGCACCTCCAGGTCGCGAACAGAGGGAATGGGACACACTGGGTAGGAAGGTGTTCCAGGGTGCAATGTTAATAGCCTGTATCACCTCCCTCCATTTATATATGGCCCAACATTCCCGGAACCTCTGGAAACGGGCTCAGGAATTGGCAGAACGCCTCCCTCAACAGCATCAGGATGCGTTCTTGATGCTGGTCCAGCAAGGCTTCAAGTGTGGTAAGTACGAAGTGCGTTCCACATACAAGGTCTTTGAGACATCAGTTCATGTGGCTGCAGGAAAAATAGTGGAAAGTGTTCTAAACATCAAAATCACAGAACATATAGAAAGACATGGTTTAATGGAACAAAGTCAGCATGGCTTTACCCAGGGCAAGTCTTGCCTCACAAATCTGCTTCACTTTTTTGAAGGAGTTTAATAAACATGTGGATAAAGGTGAACCGGTAGATGTAGTGTACTTGGATTTTCAGAAGGCATTTGACAAAGTTCCTCATGAGAGGCTTCTAGAAAAAGTAAAAAGTCATGGGATAGGTGGCGATGTCCTTTCGTGGATTACAAACTGGCTAAAAGACAGGAAACAGAGAGTAGGATTAAATGGACAATTTTCTCAGTGAAAAACGGTAAAAATGGACTTTATTGAACCTTGCCCGACTCTGGCCGAGTTTCGCTCTACGAGCTGCCTCAGGGGCTATTGCAAACAAAAACAAATAAAAAGACACACAAACATAAATATTTGTAATAACAAGTAAAATGCAATATAAAACTTGTATAAATCATATTAAATAATACAAAATAAAAATACAACCTAGCTACCTATATGTAGCGAAATTCGAAGAGAAATACCTTAATAATTGCAAATATAGTGTGAATATTAAATTATGGAAACGCTACATAGATGATGTTTTTCTTGTGTGGGAAGGTAGTGAGAAGTCTTTGCTGGAATTCAAGACTTGGATCAATGATTTAGACAAAAATCTCAAGTTCAAGATGGAATTTGACAGGAAGAAGATTGCGTTTTTAGATATATTAATCATGAATACCCCAACAGGGTTTATGACAGATACATACCGAAAACCTACTGACATGAATAAACTCCTTGCATATGATAGTTGTCTTAACAAATCTTTTATACGAAACTTACCTTACAGCCAATTTCTACGTTTAAAAAAGATTGTGTACTGATGACGATACATTTAAAATGAGATCATCTCAAATGAAGAACAGGTTCATGGAAAGGGGTTACCCACAAGTATGTATTGATAGCTGTCTAAATAGGGCTAAAGGACAAGAACGCTCTATTTTGTTAAAACCTGGTAAGAAATCAGTTAAGAATGAGAAGATAATTTGCCCTTTAACCTTTACTGGTCTTTCTCATGACATCATGAAAACCATCAGAAAACATTGGTATATAATATAGTCTCTCCCACATTTCAAAGATAAAGAGATTATGGTTGCAAACAAACGTGACAAAAATGTAAAAGAATGTGTCACCATCTGCTTTACCATCCATCAAATATACAAACTATAGTCTGTTTGGACATGGCCCTTGTGGGAACTGTAGCGTGTGCTCAGTGAATCTTAAAGTATAGATGTTATCGATTCCAACTACTGGTATAATAACCTTCAAACTTAGGAGTCTAACCAATTGCAAAAGCACAGGCGTTATCTATGTAGCCATATGTCCTTGTGATAAAATCTATGTAGGTAAGACTATTAGACAATTTAATAGAAGGATCATTGAGCACAAAAGTGCTATTAACAGAAAATGTGAGGGAAAACCCTTGGTTGCACACTCTATACAGATGGGTCACACCTTTACAGATTATAGATTTTGCGTTATCAAACAGCCGTCTAAGAATTGGAGGGGAGGTGATTTTGACATTCTGTTGTTAAGGCTTGAACAACAGTTCATTTTTGAATTCATGACCATTTCCCCAATGGGTCTCAATGGAGAAACTGATCTCAGTGTGTACCTCTAGATACCCCCTTTTTGTTTTAATATCCATTTTTTATTTTTTACCACTTTTTTTTATTTATTACTTTTTTTATATTTTTTTTTTATACTTATTATTTTTTTTACTATACATTTATTTTTCAATTTTATTATTATTTTTTATGGCTTTATGTTTATTTTTTTAAGTGTGGGTGATCTTTGTCCTATTTTTAAAAGAAATTATATTGTTTGTTTTGATACGTATACGGTATGTACCCGGATACTTGGTAACCAAGTTGTTTGGACTCTCAGTGCCTTATATCAAAGCCGGAATGAGATTGAAAAGACATGTAATGAATATAGTTGTTAAGTGGGGAGTGTGCTCCCCCCTTTTTTATTCATTTTTTTACTTATTTTCATTGTTACATTTTATTCCCCCTTTTTTAAGTATATTTATTAGGTTTACATCTGAAATATTAATGATCCTGGTCACATTTAATTAAATTCAGGTGGCGATGTTATCGCGAGTACTAGAAGGCGGGGCGGGGTATATTAATGCCGCGAGACGGCATAGTTTAGTGTTACATAGCATTTCCTTGAGCGGCGAGTAGCTGCATGCTGTTCTACTGAAGGTAAATATCTAAAGATGTATGGCTAGTACCATTTTGTGTTGAATGAGTCACTTGATTTTAATTTTTGAAATTTTAGCGAGTTTAAATTCTCTCTATTTTTTACAAGGTTGAAGTCAATTTGTATCAGTTTGTTCGGATTTAATTTTAACATTTTTTTTGTCTATTTCAATGGCGATACGTTATTTTATTGCTTTTATATAATTGGTTTTAGAAACGCTAAAAGAGCACTGTCATTTATAACATATATAAGCCCAGCACTAGCGATATAGCTAATTAAAACCATGTGTGCATGCTGTTGCGAGTATCGGAATGTGTGGTGGAGTATAATTATGCCGCAGGGCGGCTGGTCTAAGTTCACATAATGTATGATTTAGCGGAGAGTAGCAGTATGCGGTCTGCTAAAGGTATAGAAAATAAGGGGTCACTACTATTTAAAAATTATTTAGAACAAGATTGACGGACATTTAAAATTTATTGTGCCGATCTGTCTTATTTTTAAAAAAAAAAACCCCTATGAGTTTGAATGTATTTTCTTTGTCTTGCTATTCTCCGGGCTAGATGTAAGGATTAAAATCAGTCTATAACAGTACGATATACTCCACCATTATTTTATGGAATAGTATTTAGAATTTATTTTTGGTGACAACCTCTTTGTAGTTTTTTTGCACATTTTAAGTAGTGGGTTGTAAACACGTCTGAAGTCACTGCCATACATTACCTGCATAACTTAAGTACTAAAGATTCAGTAAATCATACATGTTTTAAAAAAACTTTTGATTGTCCTAACGTTTACTCTTTCCTTTGAAAGAATTACGATATCACTGCTTGCACAGTGATCTATGGTTGAAAGTATCTGTTCTTAGAACAAGTTTGATATTCAGCTCGCTGATTCATGTCTCTTCGACTACGATATAAATGACGTCCGCACTGATCTGAGCCAATTCAAGTGGTTCAAAAAGGTACTTATGCTATATAATAGTGATCTTCTTCATTATATATATTTCATTATATGAAGTTCAAATAGTGATTTATTAACAAAACCATCCACACTAATTTATTTATTTGATTTTGTTCATTTTTCATCATTTTTTTCAAATATTAGTTATCATTTTTTGCTTTTTTGTTCTTTTGTTTTTCAAACTTCATTTGTTCATATATCCTGATTTATTTTGTTTAATCGTTAAATAGTTACACACAATATTTCTCCATTTGTTTTTTTTGTACAAGGCTGTTTGGTTGTGTTTATTTTTATATTCTGAAGTTCTTTATACCCACACACGTACTCCCTTAGATATACCTCATATATTTTACAGTTGTTTCTGTTTGTCATTCTTTTATATATACCTCATATATTTTACAGTTGTTTGTTTGTCATTTTATTTTGTTGCATTAATATTTGTACATTCAAATACACACTTGTCTTATGAAATATTGGCATATGTAATTTTATACACAAACTAGCTATCAATTTATAGTGCAATATGTTTATTTTTGTATTTTTATTTTGTATTTAATATGATTTATACAAGTTTTATATTGCATTTTATTTGTTATTACAAATATTTATGTTTGTGTGTCTTTTTATTTGTTTGCAATAGCCCCCGAGGCAGCTCGTAGAGCGAAACTCGGCCAGAGTCGGGCAAGGTTCAATAAAGTCCATTTTTACCGATTCCACCTTGTTGTTTTTTTGCTGCTAGCCATATTGGATCGGTTACCGGTTTGTTTTCTTGGACCAATTTTCTCAGTGGAAGGGAGGTGGCAGTGGAGTGCCTCAGGGATCTGAACTGGGACCCTTACTTTTCAATATATTTATAAATGATCTGGAAAGAAATACGACGAGTGAGGTAATCAAATTTGCAGATGACACAAAATTGTTCAGAGTAGTTAAATCACAAGCAGATTGTGATAAATTGCAGGAAGACCTTGTGAGGCTGGAAATTGGGCATCTAAATGGCAGATGAAATTTAATGTGGACAAGTGCAAGGTGATGCATATAGGGAAAAATAACCCATGCTATAGTTACACAATGTTAGGTTCCATATTAGGTGCTACTACCCAAGAAAGAGATCTAGGCGTCATAGTGGATAACACATTTAAATCATCGGTTCAGTGTGCTGCGGCAGTCAAAAAAGCAAACAATGTTGGGAATTATTAGAAAGGGAATGGTGATTAAAACGGAAAATGTCATAATGCCTCTGTATCGCTCCATGGTGAGACCGCACCTTGAATATTGTGTACAATTCTGGTCACCGCATCTCAAAAAAGATATAATTGCGATGGAGAAGGTACAGAGAAGGGCTACCAAAATGATAAAAGGAATGGAACAGCTTCCCTATGAGGAAAGACTAAAGAGGTTAGGACATTTCAGCTTGGAGAAGAGACGGCTGAGGGGGGATATGATAGAGGTGTTTAAAATCATGAGAGGTCTAGAATGGGTAGATGTGAATTGTTTTTTTACTCTTTCGGATAATAGACTAGGGGGCACTCCATGAAGTTAGCATGTGGCACATTTAAAACTAATCGGAGAAAGTTCTTTTTCACTCAACGCACAATTAAACTCTGGAATTTGTTGCCAGAGGATGTGGTTAGTGCAGTTAGTATTAGAGATGTGAATCGGAACCAGAATCGGATCCGATATCAGTTCCGATTCACATCTCTATAGATGTGAATCGGAACCAGAATCGGATCCGATATCAGTTCCGATTCACATCTCTAGTTAGTATAGCTGTGTTTAAAAAAGGATTGGATAAGTTCTTGGACGAGAAGTCCATTACCTGCTATTAATTAAGTTGACTTAGATCAGGGGTCAGGAACCTTTTTGGCTGAGAGAGCCATAAACGCCACATATTTTAAAATGTAATTCCATGAGAGCCATACAATATGTTTAAAACTAAATACAAGTAAACGTGTGCATTTTATGTAAGATCACACTTTTAAAGTACAATAAGTCTCTGAAAATATTACACCAGGCCTTAAGACACCAATGCATCTCCTATTAGGAAAATGGACCAAGTCAAGCTGCTATAGAGTCCCACACAGAAACTACACGCCAGCAGAAAACCTCACCTGAATCACGTGCTGTCCCTCACCTAACATAGAATAAAGAGACCAAAACGGTTAACTAGAAGCATGCAGAAAAAACTGAATTGGAAACAGCAACAAGCCAGAGTCTCTGTATGCAGTGTAACAAAGGAAAAAAGAAACATCACCCATCCTTATAAAACAAATCAAGAAATATAAAATCATCAGCAGTAAAACTGTACTAACAAAAAGAACATATTTCAAAACAGCTGATGAGTGGAATATCCAATTAAAAACTCATATAAAACATTTCCAGATACCAACAAAATATTTCAAAATAGCAGACACAAAGACCCAGTAATGAAAAATAATAAGGATACAAAAATGTGTTTGCTCTGCATACCTGGGAACATTTGATATCCAAGTGTCCTGAGATTGTTCTGAACTAGCAGGAGGTGGGGTGGTTTGCTTGGAACTTTCTCCTCTCTGTCACATACCAGCGCTCTCTCTCACACTGGCTCTCAATGACACACCTATACACACATGCTCTCAGTACTCACATATACACATGTTTTCTCTCTCTCACTTATATAGGCTCTTAATTACACATTTACACACATGCTGTCTATCTTTTCACGCTTACACACACACACAGGCTTTCAATCACATAAATACATGCTGTCTTTTTCTCTCACACACAGACTCTCATTCACATGCTTACAAACATGTCCTCTCTTTCTCTCATTTACACACAGGCTCTCAATCACATGCTCACATGCTCCCTCACCTAAATCAGCTCTCAATCACACACAGACACACATGATCTCTCTCTTACTTATACACACAGGCTCTTAATCATACATACACATGATTTCTCTCACACACAAAGGATCTCAATCATACACACATACTCTTTCACACAAACAGGTTTTCAATCACAAACTTACACATACAGGTTCCCAATGGTAAACTTACATTCATGCTCTCTCTCTCACAGGCAAGCTCTCAATCACAGACATACTCTCTTTCACATATACAGACTCTCAATCACAGACAATACTCTCTTTCACATATACAGGCTCTCAATCATTCACATACATGCAATCTCTCACTCACACACACAGGATCTCAAACACACATGCTTGCTCGCTCATTCACTCTCTCTCTCCCCCACCCCCACCCCGGGAACTCGCGGCAGCAGCAGCCTCCTCCCAACGCTAACCTCCTTCATTTTCAGCCCTCGCGGAGGCGGAGTCCCATCGGCCGCGGTTGAAGCTCTTCATTTTCCTCCGAGCCGCGCTGCAGTCTTCTTTTCGTCGGACACTAGCGTGGCCTCTTCTTGCCGCGCAGGCACCCAATGCTCTCCACTTCCTCTTCCGGGCCGCGGGAAGAAGAGAGCACGCCAGTGCCGCTGACTCCAGCTGTCCTGCCGCGTTCCGCTCAGGCTGACAGCATTTTAAGCCCGGGCAGAGGAGGACCGGGGAGCAGCTGGGTCAACGGGGGACTGGAAAGTGTGGTGACACTTGTCTGCGAGCCAGATGCAGCCCTCAAAAGAGCCATATCTGGCTCGCGAGCCATGGGTTCCCGACCCCTGACTTAGATAGTAACCACCGCTATTACTAGCAGTGGTAACATGGAATAGAATTAGTTTTTGGGTACTTGCCAGGTTCTTATGGCCTGGATTGGCCACTGTTGGAAACAGGATGCTGGGCTTGATGGACCCTTGGTCTGACCCAGTATGGCACGTTCTTATGTGTCCCTCTTTGGGTCAGTCTTCCCTTCAGGATATACTAATGTCCGAGCTCTCCTCCCTCGTATAGTCCAGGATGGTCGAACATGTTCCTCTGCAGCAGCAGGGATTGGGATTTTATTCCCGATTATTTCCTGTTCCCCAAGAGGTCCAGGGGACTTCATCCCATCCTAGACCTGAGAGCTTTGAATTGTTTTCTCAAACTAAAGTTCAAGATGGTCTCTCTTGGCACTCTGATCCCTCTCTTGCAGAGAGGGGGGACTGGCTTTTCTCCCTCGATCTCTGATGCTTGCATGCACATCAAGATCTCCCACGGTCACCAGAGATATATCTGCTTCTTGGTAGGCACCAGGCATTTTCAATACAGGGTGCTGCCGTTCGGCCTTGCCCTAGTGCCTGGCGTCTTCAAATGCTTGGTGCTGGTGGGAGAGCACCTATGCCATCTGGGGGCACAGGTATTCCCCTAATTGGACGGGTTAATCAAGAGCAGTTCCCATGAGAGAATGCTTCGGTCTCCTCGCCTGACCAGTCAGGTGCTGGAGTATCTCAAGTTTGTCATCAATTACCCGAAGCCCCATCTGGACCCGTTGCGGCATCTGAATTTTATCTGCGCTTGCCTGGAAACTGAGGAGGCCAAGGCCTACCTGCCCCATGACCGGGTGCTCACTCTGGCAGTTTTGGTGGGCTCCATGCGTCAGAGCCAGCGGGTCACCACCCACTTCATGCTCCACCTGCTGGGTCATGGCGGCCACAGTCCATGTCACACCCTTTGCCCATTTGCACATGTGCAGGGCACAGTGGACCCTCCAATCCCAGTGGAGACAAGCCTCCCAGGACCACACCTCAGTGTCCATATCAGGGTCACGCTGCTGCTCCAGATCTCCTTGTTCTAGTGGGAGAACCTGGCCAATATGGAGCAAGGGGTCTTTTTCCAATCCCCCTCCTTCTAGGTTGTTCTCACCAGTGATGCGTCCACACTGGGTGGGGTGCCCATGTGGAGGGGATCTGCACCCAGGGCCTGTGGTCGGCTCAGGAAGCTCAGTGCCAAATCAGCTTCCTGGAGCACCAAGCAATTTGTTTATGGCGTGTGGGTGTTCCAGGATTGCTTGATGGCCAAATCGGCCCTAATCCAGACTGACATTCAGGTGGCCATGTGGTACATCATCAAACGGGGGCATGGGGTCATTCCCCCCTGTGCCAGGAAGCAGTTCAGATTTTGGCCTGGGCATGCTCTTGGGATATTGCTTCAAGCTGTGTACCTGGCGGGACAGAGAATGCAGTGGCAGACCGTCTGTCGCACCTTTCGGCCTCACAAGTGGACTCTGGACCGGTGGTAGCAAACACATGGATCTGTTTGCCTCCCTCTGCAACAGCAAGGTGGAGCCTTTTTTTTTTTTTTTTTGCCCTCTACTGGGAGGACGTCAAACCAGCCTCAGATGCCTTTGTTTGCCATTGGGGCAAGGGGCTTCTGTATGCATATCATCTGCTTCCGCTGGTGATGACGCACCTGAAGCTCCAACAGGACGGGGGAACCATTATCCTCATAGCCCCCTTTTGGCCGTGGCAGGTTTGGTTCCCACTCCTGCAGGACCTCTGCAGGAGTGGGAACCAAACTGATCAGGGAGGTACCCAGACTGATCGGACAGAATCCGATCAGTCTGGGTACCTCCCTGACCCTAGTCACACAGGATCAGGGCAGACTGCGTCATCCCAAACTCTGGATATTGTTTCTAAAAGCTTGGAATTTGAAAGGCTAGTATTGCAGTCCCTGGCATTGTCTGACGATGTATCTTGTGTTCAACTAGAAAGTCATACAGCCTGAAGTGGAGGAGGTTTGCAGTCTGGTGTGAGCAGCCCTTGCTCCACCCCAAAGCTCTTAGACTATCTGTTGCACATTTCGGAAGCTGGTTTAAAGACCAATTCTGTCAGAATGCACCTCAGGCCATTGGGGATTATCGTGGGGTGAATGGTGTGCCCTTAGTTGGACATTTCATGTGAGGTCTGCTTCAAATGAAGCCCCCTTTGTGTCCTCCACCTGTATCCTGGGACTTTAATGTGGTCTTGACTCGCCGCATGAAAGACCCCTTCGAGCCTATGTGCACATGTGACTTGAAGTATCTGACCCGGAAACTCATATTATTGATCAGACACCTCAGCTCGTTGGGTC
The DNA here is from genome assembly GCF_901001135.1 of Rhinatrema bivittatum. Lineage (NCBI taxonomy): Eukaryota > Metazoa > Chordata > Amphibia > Gymnophiona > Rhinatrematidae > Rhinatrema > Rhinatrema bivittatum. The sequence continues at coordinate 79,670,040 of NC_042623.1, forward strand.
AGCGAACTTCAAGCGTTGGTGATGTACCCACCTTATAAGAAGTTCTTCCATGATAAGGTAGTTCTCCGTAATCACCCTAAGTTCTTGCCTAAGGTGGTATTGAACTTCCATTTGAGCAGTGTCTATCATCCTACCCACCTTTATCTCCAATGTGGCATACCATATGCTGAGATGTCCCTAGATCTGTTTGAGGGTTGCCACATTGGGGACCTAGGATGAAGTGTGACTTTGTTCAAATGTCTGTAATTGATCATTTGGCAGTTTCCTTCGGACTTCTTCACTGACAACACTAGGCTGTTGAAAGAGAAGGAAGTGGGCTATATTAACCCCTGAGCCAGCAAATTGCCCACCACTTTCTGAATCTCCTGAACACCCTGGGTCTTACACTGAGGCATATGACTAAATTGTGTAGACAAGGGCGCACTTACAGTGGACCAGGACATATGCCCAACTTTGTTACCGTGTAGAAACCCTTTTCTACACATTTTGGAGGATGGGGTATCATTACATACTGTCTCTTCCTTCTTGCTGAAGGTTGTTTCCTCTTTTCATATCAAGCAGATGGTGGAGTTGCCGGCTTTCCTGCATTTGACACCCCGATACTCCACTTGTGAAGGAGCTTCACCTTTTGGATGTTCGCCTGATTCTCTTGTGATATCTTAAGGTGACGAATGCGTTTCGGAGATCAGATCATCCCTTTGTCTTATTCAGTGGAGCAAAGAAGGGAAATAACACTTCCAAAGGGCACGATTGAGCGATGGTTGAAGGAGGCAATAATTTCAGCCTATATCCGTAGAGGTTGATCGGTTCCGGAGGGGTTAACGCACTTTCTACTAAGGTGCAGACAACCTCCTGAGCGGAATGTTTGCTGGTATCTCCACAGGAGAATTGCTGGGCAGTGACATGCTCTTTACTTCACGCTTTTACCAAACATTACCGTCTGGATGTTTGCCAGAAGAAGGCTGTATTTGGGGAAAGTGTATTGCATGCAGGTCTTTTGGGTTCCCACCCAGTGTAGAAGGCTTGGGTTGATCCCACTTGTCTGGACTCATCTGGGGTATGAACAGGAAAAGAAAATTGGTTCTTTCCTGCTAATTTTTGTTCTTGGAATACCACAGATCAGTCCAGAAGCCCATCCCCTTGATTTTTTGAAAGACCTTCCTCACATCTGGATGTTGCTAATGCAATTTTTAGTGAAATGCAGATTTACAGAGATTGACTTTCCAAGATTGTACATAGGTTATAGGTTAGGGTTGCAAATTGTAATGACCCTTGTTATGAGAGAGGGGGCCCTAGTTTTAGCGCCAACTTTGCCAGGTTCTTGTGGCCTGGTTTGACCTCTGTTGGAAACAGGATGCTGGGCTTGATGGACCCTTGGTCTGACCCAGCATGGCAATTTCTTATGTTCTTATGAGTCTCTGCTCGCCCAGAATTATTTGGGTTTTTCAGATTGGACATCTTGACTTGGGGTACAGGTCAATACTGAAGGACTGCAAGTGGCACTCTTGGTTATGTAGCAGTGCCTGAAAAGTTCTTATTTTCTGTCTTCATCTGCTGGTAGTGATACAAATCCCACTCGTCTGGGCTGATCTGTAGTATTCCAAGAACAAAAATTAGCAGGTAAGAACCAATTTTTCCTTTCCTTGGTTTGTGTGTATTTGGAGAATTTTCAAGGATTGGTGCTCAGGACAAGTGTTTCAGTTGATTCTGGATTTTCTCCAGAAGGGGCTTCTAAAGTTTTGGTTCTTAATTCCTTACGGATTCAGGTGGCAGCTTTTCTTGCTATAAAGGTTACATTGACATCGCTGTCAATGGGGCAGCTGTCCTGGGGCAGTCAAAAAAGCTAATAGAGTGTTACGAATTATTAGGAAGAGAATGGCAAATAAAATAGGATCAAGAACAAAAACACTCATCCAATCCAACTTAAATATTTAAATAGGCAGAAAACTAAATGCAGCATAAATATTTAAGTAGTTAAAGGACCATCATAACAGCAGAGTGGTTACTTAAGTGTAGCACTTTTCTCCGTGAGAATGGTCATGTATAATCATAGGTCCAAGGGTCTTTTTTTAGGATTGCTTATTCAATGTTTGTGCAATATCAAAAGAATCAAAACAAAATTCTCCAAATCATCAAAAACTTGTGTAATGGAAAATGCTTACTTGTGCTCAAAATTAAAGTTCCACTGTGCCTGACATGGCACCATGTTTTGGAGAACCTGCTTCAGGGACTTCAATTAAAGATGAAAAATATGCCGGCTCATGAACCCACATTGATAGCGTATGTGTGCTTCCACAACTTGAATATGAAAGAAAAACGCCAACTTGTGCTCTCTATAGAATAACATGAGAAACAGGTAAACCATTTGAAACATTGAAATTTAAAATTTAAAACGGGTGGGAAAATAACATAAAATGCTGTTAGTCAATGGAAAATAGCCTTTCATTGTAGGACATAAAGGTGAATGTACTTTCTTGAAGCGCGCAGTATTAATAGCAGTGATCAACGAAGCTTAGCTGCAAGCAGCTTCTTCCGTTGCCGCCGACACTCAAACTGCTAGCAACATACAATGACGTTTAAAGACTGCCATCAGAACACCCCTGATCTATTCAAGATGGCTGTCGGGGGGGGGGAATGCCCCAATGACATCATCAAGAACTCCATTAAAGGAATATGGCCCATTTGATTTCCTTATTAAGCCCATAAGGGGCCACTGTGTTCAAATGAAAAATCCAGTATTGTTCTTTTTGTGCACCTCGCACGTTCATGAAGGTGCAGCTGTCCACAGGGAGGGAATCCTAGTTCATACTTATCTGAGGTTAATCAGAGGAGGTGTGCTGGCAGTCTGTGTGCATGGTGATGGATATGTTACGGCCCTTGAGCTGGGTGGTGAATTAGGCGAAGTTACCCGAGCTCTACCCAGATGCTGGAATACTTGGGTGCGAAATTTGATACTTAGCTTGGTCAGAGGGTTTCTCACCTCAGAGCGGATTTGGAAGTTATAATCCCAGGTGTTGTGAATTTTGCAGATGCTAGTGCCCAGGGCTTGGGATTATCTTCAGAACTTGAGTTCAGTGGCGTCTACGTTGAATTTGGTGCCATGGGCTTTTGCCAACATGCGCCCTCTATAGGGGGCATTGCTGTTGCGCTGGAATCCGTTGTCAGAAGATTTTCATTGGCCTTTACCGCTGCAGGGTACTTCCAGGTCCAGTGGCTGTCTTGGCCCAATTTGGAGAAAAGGATGGGCCTGGAGGTTCTGGACTGGGTTATAGGGATCATGGATGCCAACCTCAAGGGTTGGAGGTTGATCTGACAAGAACGGATGGCACAAGGACTGTGGTCACCAATGAAAGCATCCTGGTTTATCAATCGCTTGGAAATGAGAGCAGTGTGCAGGGTGTCGGTGGAATTCCTTCCACAAGTCCAAGATCAAATGGTCATAGTGCTTTTGGACAATGTGACAATGGTGGCTTATATCAATTGGCAAGGGAGAACAAAGAGTCGTGCGGTTACCCAAGGTGCCCAGGACCTTTTTGCCTGGGCAGAGTGACATTTGCAGGGGATAGCCGCTTCACATGTTGCGGGAGTGGACAATGTGCGAACGGACTATCTCAGCAGGCAACATTTGGACCTGGGAGAATGGGAGCTGTCGGAGGAAGCCTTCGGCCTTATCCAGTTTCATTGAGGCAATCCCAGTCTGGATCTGATGGCATCAAGGAGCAACACCAAGACAGGAATTTTCTTCAGCTGCAGATGATAGTTGCAGCCGAGGGCATAGACGCTCGGGTTCTTCCATAGCAGACAAGGATCCTGCTGTATGTGTTCCCTCCATGACCGGTCGAGTATTTAGGTGTATTGAGAGGCATCTGGGCCAGATGGTACTGGGGGTACTGGAGAGGCTGTGTTATCCGTGGTTCGCGGATCTGGTTCAGCATGCAGTTGATGGGTCCCTGAGATTGGCTCATTTGCAGGGGCTATTAAGGCAAGGTCCTGTTTTCTTGGATCAGACGAATCACTTTTGTCTTGTGACTTGACTTTTGAGAGCAAGTGCATGCAACTAAAAGGATTCTCTGAGCCCATGATTTTCAAGGACTTAGTTTACAATTCCTTGCAGGTTCAGGTTGGGGTGTTTCAGAGCTATACTCCAGGGAAAAGGTTGTTAGCCTCGCATCCGGATGTTTTGAGGTTTTTGAAGGGGGTCGAGCATCCGCGGCTGCCGGTGTATAGATTGGGTCCGGCATGGAGTTTAAACTTGCTCTTGAGAGTGCTTTGTGGGCCTCCATTTTGAGCTATTAAGGAAGGCGTCGTTAAATGACCTCACGCTGAAGGTGGTATTTTTGGTGGCAATTTGTTCATTCAGAAGGATCTCTGAGCTGCAGGCTTTGTCTTGAAGGGAACTATTTATGAAGATTTCAGATGGGGTGGGGGGGATGTCTTTGCACATGGTACCTCCGTTCTTATCTTTTTTTTTTTTTTTTTAATTGAAGTTTCAATTTCAAATACATTGAAAACAATGTTAACAGAAAAAAATTGAAATATAATTAACATAACATCTTTTGCAAAAGCAAATTTACATAAAAATATTATAGGAATAGTTAGGAGAACCATTAGTTACCAAGCGGAGTCATAGGAAAAAAGAATATCCATCATAAACAGTAAGACTGAGACACCATGTGCACAACAGTTAACTATATTAACCAACACCTTTGCAGCATTATTAGGAGTGTGAGTCTAAGTATACACATAGCTGGTCTGGATCAGAAAAAATATATCTATCATTTTGGTGTATTAAAATACACCTACAAGGAAATCTTAAATAGTATTTGGCGCCTCTAAGAAGCACCTCATTTTTCATTGATAGAAATGCTTTTCTTTTCTCCTGTATTCTTTTAGTTATGTCTGAGAAAACTCTTATTTGAGCACCGTAGAAGAGCTGTGTATGTTTCCTAAAGGACTTTCTCAATATATTATCTCTATCATTAGCATACATAAAAGTCACAAGCAAGATAGCTCTCAATTCAACTTTAGGTTCATATGACTTTTCCAAAAAATCTGAAAGATTGTCAAAGGCAATATTATCTTGTTCCTCTTGTTGTAGATTAATTTCTTTTCCAGGCAAATAATATATCTTTGAAAACTCTGGTATATTAGTTTCTGAAAAATCCAAAATATTAACCAGGTAACTTTTCAAAAGATCTTTTGGATTCGCCCACCTGGTCTTTGGAAAGTTCAAAAATCTAAGGTTGTTTCTTCTCATTTCATTTTCTAACGGATCCATCTTCTTCGTCATAATGCCTTCAGATTTTATAAGATTTACTTGTATGTCCTTTATACCCTTTATTTCAGTTTCCATTTTATTTAAGGATTTTTCAACAACTTGGGACTTTATTTTCCAAAATTTGAGTTCCTTCCATATTACGTTTAACAGCCATGGTTAAATCATTAATCGCAGTGCTTATTTTTGTCAGAACTTTCCATATTTCTGTAAGAGTTATTTTCTCCGGCATTTTCATCGAAGGTAATACCACCTGAAACTCAGGCTCCTTACCTCCTTGCTGCATAAGGCCATCCATGCCTGCTTCCTTTTGCCGAGCCACGCCATTGTTGTCCCTGGAGCCCTGATTCAACGGGCTCTCCGAAGTAGATGGGATTTCCCCCTCTCTTCTCTGGGAAGCATCAAGGCTGGAAGATGGTAAAGAGTGCGGCACTGGCTCCTGCTGTTCCATATCCTCTTCATTCAGAGGCTTATAGGGCAGGGATGGGATTGCTGGCGCTCCGGGGCTGAGTGACACCACCTCGGCCAGGGTGTCGGACGGCCGCTCCCTGTCTCCGACGCCAGCGGCCTTGCTTGCCGGCGTCTACTGTGCTGTACGAAATACCTCCACAATTCGAGGTTGTCGCCAAGAGGAATCGGGTTTTGAGGTAAGTACTCTCGAATCTTAGCTTTCCTTTTCGAATGCGGCATTAGGAAATATGAAGAGAAATTCAACGAGGAAAGCAACAAAAAAAGAAAACCTCAGAGCTAGGGAGTTCCCGTGCTCATGGTGGGGCAGCCATCTTGGTTCTCCTCTCGTCACCTCCGTTCTTATCTAAGGTGGTATCATTTCACCTGAATCGGACTGTGGAGCTCATGCCTTCTCGAATTGGTCTCCTGAGTCACAAACAGTTTTTGGAGGTCGGATCATTTGTTTGTATTGTCTGGAGATACCTGTTATGGTTTAGCGGGGTTTGGGTGGATTCCTGGGTACTGTGGCAGATGACCATGCCCATGGGGAGGAGCCCCGTGGGAAGCCACAGTACTGGGCTAGACTCGGGACGCCCAAACAGATCTCTTATTATACAGCTTGTAGTATACCACCAGAGGTGGCCGTAGTGAGATGATCCAGAGGTAGCAGTCCAGGGACACTTGGCAGAGGGGATCAATCTCACCAAGCTGGTATAGGAAGATTCCAGTGTAGGTTTCCCAGCACGGCAAAGCTGTGGGTGAGATAGAATGAGATTACTAACTAGATGGTAGCTGTAAGGTTGGCGATTCCACCAGGCTGAAGTAGATGGTAACAGGCACTGATGCAGGGAGAGCAGGACCTCGAGGAGAGAATACCTGATCCCAGTAAGGCACCTGAAAGGAAAGCAGAGGGCTCCCGAGGAGCGGGTACCCAGGTTAGAGAATACCCCGAAGGGTAAGGTGGAGCTTTCAGCGGCAGCAGGAAGTGGCAGAGTAGCATAGACCGGACGAATCCAATCCTTGCTAACTCAATGAGCTAGCAAACAAGCGAAGGCTAAATACCCGGATGTTGTGACGTCACTCAAAGGGGACACCCCCGAGGTTCGCGCCATAGCTGGAATAAAGACGTGGGTAGCGCACTCGCACCCTAGGAGGCCCTTAGGAGAAACATGGCGGGAGGCAACGCCATAGCCGTTCCAGAAACGCTGGAGATAGCAGCTTGCAGATGCGGCAGTAGCCATCTTCCCAAGGCTAGCGGGGAGAGCAGAGAAAAAGGTGAGGCACAAGGGTCGAAGCCGTCTGAGACCGGATGCAACAATACCAGAAATGGATGCAAGGTCTCCAAGGGCACGATAATGTGTTAACTGAAGGAAACTATTGTTTCAACCTACCTTAGTAAGGGGAGAGGAATTCCAGAGGGGTTGCGTGTGCACACTCCTAGAGCGCAGGCAGCATAGTGAGTCGAGTGTCAGTGTTGCCGCAGGAGATTTGTAGAGCAGTGTCATGGTCTTCACACTTCCGTTACCATTTAGATTTTCAGGCTCCACGAGAGCCGACCTTTGGCTAAAGTGTGTTTGAGAGGGGGGTCTCTTGTGGGCCTGCCCAGTGTAGGGGTGGTTTGGACCATCCCACTTGTCTGGACAGATCTGGGGTATGAACAGGAAAGGAAAGTTGGTTCGTACCTGCTAATTTTCATTCCAGAAGTACCCCAGATCAGGCCAGAGACCCAGCCCCTTAATTTTCTCAAGACTGTTATGGCAAGTGCATGTTCTGGCATGCTTACTGGGAAGAACTGGCAGAATGTGTATATATATATATATACAGAACCTAAAGAAGTTTTCCAGGTTGTGGCTAGCACCTTCGGTTGATTTGTGGTTTTTCTGTTTGGGGGGCTCCAACCTTTGGGTTTGGCATTCGCTCTCATTTAGAGGGTTGTTGAGGAGGAGTTAATCTACAGTTGGCTTGGGGTCAGGTTGATACTGAGGGACTGCAGGTTACACTCTCTGTTATGTAGCAGTGCCTCAAAGTTTTAGTTCTCTGCCTCTATCTGCTGGTAGGGATGCAAAACCCACTTGTTTGGACTGATCTGTGGTACTTCAGGAACAAAAATTAGCTGGTATGAACCAATTTTCCTTTTAACTACAATAGGACAAGATCTGGTAATAGATAAAGAAACCAGTATCCTTATTAAGTTGCTAGGTGTTTGTTTCAAAGTGTTTGAGCATCCTTATTTTTGTATATCATGCATTCTTCTGTAGTTTTGAATTTCCCTTTTAGTATCCTGATCAGAGTCTTCTGAGGCATTGATTTGGCCTGGAAAACATGTTCCCCAACATCATTGTATTCAAGATGGAAGAAGCAGCCGCACTTTATTACTATAGATTTTATAAATTAATGAAACTTTGAAACAGAAAGAAGTAAAGCAATCTGTGATGTGGGAAAATGGTTAGCTTTTTAAACTTGCACAGCAGGCATTGCAAGCAGCACATATCACAATAAGAACACACAAGGCAACATATTGTGATGCACAAACTTAGAATAGGAATTGGAATTGCAGTCAGAATGCTGCTATGTAAATTGAAATATGTTGAAATCCAGAGATCTGTTAATGCTGTGTACACAGAGCAAAATAACTTGTTCCCACTGTACAGATCAAGGGCATGTTGCAATGCAATAGCTCATTTCACAAAAACCTTTTGGTAATGGCAGCATCTGACTATGGATGACAGTTTTCTTCAGGATCAGCCTTGCTTCCAGAACTCTGCCCTTCTCCTGTAGTTGCCAAAGCTGTTCCAGCTTTAGAAGGTAATTGTAATGGGATTTTGCTAAAGGATCTTGTTAAGTTGGTTTCAGGGACACTTAGTTCTTTCTCTGTCTATATCTAAAATTATACCTTTTTCCACAGATTCACGATGAAGAGCTCACGCTGAGAGTGAATCCAGAACTCGTGCAATCCTATCATTCTGAGCCCATGGATGTGGAGTTCACAGTCTGCAGGTAAGGCCTTCAGGGAAGGGTATAGTATACTGATGTTTTTTCAAGTAAAACGTTTGTGAATTCATTTTAGTTAGCATGAAGGGGGAAGACTAGATAGGCTGTATGGTCTTTCTGCAATCATGTTTCTTTTTATTTGCCATGGACAAACAGGATTAACGGTCACATGGCAATAGTACAGAGAATGATGCTGTTGACTGGACTTGTAAGAACATAAAACTTGCCATACTGGGTCAGACCAAAGATCCATCAACCCAGTATCCTGTTTCCAACAATGGCCAAGTCACCAAGTACCTGGCAGGATGCCAAACATAGAAACATAGAAACATAGAAATGACGGCAGAAGAAGACCAAACGGCCCATCCAGTCTGCCCAGCAAGCTTCACATTTTTTTCTCATACTTATCTGTTTCTCTTAGCTCTTTGGTTCTATTTCCCTTCCACCCCCACCATTAATGTAGAGAGCAGTGATGGAGCTGCAACCAAGTGAAATATCAAGCTTGATTAGTTATGGGTAGTAGGGGAAGTAACCGCCGCAATAAGCAAGCTACACCCATGCTTATTTGTTTTACCCAGACTGTGTTGTTCAGCCCTTATTGGTTGTTTTTCTTCTCCCCTGCTGTTGAAGCAGGGAGCTATGCTGGATATGCTTGTAGTATCAGTTTTTCTTCTCCCCTGCCGTTGAAGCAGAGAGCTATGCTGGATATGCGTGAAGTATCAGTTTTTCTTCTCCCCTGCCGTTGAAGCAGGATATGCATTGAAAGTGAAGTATCAGGCTTATTTGGTTTGGGGTAGTAACCGCCGTAACAAGCCAGCTACTCCCCACTTTGTGAGTGCGAATCCTTTTTTCTTCTCCCCTGCTGTTGAAGCAGAGAGCTATGCTGGATATGCGTGAAGTATCAGTTTTTCTTCTCCCCTGCCGTTGAAGCAGAGAGCTATGCTGGATATGCGTGAAGTATCAGTTTTTCTTCTCCCCTGCCGTTGAAGCAGAGAGCTATGCTGGATATGCGTGAAGTATCAGTTTTTCTTCTCCCCTGCCGTTGAAGCAGAGAGCTATGCTGGATATGCGTGAAGTATCAGTTTTTCTTCTCCCCTGCCGTTGAAGCAGAGAGCTATGCTGGATATGCGTGAAGTATCAGGTTTTCTTCTCCCCTGCCGTTGAAGCAGGGAGCTATGCTGGATATGCGTGAAGTATCAGTTTTTCTTCTCCCCTGCCGTTGAAGCAGAGAGCTATGCTGGATATGCATTGAAAGTGAAGTATCAGGCTTATTTGGTTTGGGGTAGTATCAGGCTTATTTGGTTTTGGGGTAGTATCAGGCTTATTTGGTTTGGGGTAGCCAAGGAGTAGATAGATTCCAAGTTGCTTACACTAAGAATAAGCAATGGATTTCTGCAGTCTACCTTAATATAGTTTTAAATGTATTACCTAATAACTTCATTGTGTGTCCCCAGGTCTTACTTTTCAAAAAAGTAAACAACTGATTCACATTTTCTTGTTCCATTCCACTCATTTTATAAACCTCTATCATATCTCCCCTCAGCCATCTCTTCTCCAAGCTGAAGAGTGCTAACCTCTTTAGCCTTTCTTCAAAGGGGAATTATTCATCCCCTTTATCATTTTGGTCTCCCTTCTCTGTACCTTTTCTAATTCTACTAAATCTTTCTTGATGTGGTGACCCAGAACTGCATACAATACTCAAGATGAAGTTGCACCATGGAGTGATACAGAGGCATTATGGTATTCTTTTATTCTCCATTCCTTTCCTAATAATCTCTAACATTCTATTTGCTTGCTTGGCTGCTGCTGCACACTAAGCAGAAAATTTCAACGTATTTTCAATGACACTTTAGAGTGACTCCTAACATGGAAACTTGTATTATGTAACTATAATTTGGGTTACTTTTCCCTAAGTGCATCACTTTGCACTTGTCCACACTAAATTTCATTTGCCATTTGCATGCCCAGTCTCCCAGTTTTACAATGTCCTCTTGCAATTTCTCACAGTCCTCTTGTGATTTAACAACTTTGAATAATTTTGTGTTACCTCGCTTGGGATCACCTCGCTTGTTCCCATTTCCAGGTCATTTAAAAATATATTTCCTAGCGTGTAGCAGATGGACTCATTACAAATGGGTATAGTGTGCTCGTGCAAGCAGTTGGAGACGGATCTGACTTCAGCACGTGGTACATATACTCTTGCAGGAAGTGCAGCAGCTCAGTAATTTCCGTCTCCAAAGCAGTTTGGAGCTACCTCACGCTCGCTGAGCGTTTTTCCAAATTCTAACGACTAAATTCATAGAAGAATCCTACCTGAAGACGAGCCCCGCACTCCTGCGGTGATACCCTCGGGTCCCTCCCCCAGTTGAGTTTCCCGAGGTGATTTCCGTGGTCCCTCGGAGGTAAGAGCCTCGGTCCGGTGCCCGAATCGTGGCAGGGACCTAGCCCCCGAGTGAGAAGGGCTCGGGCGCGGCATAGAGGCAGCCTCGGTCCCGATCCGTTCGCGGTGAGGACTTGGCCCCCGAGCGAGACGAGTTTGGGCACGGCTTAGAGGCAGCGGGTGCACTTCCTCGAGCGCGGCAGTGACGGTAATCACCCTCTCCCCCCGCAGCCGGAGACCGCCCGGGTCGCAGCCGGGAAGCGCCGAAGATCAGGTAAGGCGTACATCTTTACTTGCTGGTCTCCGAGGAAGCGAAGCTTAGCGGGGTTTGCCTGCGTGGCAGCCCGCCTAGGAGATCGCCATTTTGCCTGCCTGCTTGCCGCCACCATATGCCCTGGTTTGCCGCCTCGCCCTAGCGCTCAGACCGGACTCAGCACACAGGCGACGGGCGCGTATGTTAGGCGCCCGGAACTAATTGGGCGCACATTGATTGTTGCTAAGTGCACGTTGATAGGTGCACGTTGATAGGTGCACGTTGATAGGCGCACGTTGATAGGCGCAGGTTCATAGGTGCCCATTGATAGGCGCACATTGAAAGGCGCATACTTTCGGCTGAGGGCACACCGGAGCTTACAGCAGGCGCGATGGAGCGTATGAGAGCCCATGCGTCCGCAGAGCCGGCACCTCCAGAATCAGGCATAAGAGCTCTAGGCCTCTGCTCAGCATGCCACCTCAGAGCCACACAGAGCGAGGAAGCAGACTCCCTATGTGCCCAATGTGAGGAGGCCCTGGGAGTTCCAGGCCAAGGCCGGTCCCAGCCCAGATTGACTGCCAGTTCCTCAGGGAAAACCCCGAACCTAGCAGGCCGCGGTGAGCAGCCAGGGAACCCTACAGACCTGGTGCCCCTACGGCTAGAACCTGCTTCGCTCTCCTGGGTGGAATTATTCACGCCTTTTTCAAGATGCAGTCTGATACCCAACTGGACCCATACGTACCAGATGACCCTGCCCCTGGACCCTCAAGACCTAGGCACCGCCACCCGGAAGCCCCACTTATGAGGACTCAGATTACTCTGAGGAAGAAGGCAAGCTCTCCGAGGAGGGAGAACTTCCCTCGGGGATAGAGCCGTATCGAACTATGAGACGCTTCTTTCTTAAGGAGGATCTTCCAGACCTGGTCTCTCAATGCCTGTCGGAGCTGGCCATCCCGGGCCCAGGCACCCCAGGGGAACCTAGGATGAACCCCCTGTTAGAGGGCCTGCGTCAAACGGCTCACCATTTTCCCCTCCTACAAGCAGCACAGCAGCTAATCGATCTGGAGTGGAATGCGCCGGAGGCCTCATTCAAAGGGGGTCGGGCTTTGTCTAGCATGTACCCCCTGGACCCGGCAACCAAGGAGCTGCTGGCATGCCTGATGGTAGACGCCATAGTTAGCGCAATTGTGAAGCACACCACCATTCCTGTGGAGGGAGGGGCGGCACTCAAGGATGCACATGACCGGCACATGGATGCCATTCTGAAACAAGCCTTTGAGGTGGCAGCCATGTCCCTACGAATTGCGACCTACTGCACCGTGGTGACGCGTTCCTGTTTATCACAAGCCAGGAACAACACCCCGGGAGAAGAAATGGAATCAGCCCTTTCGTTCCTCACTGACGCTGCCTCCAACTTAGTCCGTACAGCTGCCAAGGGGGTGTCATCCTCAGTGGCAGCCAGGAGACAGCTCTGGCTACGAAATTGGTCGGCCGACTCCTCCTCCAAGACGCGCCTTACAAGAATGCCCTTTAAGGGATCCCTCCTGTTCGGCAGCGACCTCGAGAAACTGGCTAATAAATGGGGCGCATCTCCATTACCAGAAGACAAGTCAAGGAGGAACCAGCGCCCTTTTCCTAGGCCATCCAGAGGTAGAAGCTCTCAACGCTTCAATTCCTCGCTGGAATACCTAGGAGTCCGATTCGACACCCAGGAAGACAAGGTCAGCCTGACCTCCAAGAGGAAATCAAAACTCCGGAATCGTTTGCAGAACCTGCTGAGCACCGCCCGGCCCACAGCTTGGGATTACCTACAGGTCCTCGGCCTAATGGCCTCCACTCTGGAAGTGATACCATGGGCAAGGGCTCATATGAGACCGTTACAACGCGCCCTCCTATCTCGGTGGAGCCCACGATTACAGAACTACACCGTGCATCTACCTTTACTGGCCAGAGTACGGAATCAGTTACGGTGGTGGCTGCAGCCCGGCCACACGAGCCGGGGGTCAAAGATGTCCTCCCCAACCTGGACCCTGCTCACTACAGATGCCAGCCTGAGCGGCTGAGGAGCACACTGCGAAGAGCTAACTGCCCAAGGGCGGTGGAACATCAACCGACTAGAGGCACGGGCAGACAGGTTAGCATGCCTGCGATTTGCCCACAGACTTCGCAACAGAGCAGTCAGAGTGATGTCGGACAATGCCACCACGGTGGCATACATCAACCGACAGGGCGGAACCAAAGCAGACAGGTATCCTTAGAAATAGCCCCCCTGATGGCTTGGGCGGAAGCAAATCTCCAGGACATCTCTGCCGTCCACATCGCCGGGAAGGACAACACCACGGCAGACTTCCTCAGCAGAGAAAGCCTAAACCCGGGGGAATGGCAGCTGTCATCCACGGCCTTCCAGATGATCACGGATCAGTGGGGGACGCCGGGCATGGACCTACTAGTGGACAGGTCCAACGCTCAAGTACCCAGATATTTCAGTCTCAGGCAAGATCCTCTATCTCAGGGGATCCGACGCCCCGGTGCAGCCATGGCCTCAGGGGATCCTGCTATATGCCTTTCCCCCATGGCCCCTGCTGGGCGCCATTATACACAAGATTCAGTGGCACAGAGGCCTAGTTCTTCTGGTGGCCCCGGACTGGCCAAGAAGACCCTGGTACGCAGACATGAGAAGACTACTGGCAGGGGATCCTCTACCCCTGCCTCCTCACAGGGACCTGCTGCGGCAAGGTCCCATCCTCCACGAGGATCCAGCTCAATTCTCTCTTACGGTCTGGCCATTGAGAGGGCTAGACTGAAGAAAAGGGGATACTCTGGGCCGGTAATAGATACACTCCTCCGAGCACGCAAGTTCTCCACATCACTAACTTATATAAGGATCTGGAGAGTATTTGAAGCCTGGTGCGAAACTCGCAGCACCAATCCACATGCCGCTAAAATCCCCATCATTTTGGATTTCCTGCAAGATGGACTTCAGAAGGGGTCTATCCCTCAGTTCAATCAAGGTTCAGGTGGCAGCGCTATCCTGCTACGGCCCCAGCAATGACGGCAACAGCATTGCCACACACCCAGACGTTTCACATTTCCTGAAAGGAGTCAAACACATTCGCCCGCCACTGAAGAGGCCAGTGCCCCGTGGAACCTCAACCTAGTTTTGGAATTCCTAGCGGGACCCGCCTTCAGACCTCTCCGAAGCCTGTCCCTCCGTGTGTTAACCTTGAAGATGGTGTTCTTGCTGGCCTTATGCTCAGCACGCCGCATCTCAGAACTACATGCGCTGTCTTGCTGCGATCCGTTTCTCAGAATCACCCCAGGGGCTATCCATCTTCGCACGGTTCCCTCCTTCTTACCCAAAGTAGTCTCACACTTCCACCTCAACCAAACCATATCCTTGCCAACCATGGAAGGGTTGAAGAAGTCGGAAGAAGGTCGAATACTGCGCCATCTCGACATCGGCAGGCTGCTGTCCAGATACCTGGAAATGTCGGAAGCAGTACGAAAGACGGACCACCTGTTCGTCCTTCACAGCGGGAAGAGGCAAGGAGAAGCGGCCTCACGGGCGACTATTGCTCGCTGGATCAAAGAAGTTATCAAGACGGCCTACGTAGAAGCGGGAAAACCACCACCTCTATGGGTCAAGGCTCACTCTACCAGAGCTCAAGCGGCCTTCTGGGCAGAAACTAGGATGCTGTCGCCTGCAGAGATATGTAAAGCGGCAACGTGGTCCTCCCTCCATACCTTCTCCAGATTCTACCGTCTGGATGTCCAGGCCAGGGAGTATACAGCGTTTGCAAGGGCAATCCTAAATGGACCTCCAGCAGCCTCCCACCCAGTCCGGGAGTAGCTTTTGTACATCCCATTTGTAATGAGTCCATCTGCTACACGCTAGGAAATGGAGAGATTACTTACCTGATAATCTCGTTTTCCTTAGTGTAGACAGATGGACTCAGCATCCCGCCCGGCTGCCGATATACATGGGGTTTCACCGATTCAAGGTAAGCCATGTTTTCTTACATAGGGCATCCACCCTGCCGGGTGTCGACGCCTTCCAGTTGAGAACACTGGCGGTCTCCAGCTACAATCAATCGGTCAGGTTAATCATGTTTGGTTAATCAATCGTTCAGTCACACATATATCCATGAAGCTTTTGCAAGGAAGATTACTGAGCTGCTGCACTTCCTGCAGGGGTATATGTACCAATTGCTGACGTCAGATCCGTCTCCAACTGCTAGCACGAGCACACTATACCCATTTGTAATGAGTCCATCTGTCTACACTAAGGAAAACGAGATTATCAGGTAAGTAATCTCTCCATTAAAAAGCAGTGGTCCCAAACAGATACCTGGGGCACTCCACTATTCACTTTTTTTTTCATTGGGAAAATTTACCATTAAGCTCTACTCTCCGTTTTCTATCTTTTAATCAGTTGACAGTGCACAGTAGGACACTGCCACCTATCCCATCACTTTTTAATTTCCTAAGAAGTCTCTCATGATGGACTTTGTCAAAGGCTTTCTGGAAATCCAGATACACTATATCAACTGGCTCACCTTTATCCACAAGTTTATTTACGCCCTTAAAAAAAAATGTAGCAAATTTGTGAGGTGAGACTTCTCTTGGCTAAATCCATGTTGGCTTTGTCCCATTAAGCAATGCTTATTTATATGTTCAGCAATTTTGTTCTTCATGATAATTTTTACTATTAGTCTGGCACAGACATCAGACTGACTGGTCTGTAGTTCCCTGGATCTGCCCTTGATCCCTTTTTAAATATTGGCATTAGATTGGCAACCCTCCAATCTTCAGGTACCATAGATATTGATAGTTTAAAAATTTCCAATAGCATCTCAGCAATTTCATTTCTCAGTTCTTTCAGCACTCTGGGATGTATACCAGCTGGTCCAGGTGATTTACTGCTCTTTAGTTTGTCAGTTTGCTCTAGTGCATCTTCCAGGTTCGCTGAGATTTGTTTCAGTTCTTCTGAATCATCACCTCTGCATATCATTTCTGGCATGGGTATATCTCCTTAGTCTTAGTGAATACCAAAGCAAATAATTCATTTAGTCTTTCTGCCATGGCTTTGTCATCTCTAAATGCCCCTTTTACCCCTTCATCATCTGATGATCCAACTGATTCTCTCTCAACAGGCTTTTTACCTCAAATGTACTTGAAAAAGTTTTTCTTTCGTACCCCAGATCAGCGCAGACAAGTGGGTTTATGCATCCCTACCAGCAGAGAACAAAACTTTGAAGCACTGCTACATAATTGAAAGTGCCACCTGCAACTCCTGAAATTGAACGCAGATGGATAGTATAAATCGCGCACACATACCTTGAGCACTTCGCGCTTAAAGATGTTTTTTCATTCAGCAAGGAGAGCGGGCAGTGCCGGCAAAACCAAACATTTAAAGCAACCTGAAAATGGCGCCAAAACCAAACATTTTAAATGTTTGGTTTTGCCGGCACTGCCCGCTCTCCTTGCTGAATGAAAAAACATCTTTAAGCGCGAAGTGTTCAAGGTATGTGTGCGCGATTTATACTATCCATCTGCGTTCAATTTCAGGAGTTGGTTTGCATGGTGAATTTTGTGTGTTCATTGACTATTATTTCTCAGGAAATTCTGTCTCATATTTGGTTAAAAAAATTTCTTTACTGCGGGGTTGGTCCGCCGCCGCCATAATGATATGATTCTGTCTTATATTGCACTCTTGTTTTGGATGTTCTGCTACGAGTGAATTATATGCTCGCGAATTTTTAAGTATTATTGAGGGGTTGGTGTGATGTTTGATTGTGAGTTTGATCTCTTTTTTGCTTATGAGTGATGTTACAAACATTTTTATTTGTGAGCGCACAAGTCAATGTAATGAGTTTAACAAAAATTTATGTAATTTTACTGCCATGATACTTGGCAATAATTATCAATTCATAAACAATTTTTGGTTTATATTTAACTTTGTTACTATATTTTGTGCCGACATTGCATAGATGCTCAATTGTTAGTAATATGCTGTATTTTTCTGTACTCCTCCCCTAACATTATTTTTAGAGTTGTTGTTTAACTATATTATATTGAGTTGAATTAAAAATGATCCCTTTGCCATGTGCACTTACTATATGGATCCATCACTATGAGTCCCCCCTTTGAAATATTGTTTTTCGTTACAGCATATGAACCCCGCTTTAAATATGTCCCTCCCGATGCAGCCGCGTTCGGCGAAACACGGGTCCATGTCGGGGGCCCTGGTTTAAAAAAACTGTGTTTCTTCAAGCAATGGAGTTGCCGCCAATAAAGTGTTAAAATTATTTACAACGTTGAAGTTGTTTTGGGACTTATTGAAATTTGCTGCATTTCCTTTTTCGATTAATATTGTATGCCTGAAGTGCAGCACTAGCTCCATTTTTTGTTTTGTAGATTTCTCAGGTTCCTTCATGGGCCATCTCTCGGGTAGGGCAGGGTGAGTGTGTGTGGGGGGAGGAAGGTTTGGAGATCCCTGTTCTGGCTCAGCTCTTTTCATCAGGGGGAGGTGAAAGCCAGGGGTCTTGGTTTCCTCACCCCCTCTGGGTCCCTGGCACTCTCAGGGCTCAGCCTCCTTTGGAAGCAGGGAAGTATTTGAACTTTCTTCCCTTCCCTGGCCCTGTATGTGAGTGTCTGTATGTTTTAAGTTTCTTGGGGGGGGGAAAAAAAGCTGTTCACAGGAAGAAGAGGAGCAGGGCTGAGGCAGTTGAGTGACTAGATTTCTCTGCCGGGAGGCAGGGGGTGGGGGGGCTGAATTTGTTCCTCGGTTAGGCCTGGAGGTTATTTCAGCACTGGCCAGCTCTGTTCTCTCCTCTTGTCGGCAGGGGCTATTTTTAGGCCTAATCGAGCCGGCATGCCACCTCCCACACAGCGTGTCAAACTTTGTTGCCACTGCAGTTTGAAACAGGCTCACCTTGATTTGATCTTGTTTTGCAGGGAATGCGTCTCGGGGGGGGGGGGGGGGCTGGGACCTCCAGGGTGGCAGGAACACAAGGTCGACTAGGCTGGTTCTGGAAGCCATGGCAGGGTCAGGAGCCAGTGGCCATTTTGTCAGCATGTGCTGGGCATCAGGCTGCTGTGGCAGAGCCTTGGAACTCTTCTCCCACGCTGTTTCCTACAGATCAGGACTCTGCTGTAGAAGAAGGGAAGAAGTGCAGAAGGATGCAGACCCGGAAGCTTTTTCCTTCTTCTCCATAAGGCCTATTTGACCAGGAAGGAAGCAGGGACCAAGAGGCCTTTGCCCAGAAACTCCCAGATAGCTAAGAAGTCTTTTGCCACACTGCAGGTCTCCCCCCCCCCCTCCCCATTACTTCCAGGGGTCCTCCCACATTGCAGGTCTTCTTCCTCCTCCTATTCCTTTGGGGGAAGAACTCCACATCTGTATGCCAAGCTGTGTCAGTGTTTTTCTCTTAGGATGCCCCTCCTCTTCCTTCCAAGGGTGGGGGGTCTTTATGACCTCTGCACTCTGCTTTGGCTGAACCATGACTCCTGCTTATGCTTTAGTCATATTGTCATTCTGTCTGGTTTCTTCATTTAAACAGGCCCCTACAAACAGGCACATCTGATAAGTTATTATTCAGTGTATCAGGATATGGCCTCTTCATTTTCCACAGAGACAAGGTTTTAAAGTTCAGCTGGGCAAAGTTCCTTCTTTCTTGCTGTGACAATACCTTTTGGAGCCTGTCAGAATTTGGCCTGTACATGGCTATTATAATTAATAATTGGAGAATCAGTAGTAAAACACGAGAGATCTCCCTACAGAGCCCTTCAGTCTCTTTCTGCAGAGCCATGTGGTTGCAGTACTCTGCTTTGCTCTCTCCCTCTCAGCTACTGCTGTGATTTTTTTTCTAGAGCTGCATCTATTTTTTTTTCTATAAAACCTTTTTGTTTTCCCTTTTTCATATCCTTACCTTGTGGTATTTTTTTCCCCTTTTTTCTCCTATTCAGGTTTGCTGCATGGTAGGCCTTCTGCTATGCAGACTGATAGTCATCTTTCTTTTCTTAATAAATAATGCTGTATCTGCAGCTTATTTCTATGTCCTGTCCTTGATCTGCCTTTTGTGCTTTTGTCAGGTACTGGTGGGACTTGGCAGTCCGTGGGTGGACTGTGTAGGCCTCTAAGCCTGTGGGCTCGCCTAAGTTCTGACCCAGGCAGGAGTTCCACGTGATGTTGTCCAATCAATGGACCTCAACGGAGCACCAGGCAATGAAGAAATCAAGCACTTGATCGTTCCTATGGGGAAGAGAGCTCATCCTCCCCACACTCATAGGACAGGGCTGGGGTGTGTCTAGCACAACATGTACAAGAGTGATTCAGGGAGTGAACTCTGTTGGAACCAGGAACAATGTAATTGACAGATGCCTGGAGTTGATTCAAGATGGGCAAGTGCCAAGGGTGTAGCTTCCAGGGATACCTTTTCTAGAAGTTTCTTTGGTTACAGAACTGGTCAAAGGATTGCGTTTCTAAGGTGTCACCTGGAAAAAGCTTCCCTTCAAAGGATGACTCCTATTTGAAGAAGACTTTGAGAAAGTGGCAAGATTTGGGGGGAATCTGAAGTGTCCAGAATACCAGAGGACAGGGTGAGGTCTCCATCTCAACATTCATAATAAATATTGACAAAATGTTAACTCACATTAACATAGAAATATATAACAATAAGACAACACCATGTCTACCCCAAACCTTTTGTATATATGATCTGGGTTGCCATGCCAAGCCTCAAGTCCAAGGAAATCAGGTCTCAGTATCTGAGAACAGGCTAAATGCAGAGGAAAAAAGGATGGTCTTTAGTCATTTCCTAAAGCATAGATAATCATCTTCCAGCTTTACAAATTCAGGAAGCTCATTCAAAGTGTGGATCTAACAACCTGAAACATCAGTTCTCGAGAGTCTCTTAAATTAATATTTATTTATTTAAAAAATTTCCTGGCCAGCAGTAGTAATGACAATCCAGAAGGTTTAAATCAGGGAGAAATGCTAATGGTCAGATATCTACATTTTTACCAATTTCCTATCCTTTTGTCCCACGAGAAGGTGGTAAGGTAAGGATCTTCAGATATGGATTCCTCGCCATCCTCCCAATATCTACAGTCCTAGAGATGGGTGGCCATCTATCTCAAGTCTGTCAGAGATGGACCCCGGTTACATCAGATCAGTGAGTTTTGGAGTTCATTTGAAACGTTATCCTCTGGAAATTCTCTTCACATTTTAGATGTCTTTTCGGTTTTTCCCTTATTCTGCTGGGCAGAAAGAATCTAAAGGGAGATCCTAGGAAGGCTTCGCATCTTGACTGCTGTGATTCAAAAGAACCAAGAAGGTTTAAGGTGACACTCTGTATATCTTGTTCTTAAAATGGGTCAACAGGCTCATGATGTCTTTGTAGAATAGAAACTATATATTCGGAGGTTATGGCAGTAAGACTGAGGCTGACAGAGGCTTATCATATTCCAGTAAGGATGGTTCATGAGCTCTTCCTTCATTTTGTTATTCTGAATCAGCATTTTCAGTTTTTAGGCCCTGCTCTTTGGATTAATTGTGGCTGCCAGGAACTTTTGTTCCCTATCTAAGCAATTGGTTGATAATGGGAGAGTAGTTTCAGGAAGGTGTAGTGCCCATCCAAGGGTGTTTCCATTTTTACAGGAACTGGGATGGATAGTCTATTTTCCTGAAAGCAGCCTACAACCATCTCACTGTGTCTAGGAACAAGGTTCGATATGTGGGTACGCCATGTTTGATTGGCAAAGCAAACAATCCAGAAGCTGCATCTTCACATCCTGGTCTCATTATCTGCTAGGAATCCCAACAGTATGGTCTTATCTTTAGTCTCTAGATCGGGGGGGGGGAACAAACCTTTTTTTTTTTTTTTTTTTAACATAGGGCCACATTTGTGGCGCTCCCCCTGCATCAGTAGACAGGTTGGGGTGACACCCCACTCCCCTGTCAGAGCTCCAGGAAAGGGGGCCCCCAGTTGTGTTCCCCAGCTACATTATAAAAATTTTAAAAAGGCAGCAAATTTGTATCAGGATTTTTTTTTAATGTAGCCTAGATATTTATTAAACATATTTATGAATCGCTTTTCCAGATATGCAGAATCACTCTTTGAGATGACCAAGCAACTTTCTTAGGCTGGAGGTATAAACCACACAGACTCCAGCCTTTTCTTAACAGATTTGACATTTATACTTCTCAACTTACAATCAGTTAGCTGCCTGCCTTCTAGCAGCAACAATCATAGCTTTATTCAGGACAGAAATGTATTTAGGATCTGCCTTCTCCTAGAGACATGGGGGCCTCCTGATCCCAGCTGGGCTCTGCCTCTTAACCTCCCCAGCTGGAGGTCTGCAAAAGTTGGGGACGGTAATTCTGGTTTCCTGCGAGGAGCTAAGCATGGGAAGGTATTCCATTTACTTCGTGGTTCCTAAGGAAGGCACTTTCCGATCGATTCTTGATTTGAAGAAGGTAAATGAAGTGCTCAAGGTACCGCATTTTCATATGGAGACCCTAAGCTCTGTGTTAGCGGTGGTTCATAAGGGAGAGTTTCTGGCATCTCTAGTTGTTGTGAACGGCCTCGAAAGGCCTTGCATTCTGTTACATAGTGGGTGATTTAGTGTGCCCTTGGGCCTCAGCCCGACCCCAGATGGATCCAGGACCGAACTGAGGGTTGGCGTCATGTCCCAGGATGGGAGAGACACGGTCTTACCCTCTGCCGGGCCTGCAAGCTCCCAGCGCCAACAACATGATGATGTTGGTAGGTGAACGGTCCTCCGACCGTTCCGAGCCCTTTCGGACCTGTCGCTTGGATCGGCATGGAGCAGCAGGCCAGCCTAAGGATGAGGGCAGACGGAGGCCTTGACACAAAGACATGACACCAAGGTTGATACGACGGCATCACAGACAAGGGTTGAAGCGAAGACATGACACCAAGGCTGATGCAACGGCATCAGAGACAAAACGAAGAACTTGACAAAGTCCAGACGAGACTAGAAGCTGGGTAGGAAGACATCGGCACTGTCTCTCGGGGTGCCCTACTCAGCCCACCTTCATGGGCGGACCCAAAGGGCTGGTCGCGGACCACCCTGTCCCACTGCGCGCCCTACACAGCCTGAGGAGGCTGGTCACAGACCACGCGGAGAGCGGAACAAGCGCAGGAGAGGATCCAGTCAAGGTGGGACTCTGACGAAGCCGATGTCATCTGAAGCACCACAAAGGCTGGCAGGACAAGACTGCTCAGGAGCACAGGACACCAGTCCACCGCCGGCATCTCCCATGACGGTGACCAGTCACCCGGAGATCCATGGCCGGCAGAACAGAAGGCTACGGAGCAAGAATGAACACCAAGGAGGCTGGAACACCAGGAGATGAGACACCAGGACACCTGGACGGGGACCTCAGGCAACGAAGACTTTGCATGACACAGACGTGACGAGACGAGGAGCTCCACGAAGAAGAGGAAGACCTGTTGGAGCGCTGGCAGGCAGGAGCCTCCAGGGCTGAAGAACTCCGATGCAAGGCCACGAGGAAAAGCAGGAACAGCCCTTTTATAGGGCCAGCACAGGAAACAGTCACTAGGTGGGGCCCAGGGCATATCTGGCCGAGGGCCCTTTAGACGTAGAAGAGAGGCGCGGCTGCGCATCTAGAGGAAGCAGGGCTGGCTGTGCAGGACCGTGGACAGTGGTCCTGCACCGACGTTCACAACGCAGGAGCAGGGCTGGGCCTGGAGACAGGCCCTGATGACGGCAGCGGCTCCAGCCGCCAATCCAGGCCGGGGCTTGCAGCCTCCTGCGCCGAGGATCCTGAGGACGGCGGCAGCAGCTCCGTGCCGCGTGATGGAAAGCAGAAGTCCGTGGCTCCAGCCGCGGTGAAGAGCAGGGCTGGATGGGCAGCCTCCGGGCCTCAAAGGTAACTGAGTTCGTGGCTCTAGCCACTTCGGGTACAGAAGGCAGCAACATGGTAAGGAGCCTGCTTGCGGGGATTAGCTCCGCGGGCAGGGTTCATAACACTAGATCCTAACAAGCATATCTGCACATTTTCATTCATCCAGACTCTCAGCGGTTTCTGCGGTTTATGATTCTGGGTCAGCATTTTCAGTTTCAGTCCCTTCCTTTTGGGTTGGCCATGGCACCAGGCACCTTCACCAAGGTGATGGTGGTGATGGCAGCAGCTTTGCATCAGGAAGGTTTTCTGAGCATCCTTATCTGGACAACTGGCTTATCAGGGAGAAGTTGGAGGCTCTTTGTCGCCAATCGATTCAGAAAGTTATCAGAGTTCTCGAGTCGCTTAGTTGAGTAGTGAATTTGGCAGTGTCACCTGTAGCTGTCGCAGTCCTTAGAATATCTGGGAGCTTGGTTCGACACTCTAGAAGGCACAATGTATCTCATAAAGGAGCATGTTTAGAAACTGTAGGGGCAGATTCAGTGCTTGTTAGGGTTGCCAGTGCCCAAGGTCTGGGATCATTTGCAAGCTCTGGGCTCTATGGCTTCAACCCTGGAATTGGTGCTATGGGCGTTCACTCATATGAGACCCTTACAGAGAACTCTCTTGGCACAGTGGAACCCAGTTTTGGAGGAGTTTCATCTTCCTTTGCTGTTTGAGGGTGTTGCACGGGAGAGTCTATCCTGGTGGCTTCTAAAATCTAATCTGGTTCGGGGGTAGAGCTCGAAGTTCTGGATTGGGTGGTGCTTACTACCGATGCCAGACTCTCTGGTTGAGGAGCAGTTTGTCAGTAGCAGTCTGCTCAGTGTTGCTGGTCCGTGAAAGAATCTGCTTAGTCTACCAATCAGTTACAGTCCAGAGCAGTCTGCTTAGCCTTGCAGACTTTTCTGCTGTTGGTGAGAGGTCGATCGGACACTATGATGACAGTAGCTTATATCAGTTGGCAGGATGGAACCAAGAGTCGAACAGTGGCCCAGGAGGCTCAAGAGTTGATTCTTTGGGCGGAAAGACACCTGGAGCAGATAGCGGTGTCGCACATCACCGGGGTCGAAAACATTCAAGCGGATTACTTGAGTCGCAGAGTGTTAGATTCAGGCGAGTGGGAGTTGTCTGAGATAGCGATGCAGGTTATGCGCAAGAGGTGGGGCTTCCCTCACTTGGATCTAATGGCGACTCATCAGAATGCCAAGGCGTTTTGATTTTTCAGTCTGAGAAGGGAGCATGGGGCCAAGGGTGTTAATGTTCTAGTAGTGCCTTTGCCTCGGTGGTTCTACTTTGTCTTTCCTCCTTGGTCGCTTGTGGGCAAGGTTTGGCATCAGATAGAAAGAAAGGCATCAAGGTGAAGTGGTGTTGTTGGCCGTAGTTCGCGGATCTAGTCAGCTTGGCTGTGGACAGCCCAATTCGCTTCAGTCACCTACCTGGTAGTCTTTGTCAGGGACCCATATTTTCAGACCAGGCTGCTCACTTTTGTCTAGCAGTATGGCTTTTGAGAGGCGGCGATTGAGACATAAGGGTTATCCCGAGATGGTTATTGCTCCGTTGTTGCAGGCTAGGAAGAAGTCTACTAATCTTTTGTACGTAAGGGTATGGAAGGTTTTTGAGTCCTGGTGCTGCTCTAACGGGGTCTGGCTTATCAAATTTTTGGTGCCTGACATTTTGTCTTTTCTGCAGGAAGGTTTGGTCAAGAGTTTGTCTCTAAGCTCGCTTAAGGTCCAGATGGCGGCTCTGGGTTGTCTTTGAGGCAAAATAGAGGATTCTACTATACTGGCTCATCTGGATGTTGCTCGGTTCCTTCGGGGGATGAAGAATTTGTCCATTCTGGAATCTTAATCTTGTCCTCAGAAGTTTGTGAGGCTTCTTTTGAACTGCTCAGAAAAGGGCTACTCTTAAAGTTGTTTTTCTGGTGGCCATATGTTCGACTTGGAGAATATCCAGGTTGCAGACTTTATCCTGCCATGAACCATTCCTTCAGATTTTGGACGTGGGGGACGGGAGGGGATAGTTGAGGACAGTTTCTTCCTTTTTATTTAAAGTGGTATTGGCATTTCACGTGAATTAGACAGTAGAGCTTCCAGCTTTTCCTGAGATGGATGCCTCTGCTCCTCATGCGAGGGAGCTCATAGAAACATAGAAACATAGAAATGACGGCAGAAGAAGACCAAACGGCCCATCCAGTCTGCCCAGCAAGCTTCACACATTTTTCTCATACTTATCTGTTTCTCTTAGCTCTTTGGTTCTATTTCCCTTCCACCCCCACCATTAATGTAGAGAGCAGTGATGGAGCTGCATCCAAGTGAAATATCAAGCTTGATTAGTTAGGGGTAGTAGGGGAAGTAACCACCGCAATAAGCAAGCTACACCCATGCTTATTTGTTTTACCCAGACTATGTTATTCAGCCCTTATTGGTTGTTTTTCTTCTCTCCTGCCGTTGAAGCAGAGAGCTATGCTGGATATGCGTGAAGTATCAGTTTTTCTTCTCCCCTGCCGTTAAAGCAGAGAGCTATGCTGGATATGCGTGAAGTATCAGTTTTTCTTCTCCCCTGCCGTTGAAGCAGGGAGCTATGCTGGATATGCGTGAAGTATCAGTTTTTCTTCTCCCCTGCCGTTGAAGCAGGGAGCTATGCTGGATATGCGTGAAGTATCAGTTTGTTGTTAGATGTGAGGATAGAGTTGAGATATCTCAAGGTAACTAATGACTTCAGAAGGTCTGATCATCTTTGTTCTGTGGAGTAGTCCGAACAGAGCTTTGAAGGCATCTAAGACTACTGTTGCACGATGCCTTAAGGAGGCTATTTGATCCACTTACATTACTAAGGGTCGTCCAGTTTCTGAGGGTTTGTGTGCTCATTCTATGCATTCTCAGGTGGCCTCGTGAGCGGAGGCTCAGCTAGTTTCTCCACAGGAGATTTGCAGAGCAGTGTTGTGAAAGTTGCTACATACTTTTGCAATTATATCATAAAACACAGCAAGAAGAGAAATACATTTACTGTACTTTTTACATTTATTTAATTTAACATATATTAGCAACCTGACTAACATTTAAAATCTCTCTAACTCACACTCATACTTCCCCATACACACATCACATTAAAATCAAAACTGTATGACGTCAACCCCTCGTTCCTTTCAAACGAGGGGTTGACGTCATTTCCGAATTATGAATTTAACACCGGAATCTATGATATAAGGTAACATAAGGGTATAGTGAATGCACTCTTCCCGAATGTATACTTTTGTTTGCTGAAAAATGGATGATATGGACATTATTATGGATTGAGAATTGATTATGGAATTGGTGGTGAAAAACAATCGAATTATGGACACATTTTGACTGGGTCAATGTGATTAAACGGAGCAGTTTATTGTGTGGTTTCTGAGTATGCCGCCCGGCATTTTGGGGAGTGCTTTATGAAATTGAAGGATCATTTTGATCGGTGATGAAATTATATAGTTCAGAAGTGCTAGTGGATTGAATTGGCGTGCAATTAGAAACGTTCTCTCTTCATTTGAGACAAAGTCCATCCCTGAGGAAGCCCTTCAAAAAAAATGGGGGCGAAACAAAGATCTTTGTAGGATCTATGGACTGTCATTTGGATCTAAGGATTTTCATCATTTGATTCATCATCACTCAATATGCGTTGATAATTAATGTGAATTAATTTATTAACACAAATGTATTTAAATGTTAGTGATTGACATCATAAAATATGTGGTGAAAATTATAGAAACATACAGTTTTGATTTTAATGTGATGTGTGTATGGGGAAGTATGTGTGAGTTAGAGAGATTTTAAATGTTAGTCAGGTTGCTAATATATGTTAAATGTAAAAAGTACAGTAAATGTATTTCTCTTCTTGTTGTGTTTTATGATATAATTGGTTAAAGAAGAGTTGTTAGGTGTACCCGTGTGTTGTTATAACATACTTTTGCAAGGCACTATTGTCTGGATGTGGGGAGATATGGGGTTCCCATCTTTTGGCTAAAGTGTTCTGCTCGCGGGACTCTCCAGGTCCCACCCTGAGTAGGGACCTTTGGTACATCCCAGGAGTCTGGACTGATCTGGATACGTGCAGGGAAAGGGAAATTAGTTTTTACCTACTAATTTTTGTTCCTGTAGTACCACAGATCAGTCCAGCACCTGCCCGATCTGTAGAGAGGGAGATTCATCCGCTCATTCTGCTTTTATGGTATGGAATGCAGACTTAGTTTTGAAAATTTTTGGCTACTTGTTTTTATTGCTTGGGTACAGATTAATACTGAGGAACTGCAGATGGCACACGTGGTTAAGAAGCAAAACTTTCACTAAAACTTTCTCTGTCTCCATCTGCTGGCAGGGAGGCAAAACCCAGGAGTCTGGACTGATCTGTGGTACTAAAGAAACAAAAATTAGCAGTAAGATGAAGCAGAGAATGCCCCCACAAACGAAAGAAGCCTTTTCTCAGCTATCCAACGCCTTAATGGGTTTCTTTGAGGTCATCGACTCCACTTTCCATCTCTCGCCGTCTTCAAAGGAGAGCAATCCTTCCTCCCCCCGAGGAGAACCAGAACCGAGCACTTCTTTCGCAGACACCCCCAAAGGTTTCTCCCCGCGACCGCCTCTCCCAGCTCCGCCCATAGCACCGAGGAGGGTGCGATCACCTCCGGCAAGGGACCCAGAGTCACTGCCGTAGTCTCCAGCATCCACAGCGTCATCCACGGGGTACCCCTCAGATCCCCCAGAGGACGCGCCGGAGCCGTACTCGCCGCCAGAAGATCTCTCATACCCGAAATTTCTGGACAAGATGGGAACCCTTCTCAATTTAGAGGTACAGAAAGTACCGGATCCACGGGCAGAAACCATGGGAATTTTAAAGATTTTTTTTATGTTCTGGCGGAACCTACAGTGCTTCCGTCGCACAAGGTGCTGGACGCCGTCTTAGAGAAAATGTGGGAATCCCCTTACACGACAACACCAGTTTCCCGGAAATTGGATTTGAAGTTCCGCATGCAGAAATCCCAGTTCTATTCCTCGCCACAACTTCCACACTCGTCATTAGTCATCGACTCTGCGATGCAACGGGCCAAGAGATCAAAATTACATGGCTTGGCACCACCTGGAAAGGATCAACGCCTCTTAGACTATTTTGGTAAGAAGGCGTACCAGTCCTCCATGCTCTTGGCTCGAATTAGCCAGCACCAATTTTATCTGGTGCAGTACCTCTACGAAAGTTTGCAGACCTTAAAAGGGGCGCTACCTGACTTCGAAGGGGCACCAGAGGCAGTACACCTGCCAATTCAAAATCTGGAGGAGGGGATTCGACACCTCCTCCGGACGGTGTATGAGGGGTTCGAATCATCCGCCCACGCATCAGCGATCGTCGCTCGCAGAATGGCCTGGCTGCAGTCCAGCGCCATTCGGGAAGAACTGCATGAACGGCTGGCAAATATCCCTTGTAAGGGGGACAATCTTTTCGGGGACAAGTTTCAGGAGACGGTGGCCAACCTTAAGGACCAAGCGGTAGCGGTCCAATGATTGACCCACAACCCAGCGTTTCCTCCATGACTGTTCTACACACCTGCCCGTAAGCAACCATATACTCGCAGACCGTTTCGTCCTTACCAACAGAGCCGGCCAGCTCCCTACAACCCCCCACAGAGGTCAACAGTGCAAACTCCTCTACCTAGGCGGGGGAGGCCGAGACCACAGAGACAAGCGCTGCAGCAACCGCAGGTAGCAGCAAAGTCGACGCCCTCTTTTTAGGACCACTGCCATCATCACTGCCACCACACCCGCCGGGCCGAATCTCGTCATACCTGCCGTACTGGGAAGCCATCACGACGGATCAGTGGGTTCTAGAGATCGTACGGCAGGGATACCAACTACACTTCAAGATCAGACCCACTCTCCCTCACTTGTTGCCACCTCAAGCCCGGGGCAGGCAGCCACAGTTGCAACAGGAAATCATATCCCTCCTCCACCAGAGAGCGATCGGGCGAATTCCAACACAGACTCGTGACCAGGAATTCTACTCACCTTATTTCCTAATTTCCAAGAAATCAGGGGGTGGTGAGACCTATATTGGACCTCAGAGAATTGAACAAACACTTGGTCAAGGAGAAATTCAAGATGGTATCCCTGAAAAAAATCCTTCCCCCTCTACAAGCCAGGGATTGGATGTGCTCTATAGACTTGAAAGATGCCTATACGCATATTCCAATGCACCCGTCGTCATGGCAATACCTGTCGTTCCAATTTCAGAATCGACATTACCAGTATCAGGTTCTCCCCTTTGGACTCTTGGCAGCCCCCAGAGTCTTCACCAAGTGTATGGCAGTGGTGGTGGCCCACCTTAGTCTACGAGGCATAACGATTTTTCCCTATTTTGACGACTGGCTGATCGTGGCCTCCGAACCCCAGACTCTTCGCAACAATCTGCATCTGACAGTGCAGTGCCTGCATGGTTTGGAGATCCTCATCAATTATCAGAAATCCACTCTCGTTCTGACACAGTCGATTCAGTTCATTGGAGCGGCTCGTGACACCATCAGAGCCAGGGCGTTCCTACCCAGAGAACGGAGGCTAGAGATGTGCCGACTCTTCTGACCCACAAGCCTAGTCAGGACACCATCTGCGAGACAGATTTTAACTGTTCTGGGGCACATGGCGGCAGCCATTTACACAGTTCCCAACATGTGACTCCACATGCGCCGCTTGCAATGGGGACTCAAAAGACAATGGAAGCAACACATACAGCCACTATCGACTCGAGTGAAATTCACACAGGCTATGTTGCGCGATATCCAGTGGTGGCTCCGTGGGACGCATTTACGAACGGGAGCGTTATTCTCCACTACGCAACACAACACAGTCCTTACCACGTATGCTTCCAGGAAGGGATGGGGGGGCCACATCTAGACCACCTACAGACACAAGGCAGGTGGTCGCCACAAGAACAAAATTTACAAATCAACCTGTTGGAACTCAGAGCGATAAAAAAAACGCCCTTCAGACATTCCTTCCGCACTTAAGAGGCCGCAGGGTGATGGTCTACACCGACAACCAGGTCGCGATGTACTACATCAACAAACAAGGAGGGTCAGGTTCCTGGTCCCTGTGCAAGGAAACACTGCAAATCCTGGAACATGCGGCACGGCACTCCATAAGTCTACAGGCCACGTACCTGCCGGGAGCGATAAACACCCAAGCCGATCGCCTCAGCCGAATTTTTCACCCGCACGAATGGTCCCTTCACCAACAAATAGCAGATGTTTTGTTTCAGCAGTGGGGAGTTCCGACCATAGACCTCTTTGCCACGGAATTCAACGCGAAACTCCCGCGTTTGTCGGTGTGGGCCAGCGACACTTGGATAGCGCAGGATGCATTCCTCCTACCATGGACGGAACCCCTCATGTATGCCTTTCCTCCAGTTCCTCTCATAACATGTACCATACAAAAGTGCATACAAGATGCAGCACAATTAATCTTGATCGCACACGAGTGGCCACGTCAACCATGGTACACTCATCTACTTCATCTATCAATAGCGGATCCCATACTTCTACCAAACAGGGAAGACCTTCTCACGCAAAACGAAGGAGCCCTGGTACATCCCATGCACACCTCCTTACACCTAACGGCGTGGAAATTGAACGGCGCTTATGGGAGGAACAAGGTATATCACACTCAGCGCAAAACATACTTATAGAGTCAAGGAAACCCTCTACATGTAGAAACTACAGTTTCAAATGGAAGCGTTATACGACTTGGTGTTCCTCAGAGGGGATACCTCCCTTGGATTGCTCGCCGTAAAAGTTGTTAGATTACCTGCACACCTTGTATCAGACGGGTCTTGCCACCTCGTCGATCAGAGTTCATCTTAGTGCTGTAACCACTTACCATAGACCGTATAACGGACATCCCATCTCGGCCCATCTGTTCATCTCACGATTTCTGAAAGGCCTCCTGCACCTCTGGCCTCCTATTGCAAAGCCTCCGATTCCGTGGAATGTCAACTTGGTGCTGGAGCAATTAATGCTGGCACTATTTGAACCAATGGAAGAAGCCCATATCAAGTACCTAACATGGAAGGTGGTGTTTCTAATCACATTGACGTCAGCCCGCAGAGTCAGTGAACTACAGGTGTTAGTACACTACTCTCCATATCTCCAGTTCTTTCATAACAAAGTAGTACTGCGAACTCATCCATCCTTCCTACTGAAAGTAGTCATGCACTTCCATTTGAATCAATCTATTGAGTTACCAACGTTCTTTCCAAAACCACATCAGAATAATAGGGAGCATTTGTTGCACACGTTGGACTGTAAAAGGGCGTTAGCATATTACAAACAGCGCACACAGTCCAAGACCCGGGCATCACAATTGTTCGTCTCCTTCAATCCGAACGCGCCGGGGCTCCCAGTAGCCAAACTGACTATATCCAGCTGCATTGCCCAATGCATTCAGTTTTATCATCAGAAGAAGAACCTCTGCTTACCTTCTCACCCGAAGGCGCACCAGGTACGAGCAATGTCTGCCTTATTGGCTTATCTTGCTCAAGTTCCACCAATAGACATTTGCAAAGCTGCAACATGGTCTTCATTACACACATTCACATCTCACTACTGCCTGGATCAGCAGGCGTCTCAGGACACCAACCTCGGGAAGGGGTTTTTACAGACAATATCTTCCTGATCTGCACCTGACTATCCACGCTTTGAATCGCGCAAAAAAAAACCAAAAAACAGAGAAAGACTAAGACTGTCCTCGCATAAAGTGCTATAGTTGTGTGATGGGGAGCTTAGGACTCCCATGACAGCATGGCTAATTCAGCCCTGCTATCAACGGGGAAAAAGCAGGTTTGCTTACCGTAAACGGTGTTTCCGTAGATAGCAGGATGAATTAGCCATGCTGACCCACCCACCTCCCTGGTTAGTCGGCAAGTTTTCACCAACTGCTATATCACAGACTGAGGAGAGACTGTTTTTCTGCGCGGGAAGGCACGCACAGCCGCACAGAGCAAAGCTCTGTATCTACTACAAAGCTCCGCCTCCTGGGCCCTGATGGACAGTTCCCATGACAGCATGACTAATTCATCCTGCTATCTACGGAAACACCGTTTACGGTAAGCAAACTTGCTTTTTTCTGTTTAATAGAAATTCTTTATCCTGGAGCACAGATGTGCCGAGATTTCTATCATAATGATACAAGGGAACGGCTAGAGCTTGGTACTTTTTTTTTACCTTTTTGGAATGTTCCCATTTTCAAATTGAGTTAACAATCTGATATTTGTGATTCAGAAATTAACCTGGGTGAAAAAAGTGCTTGATGCGATCTAAAATATGTGAAGCAGAATGAAATATGTGAAACAGAATGAAAATACAAACAAAAAACAAACTTTGAAATGTTTGTATGCTAATGCCAGAAGTCTAAGAAGTAAGATGGCAGAATTAGAATGTATAGCAGTAAATGATGACATAGACTTAATTGGCATCTCAGAAACATGGTGGAAAGAGGATAACCAATGGGACAGTGCTATACCAGGGTACAAATTATATCGCAATGACAGAGAGGAGCACTCGGGAGGAGGTGTGGCACTTTATGTCCGGGATGGCATAGAGTCCAACAGGATAAACATCCTGCATGAGACTAAATACAAAATTGAATCTTTATGGGTAGAAATCCCTTGTGTGTCGGGGAAGACTATAGTGATAGGGGTATACTACCGTCCACCTGGTCAAGATGGTGAGATGGACAGTGAAATGCTAAGAGAAATTAGGGAAGCTAACCAAATTGGTAGTACAGTAATAATGGGAGACTTCAATTACCCCAATATAGACTGGGTAAATGTATCATCGGGTCACGCTAGAGAGATAACGTTCCTGGATGGAATAAATGATAGCTTTATGGAGCAATTGGTTCAGGAACTGACGAGAGAGGGAGCAATTTTAGATCTAATTCTCAGTGGAGCACAGGACTTGGTGAGAGAGGTAACGGTGGTGGGGCCGCTTGGCAATAGTGATCATAATATGATCAAATTTGATTTAATGACTGGAAAAGGAACAGTGTGCAAATCCAAGGCTCTCGTGCTAAACTTTCAAAAGGGAAACTTTGATAAAATGAGAAAAATTGTTAGAAAAAACTGAAAGGAGCAGCTACAAAAGTAAAAAATGTCCAAGAGGCGTGGCCATTGTTAAAAACATACCATTCTAGAAGCACAGTCCAGATGTATTCCACACATTAAGAAAGGTGGAAAGAAGGCAAAACAATTACCAGCATGGTTAAAAGGGGAGGTGAAAGAAGCTATTTTAGCCAAAAGATCTTCATTCAAAAATTGGAAGAAGGATCCAACAGAAGAAAATAGGGTAAAGCATAAACATTGGCAAGTTAAATGTAAGACATTGATAAGACAGGCTAAGAGAGAATTTGAAAAGAAGTTGGCTGTAGAGGCAAAAACTCACAGTAAAAACTTTTTAAAATATATCCGAAGCAGAAAGCCTGTGAGGGAGTCAGTTGGACCGTTAGATGATCGAGGGGTTAAAGGGGCACTTAGAGAAGATAAGGCCATCGCGGAAAGATTAAATGATTTCTTTGCTTCGGTGTTTACTGAAGAGGATGTTGGGGAGGTACCCGTAATGGAGAAGGTTTTCATGGGTAATGATTCAGATGGACTGAATCAAATCACAGTGAACCTAGAAGATGTGGTAGGCCTGATTGACAAACTGAAGAGTAGTAAATCACCTGGACCGGATGGTATACACCCCAGAGTTCTGAAGGAACTAAAAAATGAAATTTCAGACCTATTAGTAAAAATTTGTAACTTATCATTAAAATCATCCATTGTACCTGAAGACTGGAGGATAGCAAATGTAACCCCAATATTTAAAAAGGGCTCCAGGGGCGATCCGGGAAACTACAGACCGGTTAGCCTGACTTCAGTGCCAGGAAAAATAGTGGAAAGTGTTCTAAACATCAAAATCACAGAACATATAGAAAGACATGGTTTAATGGAACAAAGTCAGCATGGCTTTACCCAGGGCAAGTCTTGCTTCACAAATCTGCTTCACTTTTTTGAAGGAGTTAATAAACATGTGGATAAAGGTGAACCGGTAGATATAGTATACTTGGATTTTCAGAAGGCGTTTGACAAAGTTCCTCATGAGAGGCTTCTAGGAAAAGTAAAAGTCATGGGATAGGTGGCGATGTCCTTTCGTGGATTGCAAACTGGCTAAAAGACAGGAAACAGACAGTAGGATTAAATGGGCAATTTTCTCAGTGGAAGGGAGTGGACAGTGGAGTGCCTCAGGGATCTGTATTGGGACCCTTACTTTTCAATAAATTTATAAATGATCTGGAAAGAAATACGACGAGTGAGATAATCAAATTTGCAGATGACACAAAATTGTTCAGAGTAGTTAAATCACAAGCAGATTGTGATAAATTGCAGGAAGACCTTGTGAGACTGGAAAATTGGGCATCCAAATGGCAGATGAAATTTAATGTGGATAAGTGCAAGGTGATGCATATAGGGAAAAATAACCCATGCTATAATTACACAATGTTGGGTTCCATATTAGGTGCTATAACCCAAGAAAGAGATCTAGGTGTCATAGTGGATAACACATTGAAATCGTCGGTACAGTGTGCTGCGGCAGTCAAAAAAGCAAACAGAATGTTGGGAATTATTAGAAAGGGAATGGTGAATAAAACGGAAAATGTCATAATGCCTCTGTATCGCTCCATGGTGAGACCGCACCTTGAATACTGTGTACAATTCTGGTCGCCGCATCTCAAAAAAGATATAATTGCGATGGAGAAGGTACAGAGAAGGGCTACCAAAATGATAAGGGGAATGGAACAACTCTCCTATGAGGAAAGACTAAAGAGGTTAGGACTTTTCAGCTTGGAGAAGAGACGACTGAGGGGGGATATGATAGAGGTGTTTAAAATCATGAGAGGTCTAGAACGGGTAGATGTGAATTGGTTATTTACTCTTTCGGATAATAGAAAGACTAGGGGGCACTCCATGAAGTTAGCATGGGGCACATTTAAAACTAATCGGAGAAAGTTCTTTCTTACTCAACGCACAATTAGACTCTGGAATTTGTTGCCGGAGGATGTGGTTAGTGCAGTTAATATAGCTGTGTTTAAAAAAGGATTGGATAAGTTCTTGGAGGAGAAGTCCATTACCTGCTATTAAGTTCACTTAGAGAATAGCCACTGCCATTAGCAATGGTTACATGGAATAGACTTAGTTTTTGGGTACTTGCCAGGTTCTTATGGCCTGGATTGGCCACTGTTGGAAACAGGATGCTGGGCTTGATGGACCCTTGGTCTGACCCAGTATGGCATTT
Source organism: Rhinatrema bivittatum (assembly GCF_901001135.1). Lineage (NCBI taxonomy): Eukaryota > Metazoa > Chordata > Amphibia > Gymnophiona > Rhinatrematidae > Rhinatrema > Rhinatrema bivittatum. Next base: position 79,705,673 of record NC_042623.1, read on the forward strand.
TCTTATGTTCTTATGTTCTTAACCTGTTTGCATCAAATTGCTATTTTTGCTTTTTCTGTTGTCTTCCATCAGGACTACGTCCAGGAGATGCCAGTTTGCTGTGGAGCAAGGGATTCATCTTGGGCCAAGAGGTAACAATTTTTTTTCCCCCAAGACATTTTTAAAGAAAAATATAATAGTTTGCAGGGCGTTTCCTTATATCAAGCAATTATTTCCTCCTCTTGGGCTTCCATCTTACTTGCAAGGTGTCTCTACCAGCACTACAGTGCCAGGAGTATTGATTCAAAGCTGTCCAGGAAGAGGGAGGAAGGTGTGTTTCTCTGTTTTATTCTCTTAGCTCTGTTCCGTGTAGTGTGATTTGTAGCAACAGTCCTCTGACAGGCAAGGAACGTGGTTATTTCCAGAATCTGAAAAAAGTGTGTTGCTAAGCCAACCATTAAATTTTGCTGTTAAAGGATGACACTGAATGCTACCTGCTGCTGTCGGTGTGTACCACTTTCTAAAGTTGGAGGGCAGGGGATATAAAAAAAATAATTTATCTAGTCTATATAGTTGTCTAAATATACAATGGCTTGCAAATAGTATTTGACCCCTCCCCGCCCCCCCCCCCCCCCAAAAAAAGTCAGCATTTTTGTGTGAATTACAGATGACCCACAGTGTATTTGTAATCCACAGACAGTATGTTTGTTGCAAGACTGTATGCTCTTAACATACATTTTCAAAGTCACAATTCATTATTTCTGTGCATTTTTTGTTAAATAAAATGTAAAACTTGAAAAGTACTGCTTGCATAAGTATTCAACCCCTGTGCTGTGGAAACTCCCAGATTTACACAGATGAAAGATATTGCCGTAACAATTGGCTTACAATTGGCCTCTGCCTATGAATCATTAAAGGTCAGCTTTTCTAGTACCATTGGTCAGACCTATGACTCTGAAGGAAAGCTATGAAAATGAAGACCAAAGAACATTCTAAAGAAATTAAAGATAAATTTATAGACATGCACAAGATAGGAAAAGGCTACAAATTAATATCCAAATGCTTGGATATCCCAGTGATCACTGTTGGATCAATTCTGAGGAAATGGAAGCTGCATCATACCTTCTAGACACTGCTTAGACTAGTCTGTTCCTCGAAATTGTCAGAGCAAGGAGGAGACTTGTGAGGGAAACCACAGAGGCCAACAATCACTTTAAAGGAGCTACAGAGTTCCGTGGCTGAGACTGGAGTGGATGTGCACCAGTCAACCATATCAAGAGCTCTGCATACATCTGGCCTGCATGGGAGGGTGGCTAGAAAGAAGCCATTACTGAAGGAAAACCACATCCAAGCACATCCAGAAAGCTAAAATGTGGGATAAGGTTTTGTGCTGATATGAGACAAAAATTGAGCTTTTGGCCAAAATTAGAAATGCTTTATGTGGTGCAAACCTAATACTGCCATGTCTTAGCAAGTACCATCCCAAAAGTTAAGTATGGGGTGGCAGCATCATGTTTGGGGATGCTTTTTTCTCAGCAGGGACTGGCATCTTGTTAAAATTGAAGGATGGATGGATGCAGCAATATACAGGGAGATACTGCAAGACAACCTGCTTCAGTTTGCTAAAAAAGTAAAACTTGGGTGAAAGTTCATCTTTCAGCAGAACAGTGATCCCAAGCACAAGGGCAAAGCAACACAGGAGTGGTTGAACGACAAAAAAGTGAATGTTCTACAATGGCCAAGTCAAAGTCCAAATCTCAGTCCAATCGAGAATCTGTGAAACTATTTGAAAATTGCAGTCCATAAGCGTCTTCCAACCAATTTGAACAATCTGGAGCAAATCTCCCAGGCAGAATGGGCAAAAATCACTCCCAATCAGTATGTAAAACTGGTAGAAGCTTACCCACTTAAAGATGTTATTACTGCAAAAGGTGGTTCTCCCAGCCCTAGTCTGAAGGGGTTGAATACTTATGCAAGCAGCAATTTTCAGTTTTTAATTACTATTTTACAAAAAATGCAGTGAAATAATGAATTGTGACTGAAAATTTACTTTAAGCACATACTGGTTTGTTCCAGACAGTATGTTTCAATCTGTGTGTTATTTTTGATTCACACATCTGCTGACTTTTTAGGAGGTTGAATACTTTTGCAAGCCTCTTTATCTGCACATATGCAGTAACTAAAGGACCATCGAGGGTCCAGTGATTTCATCACAGCCTGATCCAGCTTCCATTTCACATATGCTGTTTCCCTCTAGCACTGTCCTGTGAGAATTAAGCCTCAGTACAAGAGAGCATGCTTCCAAATAGCTTTTTGTCCGGCTCCTATTCCCTAGAAAAGCTCTCCACGGTATTTTTGCCTATATGTAGATTAAATTCTTGGTATATCGTGCTACTTATAAGTCAATGATATCTATTTTATTTTTTTTAAAAATGGTTCTAGTTGCTAAGTTGATTGTTAAGCATTCTGCATGTATTGCTCCGTTTAATATCACACTGTAAAGCCTGTTGCTGAATTATTGTTTGCTGTAAACCGAGGTGATGTGCTGTACGTGCCGCGGTTTATAAAAATCTCTAAATAATAATAGCTTACCTAGGGCTTGTTTCTGCATGTCTTTTGTTCTTTCCAGTGTCTTTCCTCATTTGTTTTAAATTATATTCTATGGAATAAAAGGTATGCATCTCTTACTATGGACCTTGTTTGGGAAAATATATCCCCCAAGCCTCATTGTTAGCTGTTGATACGATGTCCATTCTTATGTTCCTCCTTTTATTTGTATTTATTTTTTTTAATAGTACTATTCCCAGAGAGTCTCATTTTGCAGTTTCCACAGTTTACTGTTCCTTGGGATGATACAGAAGATTCTGTAAATAATCAGCATCAGGGTGTTGAGAAGCTAGCAGAAGAGGTAAACTTGAAATGCTCTATATAGGTCTTGCATGCTTCAAATAGTCCAAGTGCTAGGCCATAATTATCCTTCCTTCTACTGGGCAGATATAGCAGATATAGCTTTCCCTCCATTCCCTCCAGTCCTAAAAAATATTTTACACTTTGGGTTGATTTCAAATTAGCTGTGAATGAGGCACCCTGTGCAGGCCAGAAAGTCTCTATGGCTGAGCTGCACATGGTTAATTTGTAATCTATACCACTCATATTTTTCGTTAATGTGCCTTTTTGTAAACCCTTGTGATGGTTATCTAACTCAACGACGGTATAGAAGAATTTTTAAATAAATAAATAAATAAATAAATAAATAAATGTCTTACAATTTCATAGGAGAAGCTCTTCATTGAAAAAATCTGTAGAATTGAATTACACCAGAGTCTAGATCCAATAAAATATTTTCCTTCTGTTAGGACAAGCAGGATCACAGCCCTCACACGTGGGTAACACATCCATCGGAGCCCGGCTCGGAGCATTGACTGTGCCTCTCTGGGTATGACTGCATGCGCGTAGGGGGATAAGAGCTGGCGGCCAAAGCCGGTCGAGAGCCTGTCTGTGGGGACTGTGTTTGAGAGAGACTCTCTCTGGAACATCCAAGCCATTTCCAGCTGGCTTTGCATCTGAGACACTGCAATTGCTTCCCAGCATGTTTTCCACCAGCCGAGATGACATCTGGCATTATCCCCATCACCCTGCTGATGGCACATGTTGGGGGGGAGAAGTCTGTTCCTTCGTGCGCGCCGAGTAGCACAGAGCCCAGCATGCTGGACTCTGTCCTCCACGGACAAACATCAACCGTTTTCAAGTTTCCTGACTTCTGTTTTACATTAGGGAAGATACGGGGACCTCAGCAGAGTACAGCGTCATCAAGGTAATCTGCCATCTTGTCGGATCGCTATCCCTCTATTTAACTTACCCACTTTTTCTACTCCTCAATCACACCTACTAAAGATATATTTGATTAATGCTCAGGCAGTTAGAAAGAAAATCCATTTAGTCTCTGACTTGATCAGAGACAACAACCCCAATTTCTTCTGCATCACTGAATCCTGGCTACTGCCATCTGATGCAGTTCTATTAAACCAAATTTCTAGCTTTATAGGCTATTTTCCAACCAAGGAAAAAGGGTCGTGGAGGAAGGGGGCTCCTAATCGTATATCGTGATATTTTTCAAGAAGGCACCTTATGAATGCCTGGTTATTTTTGCAGATTGGTTGTTTGTCTAGTTTATTGCCCACCCACACTGCTGTCTACCAACCTATCTCCATTCTTTGAGCAGCTAGTAACTTCTAAAGCCAACTTGAATAATATGGTCATCTGAGGCAATTTCAATTTACAGTTTGACAAATCCATCTCCCCTCAAGGTGCCATCTTTCGTGGTGTTCTATCCTCTTTAGGATGGAACAGATCATTTCGTCCCCAACCCATAAGTTGGGCAATATCTTAGATCTTGTTTTTGTTAATAATGCTATGTTAGACACTTGTTCCAAATCATTTACAGTGACTCCGGTACCCTGGTCTGACCATTTTTTTTATCAACTTTTCACTTCCTTGTGCTGTTCCATCAAACTCAAGGACTTTTGAGGATATTCCTAATGCCCCATTTACCTCTGGAGGTTTCATTAACATAGTTGAACTGAGCGAAATATTCAAAACTGATTCCCTGTACGTACCCGGATCAGTCCAGTCTCCTGGGTTTTACCCCCCCCTAGCAGATGGAGACAGAGAAGGTTTCAAAACAAAACTCCGCCTTATATAGGAAGGTGCCACCTACAATCCGGCAGTATTTCTCTGTCTCCAGCAGATGGAGGTGCAAGGCCTACAGTCTGTGCTGATTGCTTAGTGGAGTTAGAGTAGTGAGTTCTGTGAGTTTTAGAGAGTTTTTGGTTGGTAAAACATTTTTACTTAGATTTAAAAAAAAAAAAAAAAAAGGAGCAGTGTGTCCTGAGCCTCCCAGGGGGGTTTGTAAGGTCCTGAGGGGACCATCCTCCGCTGGTTGTTGAGGCAGCTGCATTACAGGGTCGAGGGCCCTCTTGTCCAAGCTAGCAGCTCTGGGTGCGACACAGGGGAGCCTGGTTCACTCCACCCCGCCGGATCAGGACCGTGGACCACTGCCAGGCAAGTCTTTAAAAAAAAAAAATAAAGTTTTGATTTTCTTTCATTTTCTGTCAGTGTCACCAGCGCTGCAGCTCTCTTCCCTCCCTGACTCGGTGCTTGGGCAGACTGCGATTATTTTTCTCTTTTTTTTACAGAATTTAATTTTAGCTTTCTCAGGCCCGCTGCCGCGCCCGTCTGTATGCCTCACATGTGGCTCGGCCCGCGCGCGTCTTTCTCGGGGGTGGGGGCTGTGCTCGGCGTGTCTTCCCGGGGGGCGGGGGGAGGGATCCTCCGGGGCCGCAAAAATGGTTAAAGGCAAGTCTGCCCGAGCTCCTTCAATGTTAGCTGCACCGAGATTAGCTGAGGCAGATCTGTTCCCGCTGAGCCATTCTGCTTTGACATTGAGTAATACAAACTTCTCTCCATCTGCTAGAGGAGGGGCAAAAAACCCAGGAGTGTGGACTGATCCGTGGTACTACAGGAACGAAAATTATCAGGTAAGAAACTAATTTTCCTTTTCTGTACTTTCTACCCTTCCAATCTTGAGATAGGCGTCACTAGTTGGATAGAGCTTCTTGAAGACTCTCTCGATAAGGTGGCTTCACTAGTCTTGAAACATAAATCGAGGAAAGATTTTTCCCATGGCTTACCACCGACGTTAAATCTTTGAAGGTACAGCTAAGTCGCAGTGAACGCCGCTGGCGTAGAACTCGTTCTGTTAATTCCCTAATGAACTTTCGTTCTTTATTAGATTCATACCACACAGCCATCTAGGACACTAAACACACTTTCTAGTCTAAACGCATACACGACATTTGTTTTAACACCAAAGAATTGTTTAGTATAGCTAAATCCCCTTACCAGCACCTCAGCTAGTGTCCTTTATGCCTCATCAATTCTTTCTTCTGATTTCAGTTGTCTCTCATCAACATTGATTGCGTTTGCTGAATCATTTTTATCTCAGTCCGAATAGTAGCAGTTTGTTGTTCCAGTTCCACATTTGACTTCTCAAACACTTCCAATTTCTTTTCAAGCCTTCTTATTTGTTCCGTTACTGGTGTTAACTGTTGTAGTATGTTAGTTCTCATCTCATTTATGGCTTCCCACAACGTTTCAAAAGAAAAAACAACAGGTCTTACCATAGATGGTATTTCTATCGTGGAGAAAGAGACAGCAACTGAAGCTTCTCCTCCTGAGGCTCCTCTTTCATCACCGCTTTGCCCCAGTTCTCCAAAGGGGCTAGATGCTGCTGTCGGCACCACTCCAGACCTCGCTGAAAAAATATCCTGCACACTTTGGTCACAGGTATCTTCCCCTGGATATAGTGCGTCTCTCCCGGCAGCTGGATTTAGCGGGGGGGGTCCTCTCCGCGGGATTCAAAGGTGATATTGAGCCTGGCAGTGAGGGGAGCTCACATTCCCCCCTCCCAGACTCTGCAACGGCTGGTCTCCCGTTACTCTGATGCTGCGTGTGACATGGGCGTCCATCGGGCCGGTCGGAGCACTCGCCGTAGGTTCTGCGGGGTAAGGAGTCTTCTGCTTACACTTCCTTCCCATAATCAAAGTAATAATTTTCGCAAAAAAATTAATTCTTTTTAGTTACACGAGGACGCTCTGAACACAGCTACTCATCCGGTGGCCATCTTGGATCCCTTTAGTTATATTTTTAATTTAGTTTGAATTTAATTTTTTGGTTTACGGTCGCATCCTGAGGTGTTAGGCGCCTTCGTGGGCCATCCCTCAGTAGAAGCCGGGCGTCCAGGGAATTGGATATTCCTGTCAGGGTTTCCCCTGCCACAGTTCGGTGTCTGACGACCAGGGGCTCCTGCTACTCACCACCATCTCTGCTACAGCTGTTCCCTTGTCTCCTGCAACAGCTTTTCTCTGTGTCGTGGTAAAGTTTGTTTAAAAAAAGAAAAGAGCTGTTTTCACTGCGGCTGTCTGACAGTCTTCAGTGCTGAGGTAAGGAGAGGTGCAGGAGGGACCGGGTCTTTTTAGGCTGGCCAGGGAAGCTGTTAGCAGTATTCTCCTCAGCTCCCGGGGCTCTGGGTCATTTTCTGAGGGCAAGGGTAAGTTTTTCTCCGTGTGCCTCGTTTACTCGCCACTTCCCTGCTGGGGGCCTTGCGATTTCACTATAGACTGGCTCCTTTCCGGCGGCATGGCTGCGCACTTTTTTTTTTCTCCTCAGCCAGTAGTCTCTTAGCCCGCAGCATGAAAAGTTTGTTTTTTCTGGTCCTGCCTGACTGAAATTTTCTCCAAGTTGCAGCTCGGAGCGTTTCTTTTTTTATTCGCGCCCTTTTCTATTTCACTTCAGACTATTGGCACGCTGCTGCGGATGGGACCGAAAACACAATTGCAGGCCTGCCGCGTGTGTGAGTCACATGGCCAGGCGTTAGATGTGGCCTTCTTATGCGCAGCATGTTCCCCGGGGTTAGAGGGCTCTTCAGGGCTTCTTGCCTCCTCCCTCGGGGAGGGAAAATCTGTCTCGGCTTCGCGGGAAGAGGATTCTCCGCCTGTTCTATCCCCGGTGAGGGAAGGCCTCACCGGGGGAACTGATGATATCACCCCAGCCGACTCTCCAGTGGGAGAGGGGGACCCAGAGGGGTTTTCCCCAGAATTTGTCCTCCTTATGCACCAGGCTTTCCTGGCAAGGAAATGCTCGGCGGTAAAGCGGCTCGGTCTCCTGGGGGCAGGTTCGGACCCGCCTGAGAAAAGAGGTTGGGGTACGGACCCTCGTCAGTGCCTCTTTGTTCAGGCTCACCCCACAGGGGATTCTACCCAGGGTACGCAAGATCCGATCCCTGGGTCTGGAGGCGATGCCGGCTTCTGGGGTAGTAGGGGTGGCAGACCCGGATCCGGCTGATGTGGATACTGATGAGCCCGATGATCCTCCTGCAGAGGGGAATGAGCGCAGCATGGTGCGTTTGTTCAAGCGGGAAGAGTTAAGACCCCTTATTCCCCAGGTCCTTGAAGTTCTGGGACTTAAGGTTTCTCAAGAAGTCTGACTACGAGGGCGTCGAGCCAGGCCTCGACGACATTAGGGGTCCCACAACATCTTTTCCTCTGCCTAAGAAGGTTCGCAAACTAGTGACCCGGGAGTGGGAGACTTCGGATTCTGGCTTGAAGGTGGGCAGAGCTATGGTGAAACTGTACCCATTATCGTCTGATGTTTTGGATTTACTGAAGATTCCAAAGGTGGACGCCTCGGTCTCGGCAGTCACGAAAAAGACCACTTCCGGTTGCTGGAGCAGCTGCCTTTAAGGATATGCAGGACCGCAAGCTGGAGATCCAGTTGAAGCAAGCATTCGAGGTTGTAGCGCTAAGCCTTCGGGCGGTGGTTTGCGCTAGCCTCATGCAGAGGGCCTGTCTGTGTTGGGTCCAGGAGTCAGCTGCCGGGGCTGGTACGGGCGACAGTGGGGCTCTGCAGTCCGCCCGCCTAGAAGCAGGCATCGCTTATGTTGCAGATGCTTTGTATGATCTGGTGAGGACCTCAGCGAGAGGATTGGTGTCCTTGGTGTCAGTGCGGCGTCTCCTCTGGCTGCGGAATTGGGCGGCAGATTTGTCCTCCAAGTCCCAGCTTTGTAATCTACCTTTAAGGGCAAGTTCCTCTTTGGGGAGGATCTGTATCAACTAGTAAAGCTGCTTGCCGAATCCAAGAGCAATCGGTTGCCGGAAGATAAAAGATCTTCTAAGAAAGCCTTCCCTCCTCAAGCTAGGTTTCGGGACTCTCGTTGCTTCAGAGCGGGTAGATACTCCGCACCTCCTGCTTCTAAACCTGCTTCGGGACACCAGCAGTCCTTTCGAGGGGGTCGCTGGCCCGGAAGAGATTCTGGAGGAATAAAACAAGGAATAGCCGAAAGTCCTTCAGAAATCTTTTATTAATTGCCCGACTCTAGGCCTGAGTTTCGCCCATCGAGGGGCTGCTTCAGGGGCTATAATAAATAATATAATAATTATATAATTTAAAAAGATTAGTGATCTAAATAGATAAAATTTGATTAAAAACACAGACGCAAAACCAGCTCTACTTAAAAATTAAAGTTACATAGCAATGAATCAGTAAGAAAATCAATTCTATTCTGGAGAGCAAGATAGAGGAGGACAAAAAGATAAAAATAAAATTACAGCAAGATAAAAGCACAAAAAACCTTAGTTATATCAACCAAATCAATAAAATGCACCTAACAACCACTCTTACATTAATAGAAAATTGAAAATCATCATAAAGGAAACATACCTTATTAGAATCTAGATTAGCATGTTCATAAGTGTGCTCTATCCATGGAAATTCATCACGGACTTAAATGTAAAAAATATTATTAGTATAAAAATATTAGTAATTGTTAAAAAAAAAATATTATTAGTATAAAAATATTAGTAATTGTTAAAAAAAAAAGAAGAAATCAGTACTGTAAATCATAATTACCTCGCACAGACACAATCAATGGGCTTTCATGTTCACACAGTCCAATTGACTGCGCAAGTGGTGTGTATTCATCCAACAACAAAGATTCTCAATTATGGTTAGAACAACTTTGAACTTCAACAGAAAAAATGTGCATGCATGTTAAAACCTAAAATGAATGACCAACATTATCAATGGGTAACCAACATTCTCTGGGTATGCTGTCCCCCACTCAGGTGGCCTGTCTGGAGGCGGGGTTAGCCTATGTGGCAGATTCTGTGTATGACATGTATGACACTGTGGCTTGGAGTATGGTCTCGGTGGTAGTGGTGTAGCGTCTCTTGTGGCTGCGCAATTGCTTGGTGGACATGTGGTCTATGTCTCAGTTGTGTAACCTTCCTTTCAAGGGCAAGCTGCTCTTTGGGGAGGACCTGGACCAGCTCATGAAGTCTCTGGGAGAAACCAAGGGCAATAAGTTACCGGAGAATAAGAAAAGCATTAAGAGGAGCTTTCCTGTACGCTCTTGTCTTCGGGAATCGAGGAGATTTTGGCTCGGTAGAGGTTCTTCCTCAGTGGGACAAAAGCCGAATTGTCCACGGGCCTTTCGGGGGGTTAACCATATCTCTAGCGGCGGTCCGGTCAGGGGACCAGAGGCAGCAAGCTGTCTCAATGAAGTCAGTGGTGGCAAGTCGGGGGCAGATTATCCCAGTTTTACGAGGAGTGGGTCAGGATTACCTCCAACTGGTGTGTTCTGTAGGTAATAAGGGATGGTTACGCCTTAGAATTTTCTCGCCCGCTCAACGACACCTTCCTGGGGTTGCATTGTTCTTCTCGAAGCAAGTGCGATGCAGTGGAAGAAACTGTGCAGGGCTTTGGAGGTGTTCTGCCCTACTCCACGGTTGAATGTTTCAAGTGTTAGACAATGCGATGATGTTGGCATACATCAATTGCCAATGAACAAGAAGCCATGCTGTGGCTTGAGAAGCTCAGCTACTGTTTGTTTGGGCGGAGCACCACCTCAAAGGGATCGTGGTCTCTAATATCGCAGGAGTGGACAGTGTGCAGGTGGATTTCTTAAGCCAACAGAGGACCATGTATTCTCTTATGTACACGGATGTCCGGTACTACTGAATCAGCTCCACCACAAATAGGTGATAGCCTATTTGGGCTGATGGTTCCAATTTCACTAATGTGAATGATCAGCATAAGAGAAGATTATTTCTAACTAAATAGAGCTAAGTACAAAGCAGTTTAAAAATTGGCGAAATAAGGAGGTCACATAAGAGAATGATATTGAAATAAGACTATTAGCAATGTTTTAAATATACACCTTAGGTCAGAGCTTTCCAAACTTTTCATGTTGGTGACACACTTTTTAGACAAACATAATTTCACGACACGGTAATTCAGTCTACTGGTAAACCAGAGGTTAAAGGTTAAACGAACGAAACATATTTCGACAATTTATGTATGTTTCCTTAAATATATACATAAATAAAATGTTTCACAACACAACCTATCTCATGAAAACCTTAAATTTATATTAAAAATATATATTCCAAGATATATGTTGTTATAATTTATGAGAAACAATAATAAAACAAATTGTCTGGCCCCCACACACTCATATCTCTCCCCCTCAAGCACATGTCTGTCCCCCCAGCACGTTTGCCCCCCACTCACTCATCTCTCTCCCCCCAGCACATGTCTGGCCCCCACACTCATACCTCGTCTTTTTGATTGTTGCCAGTTAAGTGCTTCACTCCCTTCCATGATCACCAGACACTGCTGCTTGCAGTCAGTACTCCTCATGGCCAGGCCTCATCGGCAGCAGCAGCCAATGCAAGGATGGCTGGGCTCGTTCCACCCACCAAGCCCCCCCAAAAAACGCGATTGACAGCAAAAATCACCCAATAATAAGCAACCCATAAACTGAAAAAAAAAAAGTGAATCTCTAGAAAAAAAAAAAGCCCAAACTCGCATTAGAGTTGACCGGGCTTGCGCGACACACCTGCACACTGCAGGCGACACACTAACGTGTCCCGACACACAGTTTGGAAAGCTCTGCCTTAGGTGAAGGGTTATTTTTTAAGAACAAGAGGATTATGTTGCTGAAGACTATCACCTATTTGTGGTGGATCTGATTCAGTAGGTACCGTACATCTGTGTACATAAGAGAATACATGGTCCTCTGTTTGGTAATTTGATTATATTAAGAGAGGACTGCATTTGGGTTTAAGTTTTGGATTTCTTAAGCCAACAGCAACTGGACCCCGGGAATGGGAGCTGTCCCCGGAAGCCTGGAACCACATTTGTGCCAGATAGGGAGTCCCGCAGCTGGATCTAATGGTGACAAGGGCCAACTTGAAGACATCATTTCTCTTCTGTGAAGACTTCTCTTCACAGAAGAGAAGTCTGTTCGCTGGGCCTAGATGCTCTTGTGTCCTTGGTAGATGTGGCTTTTTCTGTATGTGTTTCCTCCTTGGCCTCTCATAGGGCAAGTGTTGTGTTGCATAGAAAAGCATCCAGGGCCAGTGGTTCTGGTCGCTCTGGAGTGGCTGCGTTACCTGTGGTTTGTGGACTTTGTGCATCTGGTAATGGACGGTCCTCTTTGGTTGGCTCATCTTCAGGGGTTACTGTGGCAGGACCCTGTATTTTTGGATCGGGAGGATTGCTTCTGTCTTGCGGCTTGGCTTTTGAAAGGCAGCAACTGCGCATGAAGGGTTACTCGGAGTCTGTTATTTCTACCCATGGCTTATATGTCAGTGTGAAAGGTTTTTGATTCCTGGTGCGGTCAACATCAGGTAGATCCTCTGGCTTCTATCCCGCAGATTTTGTCCTTTCTGCAGCACGTTCTGTCCAAGGGCCTAGCTTATAGCTCACTACAAATCCAGGTTTCGGTTCTGGGTTGTCTCTGGGGCAAGGTTCGGGGCTGATCTTTGGCATCTTATCATTTGTTTCCTTAAGGGAGTGTGAAGCATTTGAAGCCTCCGGTTCGCAAGGTCTGTCCAGACTGGAATCTTAACCTGGTTCTGCGGGTTCTTAATTTCATCGCTTTCTGCTATCACCACTTCTTTATCCGTGCCAGGATGGGGTTTGCAGTTGGCAAGAGGAGTGTGGTTACACTAGACTTGGCTGACTGGGTATGCCTGAATTCAGGAAGGCAGGAGAAGAGACATTTTGTAAGACCTTCAGCTGAGTTGCATGCTTTTACTCTTTCCTGGCATAGCAGAGATACTGGCTTGATCTCAGTATGAAAGAAAAGTTGCTTTTTTAGCAAACCAAATCACATTTGGGGAGTTACTAGTGATGTGCCTCAGGGATCAGTCCAGGGACTCATTCTTTTCAACATTTTTGTGAGTGACATAGAAGAAAGATAGTTGAGAAAGGTTTGTCTTTTTTTCTGATGATACCAAAACCTGCAATAGGGTAGGCAGCCAGGAAAGGTGTGGAAAATGAGGAGGGATCTAGAATGGTTTAGAGACTGGCAGCTAAGATTTAATACTATAAAATGCAGAGTAATGCATTTGATCTGCAAAAACCCAAGGGAAAGTACAGTATTGGAGTGAAATACTTCTAAGCACAAAAGAGGAGTGGAATCTGTTGGCAGTTGTAACTGATGATCTTAAGATGGCCAAACGTATAAAGTGATTGCAAAAGCCAGAAAGATGCTTGGCTGCATAGAGAGAGGAATAATCAATAGAAAAATGGAGGTAATATTGCCCCTGTATAGGTCCCCGGTGAGTCCTCATTTGGAATACTGTGTGCAAATCTGGAAACCACAGAGGGTGGCTACTAAAATGATCTGTGATCTTTGTTCTAAAGTGTATAGGGGATAAACTAAAAAGTCTAAACATGTACATCTTAGAGGAAAGGCATGATGGGGAGATATGATAGACATTTAAATAGCTCAAAGGTTTCCATGCACAGGTTAGCTTCTTTCAATGAAAAGTTGACTTGGGAACAAGGGGTCATAAGATGTGAGTGAAAGGGGGTAGATGCTGGAGAAATCTTAGGAAATATTTCTTATAGGGAGGGTAGTGGATGCACAGAATGGCCTCCCAGTGAGGTGGTGGAGGGAAAAACACCTGAATTCAAGAAAGCATGAGGTAAATGCAGGGGGATCTCTGAGGGAGTGATGAGAATTGTAAGGGCTAGATAAATTAGATGGATGGGCAGACTAGATGGGCCATATGGTCTTTCTGCTGTCATGTTTCTGTGGTTCTGCATTAATTTATATTCTTCTAAATTATTCAGTTATAATTGAAAAGCAAGTTCTGTCACTAATGCTTTGGAAATTGTTTTGGCTTTAATATTTTGTTTTCCTTTTAAATGCTTCTTTTCAGAGCACAAGGGTACAGAATGTCCAGTCCAGTTTCATTGCAACGCAGGGAAAGAATGCTGTGACAGAGGTCAACACGCTAACAGTCGCTACACAAGTGAGCAGACTAGGTATACAATAGTTAGCAACACCTGGTTCTACACCAGGAATGTGGTAATGGGCTATTTTGAGTTCCAGGTATAATTAAAGGATAGAGCTGGTCTGGATGGCCCAGCATGTTTCTGGGTAGTATATGGATATGCCCATATACTGATGGTGTGAAATTCTTGATATGAAAACTTTTTTTTTTAATTCCTTTTGCCATTTTCTCTGGCCATCTTAAAAAACAAAAAAAAAAAAAGAAATCCCGTTTCATCTTAGAAGTTCACTGCCTAGGTTTGTGCACCATCTGTGTCAGGAGTGTAGACAGGAGTGGTGCTAGCTTTTTTTTCTGCCCTATGTGAACAATTACTGTGTTGCCCTGCCCTCCCCCCCCCCGATTCATTCAGTGCCTATCCAGGACCCATGAAATAAAGCCCATCTCCCTCCTGCAATCCATATTTTTAAAAACTGACACACTCGCACCCACCCCAGAATCTATGGATAGGGGTATTAAGTGCCCTGGGCAAGCCTTGCAGTCATGCCACACCCACAGGCACACGCACACACACACACACTCTTTACAGGCACACACACTCCCACACACTTTACAGGCACACGCAATTAAAGAATGCATTTATAACAACGTTTACATGACAACATTCAAAAGAACAGTCTTCTGAGGCAAAATTATCACACGTGATTATATATACATGCACTCCTTGGTGCGAACCAGAAAACTCTGCAAAAAAAAGACACTTGGAACTCCTTTGGAATTAGACTTTTTGTAATGTGTGTTGGGTGTGAGCTTGGCCCTCAAAGCCATGAACAAACAGAATAATAGATCAGAAAGTATAAACAGAAACATGCTGAGAAGAACTGAACTGAAACCCACAACAAGCCAGCCTCTATATGTGGAGCAACAGTGGAAAAACAGAAGCATTACCATTCTTCATAAAACATTACATAAAATCAAGAACTATAAAACATCAATCATAATTAAAATATTCATAAAAAGAATATTTCAAACCTGTTAATGAATAAAATATTGAAAATTTCCCAAACACCAATAAAATATTTCAAAACATCTGAATAAAAATTACAATAATTAAAAAAGGTTCTATTCCCCCTAAAAAAAAATAAATAAATTTTCAAAAGAGTAGAAATAGCACATTGTACCCAATTATTAAAACTAATAAGAATTAAAAAATCTCTTGCGCTCCATACCCGGGATCTTTTGAGGTCCGGTCACCCTGAGATCGTTGTGGATTGGGGGAGATAGGCCTGCAAACATTTTATTGTCTCTCACACACATGCACAACACATTCATTCTCTCACACACTCCCTCTCTCTAACATACACAGGCTCCCTCTCCCTCCCAGATACATTGTTTGTGCATGCCTGTGAGAGCCTAAATGTGATAAACAGGCTCTCACAGGCACACAAGCACATATATATATACAAGCACTCCTGCAGGGCCGCTGGAAGCACTAGGCCTGGGCCTAGGGCGCCGAGCATTAGGGGGCGCCAAGCAGTGGTATACAGAGGGGGAGGTCAGGGGGAGCCAATATGGCCGCCGGTGGACCTCGTCCCACTGGCAGCTGAGCAGTGAACTACCGCTGTGCTGTGCGCCGGACACACACAGCAGGAAAATCGGTAGGGCCGTGGTAGAGCTCATGTCACCATGGCCCAAAGAAAAAGATTGCGTCCAAACCTGCAGGTGCTGCTCCTCCTTCCTGCCCGCGCAGGCAGGAAGGAGGAGGAGCATCAGCCGTGTGCAGAAGAGGAGCAGAGTTTATAGTCATCTGCGAATCTCAAGTCGCAGCGGGCTGAGAAGAGGAGGAGGCCCGGTAGCAGGGCCACCGCCGCAGATCCCACATTGCGGGCAGCCCGAGAAGATCAGGGCCACTGCAGAGCCCATCCTGTGGCAACCCGTGAAGAGGAGGCCCAGAGGCAAGAGAGAGGCTGAGGGCCTGTAGAGTGTGTGTGTGTATGAGATGAGTTGAGAGATTGTGTGTGTGTGAGGGAAGCCTGTGACCAACAGATTAGAAAACTAAGGTCAGACAGCAAAGGTAAAAAAATAAATAAATAAATAACTTTTTACTGATTGGCACATGTAATCTTTGGTAATGTGCAAGAGTAGCACTTTCTCTATGCGGATCTCACAATGTACGAGATCAGCATGGAGGAAGTGGAAACCTTTGGGCCTGCACAGAGAAGGCAGCAGAATGGGCTTCGGTGCCAGTAGCAGCAATCAGCACCTCCCCAATAGCCATGTGGCAGCAGTGACAGTGGCAGCAGAGGAATGAGAGAGGCTCCGAGGTTGCTGGCAAAAGAAAGAGAGAGGGGGTCTGCCTTTAGTGTGTGCGTGTATATGAATGGGAGTCTGCATGGGAGTATTTGTGTGTGAATGCATGGGTGCCTGCCTGAGGGTGTCTGTATATGAGAATGAATGGGTGTCTTCCTGGGGTTTGTATGTGTGAGATTAGGTGCCTGCCTGTGTGTGTGTGAGAATGAATTGGTGCCTGCCTGGGGGTCTGTGTGTGTAAGAATGAATGTCTGCATGCCTGGGGGATGGTGAGGGAGTGGTGTGAAAATGACTGGGAACTTGCCTGGGTGTGTGTGTTTGCGTGTATGTGAGAGAGCCAGTGAGAGTGAGAGCATGAGTATATATGAGAAAATCCAGGTGAGTAAGAGTTTGTGTGTGGGAGGGTGTGGAGGGGGAGAGTGTGTCTTACAGCCTGTGTGTGTCAGTGTCTGTGAGAGCGAGAGGTTATGGTGGGTATAAGAGCATGAATGTGTATGTATGTGACAGTGTATGTGTGAGAGAGAGGATAACCACCTAATCCTTGACAATATCAGGGTGACTGGAAATCAAGAGCTTCCATGCATGGACAGCAGGGGCTTTTTTAAATCCTTATTAGTTTTAATTATTGGGTGTTATTTGATATATGTGCTGTTTTGAAATATTTTATTGGTGTTTGAGAAATTGTGAAAAATATATATGATTTTAATTAATAGAAATTCTATTTATCAGTAGTTTTAAAATATTATTTT
Organism: Rhinatrema bivittatum; assembly: GCF_901001135.1. NCBI lineage: Eukaryota > Metazoa > Chordata > Amphibia > Gymnophiona > Rhinatrematidae > Rhinatrema > Rhinatrema bivittatum. The sequence goes on from NC_042623.1 coordinate 79,722,573, forward strand.
ATTAGTATGGTTTTACTATTATAACTGATGCTTTGTTTCTTGATTTTATTTGTTTTATGAGGAATGGTGGTTCTGTTTTTCCTTTAATACACAGTCTGGCTTCTTGGGGTTTCCATTTCAGTTTTTGTCTAATTTGTGCTCCTTTATTTTGTATTCTGTATTTGGTGAGGGTCTGTCTCTGCTCTGTGTGTGACCATGATGAGATTCTGCTAGCATATAGTGTCTGTATAGGGATATATAGCAATCGGGTTTGTTTTGTTTCCTCAGTAGGTGGTGTATTGGTATTATAGGACGCAGTGTAATATTTACCCTTGCTTTTTCACAGGTAGGGTTATTGTTGTTTGAGTCCTTGGTGTTATTACTGTTATGTTGCGATGGGATTGCAGTATAGATTTTGTGTCTTTTTGTGGGGTTTTGTGTTAGTTCACAATGTGTCTGGTAGTGGAAGGTGTTTGTGCTGCTGTTACTGTGAGGTGACACCAGAATTTGAAATTTCCTGTACGTACCCAGATCAGTCCAGACAGTGGGTTGTGTCCCCCTTCCAGCAGATGGAGTCCGAGCAAAAACTGTAAGGACGGCCCCTAATAGGTTGGAGCGCCCTCTGTGTCCCTTCAGTATTTTCTCTGACTCCAGCAGATGGCAGGTGGCTCCTACTGTTCCCCAGCATTCTTTACTAGATTTTGAGTCTATCTCTCTTACCTTTCTTACTTTTCTGGTATGGATCAATTTAAAAAAAATAAAATAATAAAACAGTTAATTTCTCACTATTCTCCCAATCATCCCTGGACTTGCAGGTAGAACTTGATAGGGACAGTTCCATTTATTCCTTCCCTGTCTGTGGATTGGGGCTAAGTTTTTTATTTATGTACTTTCTTCTTTCAGCGTCTTTTAAAGCTGTGTCTGGGTGAATGTTGGTGGCTCCAACCTCTTCCCCTCACAGCAGCCCGCCCTGAGACGTCGCTTCCTCGGGCCGTTCAGACAGAGAGGCGCCATTCCTCTGTCTCTCTATCTACATCTCTTGTAGATACTGCTGCTGACGGCCTCCAGGAGAGTTATTTCCTCACTCTCCCATGCCGTGTTCGACGCGATGTGCAGCCTGCGGGGAGTCTGGACGACTCTCCCGCGAGGACCTCTGCTCGAGGTGCCTCCCCGGCAGGAAAGGATCCTCCAGGCCAGGGGGATGTCCGCTTTCACGCGCTTCTGCGTGCCCGCCCTTGGGGAGGTTGGCTCCGTCCCATACTGAAGAGGGAACAGCGGCCATCTTGATTTCGGAGCTGCCTGCTCCTGCACCTCCCGATTTCATTGATGACTCCAGTTCTTTGCCTCCTCCACCGATTCTGATGCCAGCGAGCCCAGCTGATTTCAACCGAATTCATTTTGTTTATGCACAATGCTTACTTGGCAAGGCTCTCCCAGGATGCAGCAGCTCCCCTCCCCTAAAAATCCCCAGGCCTCAAAGGAGGGGGATTTGCCAGATCTCGCTCAAGGGCAGGTACCGCAGGGGGATCTCGCACCAGGGGCAGGTACCGCAGGGGGCGCACAACCACCAGGAATCCCTTCAGGACCCTCTCGAGTGCGGGTGGTCCCCCAACCGGCTTATCCCAACCCCCTCCTCCCTCAACATCCTGACCCAGACTTGGATGACCCGGTACCACTACTGGAAGGGGATGACCCCCGTGTTTTACGACTCTTTCAGAGGGATGAATTGGACCCGCTCATTCCTCAAGTCCTTGAAGAACTAGATATTGAGGCCCCACAAGAGCCTGCGGGGCCCAGTTAGACTGGGAGGAAGGGGGACCCTCTCTTGGCGGGTCTTCGACCCCCAGCGAAAACTTTTCCTTTCCATCACAGGCTTCTTCAGTTGTTGTCAAGAGAGTGGGATGTTCCTGATGGGTCCCTCTGAGTCGGCAGAGTGATGAACAAACTGTACCCACTCCCTGAAGAATCTTTGGATCTCCTCAAGGTGCCCAGCGTGGATGCATCGGTATCCGCTGTTACAAAAAGGATAACTATCCCGGTCACTGGCGGCACCGTGCTAAAAGACATCCAAGATCGTAAGCTCGAGGTGTATTTGAAGAGAATCTTCGAAGTTTCGGCTCTGGGGGTCCGAGCGGCGGTCTGCAGCTCTCTCATGCAACGAGCAGGGCTTCGTTAGATGCAACAATTACTAGGTGCTCAAGAGCTTCCCCCTGAAGAAGCAAGGCAAGCGGACCACCTGGAGGCGGTAATGGCTTATGGGGCGGATGCTCTATATGATCTCCTCACAGTCCTAGCCAGGACCATGGCCTCCACCGTCTTCACTCGACGCCTGCTTTGGCTCCGCAATTGGTCGGCAGATTCTTCCTCCAAAGCTCAACTAGGCTCCTTGCTTTTTAAAGGAAAATTGCTTTTTGGAGACGAGCTGGAGCCAACTCATCCAGTCCCTGGGAGAGAATAAGGTGCATAAGTTGTCCGAAGATCGACCTCGGGGTTCCAGGACTTTCAGCTCCACGCATTACTGCTTCAGGGGACAGCGTCATTTTCGTCAGTCCAGACTAGCTCCGCAGAGAACGGCCTCCTTCCGGTCACAGTCCTGGTCTCATTCCTTTCGTGGCCGCAGACAGTCCAGGGACCGCCCCTCCCAAGGGGCTACCAAGTCCACACAATGAAATCTTGCTGGCCCATTCTTCAACCCCCTGGGGAGGCGGACGGCTGTCCCTCTTCTACGAGGAGTTGGTCAAGATCACCTCAGACCAGTGGGTCCTGGATATCTTAAAGCATGGCTACGCGTTAGAATTTGCTCGGCGCCTAAGAGACCGATTCGTCTTCTCCCCTGTGGTCCGGTGAAAAAGCAAGATATAGTGAGGCGCACGCTGGTTCGGCTCCTGGGCTTGGGGGCCATCATCCCGGTACCCTTGCCGGAACAAGAGTCAGGCCACTATTCCATCTACTTCGTGGTTTCCAAGAAAGAAGGAGACTTCCGTCCTATCCTCAAAATGGTCAACAGGGCCCTCAAGATTCCACACTTCCAGATGGAAACCTTACGCTCCATGATCGCGGCAGTCCACAAAGGACAGTTTCTAGCTTCCCTAGACTTGAGGGAAGCTTACCTGCATATTCCTATTTTTCAGTCACATCAGTGCTTCCTTCGATTCAAGATTCTGGGACAGCATTTCCAATTCCAGGCTTTGCCATTCGGGCTAGCGACGGCGCCATGGATGTTCACCAAGGTGATGGTGGTGGTAGCTGCGACTCTCCGAAAGGAGGGGATCCTAGTTCACCCTTACTTGGATGACTGGCTCATCCGGGCGAAGTCCCAGGGTCTGTGCCAACAAGCCGTCAAGAGGGTGCTGCATCTCCTACGCTCCCTGGATTGGGTCATCAACCTCACCAAGAGTCACCTCACCCCCTCACAGACAATTGACTTCCTAGGTACCCACTTCAACACCAAACAGGGGAAAGTCTTCCTCCATCAGGATCAGGCAGACTCCCTCATTTCTCAACTGCAAAGCTTCATGGATATCTCTCTACCCACAGCCTGGGACTACCTCCAACTGCTGGGCTCCATGGCGTCAACTATAGACTTAGTGCCGTGGGGTTTTGCCCACATGCGTCCGCTGCAGCAGGCATTACTCTCTCGCTGGAAACCTGTGTCTCGGGAGTTTCAGGATTCTCTTCTACTTGCGGATTCGACCAGACACAGCCTGCTCTGCTGGCTCAGCCTGGATCACCTATTGCAAGGGGTGGACCTGGAAATCCCACAGTGGGTGATTATAACCACGGATGCCAGCCTCTCCGGCTGGGGGGGCTGTATGTGGGTCACAGTCTACTCAGGGGCAATGGTCGCCCATTCAGGCGACCTGACCTATCAATCGTCTGGAGACCAGGGCGGTTCGTCTGGCGCTCAAACATTTCATCCCCTTACTACAAGGGCGAGCAGTGTGAATTCTCTCAGACAACGCGATGATAGTGGCATACATCAACCGCCAGGACTGCACAAGAAGTCGGCACGTCTCCCGAGAGACCGACAAGTTGATGGTATGGGCAGAGTCCCATCTCTCTCGCCTGGCGGCCTCCCTCGTCGTGGGGGTGGACAATGTTCAAACAAACCTCTTAAGTCGCCAGCGCTTGGATCCGGGAGAGTGGGAACTCTCCAAAGAAGCAATGCAGCTCCTGGTGCAAAGATGGGGAACCCCCCCACCTAGATCTGATGGCCATGCACCGGAATGCGAAGGCCCCATACTTCAGTTGCAGAAGAGAGCATGGCGCAGAGGGTGTAGATGCCCTGGTCCTTCCAAGGCCACAGGATCTCCTGCTCTACGTGTTCCCATAGTGGCCTCTGGTGGGGAAGGTCCTCCGGAGGATACTGGACCTTGAACTCCATCAAGGTCCTCCAGAGGATACTGGACCTTGAACTCCATCAAGGTCCAGTATACTGGTAGCTCCAGAGTGGGCTCAAAGGCCGTGGTTCGCGGATGATCAGCTTGGCATTGGATGGCCCCCTATGGCTGGGACATCTTCCGAACCTCCTCCTTCAAGGCCCTGTATTTTTCGACCGGGTAGATCGCTTCTGTCTTGCGGCATGGCTTTTGAACGGCAAAGGTTGAGAAGACGGGGGAACCTGGACGAGGTTATTTCCACGCTTCTTCAGGCTCGAAAACCATCTACGTCCATTGCGTATGTTCATGTATGGAAAGTGTTTGAAACGTGGTGTGTCGCCCTGCAGGTTTCTCCACGCCATGCTTCCATTTCCAACATCCTCTCCTTACTGCAGCAAGGTTTGGAGAAGGGGCTGACCTACAACTCCTTAAAGGACCAAGTAGTGGCCCTCGGGGCCCTTGTGTCTTAGTTTTATGGACTTCGTCTCTCTTCACATCCTGACATTGTCCGGTTTTTGCAAGGGTGAAACATGTCCGGCCTCCGCTCCACTCTGCGTGTTCGTCCTGGAATCTAAATTTGGTCCTCCGGGTTCTTGGTAGTCCACCGTTTGATCCTCTCCTCAGCGCCACCCTCAAGGATCTCATGCTCAAGACTGTATTCCTAGTAGCCATTGTTCAGCTCGACGGATCTCGGAATTACAAGCCTTGTCGTGCAGGGAGCCCTCCCTCTGTTTTACGGATTCGAGGGTTTTCTTACACACAGTACCAGCTTTCTTACCCAAGGTGGTTTCCGCTTCCCATATGAATCAGTCGGTAGAGCTCCCATCCTTCCCAGCTGATGGTCCTCGAGAGCTCAAGCGACTTGACGTAAAAAGTGTCCTCATGCGCTATTTGGAAGTGACTAATCCTTTTCGCCTCACGGACCATCTCTTTGTCCTATGGAGTGGACCCAAGAGAGGATGCAAGACTTCCAAGACCATCATTGCACTTTGGTTAAAGGATGCACTTTCTTCCGCCTACATTGGTTCAGGTCATACGCCTTCGGCAGGCATTAAGGCTCATTCTCTTCACTCCCAAGCTACCTCCTGGGCAGAGAGCCACTCCGTCTCTGCTCAGGAAATCTGTAGAGCAGTTACCTGGAAATCATTGCACACTTATGCGTGTCACTATCGCCTGCATGTTCCCTCTTCACAGTTTGGATCGTTTGGTGCGCAAGTTCTTCGTGTTGGGCTATCCAGGGCCCACCCTACATAGGGAAGCTTTGGTACATCCCACTGTCTGGACTGATCTGGGTACGTACAGGGAAAAGAAAATTATTCCTCACCTGCTAATTTTCATTCCTGTAATACCACGGATCAGTCCAGACGCCCTCCCTTTTCTGGATTGAGCCCAGCTCCACTTCCTCTCGGAGTCTGTATGTCAGTTCTTTTTGCAAGTTCTAAGCGTTTCATGTTTACAGTTGTTTACAGTTTTTAAGTTGATCCATACCATGGGCTTTTCCGGCTCTGATATTCTTTATACTGAAAGGACACAGAGGGCGCTCCAACCTATTAGGGGCCGTCCTTACAGTTTTTGCTCTGACTCCATCTGCTGGAAGGGGGACACAACCCACTGTCTGCACTGATCTGTGGTACTACAGGAACGAAAATTAGCAGGTGAGGAATAATTTTCTTATATCTTTTAGTATGATGAGCTGTAAGGGAAACATCCAAGCTCCATTGTTTGGGGGAATTTCAGTGGATGCACAGAGTTAGAGAACTGGAGGTGCAGGATTTATTTTTACATTCTGTCCCTTCCTATATATTCCATACTTCACTCTCATAGCCATATAGAATTAGTTGAATGAGGCTATCAAATAATTTTATAGTAGTTTTACTAGAAGTGTCAAACTGGCCAGCTTTTTTAAATTACGCAGAAGACCCTTTGGACTTTTTTATTAACACTTTTTTTTTGTAACCAATTTTAAAGCAGGATCCATGCTATGGAGGTGGGTGTGATGAAGAAATGTCATTTCCCTGTACATACCCGGATCAGTCCAGACTCCTGGGTTTGGCCCCCCCCTCTAGCAGATGGAGACAGAAGTTTACAAACAAAAACTCCGCCTATATCTAGGCTGGTGCCATCTACAGTCCGGCAGTATTCTTCTGTCTCCTAGCAGATGGAGAGGGTGCCAAACCTACAGTCTGTGCTGAGGCCTAGATTTAGGTGGTAGGTAGTGTGTAAAAAAAAAAAGGAAGAGAAAGCAGTTTGAGAGTAGGAAGCCGACGGATTGGGGTTCGGACTGCAAAGGCTTGCCTGCTGGTCACCGAGCCTGCCTCCCAGAGGGTAGTGAGGTCCTGAGGGGACCATCCCCTCTGGTTGAGGCCGCTGTTACGTGGGGGAGCTCCACTGTCAGCGTCTATCAGGGCTGGGGGTGACATCTGGGTGCCCGGTTCCCTCCCCCCAGCTGGACCCGGACCCGATTTACCGGTAACTGTGTCTGTGTGTGAAAAAAAAAAAAAAAAAGCACTGCCTGTTTTTCTTATTTTGTCTGTGCCTCGTCTCTCCTGTCCTGTTCCTGTGAGGGGGGAGGTAGAGGACTGCCGTCGCCGGGGAGATCTTTTCTTTTTTGCACTGTGCCTACCCTTTTTTCCTCGTCGGGGCCGCGATGCCGCAGAGAGCTGCATGTCAGGCCTGCGGGTCCGCGGCCACGCGGCTGTCAAGGGACAGCCTGTGTTCGTCTTGCGTTTCCAGCGGGGAGGGGGGTCCGCGACGCCGGCAGGGTCCCGGGGCAGCAGGCAGGTATGCGCCGGTCCCGAGGTCGGCAGGCCGGCAATTAGTGCGGGGCCGGCTTCGGGGACGCCGGGTCCGGGCGCCATTTTGTTTCTTCGCCGGCGTTTTCGGCGGGAACGGCGGCTATTTTAGGTCCGAGGGAAGCCGCGGCAGGCGCGTTGCCGGCGTGTGAGGGGGAGGACGACCCTCCGCCGAGGTTATCCCCGCAACGGGGGGGTCCCAAGGGGGACAATCGCGCTTCTGCTATGGGGGCTTTCTCTCCACATCCCTCTGAGGGGGAGGAAGAGGTGGCCTCGGACTCTGACTCGTCCTTTGGGTCCGCGTTCTGCTTATGCATAAGGCCTTCAAGGCCCGTAGACGGGCCAAGAAGAGGGCATGGGAGACCTCTCCAGATTCAGGGCCTCGGGCGGAGAAAAGGTCCAAGCCAGGTCCGGGGTCGGAGGGCCAGAGTAGGGCTCGACCACTCCGGTCCTCGGTTCCCAGGGGGGAGCTGGAATCGACCACAGACACGGATGAGCCGGAGGACCCGTCCGGGGATACAGAGCTTCCTTCCCAGCCCCCAAGGGGGGTTGATGGGGACGGAGACCAAGGGGCCTCGGGTTCCGGAGGGGCCCATGCTACCGAGGGGGAAGACCCGAAGGTGATCCGTTTGTTTCGGAAGGAGGAGCTGGGACCTCTTATCCCGGAATTTCTTGGGGGAATTTCGGATCCAGGTGCCGCAGGAGGAGTCCCGGCTCAGAATAACGGACCCGGTCATTTTGGGTCTCCGGGGGCCTCCTTCAGCCTTCCCTTTGCATTTTTCTGCCTCGGGATTTGCTGTTTAAGGAATGGGACATTCCGGATTTGGGGCTGAAGGTGGCGAAGGCGATGGATAAACCCTATCCCTTACCGGAGGACGCCCTGGACATGCTGTGCATGCCGAAGATAGACTCGGCAGCAGCGGCGGTCACAAAGAAAACCACCATTCCGGTCACCGGAGGTACTGCTCTTAAGGATTTGCAAGACAGTAAGCTGGAGGTGCAGCTGAAAAAGATCTTCGAAGTCTCCGCATTGGGAATTCGTGCGGCGATTTGTAGTAATTTTTCCCTTCAGGCAGGTCTCCACTGGGCACAGCAGCTCTTGGCCAATGAGTCTCTGTCGCCGGAAGAAGCACGCCAAGTGAGTTGCTTGGAGGCGGTGATCGCTTATAGTGCGGATGCCTTCTATGATCTTCTTCGCGTTTCGGCAGTGGCCACACGGAGGCTATTGTGGTTACGACATTGGTCGGCGGACGTGACTTCTAAAGCATGGCTAGGTTCCTTGCCCTTCAAGGGGAGACTGTTGTTTGGTAAAGAATTGAAAGATTTGATTGAATCCCTGGGGGAGAATAAGGTTCTCCGTTTACCAGAGGATAGGCCGCGGTCTCGGGGGGCTGGCCCTTCCAGGTCGCGTTTTCGCGGTAGTCGCCGGCCTCGAGGCTCCCGGGGATCCGTTTCTTCTTTTCGTCACAGTGCACAGCATCAACAATCTTATTCGCAGGCCTTTCACGGGCGCCGTTTCGGTCGTTCGGGCGCCGGTCAGCCTGTGCAGGGGGCAAACCTGCACAATGATGGGTGGCCGGTCAATTCCTCTGTTCCCAGAATTGGGGGGCGTATCGGCCGTTTTTTACGAGGAATGGACCAGGATCACGTCGGACCAGTGGGTCCTAGATGAGATAAGACACGGTTACGAGTTAAGATTTTTTACACAGGCCGTTTCCGTTTTTTCTGGTATCCCCTTGCGAGTTCTCAGCGAAGCGATGGGCGATATGGGCCCCACTAGATCGTCTCAGGGAGCTCGGCGCAATCGTTCCCGTTCCGGTCAACGAACTTCGCAGGGGTCGGTATTCCATTTACTTCGTAGTACCAAAAAAAGAAGGAACGTTTTGGCCCATCCTGGACCTGAAGGGAGTCAACAAATGTCTGCGGGTTCCTCTGTTTCGAATGGAAACTTCACGGTCGGTGATCGCGTCCGTGCGTCCGGGGGAGTTTCTGGCCTCCCTGGACCTCACGGAGGCGTATCTCCACATCGGCATTCAGGCAGAGCATCAATAGTTCCTTCGGTTTGCAGTGCTGGGGCAGCATTTTGAATTCCAGGCGCTCCCGTTCGGTTTGGCCACAGCGCCTCGAACGTTCACCAAGATTATGGTGGTAGTGCCAGCGCACCTCCGGAGGGAAGGTCTGTTGGTGCACCCGTATTTGGACGATTGGCTAATCCGTGCCAAGTCGGAGACGCTCTGCTGAGCAGCGATCCAGCGGGTTCTCCAATTGTTGGACAAGCTCGAGTGGATAGTCAAAGTCTCCAAGAGTCAGTTGACGCCGTCGCAGTCCCTGGAGTTTTTGGGAGCGTTGTTCGACACGCATCAGGGAGCGGTTTCTCTTACACAACACCGAATGTTCACATTGCAAGCGCGCGTTCGCAGATTGTTATCCAAGCAGGTGCCCATTGTCTGGGACTATTTGCAGGTGTTGGGGTCCATGACGTCAACACTGGAATTGGTACCTTGGGCGTTCACTCATATGCGGCCCTTACAGTCAGCGTTGCTCTCCTGATGGAACCCGCTCTCGGAAGAATTTCATGTGTCCCTGCCCCTGACTCTGGCAGCCAGGGACAGCTTGGATTGGTGGTTGTGTCCGGCCAACTTGAGTCGCGGGGTTCCTTTAGAGATCCCGTCTTGGACGGTCATTACCACGGATGCCAGTCTGCTCGGCTGGGGAACGGTGTGCTTACGGCGTTCAATACAGGGGCAGTGGTCGCCTCAGGAAGCATCGTGGTCTATAAATCATCTGTTAACCAGAGCGGTTCAGCTGGTTCTTCTGGAGTTCCTACCACTCATTCGCGGCAGGGCAGTCAGAGTGTTGTCCGACAACGCGACCACGGTGGCATACATCAACCAACAAGGGGGAACCAAGAGTCAGGCTGTAGCTTCCGAAGCTTGTCTCATGTTCGCCTGGGCGGAGCGTCATCTCAGTTGTCTCGCAGCCTCCCACATAGCCAGGGTAGACAATGTGCAGGCCGATTTCTTGAGCCGAAATTGGCTGGATCCAGGAGAGTGGGAGCTAGCGGAGGATGCCTTCCAGTTCATTTATGCTCAGTGGGGCACACCTGCGATTGATTTGATGGCAACCTTCCGCAATGCGAAAGCGCCTCGGGTTTTTTGCTCGAAGGCGGGAGACTGCATCAGAGGGAGTAGATGCTCTGGTTCCATGGCCAACGGACGTACTACTCTGTGCTTCCTCCGTGGCCACTCATAGGAAAGGTGTTGCGGCGGATTGAGGCACACTCGGCTGACGTTGTTCTGGTGGCGCCCGAGTGGCCACGGCACCCGTGGTTCGCAGACCTCCTGAACCTAGCGATGGAGGAGCCTCTCCGTTTCCCGTATGTTACGGACCTTCTGCACCAAGGACCCATGTGTTTCGACCAGGTCGATCGCTTTTGTCTAGCGGCCTGGCTTTTGAGAGGCAAAGGCTGAGATCTAAGGGCTACGCGGAACCGGTGGTTGCTACTCTATTACGCTCCCGGAAGACGTCTACTTCCTTATCTTATGTTAGGGTCTGGAAGTTGTTTGAATCGTGGTGTCTGGACCGGGACGTGGTTTCTACGCGAGCGACCGTGCCGGATATCCTTCTGTTCCTGCAGGACGGTTTGTCTAAGGGTCTTTCATGTAGTTCCTTGCAGGTTCAGGTGGCGGCGCTGGGTTCCTTACGTGGTTTGATTCAGGGGAAACCAGTGGCGGCTCATCCTGATGTAGCGGGTTTCCTGCGAGGGGCGAAACATCTGCGGCCTCCGAATCGTCAGCCTTGTCCGCCCTGGAATTTGAATCTTGTTCTTCGGGCCTTGTGTGGCGCTCCGTTCGAGCCTATTCGCAAAACCACCTTGAAGGATTTGACACTGAAGGTAGTGTTCTTAGTGGCCATTGTTTCGGCGCGTCGGATTTCCGAGCTTCAAGCTTTATCGTGCAGGGAGCCCTTTTTGAGGATATCTGAGTCAGGGGTATCCTTGCGTACGGTTCCATCCTTCTTACCCAAGGTGGTTTCTTCTTTCCATGTCAACCAGTCGGTTGAGTTACCGTCGTTCTTGCAACTCGATGATTCGGATCCTTTGGCTAAGGACCTCCGTAAATTGGATGTGCGGCGCGTCCTGTTACGTTATCTGGAGGTAACTAATGCGTTTCGGGTTTCCGATCATCTGTTCATGCTCTGGAGTGGTCCTCGAAGGGGCAGTGCGGCGTCCAAGACTACCATTGCGCGATGGTTGAAAGAGGCCATCAATTCGACGTATATGTTGCAGGGTTGGTCCCTGCCCTTGGGGCTGCGTGCCCATTCTACTCGCTCTCAGGCCACTTCTTGGGCGGAATGTCAACATATCTCGGCGGAAGAGATTTGCAGGGCGGCCATGTGGAAATCTTTGCATACTTTTTCCCGGCACTACCATTTGGATGTCAAGGCTCCTGGTGCGGGAGGGTTTGGAGAAGGTGTGCTTAGAGCAGGCCTCTCCGGATCCCATCCCAGGTGAAGGATTAAGGGGGGGGATGCTGGAGAGGCACACAAATGCATTGGCCCCCGGGCGCGGGAGACCCTTGGAACGCTACTGGTTGCGAGCCATATGGGGCCGCAAGTGGTGGCAAAGAGGAGTGGAGATTTGGCGGGCCACGAGCAGTGCCCAAGCTGCTCACGACCCAGAAAACCACATAGTCTGTGGGTGTGATCAAGAATGAGGTAGGAGTCGGGGCCGAGACGGGGGTGGTGGCGCGACCCAGGGGGCACAAGGGAGAAGGCTCGCCTAGTGCGCCAAATCCCCTTGCACCGCCCCTGCACTCATGCCCTCACACCAGTCACATTCACAGGCACACATACTCTCACACAGACAAACCTATACCCAGACTGTCACTTGCTCACACACATGGCTTCCTGTTATCATTTGGCCATGGTGGGATGAGCTCCACCATGGCCTACCAGCCTTCCTCGTGGAGGGGGTGTGGAGCAGAAGGTGTGTGTACCCCCACGGGTAAAGACGCATGCACAGGAACACTGGCCTCTCGTTTTAAGCTGCTGAGCTGCCGGTGGATTGTTTCATTCCACCAATGGCTTCTCTCCTCCTTCGTCTGCCAGCGGGTTAGGCTCCACTGGCGGCCCCATGGCCTGTTCTGTTGCTGCTGGCCTGCCGCTCCCCCCCACCCCCCAGGTATGCTGCTCCATGCAAATACATAGTATGGGTACCCGGTTGTGCCGGTTCTGATTATAGACAAGGGTAAATGGAATCAAAAATACCCATGTCCTTATAAGCCCTGAGGGAATATTTCTAGTGTCTGAAAGTTAGGAAATTAAGAGGTTTATCTAAAATTAAATGGACTCCTGAAGACAAAAAGGAGATGATGTACTTGTACTTTTATGCCAAAAAGACTATATTTAAATCACTGGGGTATACAAAGCCTGCCAAAAAATTGAAGAAAGAACAATAATATCAAAGGAAAAGTTGCAAAGGGCAACTGATAAAAATTGAATATCCTTATGTGGACAAATAATAGAACAAAAATACTTAAGTGATATTTTAAAACAACTGAAGGATGATAATGAAAGATTGCTAGAAAAAGAATGCAGAAAGGAACCCCCAGGGAAAGATGCTGAAGTAGTTAACGAGCATCACCGTAAAAATACCAGAGAATCCAAGGGCCACCAGGATAAAGGTGTTTAAACAGTTGCTTACCAGAGTAAAGGCATCACAGAAGTCAAAGACCACCAAAACAAAGGTGTTAAAACATCAACAACAATTGGAAGGGTAACTGTTGCAATTTTAGCAAATGATATGGGTACAATACTGGAGGAAAAGAACCGTGAAGGCCAAGAAGAAGAGGGAAAAGGAAAAGAGCCAGGCTCCCAGACAAGGACCACCAGAGCTTAGTTGTCCGAGCAGCCAGAAGACATGGAAGGGGCAATTGGTGAGAGATATTTGTAAAAACACTAAAAGTGCATTGCAGGAGGCTGCAAGGGTAAAAGAGGCCAGGAAAGGAATCAAGAGATTAACAAATTGGTAGCTGAGCTCCTCCTGGTTTTTGGGGTTTTTTTGTTTGGTTTTTTTTATATATTAGGAAGGAATTATTAGGAAGGGAATGGTTAATAAAACGGAAAATGTCATGCCTCTATTTCGCTCCATGGTGAAGACCGCACCTTGAATACTGTGTACAATTCTGGTCGCCGCATCTCAAAAAAGATTTCCCTGTACGTACCAGGATCAGTCCAGGACACCTGGGTTGTGACTCCGCACCAGTAGATGGAGACAGACTAAAACTTGTGGGCGGAGCCATATATGCTCCTGTGCCAGTCACAGCCCCTCAGTCTTACTCTGTCTCCAGTAGATGGTGCAGGTCCAGTCACAGCCCTGCCTGACCTGATTCTGGTGGTTAGTCAGGTTTGGTTTTTTGGGCTAGTTTTGTTAGGCCTAATAGTTTGTATACTAAATTGGGTTTTGTTTTTAATTCTTAGTTGGGTGCCCTGCCTCCCAGGGGGGTTGAGAGGTCCTGAGGGGACTACCCTCCCCCGGTTGAGGCCGCTGCCAGGGTCGAGGACCCGGCTGAGCTAGTGGCAGCGTCAGGGGTGACACCGGGGAGCCCGGTTCACTCACCCCTGCAGGAAAAGGGCTCCAGAACCAAGGACAGCTGCAAGCTGTGTAAAAAAAAAAAAAAAAAAAGGGGGTTTTTTGTTTTTGTTGTGCCGGCTCTCCGTTTCCTCGCGTCTCCACTCCGTTTCGGGGGGGGGGGGGGGCGCCGGTAGCAGTATGGAGGTCGCCGACTTTGAAATTTTTTTGTTTCGCGGCGTTTCCCGCCCGTTTTTCGCCGCGATCGCCAGCCTGCCATGAGGGTCGGCCTGCGGCTCGGCTCGCGCATGCTTATCGTGGCAAGGTCTCTGCAGCTCCTGTCTCACGGGTGGAGAAGGAGTGCCCGGATCGCCTCGGGGGGTCCGGTCCTGAACCGCGCGATCGCCGCCACGCAGGGAGGGGGCTCGGCTGATAGGCCCCAAGGTTTTTGTTTTCTTTCCTGCTCTGTACGAGTGCGGCGGCCATTTTAATTCCCAGCCGCAAAGTTGCTCGGTTCCCAGCAGGGGATTCAGCTCTGCCTCCCGCGCTTTTTCCGTAGCGGGGTCCGGCGGGGGGGGGGGTCCCCACGGAGGGGCCTCGTTCCCCAGTGGCTACCGCGGAGGCTTCTTCAGATTCGGGTTCTTGTCATCTGATTTTGTGCCGCAGGATTCTTTTCTTTTTTCAATTTTGAGCATAGTAAGCGAGGCCAGAGGGGCGTCGCGGGGGAGGGCCACCCGCAGGTCTGCTCCAAAGAAGAAGAACACTATGGATGTTGTGGAGGGCTCTCGGGAGCCCTCGCGGTGGACGCATCCGCCGCGTGGCGTACCTCAGGAGTCGGAGAAGGAATCTCCATCTACAGTTCACTCAGAGTCTCCAGAGGAGCCCCTGAAGGGGGCCGAGGAGGCGGCTGCGGACGGTCCCGTCCAGCCCAGCGCGGGCAAAGGGACACTAGCCGTGGAAGGGGAGGACCCCAAAGTGGTGCGGCTATTTCGCAGGGAGGCAATGTCCCCACTAATTCCAGCAATTCTTCAGGAACTGGCAATAGAGGCTCCGCCTGTGGTGGCCCGTCCAGAGGCAAACATGGATTCGGTGCTCTTAGGTCTCTCGGGGCCGGCAGTAGCATTTCCTTTTCACTTTTCATCGACAGATATCCTGTTCGGTGAATGGGATACGCCGGAGTTACGCTTGCAGGTCAGTAAGGCCATGGGCAAGTCTTACCAGCTACCCGAGGATGCGCTGGAACTCCTTAGACTGCCGAAGGTGGATTCCGCAGTCTCTGCGGTGACAGAGAGGTCGACCATTCCGGTTACAGGAGCCACGGCTCTCCGGGATATACAGGATAGGAGCTGGAAGTGCAACTCAAGAAGAGTTTGGAGGTGTCTGTCCTGGGGTGCGGACTGCTATCTGTACCAGCTTCGCTATACGCGCGAGTCTGCGCTGGGCCCACGTTCTTCAGTCGAACCCAGGTCTGTCGGCGGCAGAGGCATCACAGGCAGATAGGTGGAGGCAGCAATGGCGTATGGGGCAGATGCTCTCCACGGGTTGCGGCGTACATCCGCTAAGTCCGGGGTGGAGGCTGTATCGGTGCGTCGCCTGCTATGGCTACGCAACTGAGCTGCAGATGGTTCGTCCAAAGCGGCTGCCCGAGAACAAATTTCAGGGCGCGCTCCTCCTTTTCGGCCAGATCCCGTTTCCGAGGGCCCAGGAATTCGCGTGCTCAAAGGTCTACCGGTCCGTCTGATAGGTCGCCTTCCTCCCGAATCCCTCAATGGCAGCAGTCTTTTCGGAGTACACACTTAGGTAGACAGGGAGGAGCCCAATTCTTCACTGTGATACGCGGCCAGCCCATCCCTCACCTCAGCCCCAGCACGTCGTTTCCAAGGTAGGGGCGCGGTTACCCTTGTTTGTCGAGGAATGGGCCAGAATAACTTCGGGCCAGGGGGTCCTCAATGTGTTAATGCACGTCTACGCATTAGAGTTGTTCGTTCCCCAGTACTCAAATTCCTGGTCTCGCCGTGCAAGGCTCCCGAACAGAAGGCACCAGTGCTAGACACCATCCGGCGCTTGGAAAATTTGGGGAGCCATTTTTTTCCCCGTTCCGATCAGTCAGCACGGCGAGGGGCGTTACTCCTTTTTATTTCATTGTTCCAAAGAAAGACGGCTCTTCTAGACCAATCCTGGATCTAAAAGGGGTGAACGGAGGCCGGCGTGTGCCTCACTTCAATATGGAGTTTATTTGGTCGGTGATCGCCTCGGTGCGTACAGGAGAGTTCCTGGCCTCACTAGATCTCACGGAGGCGTACCCTCACGTAGGCATTCAACTGTCGTTTCAGCGATCCCTAAGGTTCTGCGTCCTAGGACAGCTTTATCAATTCAGGGCTCTCCCGCTTGGGGCTGGCAACGGCGCCTCGAATGTTCACGATGGTGATGGTCGTGGTTGCGGCGCAGCTACGCCGGGAGGGTGCTGGTTCATCCTTCCCTGGACGGTTGGTTGATTCGGGCGAGGTCCGAGGATCAGTGTCGGCTGGCGGTGGCCAGGGACCTACAACTCTTGCAGTCTCTAGGCTGGGTAGTCATTTTCAACAAGAGTCAAGTGGTGCCCACGCAGACCTTGGAATACCTTCGACGACACGGTGCTGCGTGTTCCTATCGCAGGACCGAAGGTGCGGACTGCAGTCTCAATTGCGGCGCTTGCTGTCGCTACGCCTACCACGAGTCGGCAATTACCTGATGGTCCTGGGTCCTATGGCCTCCACTCTCGCGTTGGTTCCCTGGGCGTTCGCTGATCTACGGCCATTGCAGTCGTCCTTACTATCCCGCTGGAAGCCGGTTTCGGGGGAATTCTACCGTCCACTTCCACTCGTAGGCCGGGCGAGATCCAGCCTGTCCTGGTGGCTCGATTCCAGTCTTCTGACCTCTGGAGTGTCACTCTTCGTGCCCACCTGGACAGTGGTGACCACGGATGCCAGTCTCTCCGGATGGGGAGCAGTCTGTCTAGGACAGTCAGTTCAAGGCCTATGCTCAGCGTTTCCAGCCCGAGAGGCTATCAACCGACAGGAGACCAGAGCAGTCCGTCTGGCACTGCAATCTGTCCTACCTCTGCTGAGGGGACGGGCAGTCCGTGTTTTGTCGGACAACGCAACCACAGTGGCCTATATCACTCGCCAAGGAGGGACGAGAAGCCCACATCCATCGCCTAGGCGGGACGAGAAGCCCACAGGTAGCAGAGGAGGCGAGGCTCTTGGTGGTTTGGTCGGAAATAAATCTCGACAACGTCGCAGTCTCTCACACCGCCGGGGTTGGTGACGTCCAGGCGGATTTTCTCAGCCGGCATCGTCGGGACCCCGGGGAATGGGAGCTGGCGGACGAAGCGTTTCGCCTTATCGGCAAGACGTGGGGTATCCCCACATGGACTGGATGGCCACAGGCCGCACTGCGAAGGCTCCGTGATTTTTCAATTGGTTTTGAGCAAGGGGAGCAGAAGCAGTCGACGCATTGGTGGCCGACGGATATCTTGCTGTACGTCTTTCCTCCGTGGCCGATGTTCGGCAAGATTCTGCGCCGCATAGTATTGCACCCGTTCAACATGATCATTTTGGCTCCGGAATGGCCTCGCCGTCCGTGGTTCGCGGGCCTCTTTCAGTTTGTCGAGGGCGGCTACCATGCGTCCCATCCGTCTCCAGGGGGTCGCGGGGGCCCCTCCGTCAGGGCCCCGTCTGGTTGCGGGATGCGGATCCTTCCTGTCTCGCGGCATGGCGTTTTGAGTGGACTCGGCTCCAGAGGAAAGGTTTCTCTGACGCGGTGGTGGCTATGCCGCGGCGGTCCAGGAAGCAGTCTACGTCCCTGGCGTACGTCCGGGTCTGGGTAGTCATTGAGGAATGGTGCGTGCAGCGGAGTGTGGCTCCCACTGCCGTTTCGGTATCTGGTCTTCTGGTTTTCTCCAGGCTGGTCTGGCCAAAGGCTTGGCATACAGTTCCTGCGGGTCCAAGTGGCGGCGCTTGGTTGCTGGCGGGGCCTGATGTCTCCCGTTTTTCTCCGGGGGGGCTAAGCTTTCCGTTCTCCGTTGCGTTTCCCCTGCCCGTCCTGGAACCTTATTGGGTTCTTCCCACCCTGTGCACGGCACCGTTTGACCCTTGAAGCGTACAACTCAAGGATTTCGCATTAAAGACTGTTTTCCTTGGTGGCGATTGCCTCGGCGCGGCCCTTCTCAGAGTTGCAGGCTATTTCCTGTAGAGATCCGCCTCGGGGGTATCCTTGCGGGCGATCCCTTCCTCTCTACCTAAGGTTTTCATCGGCATCAGTCAGTTGAGCTGTCCGCTTTGCGGCCGGGAGCTCCTCTGTTCCTCAAGCGAGGGACTTAAAGAGGCTTGATGTGCGAAGTTCCTTTCTATGCTACCTGGAGGTCACGAATTCCTTTCCGATAGCGGATCTTTTGTTTGTTTTCCTTTTCGGGTCCAAAGAACGGGACCGCAGCATCCCACACGACGATTGCCTGTTGGCTAGAAGAAACCATTGGTTCGGCATACCTCGTGTGGGGAAAACCGATTCCTGGGGGCCTCAGGGCTCACTCGACGCGGTCTCCAGCGACGTCTTGGGTGGCGTCTTCGCAGCTGTCGCCTCCAGTGATTTGCAGGGCGGCTACCTGGAGGTTGTTACATACCTTCATTAGTCATTACCGGTTGGAGGTTCAGGCTACTGATTCCGGGGGTTTTGGAAAGTAGGTGCTCCGAGCGGGACTCTCTGCTTCCCACCCTCGGTAGTTTAGCTCTGGTACATCCCAGGTGTCCTGGACTGATCCTGGTACGTACAGGGAAAGGAAAATTAGTTTCTTACCTGATAATTTTCGTTCCTGTAGTACCAAGGATCAGTCCAGGATCCCGCCCGCAGTGCTACGCTGCAGTAACGAAGAGTCCGCTCATTGTTGTGTTTCAGTACGCTGACCCCTTGTTTAGTCGCTCTCCCGGTTGGGGCGTCTGGTTCCTGTAGGGGTGTTGGAATTTTTTTTTTTCCGTTTAAATAGCAAGTTTGTATGGTTAGCTATGGTTACCTTATGGAATTTTCTACTTTGACATTACGTATGACTGAGGGGCTGTGACTGGCACAGGAGCATATATGGCTCCGCCCACAAGTTTTAGTCTGTCTCCATCTACTGGTGCGGAGTCACAACCCAGGTGTCCTGGACTGATCCTTGGTACTACAGGAACGAAAATTATCAGGTAAGAAACTAATTTTCCTATAGTTGCAATGGAGAAGGTACAGAGAAGGGCAACCAAAATGATAAAGGGGATGGAACAGCTCCCCTATGAGGAAAGGCTGAAGAGGGCTGTTCAGCTTAGAGAAGAGATGGCTGAGGGGGGATATGATAGAGGTCTTTAATATCATGAGAGGTCTTGAACAAGTAGATGTGACTCGGTTATTTACACTTTCGAATAATAGAAGGACTAGGGGACATTCCATGAAGTTAGCAAGTAGCACATTTAAGACTAATCGGAGAAAATTCTTTTTCACTCAGCGCACAATAAAGCTCTGGAATTTGTTGCCAGCGGATGTGGTTAGTGCAGTTAGTGTAGCTGGGTTCAAAAAAGGTTTGGATGGGTTCTTGGAGGAGAAGTCCATTAACAACTATTAATCAAATTTACTTACAGGTCAATACAGTAAAGTGCAGCCGCGGTTACCCTGCTCCTAACCCGCTTTCTACCCACTTTTCGGCGCGTTAGCCCTTCCTGCGATACACAATCCCCTTTAACCTACTCTTACTGCGTCCTTAAATCACCGGGTAACCCTTTCCGCCCGCGGCATGTATATTACATGTAAACGATCGAATTAGCTATTTCCTCCCATCCAGTAACACGCGCCCCGACTATCGCTTTTTTACCCTGCCGTTTTGCTGCGTGTTTAACCTGCTAACTTACCACCTACCCTTACCCCTGCGTTAGAGGCAGGGGTAAGGGTAGGCGGCAAACTTTCCCCCAGCCCCCGCTCACCTGCCTTGGCCGCGTCCATGGGTGCTGGTTTCCGGGGCAGCCCCAGTCCTCTCCCCTCCTCCCGAAGCAACGAAAGCGGAAAAAAAAAGTTGCAAGGGAGAGAGGACGGGCAATCCTATGCTTGGGATTGCCAGTCCTCTCTCTCCCCTCCTCCCGAAGCAAGGCGCGAAAAGCAGCCTTGCTTTTCGGGAGGAGGGGAGAGAGGACTGGCAGTGAAAAGCAACGAAGTGACTTACTTTTTTTGCAGCCCCCCCGCCGGAAACAGACATCGGCGACGAGGGACCGCAGCTCCCATGCCTCCAGCTGCCCGTGAAGATAGACACATCGCATGGGCGAAAGCGGCCCCTGTGCATGCAATTGGGCCGCTCAAGATGTGACGTCACGACGTTTGGCGTCACGGCATGTAACGTCACGTCTTGAGCGGCCAATTGCACGCACAGGGGCCGCTTTCGCCCGTGCGATGTGTCTATTTTCGCGGGCAGCTGGAGGGAGGGGAGCCGCGGTCCCTCCTCGCCAATGTCCATCTCCGTAGGGGGGCTGCAAAAAAAGTAAGTCGCTTCGTTGCTTTTCACTGCCAGTCCTCTCTCCCCTCCTCCCGAAAAGCAAGGCTGCTTTTCGCGCCTTGCTTCGGGAGGAGGGGAGAGAGGACTGGCAATCCCGAGCATAGGATTGCCCGTCCTCTCTCCCTTGCTACTTCGCTTTTTCGCTTTTTTTTTTTTTTCGTTTTTTCCACTTTCGTTGCTTGCTTCGGGAGGAGAGGAGAGAGGACTGGCAATCCCGAGCGTAGGAGAACCGTCCACTTCCTGGTACCTGTCATTTGAAATGACATTTGAAATGACAGATACCAGCGTGTCCGTGAAGTGTTAGGCCCACGCACCCAGGTTACTGTATAGGCGCTGTATAGCGCTCTATACAGTAAAATGGGTTGCACGGGCCTAACGCTTCACGGACGCTTCTTAGACTCAGCTTGCATTTGCAAGCTATTTACATACAGTATCGAGCGGTAGGTGAGCTGGACTGTGCGTGTGGCAACCGCGGGTGCGCCCGGCACTAACGCAGCTCTCCCTACCGCTCCTTACTGTATCGGCCCGTTAGGGAATAGCCACTGCTATTTATTGCATCAGTAGCATTGGATCTTCTTAGTGTTTGGGTAATTTCCAGGTTCTTGTGGTCTGGTTTGGCCTCTGTTGGAAACAGGATGCTGGGCTTGATGGACCCTTGGTCTGACCCAGCATAGCAATTTCTTATGTTCTTACAATACAATAAAGAGCAAGCAACTCAAGAGGAGGTTCACATCAACAATTTTTGTTCGGTAACAAATTGACCCAGTTCCACCCAACCACCTTTAAGAGCTTATAAGTCACAAACGTTTCTACTTCATAACAAGAATATAAAGTGACAAACCCAAAATGCTATTCAGTAACATATGAGGACGCAGCAATTCCATAATCACCAAAAGTAGAACATTAAAGCAAATTCAAGAAACCACACCCTCATCCTTCATTAGGGTAAATGGAAACGCATACTTAAACTCTATACCAATACAAAGTCCTTTTGGGGTTTTTTTGTTTTTTTTATCTCCAAGTAACATAAGGCATCCAGATGTTGTCAAACTTAGTGATAGAATTATGCGGTATAGCAGAAATCCTGGATAATTGATAACATTTATGAAGGTGTGTGAGAGAGAGTTCAGAGTAGGTGCCAACTTGCTTTTCCAAGAAACTGCAATCTCACATCTTGCTGCCAGGAATATTTGTAGACAGTTTCTGCTGAGGAACTGTAACATCGGGAACAGGTAAATTCAAGAGAACAAACTTTGGACCAAGAGTGTGCTCCACACCAAGGATAACATGAATCCAAGTTGCTATCATTTTCCAAAATGCTGTTATGTCACATGACTACTGTATATAAATGTTGCAACTGAGCATAAGCAAGAAAATTAATGTTCTCCAAGCCAAACTTTTGGGTTAGGCTATCAAAGCTTAAAAATTCTCCCCCATCCATCAAATGCTGTATACAATAAATCCCAGTCCCTCTACAGGATTCAAAAACCTGAGAAGAAAAGCCTAATGGGAAGTTTACATTACGAAAGAGATGTGAGAGAAATATAGTCTTGATCCCGTAAGTTTATTTTGCCATTGTGACCAAACCCTCAAAGTATTGTCTAGAGTAGGTGGCATATGGGACAATATGTCTCCAAGAATGCCTAGGTTGCCACATTTGCACCTGAATAGACATTACCCAGCAAATATTGCTCAAATTGAATTCATTGCTTCAAGGGAGATTTCCTGTTCCATTCTAAAATTCTCAATTGAGCAGTAGCATAATACCAAATAGTTAGGCACCCCCAAACCTCCCCTTATTTTAGGCTGAAACATAACTACTCGAGTGACCCTAGTGGGGCCTGCTCTGCCAAATGAAACAAAAGACCATTTTCTGCCAGGATTTCAATATTGCTGAGGAAATAGCTATAAGAAGCGTCAGAAACAGAGAGATCTAGGCAGCACGTTCATCTTTGCAATTGCAATTCTCCCCAGCCAAGAAAACCCTCCTCTATCCCATTTATCCAAGTCTTTAAAGATGGAGTTATGCAGAGGTACGTAATTTAATTGAATAGATCTTTCACCCTATTGCAAATGCAAACCCCCAAATATTTAATCTGTTTCGCCCATTTAAATACAAATTTACCTTGAAGGTGTGCAATATCCTGATCTGGTATCAATATATTCAAAATCTGAATTGTCCAAACTAACTTTGAATCCCAAAACAACGCTAAATTGTTCCATTTCATGCACTATCCCCCACCCAGGGATTGAATCGTTAGATAATGTAAATAGAATGTTATCAGCAAACAGAGATAGTTTAAAATGAGCATTGCTGAATTGGATGCCCATAATATCCAAAGCTTCTCACCCTAATGGCAGAACGTTTTAAGAAAGGGCAAATACAAGTGGGAAGAGAGGGCACACCCCTAGTTTCTACCTCTACCCACCTCAAAGCTTTCTCCATAACCTCCATTAACCTTAACACAGGCGCAGAGGGCATCATATAGTTTTTTAACCCACACAAAGAAATGGGCACCAAAGTGCAGTCTCTCCATGATTCTGAACAAAAAGGCAAATGCACCATGTCAACCTCCTTTTCAGCGTCCACAGATAAAAAGAGGGAATCTGTTTGTTTAACCACCAAATGATGTCAACAATCTTGCGAACATTATCTGCAGCCATTCTGTTAGGTATAAAGCTCACCTGATCAGAGTGCACCAAAGAAGAGATCACAGAATTCAAGCACTCAGCTAAAACTTGTGCCATGATCTTAAGGTCTAGGTTAATGAGTGAAATGGGCCTAAATGACCCACAGAGAGTTGTCTGTCCTGGCCTTCACAAGCAAATTGCTTCCAACAGAAAAGCCTCCCTTCCTAACATAATTAAACATTGCCACAAGGGGTGCAGCTAGAAGAAAATTGTTTATAATAGCAATCTGAAATTCCATTGAGGCCTGAAGATTTGCCCACCTTAAGAAGTTTAACTTGTATAACTTCAGCAATAGTTATAGCACTATCTAAATATTTTTTTATGATCTTGGGAAAGAGTTGGCAAGAGCACCGAATTTAAATAATTATCAATAGCCAACTCAGAAATGGCGGTATCTCTTCCATATAACTTGGAATAAATTTGAGAAAAGCAATATCTGATGTCAGAGAAGGTTGTAAGCACTGTACGACCAGGTGATTTGAGCTTGACTATAAAGCTTTGAGGTCATTAAAGACTTTCATCTGCGAGCCAAATATCTCCCCATCTTTTCCCATTTCAATTAAGGATTATTGCGCCTTTTCCAACTGATGAGCAATGGATACAGAGTCAAGTAAACTAAGCTTATCTCTAGTCTTATTCAATTTTGTGAGATCCTGAGGGGAAAATGTAGACTTGTGCATGCAGGATAAGGAATTAAATTTCTCTAGGATTTTTCTCTTGCCCTTCTCATTTTTCTTTTTTATATATGCAGCATGGGAAATCCAATCTTCTCCAAATCACCACTTTAGAACATTCCCAAATCACAGCTAGAGAAGTATTCTGATTATTAAATTGAAACTATTCCTGAAGGCATGCATCTTCAACCCCACAGAAGGGCTCATCTTTCAATAAACTATCGTTTAAGCGCCAGAAGCACCTCCCAGAGTCGAAAATTGTAAATTAAACCACACAAGTGCATGGGCCAACCAGGTGGTGATAGATATCCCCACAGACAAAATCTTATTCACTAAGGCCTTGTCTGTGAGAAAAAATTCTGCGGGAGTAGAAGCTATGGGGCTTAGAAAAGAAAGTATTATTCCTTGAGAAGGATAACACTGGTGCCAAATATCCACCATACTCCATCTTTCCATCAAGTATGTTAGAGGTATGAGCACCTCTCAGTCCATGGGTAGGTGTTGAGGCATTACCAAGAGAGAGAGGGTATTCTAGCTAATCTAAAATCTCCCCCTACAATCAACAATCCCTCCATGGCACCATGTTTCGAGAGAACTGCTTCAGCGAAATTGGACCTTGGGTTGAGCCTCCTGTCCAGCAGATGGAGACAGACTAAAACTGAAAAGGGTATCCTATATCAGGACAGAGCCTACCCTGCAGCCTTCCAGTATTTGTTTGTCTTCAGCAGATGGATCAGCACACCCTGTGGTTCCCTAATCTTGGGTAGTTAGCCTTTTCCCAATTTTGGGTAGTTTCTCAGGATCAAGCAAGTACTGCTCTTTTGTTCAGTTTAAAAAAAAAAAAAGGCAATTGGCTCTGTTTTCATTTTTCAGGAGACAGTATTGTCTCCACACTCTTGCGGGGCTTAGGGGGGCTTCGCCCCTTGTGTGGACATAGCTTAAGCCCCTGTTCCCGGTGATCCTATTGAGGGTGAAACTAGTGGTCCAGCACTCCCCCCTCCCCTGGCTGCCTTTTGTTGGACAAGGAAGCCCCCTTAGTGCAGTTCCCTTAGGGATTCTGTATTCTTCAGCTTCCACTTTTTTGAAGTTAAAAAAAAAAAAAAAAAGCTTCACAAGCCTGCTTTTCGCATTGGGGGCCGGCAGCCAGGGTGGTTTTGGAAGAGGAGCGTGCAGGGTTCAGTCTTCTGCCTCCACTCCTCCCAGCAGCAAATTTTCAGCACTTACAGCAATCAGCTGATTTTTTTTCTGCAGCTCGCGGCTTTTCTTCATTGATTTTTGCCGTGCTCCCACTGCTGCCTGTCTTGTGGTGAACCCTCGAAGTGTATCTCGTGCAAGGGGCTCTATTCAGCATGTTTGCCGGGGGATGAAGGGCCCTCTCCAGCAGCGCGAGCAAATTCAGTTCAGGGTCGCTCTTCTCATCGCGTGGCCAGGCCATTCCCGGGTCGGCAAACCGCGGGAATGGTGGCCATCTTGGGGGTTTCAGCAGCTCCCGATTCAGAGCTGCTCAGCGCTGATGATCCGAATTTTTTAGGGCCCCCCCCCCCCCCGATTTGAGTCCTGTGAGTCCCCAGGATGTGGTCCCTGACCCCCCTTCCCCCCTCCCCCCTCCTCCAGCAAGTCTAGGCCACATTTTTCTTTGGAATTTATGATTCTCACAGGACAAGCAGGATGGTAGTCCTCACATATGGGTGACATCATCAGGATGGAGCCCAATCACGGAAAACTTCTGTCAGTTTCCAGAACTTTGA
The DNA here is from genome assembly GCF_901001135.1 of Rhinatrema bivittatum. Classification (NCBI taxonomy): domain Eukaryota; kingdom Metazoa; phylum Chordata; class Amphibia; order Gymnophiona; family Rhinatrematidae; genus Rhinatrema; species Rhinatrema bivittatum. Next base: position 79,747,954 of record NC_042623.1, read on the forward strand.
CTGGCCCCTACTGGGCATGCCCAGCATGGCACTAACCCTGCAGCCAGCAGGGGTCCCCCTTCAGTCTTCTTTTTTCCGCGCAGCAGTAGCCTCACGGTTTAGGAGCTCTGAACTGATTCCTGACAGGAATTTTTCCTAACTGAATTAATTTAAAATACTTCGCCCCACAGGGGTCCCCCCTCTAGCTTTCTTTACTGCGGTACTCCGGTAAGTTTTTTCACCGTTTTTTGTCGGTTACCGTCGAGTTTGGCCCTCGCGGCCTTCTGGCCGTCGTCCGTACCGCGGCTCGATTTTGCCATGGCGTCGGGGTTTTGTCGGTGCCCGGACTTTACTCGCACCATGTCTATCACAGACCCTCATGGAGTCTGTGTTTTGTGTCTAGGCCGTGAGCATGATGTCCTAACTTGCACCAAGTGTGCCCTCATGACACCTAAGGGTCGCAAAGCCAGAATGGAGAAGATGGGACTCCTCTTCCGTGCTCACACCCCGACGCTGTCCATCGCATTTACGTCCTCGGAACCGGCACTGTCGAAGTCGGTCCATCGACAACCGTCCGGTGACCGCCCGCCATCGACGTCTTCACGGCCATCGACTCCCGTACCTCCCCCTCAAGATCGAGGAGATCGTAGGGAGAAGCATCGCCATCGGCATCGTAGATCTCGGACCGTCGAGGGAGAGAAATCATCGACCTCGCCACCGTCCGAAACACCGTTGAAGAAGCCCCGTCCAGGAACGGCACCGACCACTCCTGCAACCGGGACATCGAGGCCACCCTCACCCGATCGGGGTTTGGGAGTCGCGGTTCCGCCTGTAAAGGTGGTCCCTCCAACTGTGCCTCAGCCTCCCTCTTCCGTCACGGAGCCGGAGCGGATTGCCCCAGGTCTCCGGGAAGAACTGGACCGGCTGGTCCAGGAGGCCATCGACAAAGCGATGCAACGACTCCAGGTCCCTCCGACACCGGCACCGAGAGTGGAACCGGGCACCGCTGCTTTCCCGGATGGAGGCGCTCATGACTGCCCTTCCGGTGCTTCCCGGGTCTCCGATGGCTCCGGTGCCCTCCCCAATGACTGCTTCATCGGGAGGAGAAACACCGTTCTACATTCCTCCTTCGGGGGTAGTGCCTCAGCCATCGATGCCATGCCGTCCCTCGCCACAGATTCACTCATCGGGAGCGATACGCACATTGGCGCCATCGATGCCTTCGATGCCGGCACCGATGCCCCCCAAGGTGTCCGCGGTGCCCTTGGCGATTCCTTCGATTTTCTCGGAGCCTCAGCCAGGCCCTTCGGGTATCCAACCACCCTCTCGTCCTACAGGTCAGCCTGTTGATCCTTATGACTCTTGGGGTGATGATACCTCCACAGACATCGATGATTTACCTTCACCTCCTTCTCCTACTGAAAGTAGAAAGCGTTCTCCTCAAGAGGACCTCTCTTTCATTAATTTTGTGAAGGAAATGTCTGAGATGGTCCCTTTTCAACTTCAGACGGAACAAGATGATAGGCACCAGATGATGGAGCTTCTCCAATTCCTGGATGCCCCTAAAGTGATCACCTCTATTCTCATTCATCAAGTTCTTCTTGATCTCCTTAAAAAGAATTGGGAAAATCCTGGATCCGTAGCCCCAGTACACAGGAAGGCTGACACTACTTATCTAGTACAGTCAGCCCCGGGCTTTCAAAAGTCTCAGCTTGACCACCACTCAGTTGTGGTAGAGTCAGCTCAGAAAAGGCAAAAAGAACGAAGCCACACTCCTCTATCCCTCCTGTCAATCCTGTCAAGGAACACAAATTCCTAGACAATATTGGTCGACGAGTGTTCCAAGGGGCCATGCTCATCTCTAGAATTGCTGCCTACCAGCTGTATATGACCCAATACAACAGGGTCATTTTCAAACAGATACAGGACTTCTCTGAAACCCTGCCTGACCAATTCCAAGAACATCTTCAAACCCTTGTCAACAAGGGCTTTGAAGCAGGGAAACATGAAATTAGAACAGCTTACGATATCTTCAACACCTCCACTAGAGTGTCTGCGACTGCCATTTCGGTGCGGCGTTGGGCCTGGCTCAAGTCTTCAGACCTTCACCCAGAAGTACAAGACAGGCTCTCCGACCTGCCTTTTATTGGTGACAATTTATTCGGTGAACAAATTCAGCAAATAGTGGCTGAGTTAAGGATCATCATGAGACCCTCAAACAGCTCTCATCGATACCTTATGACTTCCCATCTAGACAGCCCTCCAAGAAGGACCCTAAGAAGTCTTTCTTCCGGCCAAGGAAGTACTATCCTCCACCGACAAGGACCCGAGTGACAAGGACCTATCATAAGTCCCAGCCTCGCCAGCCTCGCAAGCAAAAGTCACAAGCAGCTCCCCAACCGGGGCCTGCTTCAGGCTTTTGACTTTCACTTCGAGAGCAGCAGCCTGATCCCTCTCCCAGCCATACCAGTGGGAGGTCGACTATGCCACTTTCATGGAATGTGGCAAGCCATCACAACCGACCAATGGGTACTGGCAATCATTGCTCAGCGTTACCATCTGAATTTTCTTGCTGTTCCATCGGACTCCCCGCCGCTACAAGTGTGGGGAGTATCCGACCACTCTGTCCTTCTGGAGCAGGAGGTCTCCCTTCTTCTCCAGTTAAGAGCAATAGAACCCGTTCCTCTTTCGCAACAAGGCCTAGGGTTCTATTCCCGGTACTTTTTGATCCCCAAAAAATCCGGGGGCCTTCGCCCAATTCTAGACCTACATGCCCTCAACAAGTACCCTCCAGCGGGAAAAGTTCAAGATGGTAACCTTGGGCTCACTTCTACCTCTTCTACAAAGAGGAGACTGGCTCTGCTCTCTAGACCTCCAGGACGCATACACCCACATTGCGATAGCTCCAGCTCATCGCAAGTACCTCCGGTTTTTAGTAGGCCCAAACCACTACCAATACCGGGTACTTCCATTCGGCCTAGCGTCAGCTCCACGAGTCTTTACCAAATGTCTTGTAGTTGCCGCAGCCTTCCTCCGGAAAGAAGGCGTTCACGTCTACCCCTATTTAGACGACTGGTTAATCAGGGCCCCAACCCAGCAAACAGCTCGATCGTCCCTGAATTTGACCCTACACACTCTAATTTCTCTAGGATTTCTCGTCAGTTACGAGAAATCCTGTTTAGTCCCATCTCAAACCTTGTCTTTCATTGGGGCAGACTTGGACACTTTACAAGCAAAAGCCTTCCTACCTCAACAACGAGTTCAAACCCTCGTGTCTCTCGCTCACCAGTTGCAGTCTCAGTACACAGCGACTGCTCGGCAATTCCTTGTCCTTCTCGGACACATGGCGTCCTCAGTCCATCTCACTCCAATGGCCCGTTGAGTCATGCATTGGACTTTACGGTCACAATGGACTCAAGCGACTCAGTCTCTCTCAACCATTGTCCACATCACCGACGCACTCAGTCTGTCTCTCACCTGGTGGAAAGATCAGAACAATCTCCTCCAGGGACTACCTTTTCATCTACCAGATCCTCAACTCATTCTCACCACCGACTCTTCCAACCTCGGCTGGGGAGCTCATGTAAACGATCTACAGACACAAGGATCTTGGTCTCAAGAGGAATCCAAACACCAGATAAATTTCCTGGAGCTTCGAACAATGCGATATGCTCTCAGAACTTTTCAGGATTACCTATCGAATCACGTCATCCTGATTCAGACGGACAACCAGGTGGCCATGTGGTACATCAACAAACAGGGAGGCACAGGCTCCTTCCTGCTGTGTCAGGAGGCCGCTCAGATTTGGGCGGAAGTGCTCTCCCACTCGATGTACCTCAGGGCAAACTACTTGCCGGGAGTGGACAATGTTTTGGCGGACAAACTGAGTCGTGTCTTCCAACTGCACGAGTGGTCACTCAATCCCTCGGTAGCGACCTTTCTCTTCCAACACTGGGGTTATCCCCAAATAGACCTCTTTGCGTCCCCTCAGAACCACAAAGTAGACAATTACTGCTCCCTCATTCGGCGCGAACGCTCGCAGCCCAGAGATGCATTCTCCCTCTCGTGGGCAGCCGGGCTGCTTTATGCATTCCCTCCACTTCCTCTTCGTTCGAAGATTCTCGTGAAGCTCCGTCAGGACAAAGGAACCATGATCCTGATAGCACCTCACTGGCCACGCCAAGTGTGGTTTCCCATACTCCAGGATCTCTCCATCCGCAGACACATTCCCTTGGGAAAGGACCCACTTCTGATCACTCAGAATGACGGATGTCTACGCCATCCCGATCTTCAGGCCTTGTCCCTGACGGCATGGATGTTGAAAGGTTGATCCTTCAACCACTTAACCTTTCAGATTTGGTTTCTCGTGTCCTGATTGCTTCACGGAAGCCTTCCACAAGAAAGTCTTATTCCTATAAATGGAAAAGGTATATATCATGGTGTTCTTCACAGTCCCTTGATCCCTTTTCCTGTCCAATTCCGAGATTTTTGGACTATCTCTGGCATTTATCGGAATCCGGTCTAAAGACTTCCTCAATCAGAATGCATGTCAGTGCGGTAGCCGCTTTTCATAAAGGTGTCGGGGATGCCCCTATATTGGTGCAACCCCTCGTAACACGTTTTCTTAAAGGCTTGCTCCATATCAAGCCACCCTTACGTCCTCCGGCCCCTTCTTGGGACCTTAATTTGGTTCTTGGTCAGCTCATGAAACCTCCATTTGAGCCCCTTCACTCCTGTGACCTAAAATATCTCACATGGAAGGTGATTTTCCTTTTGGCTATCACTTCAGCTCGCAGGGTTAGTGAGTTACAGGCCCTAGTTACCTATCCACCTTACACTAAACTCCTGCAGGACCGGGCGTTACTCCGCACTCACCCTAAGTTCTTGCCTAAGGTAGTTTCGGAGTTTCACATTAATCAATCCATCATACTACCTATTTTCTTTCCCAGGCCCCACTCCAATCCAGGGGAACAGGCTCTGCATACCCTCGACTGTAAACGGGCTCTAGCGTTCTACCTAGACCGGACAGTGGCCCACAGGAAGAGCACTCAGTTATTCGTCTCTTTCCATCCCAACAAATTAGGGCAGCCTGTGGGTAAACAGACTCTTTCCTCCTGGTTGGCGGACTGCATATCTTTTTGCTATCAGCAAGCAAGCATTCCTTTCCAAGACCTGTGTTAAAGCACACTCGGTGAGGGCCATGGCGACTTCAGTAGCACACTTACAATTGGTGCCACTTCCTGACATTTGCAGGGCTGCCACCTGGAGCTCACTCCACACTTTCGCAGCCCACTATTGCTTGGGCAAAGCCGGAAGACAAGATTCCATCTTTGGCCAATCTGTGCTGCGTAACCTGTTTCCAACGTGACGTACCAACACCCTTCCGCCTGCCCGGTGGGGTGCGGATGCCCTCTACCAAATTCCACCCCAGTTGTTGTGCCTGTTGCACGCCGTTGGGTACATTTGGTGCATGTTCGGACATCCTCAGCTCGGTACTCATCCATATGTGAGGACTACCATCCTGCTTGTCCTATGAGAAAGCAAGTGTTGCTTACCTGTAACAGGTGTTCTCACAGGACAGCAGGATCTTAGTCCTCACGAAACCCGCCCGCCACCCTGCGGTGTTGGGTTCATAATGCTTTGTTTTATTTTTTCGGCACTGCCTGTAGCTATAAAATAAGACTGAAGGGGGACCCCTGCTGGCTGTAGGGTTAATGCCATGCTAGGCATGCCCAGTAGGGGCCAGTCAAAGTTCTGGAAACTGACAGAAGTTTTCCGTGATTGGGCTCCATCCTGATGATGTCACCCATATGTGAGGACTAACATCCTGCTGTCCTGTGAGAACACCTGTTACAGGTAAGCAACACTTGCTATTTGCATGTGAAACCTCAAGTCAACCAGTTGGGTTGGACAGATTGGGGGTAGTTTGTATTTGTAAATAACTCTTCATATGTCTTGTGTTCAGTTGCAGCATTTAATTTTGTTCTAAGGTGGAACTTCACTTCCTCTTTGGTTTATTGTTTGTTTTTGGTTTTTTTTCCATGTGTATGCATCTGTTCATATATGAATTGAACACAGGCAGCCAATGGAGATCATCTAAAATGAAAGGCAGGAAATTCTTCAACCCTCTATTGAATGAGCATCAGAAACTGGCAGTGAAGAGGATACTTGGTGGGGAATGCCGTCCAACTCCTTACATCCTGTTTGGGCCCCCGGGCACTGGGAAAACTGTAACTCTTATTGAAGCCGTTTTACAGGTATGATTGACCTGGAAGTAGCTCAAGGGAATAAGCATGTCTGCTTGTTATAACATAGATGACAGCAGGTAAGGACTAATGGGCCCATGTAGTTTGCTCTGTTCTTCCCCCAATTTTGCTGCTTGAATCAAGGCTATATCCCAGCTGTCAGCAGTGCAAGCTTCACTGCATGCAGGGAATTGCTCATTATGAAAATCAGTTTTTTTTCCCTGTGTTCTTAACATTGCCACTATATCTATCCCAGCATTCTTAAATTCTTTCAATCTTAGTTTCCATACTTCTATCCAGGCATGTACCACACATTCAGAAAAGATATAATTCCTCTTGAGCTTCCCTTTATTCATCTTCATATCATGACCCCTTGTCCTTGAATTTCTTTTCTTATGGAAATCTTCCTGTAGTTAAGCCTGATAAATATTTGAGCATTTCTCTCATAACTCCCTATTCCCTGTACGTACCTGGATCAGTCCAGACCGTGGGTTATGTCCCCAATCCAGCAGATGGAGTCAGCCAAAGCTTTGAGGGGGCGTCACCATAAGTAGAACTACCCCCTCTGCAGGAGTTCAGTATCTTCTGACTCCAGCAGATGCGAGTAGGGAATTTGGAGTGCTCCCAATTCAGCATAAGCTTTTACCTTTGTCTTTGGCTGATTTTTTCTTGGGCTATTGCCTATTTATTTTGAATCAGGTTTGAATCAAGTTTGTTTAAAAAAAAATATATATATTTGATTGGGTTAATTAACTAATTGAGGGGTTCAACTTTGGGGAGGCGTGGCTTACCCTCTGTTTGTGTCTTCTCTTTTCTATTCTACAGACGGGGTAAGTTGGTGTTTCTTTTGCCTTTCAGCTCCCCAAAAACCCCTGGTACCTCGCGGAGGCCGGCAGCACCGGCCTCTCCGCGCTTGCCACACTGACAGCGGCCATCTTGAGCGCCTCGTGGGCGGCTCGAGAAGGCAGGCAGGCAGGTCTTTGTTTTTGGCGGGTAGTGCGGCCAGGAGGGCCCCCCCGCGCCGTCTTACTCCTCACGTCGGCGGGCAGTGCAGGCCATCGGGCCCCCCCGCGGCGGCGGCGTTTCGACTCGCGGGACCCCGAGTCTCACTTTTTTATTTTTTTTTGAGAACTTTCGTTTTTCGCGGTTTTTTTCGGCGATACGATGCCGCGGCCGACGCGCTGCGCGGCTTGCAGCGAACCGGGGTCCCGCATCTCCAGGGAGGGCATCTGTGCCCGGTGCCTTCCCGGGGGGGAAGGCACCTCACAGCCCATCGCCGATTTCTCTTTTCTCGCTCCTCTGCCCGGGCGCCGGGGGCGGGCCCCTCCCCCAGGCCTGGCGGGAACGGCGGCCATCTTGAACACTCGGCGCCCCGAGGTATCTCAGGAGAGGTCGACTGACAGGGAGTCGGAACCGGATTCGCCCCCGACCTTGCTGCCGGAGCAAGGCCCGCAGGGGCGGGAGAGCGCGGACGTGCCCCCCTCCAGAGCCCCCGCGGCGAGACCGGGGTTTTCCCCGGAGTTTGTCCTGCTTATGCACACGGCATACCTGCAGGGTCTGGATGCACCGGTGGACCCCCCCCCTGCCAAGATATGCTGGACCTCGCCTTCGGCTCAGGCCCCCCCCGTTGCGGCGGGAGCGGGGGCCCCGCGCCTTCCCGCACGTGCTCGGGTTTCGCCAGCGACAGGGGGAGCGGCGCCGGACCCAGGGGACCCTGACCCGGACGTCATGGATCTGGGGCAAGGGGACGCCACGACGGAGGGGGACGACCCGCGTACGCTGCGCCTCTTCCAGAGGGAAGAGCTGGACGAGCTCATTCCACGCATCATTCAGGAGCTGGATCTGGATCCGCCGCCTGACCCGCCTGCCCCAGTAGCGCCGGCGGTGGTCACATCCTCGAAGAAAGGAGATCCGGTCCTGGCGGCCCTGCGCCCGAGGGCGCGGGCTTTTCCCATTCACGACTCGTTCCTGCAGCTCCTCACGAGGGAATGGGATACCCCTGAAGCGTCTCTGAAGGTTGGTCGTGCCATGGAACGGCTGTACCCGCTACCACAAGATTTCCTGGATCTCATCAAGGTTCCGAGAGTTGACTCCGCAGTCTCGGCGGTCACGAAGAGGACGACAATACCGGTGACAGGGGGCACGGCCTTGCGGGATACGCAAGATCGCAAATTGGAGATCTTCCTGAAAAGAGTCTTCGAGGTCTCCGCGCTGGGTATGAGAGCAGCGATGTGCAGTTCACTCGCCCAGCGGGCAAGCCTCCTGTGGGTTCAACAACTTCTCACCTCCCAGGATCTGCCAGCGGCGGAGGCCGCCCAGGCGGACAGGTTAGAAGCTGCAGTGGCGTACGGGGCGGATGCCTCGTATGACCTGTACCGCGTCCAGGCAAGGGCTATGGTCTCGGTGGTGGCGGCCAGGCGGCTGCTGTGGCTTCGCAACTGGGCGGCAGATACGTCTTCCAAGTCGAGTCTGGGCTCCCTGCCCTTCAGGGGTAAGTTCCTCTTTGGGGAAGATCTGGACCAGCTCATCAAGTCGCTGGGGGAAAATGCGGTTCACCGCCTCCCGGAGGATAGATATCGCCCTTCCCGGGCGTTCGCTTCGTCCCGGACTAGAGCCAGAGCGCAGCGGCGTTACAGGAACTACAGGCCGGGGGGCTCCAGGCCGCCCGCTCCCCGGTCCCAGCCCTGGTCGCGCTCCTTTCGCGGCCGCAGGCCCGCGCGCCCCGCTCTCGGGACAGGTAACCCCTCCCCCAAGTCCTCACAATGATGCCAGAGGCGCCCACTCCGCCGTCCCCAGGATCGGGGGGCGGCTGAAGTTTTTCTACAGGGAGTGGGCGCGGATTACCTCAGACCAGTGGGTCTTGGACACCGTAAAGCAGGGTTACGCATTGGAATTTGTCCAGCCACCGAAAAGTCGCTTCGTATTTTCCCCTTGTGGCTCGGCCCTCAAGCGGCAAGCGGTTCAGTCAACGCTGAACAGGCTTCAGGAGATAGGCGCTATTGCGCCCGTGCCCTTCGGAGAGGTGGGCTTGGGCCACTATTCAATCTACTTCGTTGTGCCAAAGAAGGACGGGTCCTTTCGGCCCATTCTGGATCTCAAGGAGGTCAACAAGTCCCTCCGAGTGCTCCGTTTTCGCATGGAAACGCTGCGGTCGGTGATCGCAGCAGTGCATCGGGGGGAGTTCCTTGCCTCCTTGGACCTCACGGAGGCTTACTTACACATCCCCATTCGGCCGGATCATCATCGTCTTCTGCGATTCAAGATACTGGACCAGCACTTCCAGTTCATAGCTCTTCCGTTCGGACTGGCGACGGCACCACGCACCTTCACCAAGATCATGATAGTCATGGCTGCGGCTCTCCGGAGGGAGGGTATCCTGGTTCATCCCTATCTAGACGATTGGCTCATTCGCGCGAAGTCGTTCACCCAAGGCCAGGCAGCCGTGTCCAGGGTGGTACAGTTCCTGCATTCCCTGGGATGGGTGGTGAACTTTTCCAAGAGCTCCCTCGTACCCTCACAGCGCTTGGATTTCTTGGGGGCGACCTTCGACACCCGGCTGGGCAAAGTCTTCTTGCGACAGGACAAAGCGCTCTCCTTGCGGGATCACATTCGACGATTCTCTGCGTTACTGGAACCCACCTCCTGGGATTACCTGCAACTCCTGGGGGTGATGGGATCCCTGGGGGTGATGGGTCCCTGGCCTTCTGAGGAAGTGGCAGAATCATCTGGTAGTCCTGCGAGACCGGCTTCCAACGGGAGAGGAGCGCCCACTGTAAGGGCCGGAAATGCCACTTCCTCAGAAGGCCAGGGACCCATCACCCCCTGGGGGAGATGGGTCCCTGGCCTTCTGAGGAAGTGGCAGAATCATCTGGTAGTCCTGCGAGACCGGCTTCCAACGGGAGAGGAGCGCCCACTGTAAGGGCCGGAAATGCGCAAACGCCCAGGGGACCTGGGCGTTTGCGCATTTCCGGCCCTTACAGTGGGCGCTCCTCTCCCGTTGGAAGCCGGTCTCGCAGGACTACCAGATGATTCTGCCACTTCCTCAGAAGGCCAGGGACAGTCTGGGCTGGTGGTTGGATCCGGCGAACCTAGCCTGAGGCGTGTCCCTCGACTTACCGGATTGGGTGGTGGTAACCACCGATGCCAGTCTAGCGGGCTGGGGCGCGGTCTGCGATCGCAGCGCCACGCAAGGAACGTGGTCGGCGGTGGAGGCGACGTGGTCCATCAACCGTCTGGAGACCAGGGCGGTCAGGCTCGCCCTGCGGCACTTTCTCCCGCTCCTCCGAAACCGCAAAGTCAGAGTGCTATCGGACAACGCGACCACCGTGGCCTACATCAATCGCCAAGGAGGCACGCGCAGGCCACAGGTCGCGCTGGAAGCAGCGCTGCTCATGCAATGGGCGGAGCGTCATCTCGTCCGGCTGGCAGCGTCACACATCGCCGGAGTGGACAATGTTCAAGCGGACTTCCTCAGTCGCCAACGGCTGGATCCCGGGGAGTGGTCTCTGTCCGACGAGGCGATGCAGCTCCTCGTCCATCAGTGGGGGGCCCCCCACCTAGATCTGATGGCATCCGCTCTAAACGCCAAGGCTCCCCGCTTCTTCAGCCGGCGAAGAGAACGCGGTGCGGAGGGGGTGGACGCCCTGGCACTCCCATGGCCGGCACATCTGCTGCTCTACGCATTTCCGCCGTGGCCCCTAGTGGGACGGATGCTCCGCAGAATAGAAGGGCATCCGGGGGCTGTGATCTTCGTCGTCCCGGAATGGCCCAGGCGACCCTGGTTCGCGGATCTGCTGCAGCTGGTGGTCGACGGCCCGATCAGGCTGGGGCACCTCCCCTTCCTCTTACACCAGGGCCCGGTATTTTTCGAGCAGGCAGAACTCTTCTGTCTTGCGGCCTGGCTTTTGAGAGGCGACGCCTCCGGCGCAGGGGCTACCCGGAGACGGTAATATCCACGCTGCTGCGGGCGCGCAAGACGTCCACGTCGGTGGCCTACGTTCGCGTCTGGAAGGTGTTCGAGCTGTGGTGCGCCAGCCAGGACACCAGCCCCACGACGGCTTCGGTCCCTCAGATCCTTCAGTTCCTGCAAGACGGGGTGGACAAGGGACTAGCCTACAACTCGGTGAGAGTCCAAGTTGCCGCCCTTGGTTCGTTGTTGCGTGATGGAGGTTCTCTCTTGCAGCACACGGACATTGCTCGGTTCCTCAAGGGTGTCAAGCACCTCCGGCCTCTGCTACGGGATCCTTGTCCCTCCTGGAGTCTCAACCTGGTGCTGCGGGCCCTGTCGGGGCCTCCGTTCGAGCCTTTGCGCACCGCGACACTCAAGGATCTCACTCTCAAGGCGGTATTTCTGGTGGCGATCTGTTCCGCTCGGCGTATATCAGAGCTACAAGCGCTGTCGTGCAAGGAACCCTATCTCCGGTTCTCCGACTCTGGGGTCTCGATCTGCACCGTTCCTTCCTTCCTACCGAAGGTGGTCTCTGCTTTTCATGTGAACCAGACGGTGGAGTTGCCGTCCTTCTCCGCCTCCGAGCCGAAGTCTCTCCGACTCTTGGATGTTCAACGCACGCTGCGTATATATCTGGAGGCTACCAACGAGTTCCGGACTTCCGACCATCTATTTGTCCTTTGGTCCGGTCCGAAGAAAGGCTCCCAGGCCTCCAAGACAACCATTGCGAGATGGCTGAAGGCGGGTATTGCCGCTTCCTATGTTGGGGCGGGGCGGACGCCTCCGCCTGGCAGTGTAGCGCATTCTACAAGGTCTCAGGCGGCCTCCTGGGCGGAGGTTCGCTCGGTCTCATCCCAGGAGATCTGTCGGGCGGCTACCTGGAAGTCGTTGCACACGTTCGCGAGGCATTACCGCCTACACCTCGCCTCTTCAGTCACAGGACATTTTGGTGAACAGGTTCTCCGAGCAGGCCTCGCAGGACCCCACCCGATTTAGGGAAGCTTGGGTACATCCCACGGTCTGGACTGATCCAGGTACGTACAGGGAAAAGAAAATTATTACTTACCTGCTAATTTTCGTTCCTGTAGTACCATGGATCAGTCCAGACGCCCACCGCTTTTGGGTTTCTACTCCTGCTTCACCTTGCTCGTGGGAACGGTAAGGGTATCTGTACTTCACCACTTGTCAGTTTTTTTTTCACTGTTGTCCCAGCGCCTCACAAGTTGACTTGTTGTCTCTGCAGCCTCCTACACGTTGTAGGACGCCCACTGTTAGTCTGTTGTTACAGTTCCATGGCTGGTTGTTGCCAATTTTCTATAAACTTGATTCAATGAGGGGGTTCGGGTTTTTCTACTCGGGCTTTGATATACTCGATACTGAACTCCTGCAGAGGGGGTAGTTCTACTTATGGTGACGCCCCCTCAAAGCTTTGGCTGACTCGATCTGCTGGATTGGGGACATAACCCACGGTCTGGACTGATCCATGGTACTACAGGAACGAAAATTAGCAGGTAAGTAATAATTTTCTTTTCTGTCTTGGCAAGAATTGGAACCATATTTAATGCAGTACTCTCTGTATCATTCTGCCATCAATCTTAATGTCAAGGTTCCTGATTTATGGTTCCTGATTTATGGTTCCTGATTTATGGTTCACAGTTACATTTAATTGAGTTTATGAAAGTTCTCTTTTAATAGTTTTCCTGTATACTTGTGTTAATGTATTCTGCCTTGAGGCGACTGTTTTAATGTATTTCCGCCCTGGAGGCGACTGTTCAGTTCCTTGTAAACCGGTGCGATATGTATTCTTTACAGGAACATCGGTATATAAAAATTAAAAATAAAATAAATAAATAAATAAGGTAGGTTGCAGGTCGAACACTATTGAATCCCAGCTCTGGTAATGCATTTTTCTCCTAGAACAAACAGGATGGTAGTCCACACACATGGGTGACATCATCAGATGGAGCCTGGCACGGAACTTTGATCTCAAAGAATCTAGAGCTTTCAGCAAGCACCTACTGAGCATGTGCAACTGTAGTCATCACTCTGCCCCCTAGGCAGAGTCCCTCAGTCTTTTTTTTTTTTCCCTCCAGAGCCGTGTGCTCATGGAATTCAGCTTTGCTGTCTTCTCTATTTTTTTCTAGAGCTGCAGCTGTTTACTTCCCTTTTCTCTTAAAGAAATTTTATTCTATTTTTCCTCTTCTTTCCAACTGTCTGCTAGCCACATGGTGGGCTTCCCCCTGTGTAGCCTGATAGAGGCTACACAGGGGGAAGGCTGTGTATCCTGGTGTAGAGGCTATTACTTTAAAAAAAAAACAAAAAAAAACTTCTTGCTCTGTCTGTTTTTTCTTTTTCCACAATGCTGACAGGACTGACTTATGCAGTCAGTGATCCATGTAGGCCGCTGAGCCTGGGGACTCTCCTGAGTTCTGCCTGGGCTGGAGTTCCATGGTGGTTCACTGATCAATCGGCATTGATGGATTCAGACTGTGGAAGTATTGAGAACCATGCCATTCCTGTGAGGGGGGAGAGCTTATCCTCCCCACATCTCCAGGAACTAGTCTCCACAGGTGGGAGCCCTGTATGATGTTGCCTCCCTTCTTGCTTGCCAATCTTGGCAATGAAGTCTCCCTGAGAGAGAGTGAGCGGAGCCTGGGCTAGCAGCTTGTTCCCTATACGTACCAGGATCAGTCCAGACTGCTGGGTTATGCCTCCCTTCCAGCAGATGGAGTCAGAGAAAAGCTGAAAAGCACCCCCTAGATAACCTGGTGTGCCACCTGCGATCCTTCAGTATTCTCTGACTCCAGCAGATGAGGATGACATAACCTGCGTTCCCTGTACGTACCTGGATCAGTCCAGACAGTGGGTTATGTCCCCAATCCAGCAGATGGAGTCAGCACAAGCTTTGAGGGGGCATATCCATATATCCTACTACCCCCTCTGCAGGAGTTCAGTATCTTCTGACTCCAGCAGATGCGAGTAGGGGAATCAGGCTTCTCCTCCTTTTTCTTCTTTCTCACTTCTTTTGCTTGATTATTTTGCTGCCTTTTTCTCATGGATCAAGTTTGTATCAAGTCTTGTATAAAGTTTAAAAAAAAAAAAAAAGTAAAGCAGGGTCCTTTCACCTTTGGGGGAGTGACTTATCTCTCCTGTCTCTTTTCTGCAGCCGTGCTGTTTTCTTTGTCGTTGCAGCAGGGGTAAGTAAGTTTTATTCCTCTGTAGTTTTTCTTCACAGCACAGCTCCCGGTGCCCGCGAAAGCCGGTGGTGCCGGCCTCTTCGTTTTTCTTCACTCACCCGCGGCCATTTTGCAGCTCCTCGTGGGCTGCTGCCACGCTTGGGAAAGACTTCTGGGGCGCGGGTTGTGTGGCCGGAAAGGCCCCCCCGCGGCACCCTCCTGTAATTTCGGACAGCGGGCAGTGCGGGCCGCCCGGGCCCCCCCGCAGCGGCGCTTTCGTGCGCGTGGCCCCCCCCCCCCCCCGCCGAGGCTTTTGCTCTTTTTTGCCGCCGTTTTTCATCTCTCCCCCGGCGATCCCGATGCCGCGGCCGTTGCGCTGTGCGGCCTGCGGCGACCCGGGGTCCCGGGAGGGCATCTGTGCACGATGCCTTCCCGGGGGGGAAGGTACCTCACAGTCCCTTACTGAATTTTCTTTTTTGTCCGGGCGGCACGGGCCGGCCACTCCGCCTTTTTTGGCAGGAACGGGGGCCAGCTTACATTCTGAGCGCCCGGAGGCGCAGGCCACGAGGGAGAACGTCTCTCGGGAAGACTCTACAAGCGGGGGCGCCCCCCCCCCATTCTGGTGCAGGAGCCAAGCACCCAGAGCCAGGGAGCAGGAACCACGCCGCCCCTCGAAACGCACCCGGGCAAGCCGGGATTCTCTCCGGAGTTTATCCTGCTCATGCATACCGCTTATCTACAGGGACTGGACACACCTGTGGGACCCCCCCCCCTAAGATCCCACGGATGTCGCCCTCGGCGCCGGCCCCCCCCCCCCGACCCTTCGGGAGCGGGGGCCTCACGTCCTCCTACTCGGGTCCGTTCGGCGCCAGCGGCAGTGGGGGCGGTGCCCGACCCAGCGGGACAGGGACCTGACCTCCCGGACGGGGGCCAAGGGGACGGCACGCAAGAAGGGGATGATCCGCGTACTCTACGCCTCTTCCAGAGGGAAGAACTGGACGACCTCATCCCGCAGATCATTCAGAAATTAGATTTGGACCCTCCACCGGACCCGCCTGCTCCAGTGGCTCCCGCTGTCGTCACCACCTCAAAGAAGGGAGATCCGGTCCTGGCGGCGCTTCGGCCGAGGGCTCGGGCCTTTCCTATCCATGACTCGTTTTTACAACTTCCCACCAGGGAATGGGACACCCCGGAGGCCTCCCTGAAGAGCAGCCGGGCGATGGAAAAGCTGTACCTGCTCCCTGAAGATTTTCTGGACCTCATCAAGGTCCCAAAGGTGGACTCCGCAGTGTCGGCGGTCACGAAGAGGACGACTATCCCAGTAACGGGAGGTGCGGCATTGCGAGACACACAGGATCGTAAGTTGGAGGTTTTCCTTACGCGGGTCTTCGAGGTCTCCGCGCTAGGCATGTGGGCGGTGATGTGCAGTTCGCTTGCCCAGCGGGCTAGTCTCCTTTGGGTACAACAACTCCTCACGTCTCAGAATCTGCCGGCCGATGAGGCTGCCCAGGCGGACCGGCTGGAGGCCGCAGTGGCGTATGGGGCGGACGCCTCGTACGATCTTTTTCGGGTCCTCGCAAGATCCATGGTATCAGTAGTGGCGGCACGCCGACTACTATGGCTACGCAACTGGGCGGCAGATACGTCCTCGAAGTCCAGTCTGGGCTCTCTCCCCTTCAGGGGCAAGTTCCTCTTCGGGGAGGATTTGGATCAGATCATCAAGTCCCTGGGGGAGAACGCTGTTCATCGGCTGCCGGAGGATAGGTTTCGTCCATCCAGAGCGTTTTCTTCTTCTCGGGCCAGAGCGCAGAGGCGCTACAGGGGATACAGACAGGTGGGCGCCTGGCCATCCGCCCCCAGGTCTCAGCCCTGGTCGCGCTCCTTTTGCGGGCGTCGGCCCGCACGCACTACTCCCGGACCCGGGAACCCCTCTAACAAGTCTTCACAATGATGCCAGTCTCGCCCACTCCCCTGTCCCCAGGATTGGGGGCCGGCTAAAGTTTTTTTACGCGGAGTGGGCGCGGATCACCTCGGACCAGTGGGTACTGGATACCATAAAACACGGCTACGCATTGGAATTTGTCCGCCCCCTGCAGGGAAGGTTCATCTTTTCTCCCTGTGGCTCGGACCTCAAAAGAAGGGCGGTGCAGCTGACTCTGGACAGACTCCGGGAGATTGGCGCTATTGCGCCCGTGCCCTTCGGAGAGGTGGGCTCGGGCCACTATTCCATCTATTTCGTCGTGCCAAAGAAGGACGGTTCCTTCCGGCCTATACTAGACCTCAAGGAAGTCAACAAATCCCTTCGAGTCATTCGGTTCCGCATGGAAACGCTCAGATCAGTGATTGTGGCGGTACATCGGGGGGAGTTTCTCGCCTCCCTGGACTTAATGGATGGGAATGTGCCTACCTGCACATTCCCATCCGCCCGGACCACCACCGTTTCCTTCGTTTCAAAATCCTGGACCAGCATTTTCAGTTCACGGCTCTCCCGTTCGGATTGGCGACGGCGCCGTGCACCTTCACCAAGATCATGATAGTCGTGGCTGCAGCTCTCCGGAAGGAAGGCATCCTGGTTCATCCTTACCTGGACGATTGGCTTATCCGGGCGAAGTCATTCGATCATGGGCGCTCAGCGGTGACTCGAGTAGTACGGTTTCTACATTCCCTGGGATGGGTAGTGAACTTCTCCAAGAGCTCCCTCACTCCCTCGCAACGCTTGGATTTCTTGGGGGCGACCTTCGACACCCTACTGGGCAAAGTTTTTCTGCACCAGGACAAGGCTCAATCCTTGTGGGATCACACACGACGGTTCTCTGCGTTACCAGAGCCCACCTCCTGGGACTACCTGCAACTCCTGGGAGTGATGGGGTCCACCATCGACCTTGTACCTTGGGCTTTCGCGCACCTCAGGACCTTACAGTGGGCGCTCCTCTCCCGGTGGAAACCAGTATCACAGGACTACCAGATGATTCTCCCGCTCCCGCAGAATGCCAGGGACAGTCTGGGCTGGTGGTTGGATCCGCCGAACCTGTCCCGGGGCGTGTCCCTCGATTTGCCAAATTGGGTGGTGGTGACTACCGATGCCAGTCTAGCAGGCTGGGGTGCAGTATGCGATCGAAGCGCCACGCAGGGGACGTGGTCCGCGGTGGAGGCGAAGTGGTCAATCAACCGTCTGGAAACCAGAGCGGTCCGGCTAGCTCTGCGACATTTCCTCCCGCTTCTTCGGAACCGGGAATTCTATCGGACAACGCTACCACCGTGGCCTACATCAACCGACAAGGAGGCACGCGCAGCCCGCAGGTCGCGCTCGAGGCGGCGCTACTGATGCAATGGGCGGAGCGTCATCTCGTCCGGCTAGCAGCCTCGCACATCGCTGGGGTGGACAAAGTCCAGGTGGACTTCCTCAGTCGTCAACTGCTGGACCCAGGAGAGTGGTCTCTCTCCGACAAAGCGATGCAACTTATTGTCCATCAGTGGGGGGCCCCCCACCTGGATCTGATGGCGTCCGCTCTCAACGCCAAGGCTCCACGCTTCTTCAGTCACCGGAGAGAGCTCAGCGCGGAGGGAGTGGATGCCCTGGTCCTTCCGTGGCCCCCACATCTTCTGCTCTACGCTTTTCCACCGTGGCCCCTGGTGGGCAGGATGCTCCGCAGAATAGAAAGCCATCAGGGGACCGTGGTCTTCGTCGCTCCGGAATGGCCCAGGCGACCCTGGTTTGCAGACCTGCTACAGCTGGTGATCGACGGCCAATCAGGCTGGGGCACCTCCCCCAGCTCCTACATCAGGGCCCGGTATTTTTCGAGCAGGCAGAACTCTTCTGTCTTGTGGCCTGGCTTTTGAGAGGCGCCGCCTCCGGCGTCAGGGCTACCCGGAGGCGGTAGTATCCACGCTATTGCGGGCACGAAAAACATCGACGTCGGCGGCCTATGTTCGGGTCTGGAAGGTGTTCGAGCTGTGGTGTACCAGCCAGGCCACGAGACCCGCTAAGGCTTCTGTACCTCAGATCCTTCAGTTTCTACAGGCGGGAGTGGAAAAAGGGCTCACCTATAATTCACTACGGGTTCAGGTGGCCGCCCTTGGTTCGCTGTTGAGCGATGGGGGCTCTCTTCTACAGCATCCTGACATTGCTCATTTTCTCAAGGGTGTCAAGCATATGCGTCCTCCGTTGCGGGACCCTTGTCCCTCCTGGAGTCTTAACCTTGTGCTTCGCTCCCTGTCGGGACCACCGTTCGAGCCGCTGCGCAGCGCAACGATAAAGGATCTCACTCTCAAGACGGTTTTTCTTGTGGCCATCTGTTCCGCTCGACGCATCTCGGAGCTGCAGGCTCTGTCGTGTAGAGAGCCTTATCTCCCCTTTTCCGACTCTGGAGTTTCGCTTCGCACCGTTCCCTTCTTCCTTCCGAAGGTGGTTTCTGCATTCCATGTGAACCAGACGGTGGAGCTGCCGTCCTTCTCCTCCTCAGAGCCGAAGTCTCTCCGTCTCTTGGATGTCAAGCGCACTCTGCGCCTCTATCTGGGGGCTACAAATGAGTTCCAGATCTCTGACCATCTCTTCGTACTCTGGTCCGGACCTAAGAAGGGGTCTCAGGCCTCGAAGGCTACCATTGCCAGATGGTTGAAGGCCGGCATTGCTGCTTCCTACATTGGGGCGGGACGGACTCCCCCACCCGGCATCGTCACACATTCTACACGTTCTCAGGCGGCTTCCTGGGCGGAGTCTCGCTCTGTATCCTCTCAAGAAATTTGTAGAGCAGCCACCTGGAAATCGTTACACACGTTCTCGAGGCACTATCGTCTGCACCTCGCCTCTTCGGTCTCTGGACACTTTGGCGAGCAGGTTCTCCGAGCAGGCCTCGCAGGACCCCACCCGATTTAGGGAAGCTTGGGTACATCCCACTGTCTGGACTGATCCAGGTACGTACAGGGAAAAGAAAATTATTACTTACCTGCTAATTTTCGTTCCTGTAGTACCATGGATCAGTCCAGACGCCCACCACGTTTTGGGTTCTTGATCCTGCTCAGCTCTGCGCTATTTCCTGTTCACAGTGCTCTGTGTCTTCACAATCGTTTCCTTTTTTGCTGTTTTTCACAACTCCCTACAAGTTGGTAGGATGTTTGCAGTTACTTGTTGCGGTTACAATTGTTTTAATTATCTGTTTCCACAAACTTGATCCTTCGGGGGTTTCTACTCGGGCTTTGATATACTCGATACTGAACTCCTGCAGAGGGGGTAGTAGGATATATGGATACACCCCCTCAAAGCTTGTGCTGACTCCATCTGCTGGATTGGGGACATAACCCACTGTCTGGACTGATCCATGGTACTACAGGAACGAAAATTAGCAGGTAAGTAATAATTTTCTTGTCCTGATCCTTACAGAAAACTATTGATTAATTACTAAGTTCTAGAAAGGTTTTCTATTTGAATATTTCTTATGCCTTTGACTAGATCAACATACTGTAATTTTTAAAATAATTAAATAAGGTACAAACCAGGAGCATTCAGAAATGGGGGAAAGTGTGCTGAGCACTCCCTAAGGGCAGGCAAGGCTGGGCAGTGCCCTACAGCCTCTATATCTGGAGACTTGTTCCTTTACCCGGTGAATTGGGGGGAGATTTACCAGTGGGCTGGTCCCTTTCCCCCTTCTATACAGGCCCAGAGAAGGAGTCATTCCTCTGGTAGGTGCTAATGCCTGTACAGTGAAGGCAGGGACGGTAATTCCCCTGCTTGGTGGCTGAGTAAAAAAAAAAAAAAAGTTTTAAAACAAAATGTATATTATAGATTGCACTCTACCTTTTTTTAATCAGCCCTAGCCTGCCGATTTCTCCCAGGCCTCCAGAAGGGGTGGATTTCTTCACCTAGCTGACATTACATTTTTTGTGCGTTTTTCCATGCCATGTGGGTCACGTTATGAAGCTTGTGGGGAGCCGGCACCGCGGCTTTCCCACGAAGGCCTCTGCTCCCGATGTATTCCTGGGGGCGAAGGGCCTTCACAGCGGCTGATTCCAGGACAAAGGTCAGCTCTGCCGCGATCTCGCGGCTTGGAGGCAGAGGCCTGCCCCGTCCCCGCTTGGAGCGGGAACGGCGGCCATCTTGCCTAGCTCGGGTCCCGATGTTCAGGATTCAGAGGGAGGAGATCTCCCTCCACTTTCCCCGCCTTCACTGAGCCCCCAAAGGCCCCGCATTTTACAGCCTGACTTAGCTCCTCCCTCAGCATTGCCTCCAGTCTCAGCTCCTCCTGCGGGGGGGCTCTTAAAGCGGCAGTACCCATTTTCTTCGCAGTTTGTATTACTGTTCCACAAAGCATATTTGGAAGCTGAGGCTGACTGGGAAACGCAGTCTCCCCCTCTGGCTAAGGTTTTAAGCAGGCGGAGGGACAGTGGAGTGCTGGAACGTGGTTTCCCCGTCCAGTTCCTGAGAAGGGCTCCCAATACCCTCCACACCTCCGGATCCCGCGATCCAGGACCCCTCTTCAGTGGGTATGAGCGATGATGTAGATAGTGCTGCTCCGGTGGAGGGTGATGATCCGCAGTGTTACAGGAACTGGATATTCCGGCTCTGTAGCCAGTGACTGATTCTTCCTCTGGGGATCCAGTTTTATCTGGCTTGCGATCTCCCCTCAAACCTTTCCTTTTCATCCGAAACTTTTTTTTTAGATTATGTCTCGGGAATGGGATACTCCTGAATCCTCTTTGCGGGTTAGCAGAGCTATGGAAAAACTTTACCCGCTGCTGGGTGAGTCCTTGGATCTTCTCAAGATTCCTAAGGTGGACTCGGCTGGCACGGCCATAGCTAGCGCACAACGATTCCAGTATCGGGAGGGGCATCTCTCAAAGATCTCCAAGATAGGAAGCTGGAAGTTCTACTCAAGCGGATATTTGAGGTATCCACGCTTGGAGTGAGGGCGGCCGTCTGTAGCAGCCTTATGCAGAGAGCTACCCTCCGCTGGGTTCAGCAATTGCTCACAACTCAGGCGCTTCCTCAGGAGCAGGCTGAACAGGCGAACCGCATGGAATCGGCAGTTGCCTATACGGCTGATGCGTTGTACAATTTCTCCATATCTCTGCTCATACTATGTCTTTGGCGGTTTCAGCAAGAAGGCTTCTGTGGCTCGGTAACTGTTCGGCTGATGTTTCTTCTATGTCTCAGCTGGGATCTTTTCCTTTCAAAGGGAAGCTGTTGTTTGGGGACAAGCTGGAACAACTTATTAAAATCTTGGGGGACAACAAGGTTTACAAGCTACCTGAAAACAAGCCCAGACCGTCTTGCCCTTTCGGCATGTTACGAGGTCGTTTTCGGGGTCAGCACAGTTTACGTACAGGTGGGGGCTCCTTTGCTCCTCGGCAGATGTCGGCGATGTCTCAGGCCTGGACACATTCCTTTCGTGGTAGGAGGCCCCAGTGCGACAGAACCTCTCACGGTTTTGCCTCCAACAAACTCCCCAATGAAGGTGCGCCGGCCCATTCCTCAGTTCCAGAGATCGGGAGGGGCGACTCTCCCTGTTTCGCGAGGAATGGGTCATGGTCACATTGGACCAGTGGGTTCTCGATATTATAAATCGCGGTTACGCTTTGGATTTTGCTCACCCACTTCGGGATCTGTTTCTAGTGTCACCTTGCGGGTCTCAGGCAAAACAGGTGGTTCTTCAAACTCTGTCTCGGTTAAAGACCCTGGGGGTGATTGTCTCGGTGCCACTGGCCAAGCGTCGGACCGGTCGATATTCCATTTACTTCGTAGTCTCCAAGAAGGAGGGCTCATTCCGACCGATATTGGATTTAAAAAGGTCAACAAAGCGTTGCGAGTCCCTCGGTTTTGGTTGGAGACGTTGAGGTCCTTCATTGCAGCCGTACACAAAGGCGAGTTTTTGGCTGCTTTGGATCTGATGGAAGCTTACCTTCACATAGGAATTCGCGAACACCATCAGAGGTTTCTGCGGTTCATGGTCTTGGGAGAACATTATCAGTTTCGTGCCCTACCATTCGGGCTGGTGACGGCTCCACGAGTCTTCACCAAGGTGATGGTAGTGGCAATGTGCCTTCGGCGGGAAGGAATTTTAGTTCATCCCTATCTGGACGACTGGCTCATTCGAGCAAAGTCAGAGGAGCTTTGCACAATAGCGGTTCAGTCTGTTTTGCACCGTTTGCATTCGCTAGGCATTACGCCAAGAGCCAATTGATCCCATCTCAGGTGTTGGGAATTTCTGGGAGCACGTTTCGACACGTCTGTAGGCAAGGTTTCCCTGCCTCGGGTGAGGATGGACAAGCTAATGTCCCAAGTCTGGCGTCTGTTGGCCCTTCCTTTGCCCAAGGTATGGGACTATTTACAAGTTCTTGGTTCTATAGTATCTACTCTGGAGTTGGTTCCTTGGGCCTTTGCTCATATGAGACCTTTGCAGAGGGCGTTGTTCTCCCGTTGGGACCCCAAATCAGAGGAGTTCCACTTGCCCTTGCCACTGCTAGAACCGGCCAGAACCAGCCTAGATTGGTGGTTGGTCCCAGATCACTTGCTTCAGGGCGTGCACCTGGAAAATCCCCAGTGGATAGTCTTGATGACAGATGCCAGCCTCTCCGGTTGGGGGGCAGTCTGTCAGTCGCAATCAGCGCAAGGTCAGTGGACAGCTCAGGAGGCCAAGTGGTCCATAAATCGGTTGGAAACCAGGGCAGTTCGCCTAGCGCTGCGCTGTTTTCTTCCGCTTCTCTGGCACCGGGCAGTACGAATCCTATCCAACAATGCGACCACCGTGGCTTACATAAACCGTCAAGGGGGTACAAAGAGTCGGCCGGTAGCCGCGGAGGCAGACAAGTTGATGGCCTGGCGGAACGCAATCTGGCCCGCTTAGCGGCATCTCATATAGCCAGAGTGGACAACGTTCAGGCGGGCTTTCTCAGTGCCAACGACTAGATCCCAGCGAATGGGAACTGTCTGAGGAGGCGATGCGGCTCATAATGTGTCGGTGGGGAGTCCCCCGGCTGGACTTGACGGCGACTCAGCCGAACGCGAAAGTGGCTCGTTTCTTCAGTCGCAGAAGGGAGCATGGGTCGGAAGGGGTGGATGCCCTGGTCCTTCCGTGGCCTCCCCACATTCTCCTCTGTGTTTCCTCCTTGGCTGTTGGTGAGAGAGATTTTAAGGTGAATAGAATCCCACCGGTGGCCGGTTATTCTCGTGGCTCCGGAGTGGCCAAGAAGGCCGTGGTTCACAGACCTGATCAACTTGGCGGTAGAGGGTCCCTTGCGCCTGGGTCATACTGGGTCATACCGAATTTACTGTGACAGGGTCCAGTATTTTTCGATTAGGCGGCTCGCTTTTGTTTAGTGGCTTGGATTATGAGAGGAGACAATTGAGAAAGAAGGGCTATCTGGAGGCAGTGATTACCACTCTTCTACACGCATGAAAGACCTCTACTTCTCTCACCTATGTTCGGGTATGGAAGGTTTTTGATTCCTGGTGCAGTGGGTTGAAGGTATCCCCGCAGCAGGCCACTATTGTGCACATTCTTGCAGGAAGGCTTGAAAGGTTTGGCATATAGCCAAGGTTTGGCATACAGCCTAACACCAGCGGTGTTAGGTTGTTTAAGAGGTAAGGTTGATGGTACCTCCATTGCTGGGCATCCAGATGTAGCACGGTTTCTGAGGGGAGCCAAACACACCCACTGGTGCGGGCGGTATGTCCTTCGTGGAGTTTGAATTTGGTTCTCCGTGGGCTCTGCGGTTCTCCTTTTGAGCCTATCAAACGGGCTACGTTGAAAGATTTAACACTCAAGACAGTGTTTCTCATGGCTATCTGTTCGGCTGGACGAGTTTCAGAGCTTCAAGTGTTGTCCTGCAGAGAACCATTCTTGCAATTTCGGACTCTAGGATTTCGCTTCGGACAGTACCTTTTCTGCCAAAGGTGGTATTGGCGTTTCACGTCAACCAGTCCGTTGAGTTACCGACCTTTCCAGATGTGGATAGGAATTCTCCTCAGGCCCAGGATCTGAGGAGCTTGGACGTCCGCCAGATTCTTCTGTGGTACTTGGAGGTGACTAATGCTTTTCGATTGTCTGATCATCTTTTTGTCTTATGGGAGCGGTCCTAAGAAAGGATGTAAGGCTTCTAAGACTACTATTGCCCGATGGTTGAAGAACGCTATTGCTTCGGCATACATATGTCACGGGCGACAAGTGCCAGATGGTCTTAAGGCTCATTCCATCAGATCGCAAGCGGCGTCTTGGGCAGAGAGTCAATGTGTGTTGCCTCAAGAAATTTGCAGGGCAGCCACTTGGAAATCCTTGCACACGTTTGCTAAGCATTACTGTTTGGATGTCTGGGCTCCGGATGTGGATTCCTTTGGCAGCAGTGTGCTTCGAGTGGGATTTTCTGGGTCCCACCCCATTTAGGGCAGCTTGGGTACATCCCAGCAGACTGGACTGATCCTGGTACATACAGGGAAAGGAAAATTGGTTCTTACCTGCTAATTTTCGTTCCTGTAGTACCAAGGATCAGTCCAGATGCCCGCCCGGGGATATAGTATTCAGGAGAGTCCACTCAGCTAATTGTTTTTTCTCTTTACAGATCTGACACCTTTGAAGTATCAGACACACACTTATACATAGTTTCCACTTATACATAGTTTCCAGTTTAAAAAAAAAAAAAAAAAGGAATGTTTTGCTTGATCTAGTCATTGGTTGTTAAATTTACTTCATTCTGCTTTGATATTGATTATACTGAAGGATCGCAGGTGGCACACCGGGTTATCTAGGGTGTGCTTTTCAGCTTTTCTCTGACTCCATCTGCTGGAAGGGAGGCATAACCCAGCAGTCTGGACTGATCCTTGGTACTACAGGAACGAAAATTAGCAGGTAAGAACCAATTTTCCTTTGCCACACCTCGGTGCTAAGCCCATGAACAGTTGCCCATGCGCAGCTGTGGTCGATGTCAGGGGGTCACCCTCGTTGTCTTTGAAGTGCGTGACTGCCCACGATGCCGTAGTGGCCTTCTATGCCATCAGCATCGGTGAAACTGGAGTCTCGCACTGGCTTGGGCATTAAGGGGTCTGAGTACAGCACAAGTCAATGCCGCTGATGCCTCGAGGCCGCAATGCCATAGATACCGCAGTGCCGTGGTGTGGCGCACTTGTGTCCTTGATGACATGGTGCCCTTGGTGCACTCTGTACCCTTGCTGCCCTCAGTGCTGTGGTGACCATGGAACCATCAATGCTGCTGTGCCCTCGATGCTCGTAGTGCTCTCAATGCCCGCAGGGCCCTCTATGCCATTGACACCCTTGATCCATCAAGTTGCGTGCATTGCCACCCTCGGGGGCCTCGATGTTGTTGAGGTGCATAGCATCGATGCTGCGGCAGCCCTTGATGACATCGAGGCGCAGACCCTTGATGCCATGGGCCCCCCACTAGGTCATTAAATTGTGCGGCCTCTGTGCAAGCATACCCTCAATGCCATTGCAATGCGATGCTGCCTCAATATCATTGACATTATCAAGGTGTGGGCCACCATAGAGGCCTTCAGACCACTGATGCCTCTTATTACTGCCTCGACTATGTCTAGCTCAATCGACCAGGCACCGGGTTGACCTTTAAGCACTCTTGTCTCCCCTGAGTCCATTGACTGCCGGGGTTCTCTGAGGCCCATGTGACCCTGCAGCAAGAGTTTTGGCCTCTTACGGATCTAGCGCAGTGGTAGCCATCTACTCAAGGTGCGTCGGTGCATCCATACACAGTGGTCCAGTGCCCTTGAAGGCTCCTGGTTGGTGTCCACTACAGAGAACTGAGAAGCCCAGAGCTGTCCCTTCAACCGCCGATCTTAGCATTGGAGATCCCATCAGGATGTGCACACCATCAATGTTAATGGGCATTCGTGAGGCTCTCATCAGTCGTAATGCTTGCGAGGCCATTGAGTTCACAGTATCGACATCCCCGGACACATAAGTGAGCCAAGGGGAATTGCCGTTGCACTGGTGGTCATCAGTTCTTTTTGGCATCTATGACCTCTGGGTGGGCTGCAGGGCCTCTCCCTGCAGACACCCATGGCTTCCTTGGTCGATACCTTAGGACCAAGTCCCCGTCGGGGCCCCTGGGTGGTCGACATTCGAGGGCACCTGTGGTGCTGTGGATGACGCTATTTAACATCGAACCAATTATAGCTCTGTTTAGAGCAGTTAAGGCTGTGGGTGCAGAGTCGTTGGGTGCCCAGTGGTGGCTTTACATTGGTGAGGTGAAAGTGCTGTGGGCCCTACGGGCACAATCTCCTCTCTGTGCACCAGTGGCTACAGTCGGAGATCGCAGGACATGACTGCAGTACTCCATAAGCACCTATGATTGCCAGGAATTTCACTGTTGTCGTTCCTTGTGGGACTTACAGGTGAGCCAGTTTTGATGCAGTTTCAAGGGCCCGCCTCTGAAGCATTATCAGGTACTGGAGGGGGTGACGCCATAGACCACCACCTTCCACCATGCCTTACCTAAAGCACCAATGGTGCTGGGGCCACTGTCACACAGTTCTTTCCGCTCCACTGGAGTTACTGTGATGTTAACGCGCAGCTTGTATCTATTCCAAGTGCTTCGGACGCTGGCAGGAGGCATTTTTTCTGTTTGTGCAGTCCTCAACCATACTAGGGTTCTGCCATCCTTCATCATGGTCTCAGCCTCCGCAACAGTCCACACTGCATAGTTCTGAGGAGCACTGGCGGGGGAGGTGTCATTACACAATCTGTGCTTTGTCGTGGGACGGCAACTAGCCACTGACTCTGGCACGTGGTTCTTGGTCCTCGCTCCATTTTGGTCCATGGGGTGTAAATCTGGTGGTCTAGATCCCTCCCCTTCATGAGGCCGTTTAGGTGACTATGGGCTCAGGTCTGTGGGGGCTTGGTTCCTCAGCTGCTCTTTTCTTTTTGGTCACTTTCCTCTCCTTTATTAATTTGGCTAAGCTGAGCTGGACAACTCTGTTTAAGCCTTAGGAGAGGGTGGTTTCTTGATGTTTTGATTAAAGTTTAAAAAAAAAAAAGGTGGTGCGCAACAGGGGAAGGTAAGGCTCTGAAGGACGGCTTTCCTCCCTACGTGCGATTGGTCAGCTGCAAGAGACAGGCTCTTTGCTCTTCTCTGGTGTTTGGGTTCGGCGGGGGTTGTTGTCCCGCTGGCGTGGTTATGGTTCATGGCTTGGTGTACTGCAGTGCCAGCGTGCTTAAGCTGCCTCGGGCTTTGTTCTGCATGTGTTTGGAGGGGTGAAGGGTCTTCAAAGTCCCTGGTAGCTGCAAAACGTAGGGGAAACAGTGACAGCATGGCCACAATTGAGAATCCAGTGGGTGACAGGTCGATGTGTGTTGGGCCTTCGGGCTCCATTGATGCGGGAACTGCAGCCATTTTAGGTCCTCAGGCCGTTTTCCTGTGCTATCAGATGGCAAGGGGGAATTTCCCCCAAGACTTTCCCCAGTCCACCCTGGTCCCGTGGAGGGACAGGGAGGCGCAGAGGAAGTAGCTGGTTTGGATCTGCCTGCTTTTTGGGGGGGGGGGGCGTTAGAGCTCAGCTTCTGGTTTTCTTAATTTCTCCTCGCTCTTTTCCCCCTGAATTTATTCTGCTACTCCATAATGCTTATCTGGTGCAGCAGACAGGGCTGGGATCCCCAGCTCCGACTTGGAAGCTGGACCTAGTCAGTCCCGGGGTAACCAGCCTCCTGTGGTGCAGCGTTTGTTGGGCTGTGTTTGGGTGGATGACGTTTCTGATGACTCAGTTGGGTCCCCGGAGGCCCCCCAGGGATTCAGGGGTGGCGTTGTCGGGAGATCAGGGTACTGCTCCGGGTGCTGTGGACTCGGCCCCAGGGGATGATATGGAGGCTATTCTGATCTTGAAGGGGGACGAATCCAAGATGTTCTGTTTGTTCCGGAGGGAGGAATTAGGTCCTCTGATCCTCAGGTTCTTGAGGAACTGAAGATAAAGGTCCCTAAGGAAGTCTGACATGGATGGGGTGGATCCATTCCTGGATGGGCTTAGGGGGCCCCCTGACTGCATTCCCTTATCATAATCCCTGAAAAAGATGGTGGATCAGGAATGGAGTACTCCCGATTCCGGCTTGAGAGTGGGAAGGGGGGGGGGTGTCGAGCTTTATCCCTTTTTTCTCTTCCTAAAGTGGACACGGCGGCTTCAGCGGTCACAAAGAAGACTACTATCCCTGATGCTGGCTCCACGGTTTTGACAGATATTCAGGATCAGAAGCTGGAGATCCACCTCAAAAGGATCTTTGAGATGTCAGCCCTGAGTCTGCGGGCCGCCATTTGCTCCAGCTTCATGCAAAGAGCATGCCTGCGATGGGTTCAATAGCTTCAGGATGGGCAGGCGAAGTCTGGTGATGAGATTAAAGCTGAATGCTTGGAAGCGTCGGTCACATACATAGCGGATGCTTTGTATGATTTGGTGAGGACTTAGTCTCGATTATTCTGGCTGCGTAACTCTCAGTTGGGTTTGTTGCATTTCAAAGGTCGTCTTTTATTTGGGGAAGACCTGGAACAATTGATGAAGCAACTTGATGAGAATAAGGTGCACAAGTTGCCAGAGGACAAGCCTAAGAGCAAGCAGTCTTTTCAGTTTCGTTAGCGTTTTCGGGACGGCAGAAGGTCTCGTCATGCGAAATGAGCCCCAGTGTCACAGAAGCAGTTTTCTTCTCGAGGTCAGGCCTGGGTCAGTCCTTTCATGGTGGGTGAAGGCCTTTCAGAGCTTCCACAGGAGGTGGGGCTATGGGGGCAAAATCCTCACAATGAGGCGAGGCCGGTCCACACTGTCGTTCCCTTTATTAGGGGGTCGTCTAGCTCGATTTTTACGGAAGTGGGCCAAGGTCACTCAACATCTGTGGGTTCTCAGTGTTATAAGAGACAATTACACATTAGAATTAGCGCTTCCTGTTCGCGACCTATTTCTAGTCTCCCCCTGCAGGTCAACAGAAAAGCGTTGGGTGATTCGGGAGACTTTAGACAGGTTGCAGAGATTAGGGGCTGTGGGTCCGGTCCTTCTGGACAAACGGGAAAAAGGTTGATATTCCATTTACTTTGAAGTTTCAAAGAAAGAGGGCACCTTTCGCCCCATTCTGGACTTGAAACAAGTAGATGCAGCGTTAAAGGTTCCTTTAACACTGAGACCTTGTGGTTGGTAATTGCGGTGGTGCGTAATCAAGAGTTCCTGGCTTCTTTGGACTTGGAGACGTTCCTCAGTCAACTCCCGGGACGGGGTTTTGACTGGATTGAGGGAAGCATAAGCCATTTCCCTGTTCCTGAGACATTGGATCCCT
This sequence comes from Rhinatrema bivittatum, assembly GCF_901001135.1. NCBI lineage: Eukaryota > Metazoa > Chordata > Amphibia > Gymnophiona > Rhinatrematidae > Rhinatrema > Rhinatrema bivittatum. The sequence continues at coordinate 79,777,571 of NC_042623.1, forward strand.
CGGTCGGGGGCAGGCTACAGTTCTTCTCAAACCGGTGGCCCAGTATAATCTCGGAACAGTGGGTTCTGTCCATCGTTCATCAAGGGTACCAGTTAAACCTATTTGGGTGTCTTGCCAAATTTCCCTCCATGCCCTTTCTGGGGGCCAGTAGCACATCAGGAAGTACTGCTTGTAGAGCTCTCCGCCCTCTTAATAGTCAGGGCGGTTGAGCCTGTTCCACCAAGGCAGAGAGGGGGGATTATACTTCAGGTATTTCCTGATTCCAAAGAGAACAGGAGGACTCCGTCCCATCCTAGACCTAAGGGCCTCGAACAAATTTCTAAAAAAAAAAAAAAAAAAAGTTCAAGATGGTTTCCCTGGGCACCTTGACTCCCCCTTCTACAAAGCGGGGACTGTCTATGCTCCCTCAATCTAAAGGACGCATACACCTATGTCGAGATCTTCCCAGTCCACAGTTAAAAGTACATTTGTGTTTAACCATTTGTGTATGTTTTACTCGCAGACAGGTTAGGCCATTTTAAAGCCATGATTTCCATTGGCAAACTGCTTTGAATGTTACCTTTCCTGTACATAATTGTGATAGGGTGCTGCTTTGGGTATTTTGTTTTTTGCACCCTTTTCTTTTTGTGCTATTGATATATCTAAAAGTATATTCTATGAGAGTAGTAGCCACATTGAATACAGAAATGACTAAAGCATCTATAGAACAGATATACAAGGCAAAAATTTGGCGATTGTATGCATGTTTTTTGATGAACATAGAGGTAAATAGGATTCTTCAAATGAATCCTTTTGGAATATGAGTAGTTCAAGCCACAAGATTTCCCATCCAGTATGATAATGCTTTGGTATATCCCTGAGGTCCAGATTTCTGGTAGGGGAACCTAGGTAAAGTAGGAGTTTGGTTTTAGGTTTGCCAGTTCCGGTTCAGTTCTATTAGTCAGGATCAGCCCACCTTGGAGGTGATTAGGATGAGGCTTGCTTTTTTTTTCAGGGGATGGAGGGGGGGTCAATCCAGTTTTTATGATTTATGAAATCTTGTCTGTTTTTAATTATATAGTGGAGTAGCCTAGTGGTTAGAGCAGTAGGCTGTGAGCGAGAGAAGCCAGGGTTTAAAACCTGTTCACACTCCTTGTGATTTTGGACAAGTTACTTCACCTTCCATTGCCTCAGGTACAAACTTACCCCTAGATTCATCAAAATGCGTTAATGTATTGATAACACCTGCAATAAGAAAAAGGGGAGCTTTTAGGGAAATTTTAGAATTACCGCACCACGCAATAACATATCGGTAGTATCGCGTGGTGTGGTAAACTTATCGCACCATGCAATAATCCCTATTTTTCGCTGAGAGAGAGACTATCTACAAGGTCCTCATAGTAGTGAAGTATTTATATCTCTATAGAGGGCCAACTAATAGGGTGAGGGGTTGGTGGTGGTTTATGGTTTAGAAACCAGTTTCTCATGTAGAGTGAGATGTACAAACAGCATAGTACACCTTGGTGAAGATTTGATGTCATTTGGAGTGAGGAAAGTCTCACAAAGATGCCATTTCTACTATGTTCTCTCACCCTAGCTTGATGGACTGTGTAAAAGGGTACCGTCAAGCTAAGGTGAGATAACATAGTACAAAATTTCATCTTTGTGAGACTTTCCTCACTCCAAATGACGTCAAATCTTCACCAAGGTGTACTGTGCTGTTTGTACGTCTGACTCTACATGAAAACTGGTCCCTAAACCCTAAACCAGTGGTTCTCAACCTTTCTAATGCCGTGACCCCGAAATACAGTTCCTCATGTTGCGGTGACCCCTCGCCCCGCCCTCGCCCTGCGAGGGCAGGGTGAGGGTGGGGCTTTGGTCATATGGGGGCGGGGTTATGGATGGGGTTGGATTTTAGTGCATACTTATTTATTATGACATTTATAAACAGAACCACCATTCCTCATAAAACAATAAAATTAAGAAACATAAAGCATCAGTTATAATAGTAAAACCATACTAATAAAAGAATATTTTAAAATTACTGATAAATAGAATTTCTATTAATTAAAATCATATACATTTTTATAATTTCCCAAACACCAATAATATTTCAAAACAGCACATATATCAAATAACACCCAATAATTAAAACTAATAAGGATTTTAAAAAGCCCCTGCTGTCCATACATGGGAGCTCTTGATTTCCAGTCACCCTGATATTGTCGAGGATTAGGAGATTATCCTCTCTCTCTCACACATACTCACATGTCCATTCTCTCTCACATATACACTGTCACATACTTACACATTTATGCTCTTATACCCACCATAACCTCTCACTCTCACAGACACTGATACACTCTCAGGGTGTAAGACACTCTCTTCCCCCCCCCCCCCCCCCCACTCACACACACACACTCTTACTCCCCTGGATTTTCTCATACACACTCATGCTCTCACTCTTACTGGCTCCCTCATGACCTCAGAGCCTCTCAGATAAAACTCTATGCAGCAGAAATAATGCTGAATGTTGAGAATTGTGTTATGCAGACTAATCTGGAAAATGCACTAATTTCTACATGAGTCATAATGAATCAGTCCTCAGCTGCAGGCATCAATTGATTATCCTGGCTCCCTTTATGTTTGCCAAATACAGTTCATGTGTAACAGCAATCCTAATTCTCCACCAGATCAAGCTGATTTCACATCCCACTTCATACTTTGTCACCTCCAGCTGAGTCAAACAATTAATCTAATTACTGCCACTGCTGCCACGTGGCTATTGGGGAGGCACTGATTGCTGCTATTGGCACTGAAGCCCATTCTGCTGCCTCCTCTGCGCAGGCCCCGTGGGTTTCCACTTCCTCCATGTTGATCTCGTACATTGTGAGATCCGCCATAGAGAAAGTGCTACTCTTGCACATTCCCAAAGATTACATGTGCCAATCAGTAAAAAGTAATTTTTTTTTTTTTTACATCTGCTTCCCTTTCTAATTTTTTGCCATTTCCTTTTATATTGCCTTTTTTTCTATTTCTTTTCTCTCCACCTGTCTTCTTCCCTCAAACACACAGTCAGGTTCTCATTCTCACATGCATTTCTCTCACACACACACAGGATCTCACTGTCACATGCTCTTTCTGTCATGCAATCATTCATACACACAGTCTCTCACTGGCACAGGCTGTCTGAGTCTCACACACAGGCTCTCTCACACCCCCACATGCTGCCTTGCTCAAGCACAGGCTCTCACTGTCACATGCTGTCTTTCACACACACAGAGGCTCTCACATGCTGTCTCTGCAAACACACACAGTCTCTCAATTCACTCTCACACACAATCTCTCAACTCATCTCATACTCGCACACACCTCTCTCTCACCTCTGGGCCTCTTCTTTACGGGTTGCCACAGGATGGGCTCTGCAGTGGCCCTAGTCTTCCCGGCCCCGCTGCTCCTCTTCTGCACGCGGCTGAAGCGCCTCTTCTACCCACGTGGCTGACGCGCCTCCTCCTTCCTCCCCGTGCGGCTCCGGCAACATTTGTCTTCCGGGGCAGGGCGGGCAGGAAGGAAGTAGGAGGAGCACCTGCAGTGGCTGATACACCTCCTTCCTGCCTGCGCGGCTCCAGCAACATACGTCACTGCGACGCGCTAGCTTTTTGGGCCAATTCTCTTCCCTTTGGGGTTGGAGGAGGCAGGTCGCCAGATTCGCCCCGCCTCCCCGCAGCAGCCGCGGACCGGCAAAAAACCCCAACGGCCCGGTACTGGTCCACGGACCGGTGGTTGGAGACCTGCTTTAGGCGACCCCTGCGTTTTGGTCATTCGACCCCCGCCGGGGTCGCGACCCACAGGTTGAGAACCGCTGCCCTAAACCAACACCTCACCTTGACCTATTAGATGGCCCTCCCTATAGAGAAACTGAATGTAATCTGCTTTGAAGAGTCAAAAAAAAAAAAGGTAAAATGTAAATAATGAAATATCAGTATTTATCAGTTCTAATGCTTTCAAGTTTTCTCAAATAAAAAGGGAGCAAGAGCAGCAGAGCCATGTCACCTGATGAAAAGGCAGGGGGCAGAGCATTATGATGGAATCTCTAGTAGCGCAGCCTGCAACATCAGAAGCTAAATCCTGAATTACAGATTAATGAGAACTGATAAAACAGTAAAGGGATGTCCTGTCATTTTTAAATGACCAGGAAATCTTAATGACTTTTGTGTCATTTCTCATCCAAAATGTGGGTTTCCTTTCTTTATTGTAGCACATACTAAAATGCAGAAACAGATTGCTACAAAAAATAAACGATAAACACAAGTTTTTTCCCCATGCTCAACTCTAGTAATAGAGGTAAAAGTTCTTTTCCATGTACGTACCCGGATCAGTCCAGACTGTGGGTTATGTCCCCCTTCCAGCAGATGGCGTTAGAGAAAACTTCGAAGGGTGCTCCCATATAAGCTAGTGCACCCTCTGTCATCCTTCAGTATTATTCTGACTCCAGCAAGTTTTTTCCCCATGCTCAACTCTAGTAATAGAGGTAAAGGTTCCTTTCATTGAACCTAAAATACAAGGAAATAGTTATTTGTATAACACATGCGTTAACTTTTTACTGGTTATGTTGCATCTATTTGTGTGTGCTGATTAATTCAGAATAATGTAGTTCTATTCTTTTGGGAGAAGTTTGTCTAAATTGAGATCCAAAAGATCAGAGCTAAGAAAGGTACAGTGCAGAATGTGGTTTTCTTTGGCCCTCCAGTATTGAATGCTAGCCATTATTTTGGAGATGCACAAAATGAATGTGGGATACATGTTTTTATGTAGGAAGGAATTACTTTGCAGACTGGTTGCCCTAGCCCTGCCCCCCCCCCAACCACTTTCTGACAACCAGGAACTGAATTTGTTGAACCCTGAACCCAGATTATTTGCTACTATTGTAGTCTACACTTTGTGGAAGTCTTGCAAAAATGTAACTGCTGGCTGTTAAAGCACTAAATCAGTGGTCTTAAGCAGGGGGGTGTGAGCCCTTGGGGGTACGTGCAAGCCTGCCAGGGGTGGTACGCATCCTGTCCACGCTTGCTGCACAAAAAAGGGGAGTCTGAACTGCAAGAGCCAGCCACCTGCCATTGTGCAGAAAAAGTCAGCCTCATTGCTCTTGGTGAACTTTAGTTAGCATGCCTCTGTAAAATACACCATAAATTTGTGGCATTTTTTATATGGGGAGGTGGATAAATGTCCATTTGTAATATTCATCCTCCTATCTCTCGAAAATGAACAATGTATATTTGGGCTGTCTGCCACTCCCCTCCCCAGTGCTGCAGCATCTTCCATTTCGCCCCCAAGCTTCAAATTGTCATCAGTTTGTCAGGAAGAGACACTAAAGCATCTCTATAAATAGGCCCTCCACAACACGGGCTCAGCTACACCATCCTCACTTCTGCTAGACTGTTTGAATTCACCAATGTCAATATGTAACATGTATGCTCATTTATTTAGCACTTAAATGCCAATTGGAAAAAACAGGCCCAAATATTCTGAAATGTAAATATAGCATTTTTTGTGAATTTTGATTTTTAGTTACCCAGGATGTTCACAAGACATCTCAAATTATGCACCAGTCATGGAAGGTTGAGAACCACTGCACTAAGGCATTAGGAAATACATATAAATGCAGATGTGACTTCCATTAATTATGTACCTTTGCATTCTGTGATTATTTAATCACACACGCAATTAGCTGAATTATCAGAAGCCTGTGCCAGTATTGATTTCTTGAAGCCTTCATGCTCTGTTTTTAATACATTACTCATAAAATATCAGTAGGAAAATATTTAATATGATTGCCACCATCCTTGAAAATCATTTATTTAAAACCAAATGTGTTTAAATAAATAAATTTGGGGTAATAGACTGAAATATCACTTGTAAGTCCAGCTGTGTACTGTTATGTTTTAGAATCTTAGGTTTGGTGACTGTCACCTGCTCTGTATTAATCTAATATATCACAGGTTGAGCTAACATGCATGTAACTTAATTACTTTCATGTGCACAGAGCTTTTGCCATAGAGTATAAGGTGTGCATTTGCCTGGAGTGGAATTCAGTCACTCACCTCTCACAAATGTACATATCAGTCAACCATGTGAAGATTTAAAACTGTGTCATGGATGTGCCCATGAGCACATTTCTGAAAGTGTAACCCCATACTTATTTATTTTTATTTATTTATTTAGATTTTTTATATACCGGCATTCGAGACAGCAGTCACATCATGCTGGTTCACATAAAACAGGGGTGCAAAGTAAACATAACAATAAAAAAAGTGCTGAAAAGGCAGTTACATATAACAAGGTGATAAGAACTTGGCTTAGAGGAAGAGAAAGGACAGGTTATTAATTTACACAAGTAAACGATAGGAGATAAGGTCGACCATAGTGTAGATGGAGATTAGGGGTGGCTTGTAAGTATTAGATCAATTGACGTCTGGGAAGGCTTGTATGAATATCCAGGTCTTTAGTCTTTTTTTGAAGGTTGAGATGCATGGTTCTATTCTAAGATTTGAGGGTATGGAGTTCCATAACGGTGGGATGGCTGTAGAGAAAGCTCGGTCTCTTAGTGTGCTGTGTCTGGTAGATTTGGGCGGTGGAACCTGTAGCGAACCCTTGTATGCATCTCTTGTTGGTCTTGACGAATTGTGTAGTCGGAGAGGGATCTGTAGGTCAATGGGAGCCAGTTGGTGGATGTTTTTGTATGTGGTGAGAATGGCCTTGTATATTATTCTAAAGTGTATCGGTAGCCAATGGAGGTTCTTTAGAATAGGGGTTATGTGGTCCCTTCTCCTGGTATTTGTCAGAATTCGTGCAGCTGCATTTTGCACCATCTGAAGCGGTTTGGTGTATGAAGCGGGAAGGCCAAGTAGGATGGTGTTACAATAGTCTAATTTTGAAAAAATGATTGCTTGCAGAATGGTTCTGAAATCTTGGGCATAGAAAAGAGGTCTAATTCTTTTCAGAACTTGTAATTGATAGAATTGTCTTTGAGCCTTTAGCACTGGTGTACAACCCCACCCACCCACCCCAAGCCTTACTACCAGCTATAGGCTAGGCTGTTTGTTATATAAATTCTTTGCTGCCATTGTCAGTATAATTTTCCTATTTATTTAGTTTCATGTTATATGTTCTACCAGCAGAGCCTCAGAACAATTTACAACCTCACTCCAGTAAAAACTGGAACTCATAATCAATTTGATAAAAACATTAAAAAAAAATAGAACTCCTACCTATATTCTTCTCCAACATTATTTATTTTTATTTATCCCAGGACAAGCAGGATGTTAGTCCTCACATATGGGTGACGTCACTGACGAAGCCCTATCGCAGGAAAACTTCTGTCAAAGTTTCTAGAAACTTTTGACTAGCAGCCTGAGGCTACTGAGCATGCCCAGCATGCCATGATATTCTCTGCCACAGGGGTCTCACGCCAGTCTTCATTTTTCCGCGCTGCCATTAGCATCGTGGTCATTGGAGCCCTGTGAGACTTCTCACATTTTCTGACTGAAAAAGTCACTTTAAATTTCCCATTTTCTCCCACATCGGGTCTCACTTCTTATTTGTTACCGGCCGGTGACAAAAATAAGATTGAATTCTCATTTTTTTGGAAAACTTTTTCTCAGAGATTCTCATCAGCGTCCGTCGATGCCAACATGGCCTCCGGTTTCAAGAAATGTCCCTCTTGTAACCGGACCATGTCAGTGACAGATCCGCATCTCGAGTGTGTGATCTGCCTCAGAGAAAAGCATGACATATCATCATGCTCTCAGTGTCAGGAAATGACCCCAAAGGGTCGAAAACTTTGACGAGAAAAAATGGCCAGTATTTTTCAATTACAACTGATTTCAAAGCCATCTACGTCGACAAAGTCCTCCCGGGTAGGAGGAACTAAAAAACTCCTGATAAAGAAGAGACACATTGAGGGTTCCGGAGACGCTACTTCACCGACCCCGTCCATGTCATCGACAAGGTCAGTGATAGAGCCCAGAATAAAACATAAGCATCGACATCATCTATCTTCGGACCCTCCATCGATTCCGTCCTCGACAGAACCGTCCGCAAAGCACCAAAAGTCCTCCGATGCTGTGCCGACCTCGGTAGCTACTACACCATCATCGACATCGGCATCGTTACCAGCATCCACCGCTCCAGACAACAGCCCTCATACAGAAGATAGTGATGGACGCTTTGCAGAAACAACTTCCAGCGGTCACGCCGATGCCGACGCCATTGTCTATGCCGGCACTTACGCAGATGCCGATGTCATCGTCGATGCCGACGGGAGCACCGATGTCAGCACCATCGCCGATACCAGTGGTTGCCTCAACACACGTTATCGAGCCTGTACCTCCTAGGGCATCGATGGATCCATCTGGTTCGATGTCACTAAAGCCCTCGATGCCTACATCTGTGGTGCCTCCATCTTTATCGATGCCAGCTCCTATAGGAAACATTCCATCGATGCCAAGTTTTTCAATGTCATCGATGCCGCCCTTGTCGATTCCTATTTCACAGTTTTCCTTTCAGGCATTGACGATTCCATTGACATCACAGACTATGTCCATTTATACCACGGTGCCCACCATACCGCCACCTAAAACTTCAAAGACATCGAAGTTTAAGTCATCTGTTAAACAAAAATCATCGATGACTCAACAACTTAAGCTTCCAACTTCAGAGGAAAGGGCATTACATGATATCTTAACCAAAAGATATCAAGATTTACTATCCTCCTTGCCATCTGGTCCAGAAGAACAGCAAGTTGAGGATCTTTCACAGGAAGAACCCATCCCAGGACCCACTGGCATCGTTCCTCCTCCCAAGTTTATGCCTCCTCACCAGATGCCTCAGTATGACACTTGGTCTGACACTGACTCAGATCCCTCCTCAGAGGACTTCATGTCAGACCCATCTCCACCTCCTGCTGCAAAACAATCACCTCCAGAGGATTTTTCCTTTCCACTTTTTGTCCAAGAAATGGCTGATTCTATTCATTTCCAGATACATACGGAGCAAGATGTAAGACAACAGACTCTGGAGGTACTCCAATTCGTGGACCCTCCAAAGCATACTATGGCTATTCCAGTTCACGAGATCCTTCTCCAACTGCAACAACGACTTTGGGAACACCCATGTTCCATTCCTGCAGTCAATAAAAGGATAGAATCAACTTATCTTGTACAACCCACCTCTGAGTATCAAAAAACTCAGCTACCCCATCACTCTGTGGTAGTAGAGTCGGCACAGAAGAAATCCAGAAGAACAAGAACCCATTCCTCCTGGAAAGGATAATAGATTTCTGGACCAACTTGGGCCGCAAAGTCTTCCAAGGGTCAATGCTGAATTCTAAGATATCAGCATATCATTTATACATGACCCAATACCAGAGGAACCTCTGGAAACAGATGGAGGAGTTTGTGCCATCATTACCCACACAGCATCAGGAGGCTGCACAATCAATCATTAATAAAGGCTTAGATGCGGGGAAGCATGAAGTTAGAGCGGCCTACGATAGCTATGACACAGCTTCACGAGTTGCTGCATCTGGTATCGCTGCAAGACGCTGGGCCTGGCTTAAGGCCTCTGATTTACGCCCAGAAGTGCAGGACAAACTTGTTGACTTACCCTGCCTTGGTGATAATTTTATTTGGATCAAAAGTGCAGGATGCAGTTTCCCAGTTACGAGATCACACGGAAACGTTACGTCAACTATCCTCACTACCCCATGACTTTGCTACGCATGCCACCAGACGACCTCCACGTAGAGAGGCCAGACGTCCTTTCTACAGGCAACGCAAATATTATCCCCCCGCATCTAGGCCAAGACAGCCTAGGTCTCAGCAGAGACCTCAGCAAAGACAACAGAGCAGCAAGAGCACCACCAGCTCCACAAACTGGCCCTGCTACCGGTTTTTGAAAATGTACCCAGAGAACAAAGTCTCTCTCTCAATCCTTACTCAGAAATTCCAGTAGGAGGCAGAGTGTCCAAATTTTATGTCAATTGGACAACAATAACATCGGACCAGTGGGTTCTCTCCATAATACACCGAGGATACCAACTCAATTTCGTTTCAATCCCTGCAGATGTTCCACCAAAAAACTTTCACCTCAGCGAAGATCATATTCTTCAACTTCAAATAGAATTATCCACCCTTCTGAGAACCAGAGCCATAGAGCGAGTGCCCCAGACTCAGAAAGGCAGAGGTTTCTATTCCCGGTATTTCCTCATTCCAAAGAAAACCGGAGGCCTTCGTCCTATCTTAGATCTCAGAAATCTCAACAAATTTCTCAAGAGGGAAAAGTTCAGAATGGTATCCCTAGGAACCATGCTTCCACTTCTTAAAGCAGGGGATTGGCTTTGTTCTCTGGATCTCTAAGATGCTTATGCTCACATTCCAATATTCCCTCCTCATCGCAAGTATCTACGCTTCATGGTGGGTCATCAACATTTCCAATACAGAGTTCTGCCATTCGGCCTGGCCTCTGCTCCAAGAGTGTTCACCAAATGTCTAGCAGTAATATCAGCACACTTGCACAAACAAGGTGTCCATGTTTTCCCATATCTCGACAACTGGCTCATCAGAAGTCAGTCTCAAGAAGGAGTTCTAACTTCTTTAAATCTCACCATTACACTCCTTCACAACATGGGATTTCTCATCAATTATCAAAAGTCCCATCTTATTCACTCTCATTGCCTTCAATTCATAGGAGGAGAATTGAACACCATCCTCGCAAAAGCCTTTCTCCTCGACGATCGGGCAGAAACACTTTCTCTGTTGGCAAACCTGATTCACTCAAAGGAAACACCCACAGCTCATCAACTTCTAACGTTATTGGGCCACATGGCTTCCACAGTGCAAGTTACTCCTATGGCAAGGCTTGCCATGCGGATAACTCAGTGGACTTTAAGATCACAATGGATCCAAGCCATTCAACCACTGCATGTTCCAGTTCAAGTCACACACCAGTTACGCTCATCCCTGCTTTGGTGGGTGAACAAGGACAATTTGCGCAAGGGCCTACCCTTTCAGCAACCAGTCCCACAGATAACGTTAACAACAGATGCATCCACCTTAGGTTGGGGAGCTCACATAGACAATCTCCAAACCCAAGGTACTTGGACAAAACTCGAAGCAACATTTCAAATCAACTTCCTAGAGCTTCGAACTATACGTTATGTGCTGCATGCCTTCAAGGACTGCCTTTCACACAAGACTGTTCTCATCCAAACGGCAACACAGTAGCCATGTGGTACATCAACAAACAGGGAGGTACGGGCTCGTATCTCCTTTGTCAAGAAGCTGCACAGATTTGGGGCTGGGCCCTGAACCACTCCATGTTTCTTCGGGCCACTTATCTGGCAGGAATTCACAATGTACTAGCGGATCGACTCAGTCGTCAGTTCCAACTGCACGAATGGTCCCTGGATCCCTCAGTACTGACCAGGATATTTCAACGTTGGGGTCAACCGACAATAGATCTCTTTGCATCACATCTCAATCACAAAGTAGACAATTTCTGTTCTCTATACAAACAGAAGAACCAGCCAGCCAAGGACGCATTTGCTCACCTTTGGAACTCAGGCCTACTATACGCGTATCCTCCGATACCGCTCATAACAAAGACTCTAGTGAAGCTACAGCAGGACAAGGGGACCATGATACTCATAGCCCCCTATTGGCCTCGACAAGTATGGTTTCCCACACTTCTAGACCTATCAGTCAGGGATCCCATTCGTCTGGGAATAGCTCCCACTCTCATAACTCAGGATCAGGGTCGGTTGCGCCATCCCAACCTTCAATCCCTATCCCTGACAGCATGGATGTTGAAAGCTTGATTCTACAACCACTCAATCTTTAAGCCAATGTATCTCAAGTGCTTCTAGCTTCACGCAAACCTTCCACATGAAAGAATTACTCTACCAAATGGAGGAGATTAACTTTGTGGTGCAGGCAAAAGAACATAGATCCTTTCACGTGCCCCACCACTTCTCTTCTAGACTACTTATACCATCTTTCAGACTCTGGTCTCCAGACTTCATCTGTAAGAGTACATTTAAGTGCAATCTCTGCTTACCATAACAAAATAGGGGATGCACCAATCTCCACGCAACTTCTCGTCACTAGGTTCATGAGAGGCTTAATTCACCTTAAACCACCAATTCGGCCACCAGTCACAGCATGGGACCTGAATCTGGTCTTAACAAGACTCATGCGTTCTCCTTTCGAACCCATAGACTCTTGTGATCTTAAATTCCTCACATGGAAGACAATCTTCCTCATAGCCATTACATCAGCTAGGAGGGTCAGTGAACTACAAGCACTTGTCACATACGAACCCTACACAAAATTCCTATATGACAGAGTGGTTCTGCGTACACATCCAAAATTCCTCCCCAAAATAGTTACGGAATTCCACTTGAACCAATCCATAGTTTTACCCACATTTTTTCCAAGACCGCATTCTCACCAAGGAGAAAGGGCCTTACATACCTTAGACCAGCGTTTCTCAACCGGTGCGTCGCGACACACTAGTGTGTCGCCAAGCACCGGCAGGTGTGTCGCGTGGCTCCCGGTCCCTCCCGCTGCTCGTTCTTCCCTGCTGCCGTTGCCGCCGGCCTAGCAGCACGTTCAAGCCCAGCGGGAACGGCAGCGGTGCAAAAAAAAAAAAAAAAAGCTGTGGCATCCGCGGCTGCCCTTTTCTTCTTCCCGCGCCTGCATTCCCCCCCCCCCCCCCCCCCCCCGGACCCGGAACAGGAAGTGGTGCGCGGGAAGAAGAAAGGCCGTGCCGCAAGAGAACCCACGCCTCGCGCGCCATCACGGCACACATGGGGAAGCGCTGCTGCGGCCGTATGGCCAACCGGTCTTCCTGTTGGGGGGGGGAGCGGAAGCGCCGCGTGCAGCTTCCGCTTCCTCCCCCCAATGCAGGAAGATCAGCTGCCTCTCCTGCTGCCACCCGTTCTCCTGCTATCTTCAGGCGTCAGGCCGTATGGTCCGTCGATCTTCCTGCTTGGGGTGGGGGAGCGGAAGCGCCGCGCACAGCTTCCGCTTTCTCCCCCAAAGCAGGAAGATCAGCTGCCTCTCCTGCTGCCACCGGCCTCCTGCTATCTTCGGGCGTCGGGCCGTATGGTCCGCCGATCTTCCTGCTTGGGGGGGGGGAGGGAGGAAGCGGACGTTGTGCGCTGCGCTTCCGCTACCCCCCCCCCCCCCGACAGGAAGTTCAGACGCCCGAAGATAGCAGGAGTCCGGTGGCAGCAGGAGAGGCAGCTAATCTTCCTGCTCTGGGGGAGAAAGCGAAAGGAAAGGAGAGAGCAGCATGAGCCTCCCGCGATCGATGGAATTCTTCCTTCTTGGCCTGCGGGGGCTGGAGGAGCAGCTACCGTTTGTGCTGGGGGGGGGGGGGGGAGAGGAAGTGAGTGACAGAAAGAGAGAGAAGCAGCCAGCCAGCCTGTGTGTAAGTGAGAGAATGTGTGTGATTGAGAGCCTGTGTGTAAGTGAGAGAATGTATTTGATCGAGAGTATGTGTGTGATTGAGAGAAACTGGTCAGAGAGCTGATGTATGTGTATATGTGAGAGACAATGAAAGTGACTGCTCAAGGAGATGACTGATGTGTATGTGAGAGTGTGAGACAGTCAGGGATGTGTGTGTGTGAGAGAGAGAGAGAGAGAGAAAAAGCATGGAAGTGAGAAATCTGGGTATGTGAGAAAGCATGGGAGTAAGAAGCCTGGTGTTGTGGGGGTGTATGTGAAAGAAAGCATGGGAGTGAGAAGCCTGATTATGTGAGAGAGAGCATGGGAGTGGGAAGCCTGTGTGTGTGCATGTATATGAGAGAGACTGGTTGGTAAGGTGACGGTGTGACTGGTGTGTATGTGAATGTGAGAGAGAGAATGTGATTCAGGGAATGAGAAGCCTGTGCACGTGGAGAGCGAGCATGGAAATGAGAGAGAGACTGGGTGTGTGTGTGTGTGTGTGTAACAGAGAAAGTGATTATGGGAATGAGAAGCCTGTGCATGTGAAGAGAGTGAGCATGGGAGTGAGAACCTGGGTGTGTGTGAGACACAGCATGGGAGGGAGAAGCCTGTGTATGTAAGACAGAACATGGAAGTGGGAAGCCTGTGTGTGTGTATGCATGAGAGAGATCAGGTGACGGGTGTGTGTGAGAGAGAGAGAGAAAGTGATTATGGGAATGAGAAGCCTGTGCAGGTGAAGTGGGCATGGGAGTGAGAAACCTGTGTGTGTGTGAGACACAGCATGGGAGTGAGAAGCCTGTATATCTGAAAGAGAACATGAGAGTGGGAAGCCTATGTGTGTGTGTATATGCATGAGAGAGATCAGGTGACTGGTGTGTGTTTGCGTGTATGTGAGAGAGAGAAAGAAAGTGATTATGGGAATAAGAAGCCTGTACATGTGAAGAGTGAGCATGGGAGTGAGAAAGCTGGGAGTGTGTGAGATACAGCATGGGAGTGAGAAGCCTGTATATCTGAAAGAGAACATGGGAGTGGGAAGCCTGTGTGTGTATGCATGAGAGAGATCAGGTGACTGGTGTGTGTGTATGTGGGAGAGAAAGAAAGTGATTATGGGAATGAGAAGCCTGTGCATGTGGAGAGAACAAGCATGGGAGTGAGAGACTGGTGAGTGTATGTGAGAAAGAGAAAGTGATTATGAGAGTGAGAAGCCCATATATGTAAGTGGAACACGGGAGTGGGAAGCCTGTGTGTGTGTGTATGGCATGAGAGAAACTGTTCAGGAAGGTGACTGGTGTGTTTGTCAAAGACTGGGAGATGATTGGTGTGTGAGAGACAGAAACTGGTCATGGGGGCATGACTGGTATGGTGTGTGTGTGTGTGTGTGTGTGTGAGAGACATGGGCCCTAAGGAAGAGGACCATGAGTATAGAGCTTAGCCACTACTGCTGCTTCTGGTGTGTGCTACAGCCTGCATGGAAGAGGAGTAGGAAAGCTGCTGGAGGGGGTAAGTAAAGGTGGCTTTTTAAGTTTATTTTTCTTGATTGACTGCTATTTTAATTATTTAATATTATGTGATGTGTCTGCTTTTTTTGAAATATTTTATTGGTGTTTGGAGAATTTTTAATAGTTTTTATGAGTTTTTAATTGTTGGATGTTATTCTGTTCATAGTTGTGAAACATTTATTCTGCTTATTAGTATAGTTTTACAATTATTTCTGTGTGGGGATCTATAGCTGCTTGCTAGTTCTGTTTTCCTAATAAGAGGTGTATTGGTTTTAGGGCCTGATTTAATATTTGTAGTGTTGCCTTTTCATAGATGGGGTTGCTCCTGTTTGAGTGTATTCCATAATACAGGTGTAACTGTGTGTGGATTAGTTTATGTGCATTACTACAGATCCTGGGAGTATGTTAGGTCGGTTCTGTGTCTGTTACAGAGATATTTTACTAGCATGTAAGTGTTTTATCAGTCTTATTTGTTGCGTTTTCTCAAGAGGACATGCATTGGTGGTAAACTGCTGTCTTTTCATAAGTAGGGCTATTGAGCCTGAAAGTAGAAGGAGTTTGAGTTGCTGTTACTGAGATGACACCAGAACCAGAATATCTTTTTTGTAGAGTGAGTTGAACGGGGAATGTCATAATTCTGCTTTACATCCATTATTGTGGATCAGGGGGGTTCCCGTGGATGCAAACTGTACATTTATATCTAGCCCTGTGACGATCATGGGTCAGTGTGTCACGCATGTGAGAACCATCTGTCAGGTGTGTCCCGACAGAAAAAAGGTTGAGAACCACTGCCTTAGACTGTAAGCGTGCACTATCCTTTTATTTGAACCGTACTGCAGTCCACAGAAAATCAAATCAACTTTTTGTTTCTTATGACCCAAACAAACCGGGTAAAGCAGTGGGTAAACATACTCTATCCAATTGGCTAGCAGATTACATACAGTTTTGCTATGAAAAAGCAGGTCTTCCTCTCCAGGGGTGAGTAAAGGCACATTCAGTAAGAGCAATGTCAACTTCAATAGCACACTATCATTCAGTGCCCATCCTTGACATATGTAAAGCAGCAACATGGAGTTCTCTTCACACCTTTGCAGCTCATTACTGTTTGGACAAAGAAGGACGACAAGATTCAGCCTATGGACAATCTGTCTTAAAGAACTTGTTTCCAGTTTAAACCCAACTCCTTCTACAACCAACCTGCTGTGTTCTTCGGCTGACTCATTTCAACAGCAATACTCCACTGTTGCCTCAATACAAAATGATTCAGCCTCTAGCTTGCTAATCACCCATATGTAAGGACTAGCATCCTGCTTGTCCTGGGATAAAGCAAAATTGCTTACCTTGTAATAGGTGTTATCCCAGGACAGCAGGATGTAGTCCTCACAAAACCCACCCGCCACCCTGCGGAGTTGGGTTTCAGATTTTTTATCATTTAATTTTTGCTCAAGCTTATTGCTACTTACGCGACTGGAGTGAGACCCCTGTGGCAGAGAATATCATGGCATGCAGGGCATGCTCAGTAGTCTCAGGTTGCCAGTCAAAAGTTTCTAGAAACTTTGACAGAAGCTTTCCCGCGATAGGGCTCCGTAAGTGACATCACCCATATTTGAGGACTACATCCTGCTGTCCTGGGATAACACCTATTACAAGGTAAGCAATTTTGCTATACCGACATTCGAACTAGTATATCATATCGGTTTACAAAAAAATAAACTGTTTACAATTTAATTTTATTTAATTCGAAAGATCCTCCCACCTCCTCCCAAAACAAGATAAAGCCAAGTAAATACTCTATTGCCTTGCAGATGTCATAAAAGATAAACTCTTTTAAAATAGCGGGGGGGGGGGGGGGGATTGTTTTTTTGTGTTTTGTTTTTTTTTCCCATTATTCAAATGATGTAGGTTTTCACTATAAGAAAGGTGTTTTCTTGAAATTAGGCCAAAATATAATGATGAAAATAGAGGTGCTTCATTATCTGACCCTTCACTGGTACGTGACATTTAGGTAACATTGAATAGTGTTTTGTAGGGGTTTTTGATGGAATGAAGTCCAAACGTAAGCATTTCCCAGATTTTCATATTTATACTCTTGCCCATTGCAGATCCATTATTCCCTATCGGACAGTCGGATAATGATCTGTGCACCATCGAACAGTGCCACAGACCTAGTTTGTTTACGCCTTCATGAGAGTCAGATGCTGGAGCCAGGAGCAATGGTGAGAGTTAATGCTTCCAGCAGAATTGAAGAGGTAATTGTTTGGAATTTTTGCAATTTCGCTACTGTGTTTCATCTCTTATACCACGTTTTACACTGTAAATTGGTACTCCTGACC
Organism: Rhinatrema bivittatum; assembly: GCF_901001135.1. Taxonomy (NCBI): domain Eukaryota; kingdom Metazoa; phylum Chordata; class Amphibia; order Gymnophiona; family Rhinatrematidae; genus Rhinatrema; species Rhinatrema bivittatum. The sequence continues at coordinate 79,794,890 of NC_042623.1, forward strand.
CTAGAATCCTAGCTCATGGTTTCAGGGCTCTTTTCAGTAAAGCACTTTTTACAGTTATGGCTTAGAGAATAATCCTTATTGGTTAGGGCTCCTGCATGAACTTTTAATGCCCAGTCTAGTATGCATTTATGAGGGAGGATGGAAGAGTGATTTTAGACAAGAAGCTTTTTTCTTTACATAATAAGTAGTGATTTTGTTAAAAAGTGAGCAAACTTCACATGTAGAGAATAATTTTCTTGTCAGTTTACCTTAAAGTGGTGATTCCCAAATCCAAATCTCAGTACCCTCCCAAATAGGTTTTGGTTTTTAGTGCAGTGCTGCACTTTTACATTGATCCTCCTCTGCCTGTTTGCCTAAGGCAAGGGTGAGCAGCTCTGGTCTTTAGAGGGCTGCAGCTATGTCTGGGTTTCAGGGTAATTAAAATGTAAAACTTATTCCCTGTACGTACCTGGATCAGTCCAGACAGTGGGTTATATCCCCCGTCCAGCAGATGGAGTCAGAACAGAGTTTGAGAGCGTCAGCATATAGAGTAATGCACCCTCTACTGGAGCTCAGTATTCTTCTGACTCCAGCAGATGTGAGTGGGGGAATCCACTAGCTCCCCCAGATTGACAGGGTTTCTTCATTTTTGGTTATTTCTTTCTTTTTCTCCACAGTATTTCCCTGTCTTATGTTTCTCTTCATTTTGGATCCTTAAAATTAAAAAAAAAAAAAACTTTTCAATTTTTGAGGAGGCGTGTGTCTGTGGCTCTGCCTTCTCTATTCTGTACTCCTTTCCTCTTCCGTTGGGGTAAGTGGAAGTTTTTTTGAGTTTCTTTCGCCACAGGTTTGCTTCTTTTTGGTGGTGCCCCGTAGATGCCGGTGGTTCCGGCCGCTCCACGCGTCGTTTGTGGGTCCCGCGGTTCGCAAGCGCCGCCCGTGGGTGTGTGCTCAACTGAAACGGGGGTTTTCTCCCGCAGTTCCTGGACCCCTTCGGCGGGTTGTTAGGGCCATTCCAGGCCCCCCCGCGGCACTAGCTCGTTTTTGGCCCCCCCCCCCCCCCCCGAGGCTTTTTTCCCAGTGCTGACATGCCGCGGTCCTCGAGGTGTGAGGCCTGCGGCGAACCGGGGAATCAATTTCTGAGGGAGGGGCTTTGTGAGCGGTGCTTCCCCGACGGGGAAGGCACCCTGCAGTCCTCCGGTGCGATTTCAGACTTGCCTCCTCCTCAGCCCGGGCGGCGCGGGCCGGCCACGACGCCGCTTTTGGCGGGAACGGCGGCCATTCTAGGGGGACAGCATGAGACGGACTCGCTCCCAGATGCAGACAGGATTGGTTGCAATGGCTCTCAACAGGCTTTGCCCCCGGCGGGGGGTTTGCCCGACCGTGGCTCCCAGGACGGTCCCCCCCCAGGGATTCCAATCAGCTCCCCGTTTTTCTCACCTGATTTTATTCTGGCAATGCACATGGCTTATTTGCAGGGTATGGGAGCGCAGGTGCCGAATCCCCTGGGAGCCTCTCCCCCCAAGATTCCTAAACTTGCTGTTGGGCTCACCGCCTCGCCCGTTACGCCTGGATCCCTGCCAGGTCCCTCTCCCGTGCAACCCCAGCGTACCACGGGGGCGGCTTCGCCAGTGAGAGACGACTCCCCGGAACCCCCGGAGGCGCATCCGGATGGACATACGGAGGGGGACGACCCTCGATCCCTACGGATTTTTCAAAAAGAAGAGCTGGATGAACTCATCCACCATATTATTCAGGAGCTGGACCTCGACCCACCTCCAGATCCGCCGATCCCTGTGGCTCCTGCCGTCGCCACCTCTTCTCACAAAGGGGTTCCAGTACTTGCCGCCCTCCGTCCTAGGGCAAGGGCTTTCCCTATCCATGAGTCCTTCCTACAGCTTCTCACCAGGGAGTGGGACACTCCCGAGGCATCCTTGAAGGTCACACGCGCCATGGAAAAGCTATACCCGCTCCCTGAGGATTTTTTGGATCTTATCAAGGTGCCCAAGGTGGATTCAGCGGTGTCGGCAGTGACCAAGAGGACGACCATCCCGGTCACGGGTGGAACGGCCCTGCGGGATACGCAGGACCGTAAACTAGAAACCTTCCTCAAGAGGGTCTTCGAAGTCTCCGCCCTAGGTATGCGGGCCGTGAGGTGCAGTTCGCTCGCGCAAAGGGCCAGCTTACTCTGGGTACAGCAGCTTCTCACCTCTCAGGAGTTGCCCCCTGAAGAGGCCGCCCAGGTGGACCGTCTGGAATCTGCCATAGCATACGGGGCGGACGCCCTGTATGATCTCTTTCGCGTAATGGCGCGGTCCATGGTTTCGGTTGTAGCAGCCCGACGGCTCTTGTGGCTTCGCAACTGGGCGGCGGATGCTTCCTCCAAGTCGAGCCTTGGCTCCCTCCCCTTTCGGGGGAAGATTTTATTTGGAGAGGACCTGGATCAGATCATCAAGTCACTGGGGGAAAATTCGGTGCATCGGCTGCTGGAGGATAGACAGCGTTCCTTCAGGTCATTTTCTTCCGGTAGAACCAGGGCCAGGGCACAGCGACGTTATAGGTCTTACCGGCAGTCCGGTTCCCGGACACAGCCAACAAGATCCCAGCCTTGGTCTCGTTCCTTTCGTGGGCGGAGGCCCGCGAGAGAGGGTCCAGGGCAGGGAAATCCGCCCACAAAGTCCTCCCAATGATGCCAAAGGAGCCCACTTCTCACCTCCCCGGATCAGAGGCCGCCTCATGGACTTCTACGAGGAATGGGCAATTATCTCCACGGACCAGTGGGTGCTGGACACCATAAGAGACGATTACGCCTTGGAGTTTGTCCACCCCCCGAGGGACCGGTTCATCTTCTCCCCCTGCGGTTCGGATCTCAAGAGGATAGCGGTTCAACAAACACTAGACCGTCTGCAGGAAATAGGGGCCATCGTTCCCGTCCCCTTCGAGGTGGGCTTGGGCCACTATTCCATTTACTTCATCGTTCCCAAAAAGGACGGTTCCTTTCAGCCCATCCTGGACTTGAAGGAGGTAAACAAGGCCCTCAGGGTCAGCCGGTTCCGCATGGAGACTCTTCGATCAGTGATTGCTGCAGTGCACAAGGGAGAATTCCTCGCTTCACTGGATCTCTCGGAAGCATACTTGCACATTCCCATCCTGCCAGCTCACCAGCGGTATCTTCGCTTCAAGATTCTCGGTCAACACTTTCAGTTCAAGGCGCTTCCCTTCGGTTTGGCGACCGCACCTCGGACCTTCACAAAGATCATGGTAGTGGTGGCGGCGGCCCTCCGCAAGGAGGGTATCCTAGTACATCCGTACCTAGACGACTGGCTGATTCGAGCAAAGTCCTTCTCACATGGTCAGACCTCAGTGGCCAGAGTAGTACAATTCCTACGCTCTCTGGACTGGGTGGTGAACCTTCCAAAGAGTTCCCTTGTGCCCTCGCAACACCTGGATTTCTTAGGAGCGAGCTTCGATACCCGGCGGGGTATGGTGTTCCTGCACCAGGACAAGGCGCAAGCCCTGAGGGAGCACGTGTCTCGGTTTTCGGCTTTGAAAGAACCAACCGCCTGGAATTATCTGCAGCTCCTGGGAGTAATGGCCTCCACCATCGACATGGTACCTGGGGCGTTTGCACACCTGCGGCCACTGCAGGCGTCCCTGCTATCCCGTTGGAAACCAGTCTTCCAGGAGTATCAGGTGATCCTGCCGCTTCCACCATTAGCCAGGAAAAGCCTGGATTGGTGGCTTGTCCCCTCACATCTGGCTCGGGGAGTCTCGCTCGAGGTTTCCAATTGGGTGGTGGTGACCACCGATGCCAGCCTCGCGGGATGGGGCGCCGTCTGCGAAAGAAGCGCCACGCAGAGGACTTGGACGCCAGAGGAGGCAAAGTGGCTGATCAATCACCTGGAAACGAGAGCCGTGCGTTTCGCTCTCCAGCGTTTTCTTCCCCTGGTGCGACACAGAGAGGTGAGGATCCTCTCGGACAACGCCACCACTGTGGCCTACATCATTCGTCAAGGGGGGACAAGAAGCAAGCATGTCTCCCTCGAGTCAACTCCCCTGATGGAGTGGGCGGAGAGCAATCTCGCCCGGATAGCGGCCTCTCACATCGCCGGGGTGGACAACGTTCAGGCAGACTTCCTGAGTCGTCAACAGCTAGACCCCGGCGAGTGGGCTCTCTCCGACGAGGCAATGCATCTCATCGTCCGTCGTTGGGGGACTCCACGCCTCGATCTAATGGCGACCTTTCTCAACGCCAAGGCTCCACGCTTCTTCAGTCGCAGAAGAGAGCGCGGCGCGGAGGACGTGGATGCCCTCGCCCTTCCGTGGCCGTCGGATCAACTGCTCTATGTGTTTCCTCCTTGGCCTCTGGTCGGCAAGGTTCTCCGCAGGTTGGAACATCATCGAGGGACTGTAATTCTCGTCGCCCCGGAATGGCCCCGTCGGCCATGGTTCGCAGATCTACTTCAGATGACGGTGTACAGCCCACTTCGCCTGTCCCATCTTCCTCATCTTCTGCGTCAGGGGCCGGTATTTTTCGAGCAGGCAGAACTCTTCTGTCTTGCGGCCTGGCTTTTGAACGGCGCCGTCTCCGCCACAGAGGCTACCCGGAGACGGTGATCTCAACGATGCTTCGTTCCCGCAAGCCTTCGACCTCCGTCGCTTATGTTCGAGTTTGGAAGGTCTTCGAAGCCTGGTGCTCCGACCGTGGGGTCCAAACCATGGAGGCGACTGTCCCGCTGATCCTTCATTTCCTACAGGATGATCTGGATAAGGGTCTCGCCTATAATTCGCTCCGGGTTCAGGTGGCGGCCTTGAATGTCTTGGTACAGAAGGACTGCTCTCTACCCTTTCAGCCGGATATCGCATGTTTTCTGAAGGGTGCCAAACACCTACGGCCACCGGTCAGGGATCCTTTCCCTTCTTGGAGCCTCAACTTGGTGCTGCAAACGCTGTCGGGCCCTCCTTTTGAACCCCTGAGGGGGTCCTCCCTCAAGGACCTGACCCTCAAGACGGTTTTCCTGGTAGCCATCTCTTCTGCTCGCCGGATCTCAGAGCTCCAAGCCTTGTCCTGCCGGGACCCTTATCTGCGTTTCTCCGACTCCGGGGTTTCCCTTCGTACGGTGCCATCCTTCCTACCAAAGGTGGTCTCGGCCTTCCACGTCAATCAAACGGTGGAGCTTCCAGCGTTCGCTCCAGAGGAACCCCGGTCTCTCCGGCTCCTGGACGTCAAGCGTGTGCTGCTCCGTTACCTGGAGGTTACCAATGACTTCCGGGTATCCGATCATTTGTTTGTCCTCTGGTCAGGACCGAGGAGAGGTTCTCAGGCATCCAAGACGACTATTGCGCGCTGGATAAAGGACGCCATCTCATTGGCTTACATTGCGGCGGGGCGGGTGCCGCTTCGCAGCGTGTCGGCTCATTTCACGCGATCCCAAGCGGCGTCCTGGGCAGAATCTCGCTCCGTTTCCTCCCAGGAAATCTGCCGTGCGGCGACGTGGAAGTCGTTGCATACTTTTTCCAGACATTACAGACTACACCTGGTGCCTCAGTACACGGGTTCTTTTGGCGATCAAGTTCTCCGAGCAGGTCTCTCAGGACCCCACCCGGTTTAGGGAAGCTTGGGTACATCCCACTGTCTGGACTGATCCAGGTACGTACAGGGAAAAGAAAATTATTCCTTACCTGCTAATTTTCGTTCCTGTAGTACCATGGATCAGTCCAGACGCCCGCCACTAGGGGTTTCATTAGGTCCTGCTCAGATTCTTCCAGGTAACTTTCATTCTGTTTGTCTCTGATTATTGTTACTGTTCACAGCTCCTCACAAGTTGACTGTTGGTGGTCCCGTTGATCATTTGTTTACTTATATCTTTCTCTGTTCCTTTTTGGGGACGGATCTGGATCCAAAATGTTGTGTTTTGCTTTTGGGCTTTGCTATGCGTAATACTGAGCTCCAGTAGAGGGTGCACTACTCTATATGCTGACGCTCTCAAACTCTGTTCTGACTCCATCTGCTGGACGGGGGATATAACCCACTGTCTGGACTGATCCATGGTACTACAGGAACGAAAATTAGCAGGTAAGGAATAATTTTCTTATCTGGTTCTTCAGATATTTGCAATTGTATGTTATGAATATCTATTGTGGATGACTTAAAAGCTAGACATGTTTGAGGGGTCTCAAGGAAAAGATTTGAAAACCACTACTAAAGCACCATTCTCACATTAAGGAACTTCTTTTTTTCTGTGGTTATCTTTAAAAAAAAAAAAAAAAAAAACCCTGGCAGGGCAAATGAGCTTTGATTAAAATCATTCCCCCATGCGGTATATAGCGATTATCTACTGTAAACGGGAACTTGTACTACATAGCACTGGTGCATACCCTTCAGCAGGCATCGTCATCCTGGAAGCAAATTGTACACACAATCCTCCTGGGTTACATGTAGGCAGCTGCAGATTAGAATATGTGAAAATTCCTAGGATTGGAAGCCTCGGGACAAATGTTTCTGGGTTCTATGGAATCTCAGCACTAAACATCTGAATAAACCTGCAAAATGGAGTAATCGTTAGACATCCCCACCAAATGTACAGCATATGAGCCAGAAAATAGAGGAGTGCAGAAATCTGTAAGTTCTTCGGTTTTTCAAAAAGATTATGCTTATTCTATCATTCAAAGTAATACACATTTTTTTTTTATTTATTTTTGTACTTGTGACAATATGAACAAACAATGGCAACTACACAATTCCAATAGTCACATTTTCAAATTTCCAGGAATACAAAACATTCCCAGCATATGCCATTTTCCAGCCATACTCTTTGAAGCCGGAGAAACAGCAAAGGACGAAATACACATTTTTATATCAAAAGAACTCCTGATATTCAAAAGAATTTTAAAATAGTGTCCTCCAATACGGACACCATGTTTCACCAAGAAAGGCTGCGTCAGGAGGGACAGAGAAACAGTTGTTCATACACTGTTGTATTATCCCTAAAATTTCTCAGTACCTATCAGTACTATTGAGAAAACTTACAACAGTGTATGAACAGTTTCCCTGTCCCTCCCGATGCAGCCTTTCTTGGCAAAACATGGTGTCCGTGTCAGAGGACACTCTATTTTAAAATTCTTTTGAATCTCAGGAATTCTTTTGATATAAAAGTATATTACTTTGAATGACAGAATAAGCATAATCTTTTTGAAAAACCGAAGGACTTATAAATTTCTGCACTCCTCTATTTTCTATAATTTATATGGAGCATGGACTTAACTTCCTTGATACCATTTCAGCATCTACAGATCTTCCACCAGTAAGCAAAGGCTTTCAGATATATCTTGTTCAACCTAAATAATTAAGATTAAGAACTTCCTCTTAATTTTTTTTTTTCAGTGGCATTCCATTGTGCCGCAGTAAGGGTGTCCCCAAAACTTTTCCCCTGCAGATATAAAACAAAGCTTTTTTTCAGAGGGGAAAAGAAGCAAGATGGCAATTCAAAGAGCATGGATTAGCTGCTGAGAGTTTTTTCCTTTTTAGTTTCCTTGTTCCTCTGAAGATGCCGCCAAAAGTCAAGCAGAAGGTTTGGATCTTCCTTCAGACCTTGCTTTACTCCCCGGTCAGCAACAGATTATATTCCTTGTGCCTTGGCTATCTGCAAGTTTTGGGGATGAAGACACTATTGATATTGCCAGGGTAGGAGGTTTCCCTTAGACCTGCGACTTCCCCTGGCACATAGACGTGATTTCCTCAAGCTTGCCATCTTCACCAGCAGATAATGTCAACAAGTGTCTGAGGTGGAGGGGGTAGCTGCGGGTTCCATTGTCTCCATGATGTCTTCCATCCAGTGCAATGAGTGGCCCCGGAAGATCTGCCCAGGAAAGATTATTTCAAGTACAGGAATCAGATGGGAATTCTGATGCAGTGGGTTTGGTGTCTACCCCTACTGTTTCTACTTTTGTGGAGATCCTGGCCCTGTGGGGGTGAGTCATTTGTTCCACTAACGAAGCTGGAAGTTGTGACATTAGACTCTGTAAGGGAGTTCATGATAAGTTTGGGGAATTCTATTAATAACTGTGTTACTAACATTGATTTTCTTTCTTCTTCTTTGGAGCATAACAGCAAGATTCAGGTTTTGAAGAAAATATCTTACTGCTACTATGATTAAAGAACAGGTGTCTAGAATTCCTGAAATATCATTTCAGGCATTTGAACATTCAAATACTTAATTTTCTCACAGGACAAGCAGGATGGTAGTCCTCACATATGGGTGACATCATCAGGATGGAGCCCAATCACGGAACACTTTTGTCAAAGTTTCCAGAACTTTGACTGGCCCCTACTGGGCATGCCCAGCTTAGCACCAACTCTGCAGCCAGCAGGGGTCCCCCTTCAGTCTTCTTTTTTCCGCGCAGCAGTAGCCATGCGGGTTAAGGAGCTCGTCAGAGATTCCTGACGGCAATTTTTCCTCACGGAACTTCTTAAAAAAAAAAAATCAAAAAAAGTTTACCCCACAGGGGTCCCCTTATCAATATCTTTGCTCCGCGGTCGAAAGATAAGTTTTTACCTGCTTGTGGTCTATTCCCGTTGAGTTTTTCTCTCACGGCCTACTGGCCATCGACCGCACCATGGCTACATTTTGTCAAGGCCATGGCGTTGGGTTTCCGTCCGTGCCCTGACTGCACTCGAATAATGTCCATCACTGACCCTCACACGGTCTGTGTGATGTGTTTGGGCTCCGACCATGATGTCCTTACTTGCACTAAATGTGCCCAAATGACACCAAAGGGTCGCAAGGTTAGGCTGGGGAAGATGGAACTTCTCTTTTGGCCAAAAACCCCGACGCCATCGATAGCTTTGACGTCGTCTGAACCAGCACCAGGAAACCGCTGCTGCCCGACCGGCTTCGACTCCATGGGTGTCAACCCCCTCTGTTCCTCCTCAGGAGAAAGACCAAGGGGAACATCGAGAAAAACATCGACACCGCCACCATAAAGCTCAGGCCACCGATACAGGCAAGCCCTCGGCATCGACGTCTGAGCCACCGACAAAAGTCCCGAACAGAAAAGGCCCCATCTTCTTCTGTTTCTGGGTCACCGAGGCATTCCCCACCTGGACAGGTGCCAGGATCCGCGATTCCACCTTAACCGGTGGACCCTCCGGCTACGCCAGTGCTGCCTCCTACTTCGGAACCGGGTATCCATGCCCCAGGTTTCCGTGAGGAATTGGATCGGATGATCCAAGAGGCCATCGGAAAAGCACTCCAGGGGTTCAAACCTCCATCGGTGCCGGTTCCTGAGCCGGCCACCGATCCGATACCCATGGCGCTTGGCACTGCTATTGGTAAGAATGGACAAGTTAATCGGTGCCCTTCCACCGGTGCAGCCGAGAGAACCGATGGCCCCGATTCCTTCCTCACCGATACCCTTGTCATCGGAAGAAGAAGAATCACCGATATCCATTCCGCCCTCCGGAGTGCTACCACTGACACATCCATCGATGTCACAGATTCCATCGATGCAGTCACAGATTCCATCGATGCCGCCCAAAGCCATCTATGCCTAGGCCCGGACCTTCCGGAATAACACCATTCCTCCCTTCTGATGAGCATATGGGAGCTGGTGATGAGCCATACAATCCCTGGACCGATGATTCGTCCCAGCATTCAGACGATCTGCCTTCACAGCCCTCTCCTCCTGATGAAAGAAAGCGTTCTCCTCCAGAGGACTTGTCCTTTATCAACTTTGTTAAAGAAATGTCTGAAACAGTTCCATTCCAGCTTCAGACTGAAGAGGACTCTAGGCATCAGATGTTACAACTTCTCCAGTTTCTCGATGCTCCTAAGGAAATCATGTCTATCCCTATTCATGGCATCCTTTTGGATCTTTTAAAGAGAAATTGGGAGCACCCTGGCTCTGTGGCACCTGTTAACCGTAAGGCAAATGCCACCTATCTAGTTCGGCCAGCCCCTGGCTTCCAGAGAGCTCAACTAGATCATCATTCAGTAGTAGTAGAGCCAGCCCAGAAGAGGGCACGATGCTCCAAACCCCACTCTTCCATTCCCCCAGGAAAGGAACAGAAACGTCTGGATCCGTTTGGAAGACGAGTATTTCATGGGTCAATGCTCATCTCTCGCATTGCTGCCTATCAATTATACATGACCCAGTACAATAGGGCCCTGTTTACGAAGATTCAGGAATTCGCTGAAGCCTTACCTCTGCAATTCCAGGACCAACTTCATGCCCTAGCTCAAAAAGGTCTAGATGCTGCCAAACATGAAGTACATTCAGCATATGACATCTTTGACACCTCCTCCTGAGTTTCGGCGGCAGGAATTAGTGCTGGCTAAAGTCTTTAGACCTCAGACCAGAAGTACAGGACAGGTTAGCTGACTTGCCCTATGCTAAAAATAATCTTTTCGGAGAAAAGATTCAAGAAGCAGTGGCGCAACTCAAGGACCACAAGAGACTCTGCGCCAGCCCTCCTTACTGCCTTCTGATCTCTCTTCCTCTTCTAAACGTTCTTTTAGAAGAGACTCCAAGAGGCAATTCTATCGGCAAAGGAGATTCTATCCCCCGGCGTCCAGAGCTTGAGCGTCTAAGCCTTTCCAAAAAGGCCAATCCAAGCAACCTCGAGTACAGAAGTCACAGCCAGCCTCCCAGCCAGGTCCAGCATCTGGCTTTTGACTCCTTCCTAGAGAGCAGTACCCAGCCTCCACTTCCGACTATTCCCGTCGGAGGCCGGTTATGCCACTTCTCCAAACCATGGCACACTATCACCATAGATCAGTGGGTACTCGCCGTAATAACCCAAGGTTACCACCTCAACTTTCTCTCTGTTCCACCGGATTCCCCACCTCGGCTGACGTGGGGAACATCCGACCACTCACCGCTCCTGGAGCAGGAGGTCTCCCTCCTCCTCCAGTCCCGAGCAATAGAACCGGTGCCCCTCTCCCAACAGGGGCAGGGGTTCTATTTCCGATATTTCCTGATATCAAAAAAGTCAGGTGGTGTTCGCCCAATACTGGACCTTCGCACCTTAAACAAATACCCACAAAGCGAAAAGTTCAAGATGGTGACCTTGGGTTCTCTTCTTCCCCTTCTCCAAAGGGAAGACTGGCTCTGCTCTCTAGCCCTCCAGGATGCCTACACGCATATTTCCATAACTCCGTCACATCGCAGATTCCTGCAGTTCCTAGTAGGCCCAAAACACTCCAGTATTGAGTGTTACCATTCGGCCTAGCATCTGCCCCACCAGTCTTCACCAAGTGCCTCGTAGTGGTAGCTGCCTTTCTCAGGAGTCAAAGTGTTCACGTCTACCCCTATCTCGACGATTGGTTGATCAGGGCTTCTACTCAGCAAGCTGCACTGACGTCTCTACGTCTCACATGCCATACCCTGATCTCCCTAGGGTTTCTCATAAATTATCCAAAATCCAGGCTAGTTCCCTCTTAAACCCTATCGTTCATAGGGCCCGACTTGGACACTTTAAAAGCGAAAGCCTTCCTACCTCAGGATCGAGCTTTCACTCTCACCTCTCTGGACCATCGACTGCAGTCTCGACGACACTCAACTGCATGTCACTTTCTGATCTTACTTGGTCATATGGCCTCCTCGGTGCATGTCACTCCCATGGCCCGCCTGGCCATGAGAGTAATGCAGTGGATTCAGTCTTCTCAGCCAATGTCCACTATTGTCCACATCACCAACCAGCTCTGCTTATCGCTGGCTTGGTGGATAAACCAATCCAATCTGCTTCAAGGCCTTCCATTTCAGGCTCCAGAACCTCAAATAACCTTGACAACAGATGCCTCCAACCTCGGCTGGGGTGCACATGTTGCAAACCTGCAAACTCAGGGCATTTGGTCTCCAGAGGAAGCCAAATACCAAATAAATTTCCTGGAGCTTCGGACAATCAGATATGCTCTCAGGGCTTTTCAGGATCACCTGTCCAACCAGGTCATCCTGATTCAAACAGACAACCAGGTGGCCATGTGGTACATCAACAAGCAAGGGGGAACGGGCTCCTATACCCTGTCAGGAAGCTGCACAGATATGGGCGGAAGCCCTTTCCCACTCGATGTACCTCAGGGCCACCTACTTGCCAGGAGTGGACAATGTGTTGGCAGACAAGCTGAGTCGCACTTTTCAACCGCATGAGTGGTCCTTCAACCCCACTGTAGCGGACTCAATATTCCAACGTTGGGGTTACCCTCACATAGACCTCTTTGCGTCAAATCACAACTGTAAAGTAGGGAACTTCTGCTCTTACTCGCAGCCAAAACCTTCAGCCAAGAGATGCTTTCTTCCTCTCGAGGGCCAGCAGACTCCTTTATGAGTACCCTCCACTTCCACTCACATCGAAGACTCTCGTGAAGTTGTGAAGGGACAAGGGCTTGATGATTCTCATAGCCCCTCATTGGCCACACCAGGTCTGGTTTCCAATTCTCCACGACTTATCAGTACACCGGCACATTCCTCTGGGGAAGGACCCGCTTCTGATTACTCAGAACAATGGCTGCCTTTGTCACCCCAACCTCCAGGCCCTCTCCCTGACTGCCTGGATGTTGAAAGGTTAATACTTCAACCTCTTAACTTTTCAGAACCGGTTTCCCGTGTCCTAGTAGCTTCACAAAAGCCTTCCACAAGGCAGTCTTATCGATACAAATGGAACAGGTTTACGGTGTGATGTACTTCCGTGTCCATCAATCCCTTCACTTGTTCCACACCGAAGTTTTTGGACTATCTCTGGCATCTATCAGTCAGATCTCCAAACTTCTTCTATAAGAGTACATGTCAGTGCGGTAGCCGCCTTACATAAAGGTGTCGGGGATGTACCTATTTCAGTACAACCCATTGTAACATGCTTTTTGAAGGGCTTGCTCCACCTTAAACCTCCACTGCGCCCTGCGGGCCCATTCCTGGGATCTCAACTTGGTTTTGGGGCAGTTCATGAAACCGCTGTTTCAGCCTCTCCAATCCTGTGATCTCCGCCATCTCACCTGGAAGGTGATTTTTCTTTTGGTGATCACATCCACTCGCAGAGTTAGTGAGTTACAGGCCTTAGTCACCTACCCGCCTTACACTAAACTTCTGCATGACAGGGTAGTACTCTGCACTCACCCTAGGTTTTTGCTTAAGGTAGTATCGGAGTTTCATATCAATCAATCCATAATACTACCCACTTTCTTTCCCAGGCCCCACTCAAACCCAGGAGAAAGGGCTCTGCATACCCTTGACTGTAAACATGCTCTAGCATTTTATCTAGACCGTACAGCTGCCCACAGGAAATGCGCTAAATTGTTTGTGTCCTTTGATCCCATCAAATTGGGCAAACCGGTGGGTAAGCAGACTCTCTCCTCCTGGTTAGCGGACTGTATTTCCTTTTGTTACCAACAGGCAGGCATTCCGCTTCAGACCATGATAAGCACACTCTGTCAGGGCCATGGCAACATCAGTAGCGCACCTACGCTCGCTGCCGCTTGCTGACATCTGTAAGGCTGCTACCTGGAGCTCTCTCCACACCTTCGCAGCCCATCATTGTTTAGACAAGGCTGACAGACTAGATTCCATCTTCGGCCAGTCTGTGCTACGCTTCTTATTTGCGAACTGAGGTACCAACATCCTTCCGCCAACCCGGTAGGGTTCAGGATGCCCTCTACCAAATTCCACCCCAGTTCTTGTGCCTGTTGCACATCTTTGGGTACATTTGGTGCATTGCTTGGGCAAAAGTGTTCCGTGATTGGGCTCCATCCTGATGATGTCACCCATATGTGAGGACTAACATCCTGCTGTCCTGTAAGAACACCTGTTACGGGTAAGCAACTCTGCTTTCTAAAAGTTATTGGAGAATTGCCACTTTTGTTTTTAAGAAAATATTTTCTTGAAGTCTTACATTTTGAGTCTGATTCTATTCCCTTGGTCAATAAGTTATTTTTCTTGTCGGTTTCTTCTGATCATAATCCTGCATAGAATGATACTCATTCTTCATATGAATTGTTTAACTTAACGAATTATCTGGAAATTTCAATCCCTGAAATATTAGAGCATTGACTTTGTTGGTATCTTTTGTTACTGAATCTGACTTAAGTAAAGCGATGCGATCATATTTTAGAAATTTAAATTCTTTCTATGGTCAGTCTTTTAGAATATTTGCAGATTTGTCTAGAATTACTCAGGAGATGAGGAAAGCTTTTCTTTTAAGGCAAGCCACACTTTCTTTAGATGTTAAAATTTATGAAACATGCAAGGATATCTGATCTTTTTTGCTCCTGAGCAATTGCTGGTTTTTTTGTTTTTTCTTAATTCCAAAAGGTTAAAATCTTTTCCTGCGCCCTAGTGCAGGACTTCCCATCTCTGTCCTGGAGACCTCACAGCCACTTGGGTTTTCAGGATATCTACAGTGAATATGCATGAGAAACTTGCAATTACTGAGTCTTCAAGATATGCAGATTTCCCTCATACATATTCATTGTGGCTATCCTGAAAATCTGACTGGCTGTTGGGTCCCCTAGGATGGGTTTGGGAATCCCGGTCCTAGTGTAAGTCAGTAATGGAATATGTTAGTTATGTGCAGATTTCATGCTAGGCTATTTCCTTAAATATTTTCCTTTGTTTTTATACCTGATACAGTTGTAAACCGTCCCAATTCCTCCATAACTCCCCACAATGAGAATTCTGGTTCGGAAAGGGTGAGCATAACATCGTCAGCAAATAGTGAGATTTTGAAATGGGTGGTTCCCCTAAGTACTCCTCGGATGTCAGCGGCCCCTCTGATTCTTGTTGTAAAGGGTTCTAAAAATAGGGCAAACAGCAGAGGGGAGAGCGGGCATCCTTGTCTAGTCCCCCTCCTGATTGCAAAAGAAGACCCATAGCTACCATTGGCCTTAACCCTGGCATAAGGCTGTTCATAAAGCTTCATTATCCAGGCAAGAAAGGACTCCCAAAGCCCATGGAATGTAAGGTCTTAAAAAAACATGCCCAATGAATCAAGTCAAACGCGTTTTCAGCATCCAGTGCAAGGAGAACAGCAGGTATTTTGTCTTGGTGTACTAGATCTATGATGTCCACTATTCTACGAACATTATCCGCCGCCAAGGGCCCTGGGACAAAGCCTACCTGATCACTATGGATCAGGCCAGGAAGTACTCCATTTAACCTAGCAGCCAGTACTCTGGCCAGGATTTTCAGGTCTATATTTATTAATGATATTGGTCGGTAGGAGCTACATCTGGTTGAGTCCCTTCCTGGTTTGGCCAGTACAGTAATGCCCGCTGTATTAGAATCTTTAGTAAAGGAGGCACCATCTAATAAGGAATTAAATGCTTCAGTCAAGGGTGTACTATTAAGGATGTGGCAAATTTGCAGTAATAAGTACCAGTGTAGCCGTCTAGTCCGGGCGCCTTCCCAGGCTTTAGTTTTTTAATGGCTGCTAGCACTTCATTAGGCTCTTTAGGCTTGTCTAGAGATTCTTTTTGCGCAGTTGTAAATGTTGGCAATTGTACCGACTGCAAGTAGCCATCAATAGCTTCCTCTGTTATAGAGGTGTCCAGAGAATATAGCTGGGAATAGAAATCAGTAAAAGTTATGTATATTCTCCAACATGGTGACTAACTGCCCCTGGTTATCATGAATTTTGGCTACCACCATTTGAGCTTGAGCAGCCCGCAACTGTTTTGCCTACGTGGTCATTCTACACATTCTCAGGTGGCTTTGTGGGCGAGGCTCAATTGGTTTCTTCACAGGAGATTTGCAGAGCAGTGACCTGGAAGTTGCTACATACCTTTGCAAGGCACTATCAACTAGATGTGGGGGGGCACGGGTTCCCCATCCTTTGGTGAAAGTGTGCTGCTAGCAAGACTCTCCAGGTCCCACCCTGAGTAGGGAGCTTTGGTACATCCCAGGAGTCTGGACTGATCTGGATATGTACAGGGAAAGGAAAATTGGTTCTTACCTGCTAATTTTCATTCCTGTAGTACCACAGATCAGTCCAGAACCCGCCCGATTGCTAGAGAGAGAGAGTCATCCGCTCATTCTGTTTGTATAATATGAAATACAGGATTGTTTAAATAAAACTTGATTAGTTGAAGAGAGTTTTGAAAGTTTTGATTAGATATTTTGGATAGATTTTTGTGTTTTCTTTTGGCTTGGGTACAAGCTGATACTGAGGAACTACAAGTGACAGTAGCAGTATCACTAAAACTTTCTCTGTCTCCATCTGCTAGCTGGGAGGCAAAACCCAGGAGTCTAGATTGATCTGTGGTACTACAGGAACAAAAATTTGCAGGTAAAAACCAATTTTCCTTTTCTTTATAATCCAGTATTTCTTGCAAAATTTTAGTATCTAGCATCCTTCTGTCTTCTGTTGAAGGTGTATCAATAGATTCTTTAAAAAAATGTTGATTCTTTTCTTTCATTTTCAGCATATGAAACTTTTCCTAATGATGCTAATAAGAAATAAAATCTGATCCCCCATGCCCTTTAATTCTGATATACCATTTGAGAAATTTGCTTCTTTTAATTTGAAAACCAAAATCCAGTCTGGTTTATTGCAAGTTTCAAAATATTTTTGTTTAGCTTAGCCTTTAATTTAGGGAACTCACCTATTTATCAGCACCTGCAACTTACCTGAGAGCCTGCAAACTCTATAATAGTGCCTGAAAGCAATTTATTTTAAGGTAAGCTTCCCAGTTCAGCAATTTTAGTTATAACCTCATTAATTTCCTTATTTTTAACACTTTATTCTTTGTTGTTGTCTTCCTCTGACTGCCTTAAACCCATCCTAAGCCATACTAAATTTATCCTCCCCTCTATTGTTAAAGGCAGTTATAGAATATTTCCTGTTTATTTCCATAACAGTACAGCTATCCAAAACTCATTCAGAACCCATCTTTTGAATCCTCTTTCTTGTGTCACTCTTTCATCATGGACACACAGGACAGTAATCAGCCACAAAAGTGGATGTTGTCATCTGATAATCTTGGATCAGAAAACACAAGGTTTTCTGAGCGTACATGGCTATCCCTGCGCAGTTGCCGCTGTGCAAGCCACTTCCATTTGTTTTTTTCTTCTCATGCAAACGGACACATTTGCTCTCTTTCATTAAGCTGCTTGTCAGAATTTTTTCTTCTTTTTTTTTTTTTTTTATTATATTCCTCTTCTGCTAAGTAGTTCTTATTTTATGAGTCTCAGAAAAAATTTGCTTTCAATTTCTTCAACATTGTTTGCCCTAGTCTCAGCTTTCATCACAATGGCATTGGGTTCTCCTCAGATATCTCAAGGTGACCAATGGATTTCGATACTTGGACCATCTTTTTGTGTTACTCAGTGGACCAAAGAAGGGTTGCAAAGCAACTAAGAGTACGATTGTTCATTGGTTGAAGGAAGTGATAGTTTTGGCCTCTGTTAGTAAAGGTCGGTCGATCCCTGAGGAATTGCATGCACATTCTACTAGGGCACAGACAGCCTCTTGGGCAGAGTGTCAGTGTTGCCGCAAAAGATTTGTTAGGTGGCAGCTTGGTCCTCTTTGCGCACTTTTATCAGGCATTGCTGTTTGAATGTCAGGGCCTCAGAGGAGAGCTCCTTTGAGTATGTACTATGTGAAGATCTTTCGGGATCCCACCCAGGTTAGAGGGGCTTGGGTATATCCCATTTTTTCTGGACTGATCTGGGGGTACGAACAGGAAAGGAAAATTGGTTCTTACCTGCTAATTTTTGTTCCTGGAATACCACAGATCAGTCCAGAATCCTGCCCCATTATAATGCTTTTCGAAAGACCTGTCCTGATTCTGGACGCTCCTGGTGATGCAGACTTAAGTTGTGTGCTGCCATATAATATTGTATATAGTTCTCACTGGTTTGAGACACAAAATTCTTTTTCTTGCCACTAATTCGGGGGTCATTTTAGTTGGGAGTTTGCAACTTGTGCCCCAGCTTTTTTTTTTTTTTTTTGAGGAAGATATCCTGGAGGCTGAGGTTAGACATCTTGGCTTAGGTATAGGTCAATACTGAGGGACTGCAGGTAGGATATATAGCAGTGCCTCAGAATTTTGTTCTCTGTCTCCATCTGCTGGTAGGGATGCATAAACCAACATTATGGAATTCCATTCCTCCTGATCTCTGACAAGAGCCTTGCCTCCCAACCTTCCGAAAAAGACTTAAGACTTGGCTGTTCATTCAAGCATTTCCGGACTCTACCTAAATCTCACCCCATCAACATCTATAATGCAGCCATTTCAGTTCACTGTAACTAACTCTCTCTGATGTTAATTTTTCCTCTTGTATTTCTCTCTTCTCCTAGTTTGACCACCCCTGTTCATTGTAACTGCATTCTTTCTTCACACAAGTTCAAGTTTTTAGTTTATCATGCACCTCCCTGTTTAACTGTAAACCAGCATGATGTGATTGTATCATGAATGCCGGAATATAAAAATCTTAAATAAATAAACCCACTTGTCTGGACTGATCTGTGGTATTCCAGGAACGAAAATTAGCAGGTAAGAACCAATTTTCCTATATATATATTTCTGGACTTGGGCTTGCCTTTCACAGCAGCTTTTGTTAGTGCAGCGGCCTGTATTTCATGGTAGTGCTTCAATCGGCCTCTGTTGTGTTGCAGACCATCCATGATGCTGTGAAGCCATACTGCAAAGATGGAGAGGATATTTGGAAGGCATCTCGTTTCCGGATCGTTATTTGCACCTGCAGTAGTGCAGGGATGTTCTATCAGATAGGACTAAGGTAATGTGCTCATGTACCCAGTATGTTTCCTTAAGAAATGGTCAACAGTGAAATGACAAAGTTGAAATAGTTGTCTTTAAGTAGTTCCAAAGTTTACTTTGTGATTTGCAGGCAGATACTGCATTTCCTCTTATACTAATTTGATAACTCATTTGAATGCCAGTCAGAATGATAGCAGGTCTGAATTTTGAAACATAATATAGATGTAAAATTATGCCTACAATCAACATAAATTAACATACAGTAATGTGTTGTATATGTAGTTAGACTAGCACAGTAGCTATCCATCTTTATTCATAGAACTTGTTCATATAAGTCTTTCTAAATTTAGTGCTAATTGTTTTTATTGTAAGTATTTTATTCCTTTGTCTTGCTTATCCATTCATTGCCATCATCCTCCAGCCAAGCCCAAAGAAGTGAGTAGAAAACAGTGGACTATTGTGAGAGCAGGTGTTAGATTTTAATGTATTTATTTTTTAATGCTGATGTACCCATTGGCTTTCCTTTCGCCTATCAGTGGTTTGCTTACAAGCCAGCAGAATAAGCATAGTGCTCACAAAAGATGATTTTTTATGAGCTAGGGAGGTGGCAAATTCTCTCTCCCCACAAGAAAGCTTATGGAGTAAAAATGACCTGGCATGCTACAACATAGACTGTTCTCTGCAGAAAGCTGGCAACAGACTGGTTATAAGGAAAAATGTTTCTCCTTCCATAATGCTCCTTTGGGAAATGATTCTGTTTAAGCTACAGGCCTTTGATATAAACTATTGAAGATCTAACTCTATGCTAGTCATTTACTTTTTCTACCCTAGACACATTTTCAGAATGAACTTGTTCATGGTTTAGTGGAATATGGCTACAAACATCTCAGAACCTGCTGCCTCCACTGTAGGGCATGTGCAAGGTGTTAATGAGAAGCCCTCTAATTGCAGGATCGGACATTTCACACACATATTTGTGGACGAGGCCGGGCAGGCCAGTGAACCAGAGTGCCTTATTCCTCTGGGGTTGATGTCTGAGGAGAATGGGCAGGTAAGTGCGCTGTGTACAGGAGCCTAAGTGCTGCCTGCGTAACTGGTACCAATCTGGCGCCTCATCTGATTTTTATTATATTTTGTAAGGTTTCAAAATGTAATTCTAGCATATTATTCAGCTTGCAAGTGATTTTATAATTGAGTCTCATTGTTAAGATTTGGAAAGATTTCTGTAGTACTGATGTAGAATAAAAATTGTTCCCTGTACGTACCAGCATCAGTCCAGACTGCTGGATTATGCCTCCCTTCCAGCAGATGGAGTCAGAGAAAAGCTGAAAGGCACCTCCCATATAACCTGGTGTGCCACCTGCGATCCCTCAGTATTTCTCTGACTCCAGCAGATTGACAGGCTGATTCAGTAAAGTCCGCGGGAGAGCGGATGAACGCCTGCTCTCTCGGCGTGCGCATCGGCCCCTCGGCCGGTGCACGCGATTCAGTATTCAAATTAGGTGGTGCGGTAGAAACAGGGAAAAGGAGGCGCTAGGGACACTAGCGCGTCCCTAGCGCCTCCTTTTAGCCCGGAGCGGCGGCTGTCAGCGGGTTTGACAGCCGACGCTCAATTTTGCCTGCATCGGTTCTCGAGCCCGCTGATAGCCACGGGCTCGGAAACCGGATGCCAGCAAAATTGAGCGTCCGGTTTTTGGCCCGACAGCCGCGGGCCGAATTCAAAACATTTTTTTTTAACTTTTTTTACTCTTCGGGACCCCCGACTTAATATCGCCAGGATATTAAGTCGGAGGGTGCACAGAAAAGCAGTTTTTACTGCTTTTCTGTGCACTTTCCCGGTGCCGGAAGAAATTAGCGCCTACCTTTGGGTCGGCGCTAATTTCTGAAAGTAAAATGTGCGGCTTGGCTGCACATTTTACTTACTGTATCCCGCGCGCATACCTAATACGGCCATCAACATGCATTTGCATGTTGAGGGCGCTATTAGGTGCCGCGGGTTGGACGCGCGTTTTCCTCCCCTTACTGAATAAAGGGGTAAGGGAAAACGCACGTCCAAGAGCAGGCTAACAGTGCGCTCTGTCGGAGTGCACTGTTAGCCGATACAGTACAGTGCGCTCCGTCGGAGCGCACTGTACTGTATCGGCCTGTGAGAGAGCATAACCTGCGGTCCTGATCATCTCTAAATTGGGAGGGTGATTTTTACAGGTTTGGTTTAAACTCAAGGGAGAATCCTCTGACTAGATCAATTCTTAGGGATATAAAAAAAAAAATTAAATAGAATAATTAAGAAGGACACAGACAGGCAAGGCAGGGCATTGCCCTACAGCCATTTCCCAGAGAAAGATTTTGTCCCCTAACCCGGTGAGCTTTAAGGGGGAGGATTTACCGGTGGGCCGGTCACTCTCCCCCTCCTGCAGAGAAGTAGCATCCCTCTGAGGCAGAGCTTTTCCAGAAAAGTATATAATTCCTCTTTTAAAAAAAAAAAAAAAGAATTAAGACTATTTTTTTTAGATAGACAGTCTTTTTATTTCTGTTATTTCAATACGAACCTTTTGCGGCCCTTGCCTCCGGAAGGGGTGGCTTGTCACACGACTAATTTCGCTCGCTTTTACCATGCCGCGGGGAGCAGTTTGCACTGCGTGTGGAGAGCCAGGGTACTGACTCTCCCGCGAAGGCCTCTACACCCGTTGTATCCCCGAGGGCGAGGGGCCTTCGCAGCGGCCGATTTCGGGCAGGGGATCAGCCCTGCTGCACCCGAGGGGACACCAAAGCGAGCAGCCTGCTCGGAGGCAGAGGCCCGGCACGCTCCCGATCGGCACGGGGGCGGCAGCCATCTTGCCTCCTTCAGAACCCGATGTAGATTCAGTAGGGGAGGGAGAGGAGCTTCCTCCCCTTTCCCCACCGGCACTCAGCCCTCAAAGACCGCACGATTTTCAACAGGACTCGGGCCCACCCCCGCATCTATCGACGGGGGGGGGGGGGGGGGGGACCCTTAAAGGGACATCACCCGTTTTCCTCTCAATTTGTATTGCTTCTGCATAAGGCTTATGTAGAAGCTGAAGCTGACTGGGAAAGCCGGTCTCCTGCCCAAGCTAAGTGTTTTAAGGCCTCAGCAGACCAGGAGAGACTTGGACCGAGGGTACTTAACACGGTCCAGGGGGGATGGACCTTCTATCCCTGTCCCACCTGCGGATCCCATGACTCAGGACCCCTCCACTCATGATATGGGTGATGTGGGCGGTGCCGATCCGGTGAAGGGGGATGATCCGCAGATACTCCGTTTGTTCCGCAAGGAGGAGCTGGACCCGTTGATTTCCCGTGTTCTTCAGGAACTTGAGATCCCAGTTCCACAGGCGATACCAGATACTTCGCCGGGAGACTCTGTTATCGGGGCTTTGCGCTCCACCGCAAACATTTCCTATCCATCCAAAGCTTTTCCAGCTCGTGTCACGGGAATGGGATACCCCTGAAGCCACCTTGCGAGTCAGCAGAGCCATGGAAAAGCTTTATCCACTCCCTAATGAGTCTTTGGATCTTCTTAAGATCCCTAAAGTGGATTCGGCAGTCACGGCCATTGCCAAGCATACTACCATTCCTGTGACTGGAGGCACAGCGCTCAAGGACCTCCAGGATAGGAAGCTGGAAGTTTTGCTTAAGCGGAGTTTTGAAGTATCAGCATTGGGAGTGCGGGCCGCGGTTTGCAGCAGCATGATGCAGAGGGCTACCCTCCGCTGGATCCAACAAATGCTTACGGCCCAGGACCTTCCTCCAGAGGAAGCTGAGCAGGCGAACCGCATGGAATCTGCGGTGACCTATACGGCAGATGCCTTGTATGATCTCCTCCGCACCTCTGCCCGCACTATGGCTTTAGCGGTTTCCGCAAGGCGACTACTATGGCTACGTAACTGGTTGGCGGATGCCTCCTCTAAGCCACAGCTGGGTTCCTTTCCTTTCCGGGGCAAGCTTTTATTCGGAGACGAGCTAGAGTAACTGGTTTGCTCATTAGGAGAGAACAAAGTTTACAAGCTGCCGGAGGATAAGCCCAGATCATTTCGTTCACCCGGCGCATTTCGGGGCCGCTTTTGAGGATAACGCCATTTCCACTCAGGTACGGGCTCTTCCTCCTACATCCCTCGGCAGACGCCCACAAGGTCTCAAGCATGGGCGCGTTCCATTCGTGGCAGGTGGCCTCTGCGCTCTGGAACCTCTCATGCCTTCGCCAACAACAAAGCGTCCCAATGAAGGGGCGCCGGACCATCCCTCAGTTCTGGAGATCGGGGGGGCGACTCTTCCGCTTTCGAGAGGAATGGGCCAAGATAACCTCAGACCAGTGGGCTCTAGACATTATAAATCACGGCTATGCTTTGGATTTTGCACGACCCCTTCGCGATCTGTTTCTAGTATCTCCCAGCGGGTCTCAGGCGAAGCAGCAAGTGGTTCTCCAAACACTGTCTCGATTGCAGGCTCTGGGAGCCATTGTTCCAGTTCCCGCAGCCGAGCGTCGGACCGGTCGTTACTCCATCTACTTCATCGTTCCCAAGAAGGAGGGCTCATTCCGCTCGATATTGGATTTGAAGCAGGTCAACAGGGCGTTGCGAATTCCTCGATTTCGAATGGAGACATTGAGATCCGTCATTGCGGCTGTCCACAAAGGCGAGAGTTTTTGGCTTCTTTGGATCTAACAGAGGCTTATCTCCACATAGGGATCCAGGAATATCATCAGAGATTTCTACGGTTCATGATCATGGGACACCATTACCAGTTTTCTGCCCTACCCTTTGGGCTGGCGATGGCTCCGAGGGTTTTCACCAAGGTGTGATGGTGGTGGTAGCTGCGAGCCTTCGGAGAGAAGGTGTATTGGTACATCCCTACTTGTTCGACTGGCTCAACCGAGCGAAGTCGAAGGTGCTATGCGAGAACGCAGTACAGTCAGTTTTGAGTCGTCTGAGTTCCCTCGGCTGGGTTGTCAACTATACCAAGAGCCAACTGGTCCTGTCCCAGGTGTTGGAATTTCTGGGAGACGGTTCGACACCGGTATGGGCAAGGTTTCTCTGCCACTGGTGAGAATGGATCAGCTAATGTCTCAGGTTCGGCGCCTGTTAGCTCTTCTCTTATCTGTGGTGTGGGACTATTCAGGTTCTTGGTTTTATGGCATCTACCCTGGAGTTGGTCCCTTGGGCTTTTGCTCATATGCGGCCTTTGCAGAGGGCACTACTTTCTCATTGGGACCCCAAGTCGGCAGAGTTCCAGCTGCCATTACCGCTCCTCGAACTAGCCAGGTCCAGTCTGGATTGGTGGTTGATTCTGGATCACTTGCTTCGAGGTGTGGACCTGGAGCCCCCTCAATGGATAATCATGACGACGGATGCCAGCGCAGGGTTTTTGGATGCTGACACAGACCAAGTGGTCCATCAATCGCTTGGAGACCAGGGCGGTTCGCTTGGCGCTGCGCCAATTTCTTCCACTGGTTCACCACCAGGCGGTACAGGTCTAGTCCGACAATGCGACCACCGTGGCTTACATAAACCGACAAGGGGGGCACAAAAAGTCAGCTAGTAGCCTCCGAAGCGGACATGTTGATGGACTGGGCGGAACTCCATCTCTCTCGCATAGAGGCATCCCACATAGCCGGGGTCGACAGTGTACAGGTGGACGTCCTCAGCCGGCAGAAGCTAGATCCCGGAGAATGGGAACTATCAAACGAGGCACTATGACTCATCACCAGCCGGTGGGGGATCCCCCGGTTAGACTTGATGGCAACTCGTTTGAACACGAAAGCATCTCGTTTCTTCAGTCGAAGGGAGCACGGCTTGGAAGGAGTGGACACTCTGGTTCTTCCGTGGCCTCCATACATTCTCCTTTACGTGTTTCCTCCATGGCCGCTGGTGGGGAAGGTTTTGCACCGGATCGAATCCCACCAGGGGCAGGTTGTTCTGGTGGCCCCGGAGTGGCCAAGAAGGCCGTGGTTCGCAGATCTGATCAACCTGGCGGTGGACGGCCTCCTACGCCTCTGCCATCTACCACACCTTCTCCAGCAGGGCCCGGTATTTTTCGATCAGGCCGATCGCTTTTGTCTAGCGGCTTGGCTTATGAGAGGAGGCAATTGAGAAAGAAAGGATACTTGGATGCAGTTATTACTATCCTCCTCCATGCTTATAAAACCTCTACTTCTGTTACCTACGTTAGGGTATGGAAGGTGTTTGCTTCGTGGTGCCGTGGGTTGAGTATGTCCCCGCGGCAAGCCATTAGTCACATTCTTGCCTTTTTGCAGGACAGCCTGAAGAAGGGTTTGGCGTTCAGCTCGCTGCGAGTACAGGTAGCAGCCCTGGGCTGTTTTCGAGGTAAGGTTGATGGTACTTCCATCGCTCTTCACCCGGATGTGGCCAGGTTCTTGAAGGGTGTCAAACACCTAAAACCGCCAGTGCCCTCGATCTGTCCGTCTTGGAGTTTAAATTTGGTTCTTCGTGGCCTGTGTAGTCCTCCTTTTGAACCTCTGAAGCAAGCTACGCTAAAGGATTTAACACTTAAGACTGTGTTTCTCGTGGCTATCTGTTCGGCTAGAAGGATCTCGGAACTTCAAGCATTGTCCTGTAGGGAGCCTTTCCTGCGCATCGCTGACTCGGGGGTTTTCCCTTCGGACCGTATCTTCCTTCTTGCCTAAGGTGGTATCGGCCTTCCATGTCAACCAGTCAATTGAATTCCCGGCATTCTCAGATGTGGATAGGAATGCTCATCAGGCTCAGGATCTCAAGAGGTTGGATGTTCGCAGAGTCCTCTTGCGGTACTTGGAAGTAACTAATCTTTTCCGATTGTCCGACCATCTTTGTCTTGTGGCGTGGTCCCAAGAAAGGGACTAAGGCTACTATTGCCCGCTGGTTGAAAGACACTATTGCTTAAACCTACATATGTCACGGGCGTCCAATACCGGACGGACTTAAGGCGCATTCTCTTAGGTCTCAAGCAGCGTCCTGGGCGGAGAGCGAATGTGCCTCGCCCCAAGAGATTTGCCGGGCGGCTACTTGGAAATCTTTGCACACGTTTGCCAGGCATTACTGCTTGGATGTGTGGGATCCGAAGATGGATTCTTTTGGCAGCAGTGTGCTTCGAGCAGGGATCTCCAGGTCCCACCCCCTTTAGGGCAGCTTGGGTACATCCCAGCAGTCTGGACTGATTCTGGTACGTACAGGGAAAGGAAAATTAGTTCTTACCTGTTAATTTTCGTTCCTGTAGTACCAAGGATCAGTCCAGACGCCTGCCCAGAGGCCAGAGAGTCCCGCTCGTCTGCTTGTATTGTTTCTTTTTGCAGCTTTTTTAAAAATATACCTTCAAGACCCGACATAGTTCTTTTTGTCAGACGTTTATAGTTATTTCAGAGGTTACTGTTTGACTCGATCTAGTCATTGGTTGTTTACTATATGTTACATTCATTCTGCTTTGATATTGATTATACTGAGGGATCGCAGGTGGCACACCAGGTTATATGGGAGGTGCCTTTCAGCTTTTCTCTGACTCCATTTGCTGGAAGGGGGAGGATAACCCAGCAGTCTGGACTGATCCTTGGTACTACAGGAACGAAAATTAACAGGTAAGAACTAATTTTCCTTTCTTCATCCTAAAGTTCTACTTACAAACATATAAATAAATTCTATGTATCCTGGTTTTTGTTTAGACCCTCTTCTCTTTAACCATAGTTTGGAGTGTAATACAAGTGTTTTGTCTTTGTTTTTTTTGAGAACCACAAATGTCTGTTTCCTAGCGTGAAGACAGTTGGACTCAGGACCAGTGGGTTTTTCTCCCCTGCCAGCAGATGGAGATGGAGCAAGCTGATGTCACAGTATATATACTCCTGCAGTAACCTCAGCCTGCCAGTATTCTCTGTCTCCAGCAGATGGTGGACATGTATCTCCCTATGGGGTTTGCTGTGAATTTTGAAAGGAAAATTTTAAATTGAGAAATTAAAGCCCCGCTCTCCGGTGATACCTAAAGGTCCCTCTCCCAGTTAAGAATTCCTGAGGTGATTTCTGTGGACCCTTAGAGGTGTACTTTGGTCCGGTAGCTGGTTCCTGGCATGGACTTAGCTGCTTGAACAGCTGAAAGGCAGTGGGTGCAGAAGACAGAGCACAGCAGTGATGGCAAATGCCCTCTCCTCCTGCAGCCAGAGACCATCTCTGTACTCAGCCGGTAAGCACTGAGCTCTGGTAAATTTTAAATAAATAAAAGGAACTCTTACAGAGACGGGGTGTTTTAGGCCTTTCTTCGGTCTCTGTGCTCGGCGCACCATCCTGTTGTTCCTGCTACTGTTGCGGTTAGAGGAACTGGGCAGCCTGTCAGGTTGAGCGGCCTAGGTGGGCTAGGCCCCGTGGTCGGCTTTTCTTGGCGCGCTGTATGGTAGGCCATGGCGGTGATTTTGTGCTTGTGCATGCTTTACTACCCTCTACAGGACATCAGTGTGCACAGTGCATCGGCTCCGCAAGCAATGTGCGTGCCTCGCTAGGCACGACCTTTGTGTGCATAACTTTTTTGTGCATAGTGATATGCTCCAGCACTAGTACTACGTGTGCCTTACTGTGCTGCCTGCTGGGGCACCTGTAATTTGTGCGCGCAACTTTTTTAAGCATGAGCCATTTGAACTCAGTTACAAAAAGCCTAGGCGCCTTTCAAGTCAGGCTGAGAAGCCTGTCATATTAGGGCTTCTCAGCCTGACCTGTCTTCCAACATGTGTCAGTGCTACTAGGATGCTCAGGGAGAGATGTCTTCCTCTGATTTTGCTAAGCCTGGATCCTCTCATTCTGATGATGGTCTAGTTACATCTTTGGCTGGAAGTGCGCCAGATCTTGGTACTCCCTTGACCTGCTCCTCTGCAGGAGATGGCAGTTCAATTGGGCCTGCTCCAGTACCTTCTGGGCTTGGTCTTGATCCGGCTGCTTTTCTTGGGTGGAGGTTTTCAAGGTTTACAAGCCTTTGTTCAGGTGCAGTTCTCCATTTTGCCCACTCCAGTCAGGTCAGACCCTCAGCCGATGGTCCCTCCCTCTTCCATTCCTACGGTTAAGCACTGTGGCATGCCTCAGTTTGCCACAGGTTTTCCCGTTGGGGACCAGGATGGCATGGATGACGAGGCGGATCCTGATTCCTTGGAAGATGGTGAAATTCCTCCTGGTTTGGAGCCGATTTGAACCATGTTAGGTTCTTTCATAGAGATGAACTGCCAGCCCTGATTTCCAAGACATTGAAGATGCTGGGAGCATCTGGGGCGGATTCTTTGTCTGAGCCGAAGAGGAATCCCATTTTGGTCTCCTTGAGTAAAGCCTCTTGATTTTTTCCTGTTATGGATGCCATTCAAGAATTGATTAATCTGGAATAGGACACCCCAAAGGCAAATTTCAAAGGGGGTCGGGCATTGGAAGGCCTGTACCCTCTGGATCCATCTGTGAGAGAGCGTTTGTGTTTTCCCAAAGTGGATGCGCTTGTCTATGCCGTATCAAAACGGACCACTATCTCCGTGGAGGGAGGAGCAGCCTTGAAGGATGTGCAAGTTAGGCAGATGGAATCTATCCTTAATCTGGCCTTTGATGCAGTGGCAATGACCTTGCAGACTGCTTCCTGTTGCGCTCTTGTGGAGTGCTCTTGTCTGTTTCTCTCAGGAAGTGAATGATTCTGGGGTGAATTCCAGAGCAGTTATGGAAACTGCTGCCACCTTTTTGACTGACACGGGCTGTGATTCGGTTCATTCCTTTGCCGGCGAAGTAGCTTCCATAGCTGTGGCCAGACATCAGCTGTGGTTGTGGAATTGGTCAGCTGACACAGCCTCCAAGGCTAATCTTACAATGATGCCCTTTTAAAGGCTCACACTTGTTTGGGAGCAAGTTAGAAAAGCTGGCCAGTAAGTGAGGCGAATCTGTAGTTCCCCGGTTACCTGAGGATAAGCAATTGCAGCGCCCCTTTTCTATGAGGGGTCGTCTTAGGGGTTCCAAGTGTTTTCATCCCTACAGAAACCCAACCTTTCAGAGGACTCTGCCTTTTGGTAGGTCTCAGTCCTTTCATCCCTGACAGTCCAAGAGAGGTGCAGGCTCTGGTGGCGGACCGTCCCTGCGCTTCCCAATGAAGGTTTGCCAACCCATCTTCGGGAGGAGATAGGGGGATGCCTATCTCTCTTATATTTATTTTATTTATTTATAACCTTTTCTATACCGATATTCATAGCGACATCATATCGGTTTACAGCATAACAGCAGGTGGAAAGTACAATGAACAGGTATAGGGGGAGGGATTACATAGGAACAGTAAGCTTAGCAAAGAAATGCTTATCAGAGGTGGGTCGAGATCCCATCGGATCAATGGGTCTTGGAAGTGATATGATGAAGGATATGTGCTGGAGTTTTGCAGCATTCCTCGGGACATGTCCATGGTGTCTCCTTGCCACTCCATGCAGAAGAAGCAAACAGTGGAGTCTACGCTTCTGCGGCACCTGCGGCTGAGGGCTCTGGTTCCCATGCCTACATCTCAGGAAAATACGGGGTGCAATTCCATTTATTTTGTTCACAAGAAGGAAGGTTCCTTTCATCCCATCCTGGACCTCGAGTGTCAACAGTGTGGGTGACTCTTTCGCATGGAAACCTTGCGATCTGTGATAATGACCAATCAATCGGGGGAATTTTTGACCTCCCTGGATCTATCCTTCATATTCCCATCTGTTTGGAGCACCAGCGTTTTCTACACTTTGCGGTGCTGGGTCACCAATATCAGCTTCGGGCACTGCTGTTTGGTCTGGCCACTGTCCCCAGAACATTTACCAAGGTCATGGTGGTCGTGGCAGCGACTTTGAGGTAAGATGGGATCCTGGTACACCCATACTTGGACGACTGACTGATTTGGGCCAAATCGTTTTAGTAGAGAGCAATTCGGTGACCAACAAGGTGATTTCCTTTCTGCAGTAGCTCAGTTGGGTGGTGAACCTGGCCAAGAGCAGTTTTCGGCCTTCTCAGTCATCAGAGTATCTGGGAGTTTGCTTTGACAAGAGGCTGGGCAAGGTTTTTCTACCGGGCACACGGATCCAACTGATGCACCTGATGTCTCAGGTGTGTCAGTTGGTGAACACTATCCACCCGATGGTGTGGAGCTATCTACAGGTGCTCGGTTTGATGGCGACAATCCTGGAAGTGGTGTGGGTGAGGGCGCACATTCATCCTCTTCAGCGATCACTGCTGTCTCCAGTGGTGGTTGCAGGAGTCTCATCTGAGAGAGGGTGTTTCCTTGTCCTCCCCGAACTGGTTGGTGCTCATGACAGATGAGAGTCTCCAGGGTTGGGGAGCTCACTGTCAGGAAAGGATGGCCCAGGGACATTGGATGGCCAAAGAGGCTCTCGAACATCAATCACCTGGAAGCCTAGGTGGTCAGGTTGGCATGCTTGCAATTCAGCCACAGACTACTTGGTCGAACGGTCCATGTGAAATCTGGTAACGCGATGATGGTAGCCTACATCAATCGCCAGGGAGGAACCAAGAGCCAGCAAGTGTTGCAGGAAATAGACCATCTTATGGAATGGGCGGAAGGACATCTTCAGGTGATCGCGGCCTCTCACATCGCAAGAGAAGACAACAATCGAGAAGACTTTCTCAGCAGGAAGAGTCTGGACCCCGGAAAATGGGTATTGTCCGCTGAGGTGTTTCAACTGATAGGCACAGGAGAGATCCGTGGTCCCTGGGGATCAATGCTTTCGTACAGGTCTGGCTTGAAGAAGAGTTGCTTTATGCCTTTCCACTGTGGCCGTTGCTGGGCAGGGTCATTTGCAGAATCAAAATCCACAGGGGGCTAGTACTCCTGGTGGCTCCAGATTGGCCCAGGCATCCGTGGTATGCAGATTTGCGAAGACATCTGGTGGAGGATCCCCTTCATTTTTTACTGCACATGATACTGTTGCAACAGGTTCTTCACAAGGATCCGGCTCTGTTCTGTCTTACAGTTTGGCCCTTGAAAGGGTTCTCCTGTTGAAGCGTGGATATTTTTCTGCAGTAATTGCTACCTTACTCCGCGCTCGAAGGTTCTCCACTTCTCTAGCATATGTACTGGTTTGGAGATTGTTTGAGGCCTGGTGCAAGGAGCGTGGTGGTCTTCCTCGTTCTGTTAAGATCCCACTTATTCTGGATTTTTTGCAGGATGGGTTGAATAAGGGATAGGCCCTTAATTCCTTGAAGGCTCAGGTTGCGGCTCTTATGTGTTTCAGTGGCCCAGTAGGTGGTGTCTCCCTGTTGTCCCATCCTGATGTGGCCAGTTTCTTGAAGGGAGTGAAGCACCTTCGGCTTCCCTTGTGGTTGCCAGTTCCCTTGTGGAGTCTTAACCTGGTGCTGAATTTTTTAGCGGGCCCTATGTTTTGACCGCTGCCTAACCTTTCCTTGCGGTTATTGACCCTGAAGACAGTGTTCCTGGTGGCTATATGTTCTGCACATCGCATTTCTGAGTTGCAGGCCCTGTTTTGCTGGGAACCGTTCCTTTGGGTGACTCCAGGTGCGTTGCAGTTGCGTACTGTTCCCTCCTTCTTGCCTAAGGTGGTCTCAGAGTTCCATTTGAATCAGTCCACTTCTTTGCTGTCCCTGGATAAGGTCAGGAACGTGGAGGAGTATCGCCTCCTGCCATCCTTGGATATTAAGAGACTTGTGTGGTATCTGAAGGTTTCTGAACCTTTCCAAAAGTCGGCGGACATTTAAATAGGAGGAAGAGAGGGGTGGGGTAGCACAGTACCACAAGAAAGAGCAGAGAACAATCAAGCAACCCTCCCACCACACCACAGTACAACAGGGTTTTTACATTTTAAAAAGAGGTTTGAGAGGAAGGGGAGTCATCACAGTCATAGCGGACCAGAGACTACTAAGTAAGGAGTTAATGGTCTCTGCTAATCCTTGCCAGTACAAAGGGGGTAATATTCATAGGACTGGGGGGCCCAGGTGCCAGTGGAAAAAAGGGCACCCGGGTCTGATGGTGCCATTGGTTGTAATGACAAGGGGCCCAATTGCCAAGAAGGGGTGCCAGGGTTTGTTGGTGCCAGTGGTTGGCAGGTAATAATGGGGAACCGGGTGCTTGGGTCTAGTGATGGGAGCCCAGGTTTTAGAAAAGGGGATGCCTGGGTCTGGTGGTGTCATTTGGTAGGTATCATCAGCCCAGTGAAAAGGAGGGCTAGATGCAATCCCAAGACAATGGTACAGATGGTCTTGGGATGCCTAAAAGAGGCAGAGTCTAGTGTTTAGATGATTACCCAGGTTACAGAAGGTGGCCTTACAAGGCTGCAAAGAGCGGCCAGGGGTAGGTGCACACTGTACAGAGTAGCAGTCGTACCACATACCCGTCCTGGCGGCATTCACGGAGCGGAATGCCGCCAGCGGTCAACTTGCATGCAGCAAAAAGTTGAAGTTGTCTGTGATGGGCTTTAACTAAGGACTGTGCTAGGTGGTACCAACGGGACATAAATTAACATGGTGTTACGAGTTATTATTGTGCACTTGGCTTTGATATGTTTACAAATATTATGTTAAGGCTGTGGCCATTTTCATCCACTTAATAAAAGTGCGTTTCTGGAATTGAAAAGAGAGATGTCATTGTTGGTGAACTGAGGGAAGTTATTTATTTATTTATTTAAGATTTTTATAGACAGACATTGTTGGGAACATCATCATCTGTTTACATAGAACATTAATGTAGTGTAATGTGGCTTTACAAGGAACATAGGTTAAAACAAATAATATTTGGAACAGTAGGGTAAGATAACAAATCTTAAGTTTAAATGCAACAAAATAACAGTAAAATTATATAACAAAGAAATTAGGTTATAGTTGGAAAAGAGGGGAGGGCAATAATGACAAAAGGTATGGCATATCCCAATTAAGTGCTTACTGATCACCCGGACCTTTATTTGCATTTCCTATGAGGCTCTGCTGCCAGTGCTAGAGTCCCAGAGGAATTTGCAGAATCCTGATACTTTTTGCTGACCAGCACCATACTTTGGAAGATGAAATTTTCCAGCATTAACAGCATTGTGCACAGTCTATAAGCCCCACCACATACGGTAAGCAGAAATGTGTGACATGTACAGACGCTGAACTCTCACTGTGCTTGCAGGTTGTGCTAGCTGGAGACCCCTGGCAACTGGGACCTGTGATTAAGTGCAGACTTGCCAAAGCATATGGATTAAATGTGTCACTACTGGAGAGGCTCATGACACGTCCCATGTACCAGAGAGACCAGAAGACGTATGGCGCATGTGGATCGTACAATCCTTTGCTAGTGAGTCACACTGAGATTAGTCTGTGTGCCTGGATGTTGATGTGGGTGGGATATTTTTATTTATTTAAAATGTTTATATCCCACTGTATCCAATGTCCTAAGCGGATAACAGAACAAACATATTATTAAAACAAAGTAAATAACAGGACACATTAACAGACATCATAAAATGTAACTCAGTCTGAATCAATAGGTGTGTGAAGGACAGAAACAAGATGCAAAATAGAAAAAAAACCTAATCTTGCACAGCTAACTGAGCTGCTGGAGTCTTTTATCCTCTGGATAATTATCCTTGCTACTCATCCTTAAGAACATAAGAAATTGCCATGCTGGGTCAGACCAAAGGTCCATCAAGCCCAGGATCCTGTTTCCAACAGAGGCCAAACCAGGCCACAAGAACCTGGCAATTACCCAAACACTAAGAAGATCCCATGCTACTGATGCAATTAATAGCAGTGGCTATTCCCTAAGTAAACTTGATTCCCTGTACGTACCAGGATCAGTCCAGACACCTGGGTTGTGACTCCGCACCAGCAGATGGAGACAGAGCAAAACTTGTCGGGCACCCCTACATATAGTAAGGCGCCACCCACAGCCCGTCAGTCTTTCTCTGTCTCCAGCAGATGGGGCAGGTCCACCCACAGTCTCGATTGATCCTGGTTAGGGAATTAGCTAGTCAGGGGAATCTGATTTAAAAAAAAAAAAAAAAAAAAAAAGGCAAAAGGAAGAAGAAGAAATCTTCAGGAAGAAAAGCAGCGGAAGCCCGAGTCCTGTAAGCCTCCCAGGGGGGTTGTAAGGTCCTGAGGGGACTATCCCCCCCCCCCCTGGTTGAGGCCGCTGCTGGGGTTGAGAACCCAGCCTGTGCAGGCAGCAGCGTTGGGGGTGACATCGGGGAGCCCGGTTCACTCACCCCCGCTGGAGAGGAGCAATCAGGACCAGGGCCAGCGGCAAGTAGAAAAAAAAAGTGGTGTTTTTGGTTTTTGGCTGTGCGGCTTCTCCTCTCGCTCCGTTTTTCGTCGCGGGGGGGGAGGGGGGCCGTTGAGTGACCAGCCGAATCGCTGTGTTTTTGGTTTTATTGTGATTTCTTCTCTCCTTCGTTCCTCCCGGCCGCGGGCCGCAGGCAGATTGCCGCATGCCGAGGGGAGCCTCGTGCGGCTCGGCGCACTCGCGCGTCTCCAGGGAGGGGGTGTGCACTAACTGCGTTTCGGCCGGCGCGATCGCCACTGTGCGAAGAGCCCGATGCAGGGGGCAGGGCCGATCCGTTCCCGCTGAGCGTGGGAACGGCGGCCATTTTGGCTTCAGTAAGAGAAGCCACGAGGAAAGCCGTGGGGAATGCCGGATTGCCCCCCGCGCTTTCCCCGCAGCAGCGACCCCCCCCCCCGGGGGGGCCCCCCAGGGGAGGGTGATTCGCCGGAGGACCGGAGTCTGGAGGAGGCCTCCTCGGATTCGGAGGCCTCCCTTTCCTCCGATTTTGCAAGCTTGCTTCACAAGCTTGTTAAATATAAAAAATTGAAGAGAGAGACGTAAAGGGGGTTCGGACAGACAGCCGGAACCCCGGAAGAAAAGGTTGGGGGACGCTCCGCGGCAGCCCGCGGATCCACCCAAGGGACGCCGGCCCTTACGGGGGGGGTCCCTCAAGATTCGGAGTCCGAGTCGAGTTCGGCTGCGGAGGACGTCGTGGATGTGGAGGCTCCAGGTGGCTCCGGGGCTCACGCCGGGACGGAGGCGGTGCAAGCCGGGAACGCTAAAGGAGGGCCAGCGGTGGACGGTGATGACCCTAAGGTCGTACGCTTGTTTTGGAAAGAGGAGCTGGCGCCACTGATCCCGGCCATCCTTCAGAAAGTAGGAGTGGATGCCCCCCCAGTGGGGTCTCGAACAGATGCCAAGATGGATCCGGTGCTGCTGGGGCTTCAAGGACCAGCGGTGGCATTCCCGTTCCACTTTTCGGCGACTGATATCCTGTTCCGGGAATGGGATACTCCGGATTTGGGCCTAACGGTCAGTAAGGCTATGGATAAGTTGTATCCATTGCCGGATGACGCGCTGGAGATGCTGCGTTTTCCCAGGGTGGATGCAGCGGTGTCGGCAGTTACGAAACGGTCCACGATTCCGGTCACAGGAGCCACGGCCCTTAAGGATATTCAGGATCGGAAACTTGAGGGTCAGCTGAAGAAGGTGTTCGAAGCTTCGGCCCTGGGAGTCCGCGCGGCTATTTGCAGTAACTTTGCGCTGCGGGCAGATTTACGCTGGGCGCAAGTACTTCAGGCCAATGCAGGTCTCTCGGGAGAAGAGGCGGCACAGGCGGACCAGCTGGAGGCGGTAATAGCGTATAGCGCGGATGCCATGCATGACCTCCTGCAGACGTCTGCCAGGGCCATGGTCGCGTCAGTTTCGGCACGCCGGTTACTATGGCTCAGAAATTGGGCGGCGGATGGGTCCTCTAAGGCTCATCTCGGATCTCTTCCGTTCAAAGGGAAGCTGCTGTTCGGTAAGGAGCTGGACGACCTGATGCAGTCTCTGGGAGAGAACAGGGCTTTCAAGCTGCCTGAGGACAGGCACAGAAGCAGGACTTCTTTCTCCAGTAGGGCCCGTTTTCGGGGACCACGGAAGTCGCGACCGCAGAGATCGTCCGGGCCCTCCTACCGGGCTGGCTCTGGATCCTCGAGAACATCGTCGTGGTCTCAGTCCTTTCGTGGCAGAAAGTTTGGGAGGCGAGACGGTCCCGCGTCGGGGTCGGGTCCAAAAGCCTCACAATGAAGTACGGTTGGTCCGTTCCCTGCAGCCGGCTCCTCCGGCCGTGCCAAACGTAGGTGCCAGGTTGGAGCGGTTCTACGGGGAATGGGCCAGTATAACGACGGATCAGTGGGTCCTCAGCGTGATAAGACAAAGCTACGCTTTAGATTTTGCACGGATTCCGGCGGACAAGTTTTTGGTCTCCCCTTGCAAGGGTCGCGGCAAGCAAGCGGCCGTCCAGGATACGCTATGTCGGCTACAAGACCTGGGCGCGATAATGCCCGTTCCACCGGGGCAACACCGTCGGGGAAGGTACTCCATCTACTTCATTGTGCCAAAGAAGGAAGGTACCTTCAGACCCATCCTAGACCTGAAAGGGGTCAACAGATGTCTTCGCGTTCCACGCTTCAAGATGGAGACGATTCGGTCGGTGATCGCCTCGGTACGGCCAGGCGAATTCCTAGCGTCCTTGGACCTCACGGAGGCTTACCTTCATATAGGCATTCAGCCGGACCATCGGCGGTTTCTGCGCTTCTGTATCCTGGGCAGGCATTATCAGTTCAAGGCCCTCCCCTTCGGCCTCGCCACCGCTCCGTGGACGTTTACAAAGGTAATGGTGGTGATTGCAGCCGAGCTTCGCAAGGAGGGGTTCCTGGTACATCCCTACTTGAACGACTGGCTCATCCGGGCCAAAACGGAGAGCCAATGCCGACAGGCAGTCGACAGAGTCCTGCAAGTCTTGCGCTCCCTCAGCTGGGTGATCAATCTCGCCAAAAGTCACGTCGTCCCCACCCAGACACTACATTACCTGGGAGCGCTGTTCGACACGAAGCAGGGCAGAGTGTTCCTGTCCCAGGAGCGGGTGTACAAGCTTCAGGGTCAGGTGCGCCGGTTAATGTCCCTGCGGTGCCCTCAGGTCTGCGATCATCTGATGGTTTTGGGGTCGATGGCGTCAACGCTGGCATTGGTTCCCTGGGCTTTTGCTCATCTACGGCCATTGCAATCCGCATTGCTCTCCTGCTGGCAGCCAGTGTCTGAGGAATTTCACCTTCCGCTTCCACTCTCGGATCAGGCGAGGTCCAGCCTACAGTGGTGGCTCAGCTCCGACAATCTGACACACGGAGTCTCCCTGCTCATGCCCGCCTGGACGGTGGTCACCACAGATGCCAGTCTGTCTGGCTGGGGGGCGGTGTGCATGGGAGACACGGTGCAAGGACAGTGGTCCAAAGCTCAGTCACAGTGGTCCATCAATTGCTTGGAGACCAGAGCGGTCTTGTTGGCGCTGCAGTCCTTCCTCCCATTGATTCGCGGGAAGGCGGTCAGAGTTCTGTCGGACAATGCGACGACGGTGGCATACATCAATCGCCAGGGCGGAACAAGGAGCCGAGCCGTCGCGGAGCAGACGCGGCAACTGATGATCTGGGCGGAAAGGAATCTCAGCAACATCGCGGCGTCCCATATCGCCGGAGTAGACTATGTCCAAGCGGATTTTCTCAGCCGACATCGCTTGGACCCGGGGGAATGGGAGCTGCCGGAGTTAGCTTACCACCTACTTTGCGAGAGGTGGGGAACGCCACGCATGGATCTGATGGCCACCACTCAGAACGCCAAGGCCCCGCGATTCTTCAGTCGAAGGAGAGAATGGGGGGCCGAAGGGGTGGATGCTCTGGTTCTCCCCTGGCCCACAGATGTTCTGCTGTATGTATTTCCTCCTTGGCCTCTGATAGGCAAAGTTCTTCGACGTATAGAGATGCATCCCGCGGAGGTGATCATGGTGGCGCCCGAGTGGCCGCGACGTCCTTGGTTCGCGGATCTCCTGCAGCTGGCAAGGGAGCCCCCTCTCAGGTTCCGAGGGGCAGCGGCCCTTCTACGTCAAGGCCCCGTCTGTTTGGAGGATGCGGATCACTTCTGTCTCGCGGCCTGGCTTTTGAGAGGAGACGCTTGAAGAATAAAGGGTATTCGGATGCGGTGGTAGCCACCTTGCTGAGTTCTAGAAAGCGGTCTACGTCCTTCGCTTACGTGCGGGTTTGGACGGTGTTTGAGGATTGGTGTAGAGCTCGTGAGGTGAATCCTGTGCTGCCATCCGTGCCGGATGTTCTTGCTTTTCTTCAGGCTGGCCTTGCAAAAGGTCTGTCTTGCAGTACGCTTAAGGTCCAGGTAGCGGCGCTTGGTTGCCTCAGAGGTAAGGTGCACGGTAGGTCTCTAGCGCATCATCCGGATGTGGCGCGTTTTCTTCGGGGGGCTAAGCATTTACGGCCACCATTACTTCAGCCTTGTCCTTCTTGGAATCTCAATTGCATTCTTTCCGCTCTGTGTACGTCGCCTTTTGAGCCCATCAAGCGTGCGACGCTAAAGGATCTCACTCTTAAGGCAGTGTTTCTTGTAGCTATTGCGTCGGCGAGACGAGTTTCAGAATTGCAGGCGTTATCTTGCAGGGAGCCATTCTTACGCTTCTCTGAGGCAGGGGTCTCGTTAAGGACGGTTCCCTCTTTCCTTCCGAAGGTGGTGTCGGCTTTTCATTTGAACCAGTCGGTTGAGCTGCCCGCTTTTCCGGAAGGGGAGCGTTCGGATCCTGATGCTAGAATGTTGAAGAAGCTTGATGTCCGCAGAGTCCTGCTCCGTTATCTGGAAGTTACGAACCCCTTTCAGGTCTCGGACCATCTTTTTGTTTTGTGCTCGGGGCCAAAACGCGGTGGGGCAGCTTCCCATACAACGATTGCGCGCTGGCTCAAGGAGGCCATTGCTTCAGCATATATACTGAAAGGGAAGCTGGTTCTTACGGGTCTTCGAGCTCATTCGACGCGAGCACAGGCCGCCTCTTGGGCGGAATCTTCACACGTGTCACCACAAGAAATTTGCAGAGCAGCGACTTGGAAGTCATTGCATACGTTTGCTAGACACTACCGGTTGGATGTTCAGGGCCTGGATTCAGGGGGATTCGGGGAGAGAGTTCTGCGAGCGGGACTCTCTGGCTCCCACCCTCGGTAATTCAGCTCTGGTACATCCCAGGTGTCTGGACTGATCCTGGTACGTACAGGGAAAGGAAAATTAGTTTCTTACCTGATAATTTTCGTTCCTGTAGTACCAAGGATCAGTCCAGGAGCCCGCCCACATAGTCTGTTTTTTGGAGTTACGAAGAGGAGAGTCCGCTCGGTTGGCACTCTATGTTTTTACTTGTATGTTTTTTGGGGCCTCTGGTTCTGGGAGTTCTGATCCAGCTGGGGGTTCTTTGAATCGGCCCTGGTTTTGGGCGGTATAGCTAGTTAGTTGGAGTTTTTCCATTTGCTTTGACATTACGTAAGACTGACGGGCTGTGGGTGGCGCCTTACTATATGTAGGGGTGCCCGACAAGTTTTGCTCTGTCTCCATCTGCTGGTGCGGAGTCACAACCCAGGTGTCTGGACTGATCCTTGGTACTACAGGAACGAAAATTATCAGGTAAGAAACTAATTTTCCTTTAATAGCCGTTAATGGACTTCTCCTCAAGAACTTATCCAAACCTTTTTTGAACCCAGCTACACTAAATGCACTAACCACATCCTCTGGCAACAAATTCCAGAGCTTTATTGTGCGTTGAGTGAAGAAGAATTTTCTCCGATTAGTCTTAAATGTGCTACTTGCAAACTTCATGGAATGCCCCCTAGTCCTTCTATTATTCGAAAGTGTAAATAACTGAGTCACATCTACTCGTTCAAGACTTCTCATGATCTTAAAGACCTCTATCATATCCTTCCCTTAGCTGTCTCTTCTCCAAGCTGAACAGCCCTAACCTCTTCAGCCTTTCCTCATAGGGGAGCTGTTCTATCCCCTTTATCATTTTGGTTGCCCTTCTCTGTACCTTCTCCATCACAACTATCTTTTTTGAGATGCGGCGACCAGAATTGTACACAGTATTCAAGGTGCGGTCTCACCATGGAGCGATATAGAGGCATTATGACATTTTCCGTTTTATTAACCATTCCCTTCCTAATAATTCATAACATTCTGTTTGCTTTTTTGACTGCTGCAGCACATTGAGCTGAAGATTTTAAAGTATTATCCACTATGATGC
The DNA here is from genome assembly GCF_901001135.1 of Rhinatrema bivittatum. Classification (NCBI taxonomy): domain Eukaryota; kingdom Metazoa; phylum Chordata; class Amphibia; order Gymnophiona; family Rhinatrematidae; genus Rhinatrema; species Rhinatrema bivittatum. Next base: position 79,834,631 of record NC_042623.1, read on the forward strand.
CTAGATCTTTTTCCTGGGTGGTAGCTCCTAATATGGAACCTAACATCGTGTAACTACAGCAAGGGTTATTTTTCCCTATATGCAACACCTTGCACTTGTCCACATTAAATTTCATCTGCCATTTGGATGCCCAATCTTCCAGTCTTGCAAGGTCCTCCTGTAATGTATCACAATCCGCTTGTGTTTTAACTACTCTGAATAATTTTGTATCATCCGCAAATTTGATAACCTCACTCGTCGTATTCCTTTCTGAAAAGCACCAGTCCAAGTAAAGAACCCTGAGGCACTCCACTGTTTACCCTTTTCCACTGAGAAAATTGACCATTTAATCCTACTCTGTTTCCTGTCTTTTAATCAGTTTGTAATTCACGAAAGGACATCACCTCCTATCCCATGACTTTTTAGTTTTCTTAGAAGCCTCTCATGAGGGACTTTGTCAAACACCTTCTGAAAATCCAAATACACTACATCTACCGGTTCACCTTTATCCACATGTTTATTAACCCCTTCAAAAAAATGAAGCAGATTTGTTAGGCAAGACTTCCCTTGGGTAAATCCATGTTGACTATGTTCCATTAAACCATGTCTTTCTATATGCTCTACAATTTTGATCTTGAGAATAGTTTCCACTATTTTTCCCGGCACTGAAGTCAGGCTCACTGGTCTATAGTTACCGAATCGCCCCTGGAGCCTTTTTTAAATATTGTGGTTACATTGGCCACCCTCCAGTCTTCAGGAACAATGGATGATTTTAATGATAGTTTACAAATTTTAACTAATAGATAAGAAATTTCATTTTTTAGTTCCTTCAGTTCCCTAGGATGCATACCATCCAGTCCAGATGATTTGCTACTCTTTAGTTTGTCAATCTGGCCTACTACATCTTCCAGGTTCACAGTGATTTCGTTCAGTTCGTCTGACTCATCACCCCTGAAAACCATCTCCGGAACTGGTATGTCCCCAACATCCTCATTAGTAAACACGGAAGCAAAGAATTCATTTAGTCTTTCTGCAATGGTCTTATCTTCCCTAAGAGCCCCTTTAACCCCTCGGTCATCTAATGGTCCAACCAACTCCCTCACAGGTTTCTTTCTTCGGATATATTTTTAAAAGTTTTTATGAGTTTTGCCTCTATGGCCAACTTCATTTCAAATTCTCTCTTTGCCTGTCTTATCATTGTTTTACACTTAACTTGACAATGCTTATGTTTTATCCTATTTTCTTCAGATGGATCCTTCTTCCAATTTTTGAAGGATTGTTTTGGCTAAAATAGCCTCTTTCACCTCACCTTTTAACCTTGACGGTAATCGTTTTGCCTTCCTTCCACCTTTCTTAATATGTGGAATACTTATGGACTGCACCTCTAGGATTGTATTTTTAAACATTGTCCATGCCTGTAGAACACTTTTAACCTTTGCAGCTGCACTTTTCAGTTTTTTTCTAACTATTTTCCTCATTTTATCAAAGTTTCCCTTTTGAAAGTTTAGTGTTAGAGCTGCAGGTTTACTTATTATCCCCCTTCCAGTTATTAGTTTAAATGTGATCATTATGATCACATAAGAACATAACAAAAGAAAATGCCATACTGGGTCAGACCAAGGGTCCATCAAGCCCAGCATCCTGTTTCCAACAGTGGCCAATCCAGGCCATAAGAACCTTGCAAGTATCCAAAAACTAAGTCTATTCAATGTTATCATTGCTAATGGCAGTGGCTATTCTCTAAGTGAACTTAATAGCAGGTAATGGACTTCTCCTCCAAGAACTTATCCAATCCTTTTTTAAACACAGCTATACTAACTGCACTAACCACATCCTCTGGCTACAAATTCCAGAGTTTAATTGTGCGTTGAGTAAAAAAAGAACTTTCTCCGATTAGTTTTAAATGTGCCCCATGCTAACTTCATGGAGTGCCCCCTAGTCTTTCTACTATCCGAAAGAGTAAATAACCGATTCACATCTACCCGTTCTAGACCTCTCATGATTTTAAACATCTCAGCCGTCTCTTCTCCATGCTGAAAAGTCCTAACCTCTTTAGTCTTTCCTCATAGGGGAGCTGTTCCATTCCCCTTATCATTTTGGTAGCCCTTCTCTGTATCTTCTCCATCGCAATTATATCTTTTTTGAGATGCGGCGACCAGAATTGTACACAGTATTCAAGGTGTGATCTCACCATGGAGCGATACAGAGGCATTATGACATTTTCCGTTTTATTCACTGTTTTATTCACCGTTTTATATCACTGTTGCCAAGTGGCCCCACCACCGTTACCTCTCTCACCAAATCCTGCGTTCCACTAAGAATTAAATCTAAAATAGCTCCCTCTCTTGTTGTTCCTGAACCAATTGCTCCATGAAGCAGTCATTTATTACATCCAGGAACTTTGTCTCTAGTAAGTCCTGATGTTACATTTACCCAGTCAATATTGGGGTAATTGAAATCTCCCATTATTATTCCACCTCCAAATTGGTTAGCTTCCCTGATTTCTCTTAGCATTTCATCATCTGTCTCACCATTTTGTCTAGGTGGACAGAAGTATACTCCTATCACTATACTCTTACCCAACAAATGTGGGATTTCTACCCATATAGATTCTACTGAGCATTTAGTCTCTTGTATGATCTTTATCCTGTTGGACTCTATACCCTCCCGGACATAAAGTGCCACACCCCCACCAAGTTGATACTCCCTATCATTGCGATATAATTTGTACCCTGATATAGCACTGCCCCATTGGTTATCCTCCTTCCACCAAGTCTCTGTGATGCCAATTATGTCAATCTCATCATTTGCTGCTATACACTCTAACTCTCCCATCTTACAACTTAGACTTCTGGCATTGGTATACAGACATTTCAAAGTGTGTTTTGTGTTTGTATTAAGAACCTGCTTTTCAGTTGTTAGGGATAATTCGGAAATCATTAGCTTCGGCGATTTTTTACATAAAGGCACATGGACTGTTTGCTTTTAATGAAACCTCTCTGTTGAGATGCCCTAACTCTCCTGTTTCATTAGTATCCTTCAAGGATACATTTCTCCGAACCATGCACTGCTGAGTGACTGTCTGCTTTCCCCCTTGTTCTAGTTTAAAAGCTGCTCTATCTCCTTCTTGAAAGTTAGTGCCAGCAGCTTGGTTCCACTCTGGTTAAGGTGGAGCCCATCCTTTCGGAAAAGTCACCCCTTTCCCCAAACGTTTCCCCAGTTCCTTACAAAGCTGAATCCCTCTTCCTGCACCATCGTCTCATCCACGCATTGTAACTCTGGAGCTCTGCCTGCCTCTGGGGACCTGCACGTGGAACAGGAAGCATTTCAGAGAATGCCACCCTGGAGTTTCTGGATTTCAGCTTTCTACCTAAAATCCTAAATTTGGCTTCTAGAACCTCTCTCCCACATTTTCCTATGTTGTTGTTGCCCACATGTACCACAACAGCTGGCTCTTCCCCAGCACGGTCTATAATCCTATCTAGGTGATGCTTGAGGTCTGCCACCTTCGCACCAGGCAGGCAAGTTACCAGGGCGGTCATCACGTCCACCAGCCACCCTGCTTTGTGGAATGGGTTATCGATCATTGTCACATGCATCAGCATCCCTTCTTTTCTGGTTGGACATGTTCCTCCTAGCAGTCTGGAATTACACTGGAGACCTTGTGATGTGAAACTTTACAGAGGATTTTGTTTGTTCATTTCCGTTGACAGGTTACAAAGCTTGTGAAGAACTACAGGTCTCATCCTGCTCTGCTGGAGCTGCCCTCCAAGCTCTTCTACCACAGAGAACTGGAAGCCTGCGCAAAAGGTGCTGTGGTCAATGCCTTCCTGAGCTGGGAAAAATTACCCCGAAAGGGCTTCCCTTTGATCTTCCATGGTGTGAGGGTGTGTAAGAAGTTTTTAACAGATTAACAGAATGTGGTTTGACTTGCTTTATTTATTTATTTAGGTTTTTATATACCGGAAGTTCCTGTATACAATACATATCACTCCGGTTCACAATTAACAGAGAAAACTATCGCCGGGAAGGCGGTTTACATGGAACGAACATGGAACATATCGAATAAACTATAATAAAGTACAATCTAATTTAAAACAACTGAAATAAACTTAGGAAATAACTTGGTACATGTAACTGAAGCAAGATGAACATTACATTATTGCTGCAAGGCAAGGCTGGATGTTTGTTCTTATTGCTTTTAGCTCTCTGGGAAAGCTTGATGGAATAGCCAAGTTTTGAGTTTCGCCTTGAAAGTAATGTGGCATGGTTCAAGACGGAGGTCTGGTGGTAGTGAGTTCCAGAGAGACGGGCCCGCTGTGGATAGAGCACGTTTTCTCAGGGTAGATTTTGCAGGTTGTGTGATCATTCTATTCTGGTATGCCGTTCTGGTTGGTTTGTTAGAAGAGTGTAGTTGAAGCTGGAAAGTTAGGTTGAGTGGGGAGATGTTGTGAAGGGCCTTGTGAATCATCATGCAGGTCTTGAACTGAATCCTATATTTGATGGGAAGCCAGTGGAGATGTTGGAGGATCGGGGTGATATGGTCCCTTTTTTTGGCATTGGTAAGTATTCTTGCAGTGGCATTCAGTACCATCTGGAGTGGTTTGGTAGTGTATGCTGGAAGGCCTTGCAGGAGTGAATTACAGTAATCTAATTTAGTGAGAATGATGGCCTGGAGTACTGTGCGGAAGTCCCTATAGAGTAGAAGGGGCTTTAGTTTCTTCAGTACTTGTAATTTAAAGAAGCATTCTTTTGTGGTGTTATTTATGAATTTGTTGAGGCTGAGTCTGTTGTCTAGTAGTACTCCCAGATCTCTGACTTGAGGTGCTGTGGAGTATCCTGAGGCGTCTGGAGGGTTGCTGGATGTTGGCGGGGCAGATTTATCTGGTGCTATTATGAGGATTTCCGTTTTTTTGGTGTTTAGAACGAGGTTGAGGCTGGTAAGAAGATCGTTGATGGATGAGAGGCATTTTTTCCAATGATCCATGGTTTTGTGTATGGTCTCTGTGATAGGTATGAGAATTTGTATGTCATCCGCGTATAGGAAATGGATGAGTTTGAGGTTAGTAAGCAGATGACAGAGTGGGAGAAGGTAAATGTTGAAGAGGGTGGGGGAGAGTGATGATCCTTGTGGTACCCCCATCTTAGCTTGGATGGGGTGAGATTCCTTATTGTTTATCTTAACTTTGAAGTGAAGGAATGGCCGTGCTTTGTAGAATTTGTATCCATTCTGCAGGTTTTTGATCCCTTTACTGTCTTTTTTTTTTCAAGACTTCACTTTGCTTCTCCCTGCCAGCTGTACCTATCCTCCATGCCACCCAAATTCCTCCTGTTTTTCTCTCCTTTCCACCCTACTGTATACCACCCTATTACAATTCTCTCACAGTTGTGTTTCATGAACACATTAATGACATTGCTATATTAAAGAAGAAGATAGTTTGTGCTAAACTACATAAGTATATAAGACTTGCCATACTGGGTCAGACCAAAGGTCCATCAAGCCCAGTATCCTGTTTCCAGTAGTGGCCAATCCAGATCCCAAGTACCAGGATCCCAAGGAGTAGATAGATTCCATGCTGCTTAGCCCAGGGATAAGTGGATTTCTGTAATTCCACCTTTATAATGGTTTATGGACCTTTCCTTCAGGAATGTCTCCAAACTAGTAGATTTTAGCATGTAAATGACACAAGTAGTCACAGAAACACCTTTCTTTTGGAATAAATGCTGAGGATATGTCTTCATTTTTTTTTTTTTTTTTGCACATGGAGCCAGAAGGGTACACCTGTTTTGTTTTGTTTTTTTCCTCCAGCATCTATAAGCTTCCAGATAAGATCCCTTCTAAGAATGTTTGATAATGCTTCTGTAACTATAAAACATGGACCAACTGTTCCTATTATGTCTTTTTTTTTTTTAACTTTGTATTTATGCAGTTTTAAACATACAAAGCATCATAAGTCTTTGTACAAAGCAATAAGAGGTGATAAAAAGTAACATATAATAGCTGTCAATCAGCTCGATACTGTAAGGCCGCGGTAGAACAGTGCGGCAGTGTCAGGCGCACCCTTCCTCCCCGCACGCACAGTTCTCTTCACTTAGCGCCCGATACTCTCTTCTAATTGCATGCAAATGCATGCCGCGGCTGCGAAGCCTTAGGCAAGCGTTAGGACCACGCAACCCATTTTACTGTATAGAGCGCCTATACAGTATCCTGGGTTCGCGGGCCTAACGCTTCACGGCCGCGCTGGTATCTGTTATTTCAAATGTCATTTCAAATGACATTTGAAATGACAGGTACCAGATGTTCCCCGATGCTCAGCAAACTTTCCCCCAGCCCCCGCTTACCTGCCCTGGCCCCGTCCGGTCTCCGGTGCAGCCCGTCCGGTCTCCTGCAGCCCCGTCCGGTCCCCTCCTCCCGAAGCAAAAAAAAACCGAAAAAGTAGCAAGGCTCGGGCCTGCTACGGTAATCCCTTCTCCCTTCTCCTCTCCGTGCGATTCTCCTCCGTGCGATCCTCCCCTCCCCTCCCCTCCTCTCCGTGCGATTCTCCTCTCCGTGCGATCCTCCCCTCCCCTCCTCTCCGTGCGATCCTCCCCTCCCCTCCTCTCCGTGCGATCCTCCCCTCCGTCCCTTCTCCCCTCTCCTCTCCGTGCGATTTCAGCGCTCAAGGCAGTCACATGCCTTGACTGCCTTGAGCGCTGAAATCGCACGGCCATTCATCCAGGCAGAGGGAGCCAGCCTGCCTGGATGAATGGCCGTGCGATTTCAGCGCTCAAGGCAGTGAGCGCTGAAATCGCACGGCCATTCATCCAGGCAGAGGGAGCCTCTGCCTGGTTGAATGCACGGCTCCCGCCGGAATGGATGCCCGTGCGATTTCGGTAGTCACGTGACTGTAGCAAGTCACGTGACTACCGAAATCGCACGGGCATTCATTCCGGCGGGAGCCGTGCATTCAACCAGGCAGAGGCTCCCTCTGCCTGGATGAATGGCTGTGCGATTTCAGCACTCAAGGCAGTCACGGCATGTGACTGCCTTGAGCGCTGAAATCGCACGGCCATTCCTTCACTGCCGTGCATTCATCCAGGCAGAGGGAGCTGGAGGCCGTTTTCGCCGCTGGCTCCCTCTGCCCGGATCCCGCCGCCCGTCTGAGACTATCGCGCGTCCACCCGCCGCCGCTTGGAACAGGCGCCCACCCGCCCGCGGCCTAGATTTTACACGCGACCACTCGCTCCCCGGCTCCCGCCGCCGCCCGCCTGGACCCACGCGGCCCTCCGACAGGTATTTAAAAATTTTTATTTTTTTTTCTGACAGGTTTTTATGTGTCCCACAGCATTACATTTTCTCGATCATCTCTGTATCGCTTTTTTTTTTATTGTGTTTTATTGTTTTTCAGTATTTTAAGTGGTGTCGATGGGTTTGCTACAAGACTCACAGTCCTAACACCTACTAGGGGGAGGCGGTAAACTAACACGTTAAGGCCGCGGCAAAACAGCGGGTTACTAAGGAGATAATATCAGTGCCCGTTACAGTATCGGAGGGGAATAGCTAATTCCTTCATTATACAGCTAATTCGTTCATTTACACATCATCTACATGCTGGGTGCGGAAAGGGTTATGTGTCTATTTTAGGAAGCGCTAAGGACGCGTGAAACTGGAGACTGTATCGCTGGATCGCCTTACTCGTCTGTATTGTGCGCTCCCAGCACGTTACAGACGGGGAATCTTTAACTGAACGTTACTGTATCGACCTGATTATTAGCAATAATACTGAAAAATGCTCCTATTATGTTGTGTAGATAAAGGGATTGTAATCATACATTTTTTAACTATATAATTGTGAACAGTTTCTAAATTTATAAAATAACTCTTTCAAGAAGTGCTATCTTAAAACAAGCTAGTCTGCAATTAGTATCTATAGTCCTATGGTTAGAAAAATTGTTAGAATGCAAATTCATTCAAAATATTGTACCACATTGCATAATTATCTTGTTCTCTTGGGTCTGTACCTCTTTAGGGTAGCGAAATGCGGGAAGGAAGCAATCCCTCCTGGTTTAACCCCACAGAAGCTGTCCATATCATACGGTACTGCTGCATTCTTGCTAAGAATGTTACCACTTTGGTGTCAGCAAAAGACATTGGAGTGATCACACCATACCGAAAGCAGGTAGGAAACTGCTGTCTCTGGTACAAGTTTTATATGCAAGATAGCATTGCTGATGACTTTTTTCATAATGGGATGGGATACTTAATTTTAAGTGAGAGACAAACTACTAAATACCATATTCCTGAACATACCTAGATCAGTCCAGACCAGTGGGTTATGCACTTCCACCAGCAGATGGAGGCAGAGAAAAAAACTTCGAGGTACTGCTATATATACCACTAGTGCCATCTCAGCTCCTCAGTATTTCTGTCTCCAGCAGATGGTGGTTGTGCATCCTGCAGCTCTGGACTGAGTTTTAGCTCGACTCCCCGAGGTGTGAGGTTCCGATCGCGGGCCATCCCTTGGGTGGAGCTGGGCGAACGGGGGGGTTGGACACCCCCGGCTGTAGAGCCCTCGGATCCGGGGAGTTGGATAACCAGGGCACTGGTTCCCTCCACGCCCTGAAGCCCTCTTCCAGTGCCTCCTAAAGGAAAGTACCCTTGTGGGGATTTTTTTTGTTACTTAGTTTAAAAAAAAAAAAAAAAAGGATTTTTTGCCTTCAGTTTTTTCTTTGCAGGGGCTTTTCTTTGAGGCTTGCTGTTTCAGGCCATGCTTAGCTAGGGGGGAGGAGCATCCTACTGTCCGGAGCCTCCTCGGGCCGGGGAAGCAGCTCCTGGGCGTTTTTGGCCTCAGGGTAGGTGTCCTGAGGGCCTGGGCAGTCAAATCGGAGGTTTGCAGTCATTTTTAACTACTTCCTTCCTCTGCGGAGCGCTAAGCCCAGGCTATTTTTGGCACAGGCTCCATTTTGTTTTTTCGTGGGTCCCGCCCGAGTGCTCAGCCCAACTGTTCCCTGTATGTACCCGGATCAGTCCAGACCATGGGTTGAGCCTCCTGTCCAGCAGATGGAGTCAGACAAAAACTGAAAGGGTATCCTATATCAGGACAGAGCCTACCCTGCATCCCTTCAGTATTCATCTGTCTCCAACAGATGCAGGCAGCTGAACCTGCAGTTCTCCTTCTTACCTTCTTTTCCCTGCGGGGATCTGGTACCTATCTTAATCAGGATCAAGCAAGTATTGATTTTACAAAAAAATCATAACTCTTTGAAAGACTTCTGTGTTATTTTGGGAGAAAGCTCTGTCTCTCTGCTCTGTTGGGGGCCTAGGGGGGCTTGTCCCTTGAAATCTTCAGCCTAGGCCCCTTATTCCTGGTGACCTTTTGGGGGGACACTGGTGGTCCTGTCAATCCCCCTGGCTAGCTGTCCACCTTGCTGAGGAATCCCTCCCCCAGCTACTAGCTGAGATTAAAAAAAAAAAAAAAGTGAAGTAAATACAAACAGTGTTTTTTCCTAAGCTCCTTTTAGCTAGTTTTTAAGCATTTGGACAGCTCCGGTAGTGTGCATCATTCAGTTTCCCTCACAGCAATTTTTTTTTACTCAGCTGATGCCGCGTTCCTGCTTGTGTGTCGCCTGCAGGGAGTCTGCCCCGAGGCTTTCCCGCAGCGGCCTCTGCGGGTGCCCGCCAGGTGGGGAGGGCCCCTCCTCGGCACCCGTGGCTACGGCGACCCGGGGGCGAGCTGCTTGCCGCATGGCTAGGCCATTCCCATCTCGGAAATCCGCAGGAACAGTGGCCATTTTGGAAACTAATCCTGATGCTGAATCGGGGCTGCAGGGGGGAGGAGAGCCCGATATTTTAAATTTCTCCTCCGGATTTGAGCCCCCTCATTCCCGGGAGAGGGTGTCTGACCCCCTATACCCCCCTCTCCTCCCCCCCCTCCGGAAAATCTAAAAATCGATTCTCTACCGAGTTTGTGCTTCTCATGCACAAGTCTTACCTCGCTAGCCTACAGGAGGAGGCCCCCAGGGCCCCCCTAAGATTCCGCGGTTTCCTCCCTCGCAACCTCCTAAGGCGCCGGAGGGGCAGGGTTCCGTTAGGGTGGTCCTGGTGTTCCCGCCACCTCCGGACCCCCCCCAACCGCCGTCTGTCCCTGATCTGGATACTGATCCACTGCTTCCTAACCCCCCCCCCCTTTGAGGGGGACGACCCATGAGTGCTGCAATTATTTCAAAGGGAGGAACTGGAACCGCTCATTTCCTTCATTCTGCAGGAACTGGGGGAATTGAGGTGCCCCCTCAGGATACGGTTACTGCCGCTATGCCTGCTAACGTGGACCCGGGACTTAGGGCTCCTCCACGTACTTTTCCGTTCCATCCTATGCATAAACTGATGCTCCTTCGGGAGTGGGAGACCCCGGAGGCAGGACTACGTGTGGGTAGGGCTTTGGACAAGCTCTACCCACTTCCTGAGGACTGTTTGGATCTGCTTAAGATACCCAAGGTAGATTCCTCCATCTCTGCGGTTATCAAGCACACCACCATCCCGGTGGAGGCTACGGCATTGAAGGATGTCAAAGACCACAAGCATGAATGCTGTCTCAAGCGCATCTTTGAAGTTTTGTCCGTAGGAGTTCAGTCGACAATCTGCAGCAGTCTCATGCAGTGGGCAAGCCTCAGGTGGGTTCAACAATTACTCTGCACCCAAGACCTCTCCCGTCTGTAGAGGCGGAGCAGGCGGATCGGCTAGAAGGCGCAATTTCGTATGGGGCTGATGCCCTTTACAATCTTCTCCGGGTGCAAGCCAAAGCCATGGTCTCCGTGGTCTCGGCCAGATGTCTCCTCTGGCTGAGAAATTGGTCTGCGGATACCTCTTCTAATGTGCAGTTAGGCACTCTCTCCTTCAAGGGTCAGTTGGTTTTTGGGGAGGACCTAGAACAGCTTATTAAATCTCTCGGCGAGAATAAGATTCATAAGCTGCCGGAGGACCGTCCGAAACAGTCTAAGACTTTCTTTCCTTCCCGCACTCACTTCAGAGGTCAACGTCGATATAACAGAGCCCGGGGCTCCCTTCCGAGAGGCAATGCTTACAGATGCCAATCCAGATCTCATTCCTTTCAAGGACGTCGACCCTTCCGGGATGGTAGCTAGCAACACGCAGCCACCAAGTCCACTTCCCAATGAGATACGGCTGGCCCATCCCTCCATTCCAAACTTAGGTGGCGACTGTCCCTGTTTCTCGAGGAATGGGCCAAAATCACGACGGATCAGTGGGTCCTAGAGGTAATAGAAAAAGGCCACGTGTTACAATTTGCTCAGGATCTACCGGACCTTCAGCTAATCTCTCCCTGTGGAAGTCGAAAGAGGCCTGCGGTCGACCAGACCCTGAGCAGGCTGCTGGAACTGGGGGCCATAGTTCCATTCCTGGTGGAGGAACAAGGGTTCCTTCAATATTCCATATACTTAGTCGTTCCCAAAAAGGAAGGTTCCTTTCGTCCAATTCTGGATCTCAAGTGAGTCAACCGAGCTCTCAAGGTTCCCCATTTTCGAATAGAAACCCTGAGGGCGGTAATAGTGGCGGTTCGCTCAGGAGAATTCCTGGCATCGCTCGACCTGACTGAGGACTACTTGCACATTCCGATTCGCTGCGACCATCAGCGGTGCCTCCGGTTCAAGATCCTGAGTCAACATTACCAATTTCGAGCACTACCATTCGGTCTCACTACGGCACCGCGCACATTTACCAAAGTCATGGTGGAGGTGGCGGAATCTTCTTTGTCGAGCAGAATTCTGGTCCACCCTTACCTGGATGATTGGCTCATCCAGGCCAAATCGGAGTCTCTCTGCAAGCTGGCGGTTGACAAGTTCCTGAATTGTCTGACCTCCCTGGGGTGGATAATCAACTTTCCCAAAAGCAAGCTCCAGCCATCCCAGACCCTGGAGTTCCTGGGGGCGCGATTCAACACCTGAGCTGGCAAGGTGTTCCTTCCAGACGAGAGAGCGCTGAAACTCAGGACCCAAGTGTGCACCTTTCTTTCTCTTGCTCTACCCACAGCCTGGGACTACCTTCAGGTCCTGGGGTCCATGGCCTCCATTATTGATCTGGTTCTGTGTTGCGCATATGCGTCCATTACAGAAAGCGTTGCTATCCTGCTGGAAGCTGATGTCTGAGCAATTTCGGATGCCTCTCCCGCTCTCTTGAGTCTACCGTCGTCGAGCTACAATGGTGGCTCTCGCCTGCTCGCCTCTTGAAGGGGGGTGTCCCTTCAGACGCCGCAGTGGATCATTGTCACGACAAACGCCAGTCTCTCCGGCTGGGGAGCGGTGTGCCAGACCCAGTCTTCTCAGGGCTACTGGTCCCTAGTCCAATCTCACTGGCACATCAATCGATTGGAAGCTCGAGCGGTACGCCTGGCTCTCAAGGTCTTCCTTCCCTTACTCCATCGTAAGGCGGTGTGGGTTCTCTCGGACAACTCCACCACGGTGGCCTACATCAATCGACAGGGATGCACCAGGAGTCACCTGGTGGCTCTGGAAGCCAGCAAACTCTTCGCTTGGGTGGAGCATCACCTAGAGCACCTAGCAGCGTCCCACATTGCGGGGAAAGAGAATGTTCAAGCCGATTTTCTCAGTCGTCAGCGGTTAGATCCCGGTGAGTGGGAGTTGTCAGACAAGGCGATGGATCTGATTGTCCGCAGGTCGGGTCCCCCACACTTGGATCTGATGACCACAATGAACAATGCGAAAGCGCCCCGGTTCTTCAGCCACAGAAGGGAACATTGCTCGGAAGGAGTGTGCGCTGGTCCTTCCTGGCCTCAAGACATTCTGTGTGTTCCCTCCTTGGCCACTGGTAAGCAAAGTGCTCAGAAGAATCAAGCTCCATCAGGGTCCCGTCATTCTAGTGGCTCCAGAGTGGCTTCACAGACCATGGTTCGCGGATCTGGTAAACCTAGTGACGGACAGCCCTCTCCGACTCTGTCATCTCCCCCACCTTCTTCGGCAGGGTCCCATGTTTTTCGATCAGGCGGATCGCTTTTGTCTAGCGGCCTGGCTTTTGAACGGCGGAGGTTGAGAAAGAAGGGATATAAAGAAGTTATATCCACTCAGTTGAGAGCCTGGAAGCCGGCTACCTCTCTCGCTTATGTCCGGGTCTGGAAGGTGTTCGAAAATGTGTGTGCCGCTTCAGGAGTGTCGGCCCGTAAGGGGCCGATTTCCCAGGTTCTTTCCTTCCTCCAGAACGGTTTCTCCAAGGGTTTGTCTTTCAGTTCCTTGCGGGTGCAGGTCTCCGCCTTTGGCTCCCTCTTAGGCAACATTGACGGTTACTCAGTGGCGGCTCATCCGGATGTCATCCGCTTCCTCAAGGGGGCCAAACATTTGAAGCCGCCGGTACGGGCTACTTGTCCCTTGTGGAGTCATAACTTGGTTTTTTGGGTTCTCTGCGATGCTTCCTTCGAACTCTATGGAGGGCTACACTTAAGGATTTGACCCTCAAAACTGTCTTTCTGGTGTCCATTTGTTCTGCCAGAAGAGTTTCGGAGCTCCAAGCTTTGTCGTTCAGGAAACCTTTTGTACGTTTTTCTGATTCAGGGGTATCTCTTAAGACGGTACCCTCTTTCTTGCCAAAAGTCGTGTCTTCTTTTCACATCAATCAGTCAGTAGAACTTCCGGCTTTTTCTTCTAAAGGCATCACAAGCACGACTGAGTGTGATCTGCACCACCTGGATGTGAAACAGGTTTTGCTCCATTACCTCCAGGTTACGAATGAGTTCCGGGTCTCTGATCACCTGTTTGTCCTGTGGAGTGGCCCAAATAAGGGAAATAAGGCTTCAAAGACCATGATTGCACGGTGGCTAAAGGAGGCTATTGCGTTGGCCTACATCTGTAAGGGCCGACCAGTGCCAGAAGACCTAAAGGCCCACTCCTTACGTTCTCAAGCCACTTCTTGGGCGGAGAGTCAATCAGTCTCTCCGCAGGAAATATGTAGGGCAGCCACTTGGAAATCTCTGCATACTTCTGCTCGTCATTACCACCTGGATGTACATGCTCCAGTTTTTGGCTCCTTCAGGCAGCAGGTTCTTTGAGCAGGACTGTCTCTGTCCCACCCCGTTTAGGGAAGCTTTGGTACATCCCATGGTCTGGACTGATCCGGGAACGTACAGGGAAAGGAAAATTGGTTCTTACCTGCTAATTTTCGTTCCTGTAGTACCACGGATCAGTCCAGACACCCTCCCTTACTAGAACTGTTCAGTCCGCTCAAAGTTTCTTTCGTTACAGGTTTTTTCCGGATACCTGCATTTTCTATTATTACGTAAGGCACCAGAAGCATCTTACAGATGACTAGGAAAATAAATGTTTATGCCAGCGCGTTCTTTATGCAGAATTCTTTCATTTGTTCAAATGCTCAATTGTTTAAAATGTATCAGTGTTCTTGTTGCTTGCTTGATCTTACGGGAGTTATATCTGCTTTGAAAGTTTTTATACTGAAGGGATGCAGGGTAGGCTCTGTCCTAATATAGGGTACCCTTTCAGTTTTGGTGTCTCCATCTGCTGGACAGGAGGCTCAACCCATGGTCTGGACTGATCCATGGTTCTACAGGAACGAAAATTAGCAGGTAAGAACCAATTTTCCTATTTTTTGTTCTGGGACTCCAGGGAAGCTGGGGGAAGGACTGCCATATCTGAAAGTGCCCAGGTGGAGGTCTGTAGGGCCTGTGGCCTGGTTTTAGAGGTGGATGCTCATTCTCTCTGTGCCTCATGTGCTGCAGGGAGGAGGGGTCATCTGCCAAGGGCCAGAAGCCCAGAAAGCCTAGGCACTAGCCTGGGGGACAATCGGGAACAAAAGGTAAACCCCCGGGGTCGATGGATACCCAGGGGAAGGAAGCTCAGGAAGTCCCTCCCCTGCTTTCCCCACTTTCCCTGGCAGTGGTAGAACCGGGCCAGGGAGAACCGAAGGATACAACTTCGGATTCCAGTAGCGTTGATGTGGGTCCCGAAGGTTTCTCTCCGGATTTTGTGCTACTAATGCATGCAGCCTTCCTGGCCAGGAAGGCTGAAAAGAGGAGGTCTCAGGACAGCGCTGGTGGCTCTGCCAAACGTCTGAAGTCTCAGGTTCTACCTTCTCCGTGCCCTCAGGCACAAGGGAGCCGTGGAGATGCAGGGACCATGGGGGACGGGGGATCTAGCCACGCCCCAGGGTGATACTGACCCCGATCTGGACTCAGATGCTGGCAGGGACGATCCATTGTTGCTGGACGCCTCTGGGGGGGGGAGGGTGATGACCCTCAGGTGGTCAGGCTGTTCAAGCAGGAGGAATTAAGTCTCCTTATTCCCCAGGTGTTGGAGGAACTGGGGCTCAAACGGTCACAGGAGGATTCGGACAGTGAAGGGGTCAACCTGGTCCTGGACGGGCTGCGAGGACCCCCCTCTGCTTTCCCAATTCCGAAGGAAATTCAGAAGTTTATCAGCAGGGAGTGGGATGCCCCAGAGGCTGGTCTCAAGGTGGGATGGGCCATGGCCAAGCTGTACCCGCTGTCAGAAGAGCATTTGGAGCCCTTAAGGAACCCCAAGGTGGACGCTGCAGTAGCAGCAGTTCCTAAACTACCATTCCGGTGGCAGGGTTGGCCGCTCTGAAGGACGCTCATGACCGGAAATTGGAGGTCCACCTGAAGCTCAAAGCCTTTTTAAAGTTTCGGCTTTGAGCCTCAGAGCGGCAGTCTGTGCCAGTATGATGCAGCGCGCCTGCCGGTGTTGGGTCCAGCAGCCCACAGGACCTGGCCTCCGCGGGGATCATGTCCCAGATGCAGGCGGCTTGCCTGGAGGCGGGGGTGGCATACACGGCAGATGCCCTGTATGACCTGGTACGAACATTGGCGTGTTCCATGATCTCTTCAGTGGCATCCAGACGCTTGCTGTGGCTCCGGAATTGGTCGGCTGGCTCTTTTTCTAAAGCTCACCTGTAAAATCTCCCCTTCAGGGGGAAGCTCCTGTTTGGTGAGGACCTGGACCAGCTGGTGAAGTCATTGGGAGAGTCCAAAGGCAATAGGCTCCCGTAGGATAGATAGCCCTTCCGGAAAGCGTTTGCCCCAAGGAGCTGGATTAGAGACTCCAGGAGATTTAAGTCGGGATCCAGACCTTTCTCGGGGTGACAACAGTCCTTTCGCAGAGCCAACCGAGCAGCCGGCCAGGGCTCTGGGGCTGGAAAACTTTCACAAAGAAATCAGGATCACCCACTCCTTGGAGACAGCTGTAGGAGGACGGCTGTCCCAGTTTTACGAGGAGTAGGCAAGAATCACAATCGACCAGCGGCTTCTCCAGGTGATCCGTGTAGGCTACGCCTTAGAATTTTCACACCCTCCCAGGGACGCCTTCCTGGTGTCGTGCTGTTCTTCCCGAAACAAGCGTGCCGCGGTGGAGGACTTGCTATGCATTCTGTTAAGCCTGCAGGCCATTGTTCCAGTTCCAGGGGTGGAACAGAGAACTGGTTGGTACTCCGTGTACTTTGTGGTGCCAAAGAAAGAAGGAACCTTTTCGCCTCATCCTGGACCTCCAGTAAGTGAACCGGAGTCCGAAGGTACCACACTTTCGAATGGAAACCCTGCGCACGGTGATTGTGGCGGTGCGCAAGGGAGAGTTCCTCACCTCCCTGGACCTAACAGAGGCTTACCTCCATATCCCGATTCTGAGCGATCATCAGCGGTTTGTGGTTCTCGATCCTGGGGCAGCATTTTCACTTTCTTGCGCTCCCCTTCGGTCTAGCCATCAGCGTCCCGCACCTTCACCAAGGTTATGATAGTCGTGGCGGCAGCCCTCAGGCAGGAAGGGGTTGTTGGTGCACCTGTACCTAGACGACTGGCTCCTCCAGGCAAAGTCGGAGGAAGATTGTCGGCGGACTATTCTTCATGTGACTCACATGCTGCAGTCGTTGAGCTGGATGATCAACCTTCCCAAGAGTCACTTGATTTCCTCCCAGGTCCTGGAATTATCTGGGGGCTTGCTTCGATACTCACCCGGGCCGGGTGTTTCTAACTAAGGACCGGAGGCACAAACTACAACAGCAGGTGACCAGTTTTCGAGGGCCGCGGACACCAACGGCCTTGGGACTATCTGCAGGTTCTGGGAGCCATTGCTTCGACGCGAGAGCTCGTCCCGTGGGCCTTTGCTCACATTAAACCATTGCAGTGGGCTCTCCTGTCCCTGTGGAGTCCAGTGACTGAGCAATATCAGATGCGCCTGCCCCTGACCTCACAGGCCAGATCCAGCCTGGAGTGGTGGTTAGTAGACGCCAATCTGCAGAAAGGAATGTCCCTCGAAACCCCGGACTTGGGTGGTGGTTTCCACGGACGCCAGCCTGCGAGGCTGGGGTGCGGTGTGCTTAGGCGCAGAGCGGCACAAGGCGTATGGTTGGAATCAGAATGCCTTTGTTCCATCAACCGCTCAGAGACCAGGGCAGTCCGCAGGGCCTTGGAGGCTTTTCTGGATCTGGTACAGGGGCAGATGGTTTGCCTGTTTTCGGACCACGCCACCATGGTGGCATATCTCAACAGTCAGGGAGGAACCAAGAGCCCAGCTGTAGCCCGGGAAGCTCATCTCCTCTTCAATTGGGCTGACCGGCATTTGGAGAATAGAAGATAGACATTGGGCAGATGCTGGAGAGTTATGAACATGGAGGAAAGCACCCTCCCAAAGTAATAAGCCTGGGAAACAGATTTCAGAGAGAAACAGGAAAGAAACAAAGTTCTTGCTATAAACAAATTGCTCCAAAATACTTAGATATGTGTGAGATGAAAAGATATTTTTAAAGAACCTCAGGGTAAAGAATATAATTTTTATTAAAATAAATGAAATAGACATAAGCAGAAAGAGATGATATAGATGTAAGCGTGAAGATAATGATTTTGGACAGAGGCGGACAGAAATGAATAACATGAGCACAGGTGGTCTTATAACAAATTCCTAATTGACTAAAAAATACCATGAGTGGGAAGTTGCACATTGGTGCACTTTTAAGATCACAGCTTGCTGCTTTTCAAAGAAGCAATAATACTGCTGCCCCTGGGGCAAACTGTATACTGTGAAGACCTGGCTTCAGATCTTCCTCCTTGAATCGACCAGGAATGTTCTGGAGGCATTCACAGTTCCAAAGTGTAGGGGGAATCCGTCCTTGTACAACAGAGACACCTAATAACCAGTATTAGAGTTCATGATCATAGTGTTCCAGAACGAGCCCTGGTGCACAGTTCCTGGACAGGACTGTTGCTGCAATGACTAAGCTAAGTAAGTTGGGTGGGGATATAAAATAGAGGGAAATCCCTGATTTCTTATTTCCCTGCCAGTCCAGTGTAGACACATGGATTATGCTTACCTACCAGCAGATGAAAATGGAGAACACATTTTCATGCTGTCGTCATCTTCTATGTAATCTAGTACAGTGGTTCTCAACTTAGTCTTTGGTCACACCTAGCCAGTCAGGTTTTCAGGATATCCACAGTGAATGTTCACGATAGATTTGCATGCACTACCTCCATAGTATGCATATCTATCTGATGCATATTCATTGTGGATATCTGGAAAAACCTAGTACAGCAGGGAAAATTTTTAGTAGTTAAGTGATAGTATTTGGTCTGGTGTAGCAGATTGGAGAATTAACTCCTGAGGCAATGACTTATTAGATTGTACTCCTTTAGAAGAATCAGGTCAGAGTTGGAGGCTTTTCTTAGATGACAGTCAGAACGGACTGCTCTTCTTGCCTTTTCGGAAATGATTTCCTGCTGGGTCTTGAATTCCTTTTGTTAGTTGAGGGAATTGAATCCTTCCTCCTTCCTCCCTTCTCTGAGCAGCCTGGGTGGGTTTTTTTTTTTTTTTGGTTTGTTTTTTTTAAGCCTTCTCATGGGTGCAGCATAAAGTTAAAAAAAATAAATAAATAAAACCTTAGGTATCGCTGGACCTTCCCTTTTGGGCTCTTCTTCACTATAAAGGGAACATCAAGTAGAGTACAGTCACTCAGTAAAAGACTTAGTTTTTGGGTACATGCCAGGTTCTTATGGCCTGGATTGGCCACTGTTGGAAACAGGATGCTGGGCTTGATGGACCCTTGGTCTGACCCAGTATGGCATGTTCTTATGTTCTTCTTATAAAGGAGCCCTGACCAACGTGCCGCAAATGCGCAGTAGAGAGCAGCTCTACCGCGCATGCGCGGGCGAGCACGTCGGTCAGAGCTTGCCTGTTAACAAAAATGGTGCTGGGAGGAGCAGTAGGCAGCGGTGACCAGTAGCGGCGGCGGCGCAAGGGAGGGAGGGACCTCCATTCCCCCCCCCCCCCCCCCCCCGGAGATCCTCCGTCTGCGCCCTCCGAAGGGTTTGTGAATGAGCTGAGAGGGGGAGTGACTGAGGGGAGGGAGGAGGGAGTGGGAGGGAGAATGGGGAGGGAGGGGGAGGGAGAGGGAGGGGGAAGAAAATGGACCGAAAAAAAAAGTTTAACGTAGCCTGTTGTTTCGGGCTTAATGGCTAGTATATATATATAAGGGAAGAAGGAAAGTTGTGAATCTCCAGCTGTGCAGGCTCTGTTTTCAGCAGGTTTCTTTGTGCCCCTCAGCAGTGACTGTCCTTTTCCCCCACAGCAGGTTTGGCTGAGGGGGGAATAAAATGCAGGCTGTGCAGTACCAGAGTAGTATAGCCAGCTCCTTCTGCAGGGTATGCAATGGTGCTGAGGCCCTGCTTGGGGAGACTATACTGCATTTGCCTGGGAACATTCCAGTCCTGCTCAAGGTAGGAGAGACATACTGGAGGCTCAATGTGGATTGTATTGCGAGCGCGTCCACCACGCCGCTAACGGGGCGAGGGTTTGGAGGCCCTCGGGTACTGTTGTGGGCGCGAGGAGCGCGATCGCCTCTAGAGCAGGTGGTGTGAGCCCTTGGGCCACGGCGAGACCCAGGGAGGAGCCCCAAGCCACACCGGGGCAAGTGAGCTGATGCAAGCATGGAGAGCCAGGCAGGTACTGAAGCAGGGATAAGGAACAGAGTCTGACCCTCAGCCGGACCTGCATGCCCATGGCAACCAACAACACAATGTTGATTGAACGGTCCTCCAACTGTTCCAAGCCCTTTCGGACCTGCCGCTGGGTAACGGCATAGGGCGGCAGGCCGGACAGAGGACGAGGGCAGACAGAGTCCTTAGTACATGGAAGACATCATAGACGAGGGCTGGTGCAGAGACATCATAGACGAGGGCTGGTGCAGAGACATCATAGACGAGGGCTGGAAAGGAAGACATGGGCACTGTCCCTCAGGGCGCCCTACTCAGCCCACCCGCGGGACTGAGTCGCGGACCACCCCGTCCCATACGTGCCCTACACAGCCCAGGAAGGCTGGTCGCGGACCACGCTGAGAGCGGGAGAGCACTGGGAAGAAGAAGCGGTGGAATACTGCACTCCTGGCAGTCAAGGCAGGTTGCTGCACTCCTGGCAACCTAAAGCAGGCAGGAACATCTGGAACTGGATCAGGAACTGGAACAGGCATCAGGAACATCCGGAACAGACATCAAGGCGCAACAGGGAGCCGTCAAGACATAAGAACATAAGAAAATGCCATACTGGGTCAGACCAAGGGTCCATCAAGCCCAGCATCCTGTTTCCAACAGTGGCCAATCCAGGTCATAAGAACCTGGCAAGTACCCAAAAACTAAGTCTATTCCATGTTACTGTTGCTAATGGCAGTGGCTATTCTCTAAGTGAACTTAATAGCAGGTAATGGACTTCTCCTCCAAGAACTTATCCAATCCTTTTTTAAACACAGCTATACTAACTAGAGATGTGCATTTGTTTTTGCCGAATTGGAAAATTGCAACGAAATTGTCCAATTCGGCATGTTTCAGGGAGCCCGAAAAAAATCAGGAATTTCCCATTTTTGCAAAAATTCGTTTTTCCGATTAGTGCGCACTAACGGGAGTCAGTGCGCGCTAACTCCCCATTAGTGCGTGCTAACTCCCGTTAGCGCGCACTGACAAAAGCTAACAAAAAGTAACAAAAAATAACAAAATCTAACGGTTTTTGTTAGTGCGCACTAACAGGAGTTAGCGCGCACTAATGGGGAGTTAGCGCGCACTAACTAAAAATCGATTTTTCGCGAAAAAAAAGACCCGAACCGAAAAAAAACGACATTTTCCATGGCGGTCGAAAAACGAAGAACGACACGAACACAAAAAACGATGCACATCTCTACGACCACATCCCCTGGTAACAAATTCCAGAGTTTAATTGTGCATTGAGTAAAAAAGAACTTTCTCCGATTAGTTTTAAATGTGCCCCATGCTAACTTCATGGAGTGCCCCCTAGTCTTTCTACTATCCGAAAGAGTAAATAACCGATTCACATCTACCCGTTCTAGACCTCTCATGATTTTAAACACCTCTATCATATCCCCCCTCAGTCGTCTCTTCTCCAAGCTGAAAAGTCCTAACCTCTTTAGTCTTTCCTCGTAGGGAAGCTGTTCCATTCCCGTTATCATTTTGGTAGCCCTTCTCTGTACCTTCTCCATCGCAATTATATCTTTTTTGAGATGCGGCGACCAGAACTGTACACAGTATTCAAGGTGTGGTCTCACCATGGAGCGATACAGAGGCATTATGACATTTTCCGTTTTATTCACCATTCCCTTTCTAATAATTCCCAACATTCTGTTTGCTTTTTTGACTGCCGCAGCACAATGAACCAACGATTTCAATGTGTTATCCACTATGACACCTAGATCTCTTTCTTGGGTTGTAGCACGGAGGACCTGGATCAGCAATGTGCAAGCTAATCCGAAGGCAACCAGGAAGTGGAGTGAAAGTCCTTTTATACTGCAGTATGCAGGCAACTCCCTGGGAGGAGTTCACCTGGACCGCCCCTTGCTGGCCCTATAACTGAGGTGGAGTGCCATGGGCCGGCCCCTAGGGAGAAGGGCGTGGCCGGAACCAGGAAGTCCAAGCAAGCCACAGGCAGGCCTCAAGAACAGCTAGGCCTCCCAGGCCCTGGAGCAAATTCTGGATGGTACACAGACGAGGCCCTGGCTTCGGAGCGGCCTCCGGAGGAGAAGGTGAGATACCTCCTGAGGTGCAGCAACAGGGGGGATCGTAACAGATTGGCTAAGGATAAGTATGCCACTGGCTCAGTCTGTGCTGCTCTTTGGCAAGTGAAGCTGTGGCCAGTTTCTGCCATACCTCTTCCAGAGCTAATGGTTTTTCTGTGCTGATCCTTCTGAGGATCTGCTTCTAAGCTTGTTCAACACAGCAGGACTTTTCTTATTTTTTTTATTATTCACCATTAATATTGTACAATGAAAAAGCCACACAGGGGAGGAGAATCAGTTTCTAGTCCTGTCTTAGCTTCCTCAGGCCCCTCTACATAGCAGGGTTCAAACTCAAAGAAGAACTGGTTGGAGATAGCTTTCAGATCTCCCTAAATTTGTGATTCTGGGTTTGATGGCAACAGCTATAGATTTGGTGCCCTGGTAAGATCCGATAAGTGCTATCTTTGGAGAACACTTTTGTTGAGGTGGTCTCTCTAGGAGTAGCACTTCAATATGGTTCTGCTTGTTCCAAGGGAGGTTAGGAAGATTCTAAAGTGGTAGCTTTCAATCTCTGCTATTTGAAGGAAGTCTGTCTGGATGCCCTAATCACCATCACTACAGATGCAAATATAGTAGGTCGGGGGGGGGGGGCAGGAACTCTGGTCCCTGATGGAAGCATCTTGGTCAGTAAATAAGTTATAAACCAGGCTCCTGATAAAGGGAAAGTGGTCAGAATTCTGTCAGACAATGTCATGGTGGTTTATATAAATAAACAGGGGCACCAAGTATCCACACATTGAGTGGTAAAGTTCATGATGGATTGGGTGGAAAAAACATCTCAAGGATCTGTCTGTGGTGCACATTGCAATTGTTGACATTGTTCAGTCCGATTTCCTGAACTGGCATACACTAGATCCAGAAGAAATAGCAGACAGATGTGGTTGCTCTCTGTGGGATCTGAAAACAACCCAACAGAATGCCAAGACAAAAAGGTTTTTCAATTACTACAGGAGACACACAGAATACAAGGGTTTGTGTGTGCTTTCCCAGCTGTGGCATTGGGATGATTTGTTGTTTGTGCATCCTCCGAGGCCTTTGATAGGGCAATGCTACAAAGGATTTTGGATCAAGTAAGCCCTGATCATTCTTATGGTGCCAGATTAAGCCATGTGACCATGGTACACAGATCTTGTTGGGCTCAAGTTAGGGTAGAATACAAAAGTCTAGGCATCCTACATAAAATCATATACAGAGATCAAACTGACTGGCTCAATGCCGCCATTCGACTTCACACTCCACAACACAATCTTCGCTCTGCCAATAAAGGTCTTCTTTCCATTCCTTCTGTACAATCTGCTCACCTATGTCAAGTATTAGATTGTGCACTGTCATTGTCGGGCCCAAAATCTGGAATTCCCTCCCTACAGAGTTACGACTCCAATCAGAATTAGAAATTTTCAGAAAGGAGGTAAAAACATGGTTATTTATGAAGGCCTATCAGGATGCAACATAAGTCATGATCGATCATGTTATTCAACACTGCTCGCTTTTATTTCATTTTTTTTATATTGTTACTTTAATCTATTTATATTGTCCTGTTTGATAATTCATTGTTTTAATTCTTAGGCTGATGCTACTTGCTTTCATGTTTTTGTTTTTATTGTTTTATTACTAAACAGTATTTTATTTTTTTCTGATCTCACAATTATGTAAACCGTTGTGATGGTCCTAGAACGACAGTATATAAAATTATTAAATAAATAGTCACTTGGGTTTCATCTGGTCAGGAGTTTACTTTGCCAGGGCGTGGCAACTATGGAAGACCTCTCTCCAGTCTGTTGCAGATTGGCCCTTGAGAAGGTGAGGTTACTCAGGGAAAAGATTGCTGAAGGCAAGATCTCCGCATTCTAGGCCTATATCAGGGTTTGGAAAAATTTTGATGCTTCAGGCCACAATAAAAGTATCTTCCCATTTAAGTGCATCTCAGTAATTAGGCTTTCCTTCAGGAAAGTTTGTATTATGGTTTAGCCCTGAATTCCCTTAGTTTCAAGTGATGGCACTGTCCTATTAGAGAAGGCAGATGCAGGGGGAGATGTTCCTTGGCTTAGCACTCAGATGTGGTTTGTTTCTTAAAGGAAGTGAAACTTGTTCAATCACTGATACAGCTGCAGTCTTCTTAATGAGACCTGAATTTGGTCCTTAGAACCTTGTCAATGGCCTCTTTTTAACCAATGAATGTTTCTTTAAAGCATCTGTCTCTGAAGATAGTGTGGTCATCTGTTCGTTAGAAGAATTTTGAATCTTCAGGCACTGTTGTGATGGGATCCCTACTTGCTGTTTTCCAAGGAAAAGGTTATAATTCCTTCGGTTCTATCCTTGCCCGAGATGTTTTTGGATTTCCATCTAAATCAGTCTATTTTTGTTCCCTCATTTTGATCTTCAGAGTACATGGAACGGTGACACTTGATAACCTTGCACACAGCGTTATCCCGAAATTCAAAAAAATTCTCTGCTAGCTTGCTGAACCGTAACTCATCATCATTCGTACGGTTCTGCGAGCTAGCAGAGAATTTTTTTGAATTTCGGGATAACGCTGTGTGCAAGGTTATCAAGTGTCACCGGTCCATGAGGGCCATTTGAATATGGCGAATTTGTAATCATTTTGTAATGGACGTTTAATTTCGATTCAATAAGAGTTGGTGATATCTCTATGCATGGAGCTCGACACTATGTGTGGATATTGACTGCATAAGCCTGAAATGTTCGTGAAGAGTCCACCCTCTTGATGGTGTTTGATTGTTACAATACATAAGCAGCGGTGAAGACATCACTGTATTGATGACGAAGTGATGAACGTGAATTAATACAGCATTCAAGATGATAACTGTATAATAATGACAGTAGCACAAGAATATTGTAGTCTTTGAACCAGTTATCTTTCCCTGAGGAAGCCCGACACTACGGGCGAAACGAGAGCCTCATCGGAATATTGGAATATTGTATTAGGTTTTAGTCCATAATTAATAGGAATATGATGTATTTATTTATTTATTTATTTATTTATTTATTTCGGATTTTTATATACCGGCATTCGAGACCGCAGTCACATCATGCTGGTTCACATAAAACAGGGGTGCATAGTAAAACATTAACTATAACAATGGTGCGGAAAAAGGCAGTTACATTTAACAGGGTGACTAGAACTTGGCGAAGAAGGAAGAGAAAGGACAGGTTATTAATTCAAGAAAGGCTAAGGATAGTGGAAGGAGTTGAGGGATGGAGTTGAGGTGTTAAATCATTTGGAGTCCGGGAATGCTTGTAAGAATATCCAGGTCTTTAGTCTTTTTTTGAAGGTCGAGATGCATGGTTCCAATCTGAGATTAGGGGGGATGGAGTTCCATAACGGTGGACTAGCTGTAGAGAACGCCCGATCTCTTAGCGTGCTGTGCCTGGTGGATTTGGACGGCGGTACCTGTAGCGATCCCTTGTATGCATCTCTTGTTGGTCTTGACGATTTATGTAGTCGGAGAGGGATCTGTAGGTCAATGGGAGCCAGTAGGTGGATGTTTTTGTATGTGGTAAGAATGGCCTTGTATATTATTCTAAAGTGGATAGGTAACCAGTGGAGGCTCTTTAGGATGGGGGTTATGTGATCCCTTCTCCTGGTATTTGTCAGTATTCGAGCAGCTGCATTTTGCACCATCTGAAGCGGTTTGGTGTATGAAGCAGGAAGGCCAAGTAAGATGGTGTTACAATAGTCTAATTTTGAGAATATGATTGCTTGCAGAATGGTTCTGAAGTCTTGGGTGTGGAAAAGAGGTCTAGTTCTTTTCAGCACTTGTAGTTGGTAGAAACAGTCTTTGGTGGTTTTGTTGATAGTGGCTTTGAAATTCAGGCGATTATCAATTAGGACTCCTAGGTCTCTCACTTGTGTAATTGTTGGTGTGGGTTGCTGTGTAGAGTTGATGGTGCTGTACTCTGGGGCGATGAGCAGGAGTTCAGTTTTGCCGGAATTTAGTACCAGGTTTAGGCTGGTGAGAAGGAGTTTAATTTTATGGAGGCATGTATCCCAGTAAGCCAGAGTTTTAGTGAAGGAATCCTTGATGGGGATCAGGACCTGGATATCATCCGCGTAGAGGAAGTGTTTGAGGTTGAGGTCGGTGAGAAGTTGGCATAACGGTAGAAGATATATGTTGAATAAAGTAGGCGATAGGGAGGACCCCTGTGGGACTCCAACTGATGAGGGGTGAGGTGAGGATTCTTTGTTCCGTATTTTGACCTTATATCCTCTATTGCTGAGGAAGGATATGAACCAAGAGAGTGCTGTGCCTGATATACCTATGGAGGCTAACTGGTTAATGAGTAGGGAATGATTAACGGTGTCAAAGGCTGACGAAAGGTCCAGTAGGATCAGTAGGAAGGCTTGTCCTTTATCAAGGCCCAGGATGAGGTAATCTGTCATGGAGATGAGGAGGGACTCCGTGCTTCGTGTTTTGCGGAATCCGTATTGTGATGGGAATAGGAAATTATTTTCTTCAATGTAGTTTGAGAGTTGGGTGTTCACCAATTTCTCCATGATCTTGGCTATGAAGGGGAGGTTGGCGATCGGTCGGTAGTTGTTTGGGTCATTAGGATACAGATTAGGTTTCTTGAGTAATGGTTTGAGGGAGGCCAGTTTGAGGTCATCTGGGTAAGATCCTTGTGTTATTGAGCAATTTATGATGTCTGACAGGGATTTGGAGATGGTGTCAGGAATTGATAGAAGCAGTTTCGTGGGGATGTGATCCGATGGGTGAGAGGATGGTTTCATTTTCCGAAGAATACCTTGGATCTCGATGGAGGAAGTGAGTACCAGTTCTTCTAAACGAGTATTGTTGAAGGAAGTCTGAGGTGGGGTTGATGGAGAGACTGTGTTAGGAGGGAGCTGAGTTAGAAGTTTGTTGATTTTGTTGCTGAAGAATAGTGCCAGTTCTTCCGCTTTGGATTTGGCTTGGTTGTGAGCAATTTCTGGAGGGTTTATTTGTGTAAGGTTGGAAATGTAGCTAAAGAGGGCTTTAGCGTCAAAGACTAGGTCGTGGATCTTGGATGCGTAATAGTTCCTCTTGGATCTTAGAGTGTTGGATTTATATTGGTGAAGAGTTGATTTGTAGATAGATAGAGTGATGGTGCTTGGGTTTTTACGCCATTTAGCCTCGTTTTGTCTTAGCAGAAGTTTAAGTTTTCTTAGCTCTAGGGTAAACCACGGTTGTTTTTTAGAGGAATTTGGGTGAGGTTTTTTTGTTGTTAGCGGGCATAGCTTGTTGGCAATAGATTCAGTGATGTTGTTCCAAGATTGAAGAGCTGAGTTCGGATTGGTGAAGTCTACTTGGGGGAGATGTGTAGATAAGTGATTGCTAAGATCTTCTATGGAGCATGTTTTCCTGTAAGTGAAGCATGGAGAGGGTATGCGAGAAGGACTGATATCTTTTATTGAGAATGAAGTTGTTATGAGGGAGTGATCTGACCAAGGGACCTTCGTGCAACTGGGGTGCTGAACAGGTTTGATTGCAGTGTTGACGAAGATGAGTCTAACGTATGGCCGGCTTTGTGTGTGGGTTTGTTAACTAGTTGAGTGAAACCTAAAGCGGAGAATGCTGTGAGTAAGGCTTCGCAGTTGGGTGATAGTGTGGAATTGTCGACGTGCAAGTTGAAATCTCCTAAGATTATAGCTGGAGCGTCCAGTTTGATAAGGGAGGTGGTTAGTTCGACCAGAGGAGAGGGGTCTGTTTCCAGGACACCTGGAGGAGCGTAGACAAGTAAAATTTGGAGATTGTCTGATGAAAAGAGGCCGATTTCGAGTTTACTGTCAGAGTTGGTAGAGTGCTGAGTGAATCTGAGGTCTTTTTTTGTGGCCAGGAGGATTCCTCCTCCTTTTTTTTTCCCCTGGCGTGAGATGGAGAAGAAGTCGTATGTCACTGTGGGTAGTTGGTTAATTATTGCAGTGTCTGAAGGTTTGAGCCAGGTCTCAGTAATTGCGCATATATCCGGCTTCACATCGATGAGATAGTCGTTTAGTATTACTGATTTCCTGGTTAGGGATTGTGCATTGAATAAGGTTAATGAGAATAGTGTGAAGCCTAGCAGTTGGGTGATAGGAGAGATCATGATTGGGGAGAGGGATTTAAGGTTGTGGAGATGGGCCTGTCGAGTTGAATTTCCTTTGGGAGGTAGACAATGTGGGAGAATTGGGATTGGGAAAGATGGAGACATTCTGAGAAGGCTGTGGCAGGCGAGGGATGTCCGCTGGTGCGAGTAGGTAGTTTGCTATCCTTAAGGGGGCAGGGTGATTTAAGATATTGTTTGCTGTCCGGTCTAGCCTGGGGAAGACGCGTTGCAGAGGGATACAGTCTGTCCAGTCCACAGTCCTCAGGGGCTGCACGAAGGGGCGCACAAAGGGGCGGGCCCCTTTGTCGCGCTCCTTCGGCGCGCAACGCCTAGACGGATGGGGCTTAAAGGTCTGCCGGGCTGACCCTGACTGGGTCGCAGGGCTTCCCTTGGGCGGGCCTTGTCGCGGTAGGCTGCCTTTCTTTTTTGCAGGTTTTTGTCTTTTTTTGGTGGAATCGAGCGCGGCTGGTGCTGGGGCCTCCCCGGAGTGGAAGGCGGGCACTGACCTGACCTTCCCCCGGCGGGGCTTGGGCGCCGGTCGCGCAGGTCTTCAGTCGCGGGCCGGGGACGGTGAAGAAAGGGAGATGGCGCCTCGGAGCGCGAAGATTTGAAGGTCTGCCGGGCTGACCCTGATTGGGTCGCAGGGCTTCCCGTGGGCGGGCCTTGTCGCGGTACTCTGCCTTTCTTTTTTGCAGGTTTTTGTCTTTTTTTGGTGGAATCGAGCGCGGCTGGCGCTGGGGCCTGCCCGGAGTGGAAGGCGGGCACTGACCTGACCTTCCCCCGGCGGGGCTTGGGCGCCGGTCGCGCAGGTCTTCAGTCGCGGGCCGGGGACGGCGAAGAAAGAGAGATGGCGCCTCGGAGCGCGAAGATTTGAAGGTCTGCCGGGCTGACCCTGATTGGGTCGCAGGGCTTCCCGTGGGCGGGCCTTGTCGCGGTAGGCTGCCTTTCTTTTTTGCAGGTTTTTGTCTTTTTTTGGTGGAATCGAGCGCGGCTGGCGCTGGGGCCTCCCGGGGTGGAAGGCGGGCACTGACCTGACCTTCCCCCGGCGGGGCTTGGGCGCCGGTCGCCCAGGTCTTCAGTCGCGGGCCGGGGACGGCGAAGAAAGGGAGATGGCGCCTCGGAGCGCGAAGATTTGAAGGTCTGCCGGGCTGACCCTGATTGGGTCGCAGGGCTTCCCGTGGGCGGGCCTTGTCGCGGTAGGCTGCCTTTCTTTTTTGCAGGTTTTTGTCTTTTTTTGGTGGAATCGAGCGCGGCTGGCGCTGGGGCCTCCCCGGAGTGGAAGGCGGGCACTGACCTGACCTTCCCCCGGCGGGGCTTGGGCGCCGGTCGCACAGGTCTTCAGTCGCGGGCCGGGGACGGCGAAGAAAGGGGAAAGTATTATAATAGGGGAAAGTATTATAAAAGGGGAAAGTATTATAATATCCTTTAGTTTGTACCTATTGAAAAATATTACACATTGACAGGAGCATTGTAAAAGGGTTTAGCCTGCATTTATTGAAAAATAT
Organism: Rhinatrema bivittatum; assembly: GCF_901001135.1. NCBI lineage: Eukaryota > Metazoa > Chordata > Amphibia > Gymnophiona > Rhinatrematidae > Rhinatrema > Rhinatrema bivittatum. The sequence continues at coordinate 79,864,271 of NC_042623.1, forward strand.
TACATGTAATATATCTATACAGTGTGAATATTATTCTGTGCCAGGTTTTACATATTATGATCTGACATGTACCGCATGAATATGATGTATATTTATTAGATATGGACCGAAGAAACAGGAGGGTAGGCTATCTAAAAAAGCCGTTTGAGCAAACAATGGAGGTTAGACGCCAAAGAAATGTCCAAATTACTTTTATTGAAATGGAGACCAATAGTTTATGTATGTGCCCGACTCTGGCCGGAGTTTCGCCCACACTGGGGCTGCCTCAGGGGCTAAAATGAATAAATACAATCGTGTAAACAATACAGGACATACAAAATTTAAATAATAAATAAAATAAATGAAACCATTAAAATATGTTTACAGATGTTTCTGTAATAAATAAAAAAAACTATATAGTGGTCACAAACCAAAATTAGAAAAACACTTAAAGATAATAAAAATAGGACATAAAAACTAACTAAGAAATAAAATAAATCAAACTACCATAAGTGATATAAGGTGTCGAATGACCACTAGATCAGTATATGCAAACATTTGTGTATGCTATTGACACTCAGCAATTTGTTCAACATTGTACATAAGGTAATACGCATTGTGCTAACACTGTCTTCAGTGTTTCATTTTGAATGTATCTTTGTCTGTATCACTTTAAGTGTTTGTGAAATTTTGTGTTACCTCTTTTACATATTTTAATGGTTTCATTTATTTTATTTATTATTTAAATTTTGTATGTCCTGTATTGTTTACACGATTGTATTTATTCATTTTAGCCCCTGAGGCAGCCCCAGTGTGGGCGAAACTCCTGCCAGTCGGGCACATACATAAACTATTGGTCTCCATTTCAATAAAAGTAATTTGGACATTTCTTTGGCGTCTAACCTCCATTATTTATTAGATATGAACATTTTTGGAATGTGCAAAGTTATATGAAGGGGTATTAATTATATAAGTGCATACGGTTTTTAGGTGGTATGAGGTGTATGGTATGATTTGAGTGGTGTGGATGGATAGTATGGATGTATGGAGGGTAATGTATGTATGATGATGTTTTAATATTAGGGTGAGTACTATCCCACATAGCTGGTTATGTGTAATATGCACGTTAAATTTATTTGATAAAATTGTGTAGATAACAAACAATAATAAAAAACATTTGGGCAGTATATATTGCCGAGTTCCTCTGTAGTGTTGTATAGTTCACTTTATTATAGTGCAAGCTTCTTCATGGATAGTGTTCAGACTGACTCCACCAGAGGTCATTTGCAAGGCAGTAGCTTGGGCCTCCTTGCACACATTTTGTTAAATATAAATTACAACATATGGGTAATCTACAGGTATTATTCTGTCATGAATAAATATATAATATATACCCGTATCTATTATCAACAAAATTTTATTTACTTTAATTACATACTCATAATACCGTTAAAAATTTATAACATTATCCACACATACCACATTCATCCATAACACAATATTGTCTATTGCACATATCCCTATTACATTAAAATACATACATTTTCCATCATTATTACATACATATGACTAATTCCATTATCCAACAATTATACAACAATTCCAAAATAATTCCCTACCATTTACATCTCCCAAATTTTACTGGGTTATATCTTAATATTTCTTACACAATTCCCACAAAATGTATTCTCATAATATTTATTGCACAGAAGCACCCACAATTTTCTCTTAAGTATTTCCTCACACAGCTTCCTTGTCTCTTGATGTTTCATTTTGTTAAGCATTATAGCTGGACCTTCAGGCTAAGGAAAATGCAGTTTTTGGAGCTGGCATTCTCAAAGCAGCCTTGGCTTCTTCTCGCCTATTTTAGTCACTGCTTGGGTACATCCCATTCATCTGGATTGGTCTAGCAGGACAAGGAAGGTTACATTTAATCTTATTTGTTAATTTCCTTTCCTTGAGTCCTGTCAGTCCATAACCCACCCAAAGCCAGGAAGGGTCTGTTCATAAGCCAGTTGACTGTAGAGGCCGTGTAGAAATTAGGAAGGATTTTTCTGTATTATGCTTTGTCTGGGTCTAAGGGTTTTGTTGCTGGGCATAAAGCAGGTTTCTCCTGTCCTGTTTTTGGAATCTCTTCTTTCCTGGTATAAAAAAAAAACATTTGTTATTGGATTTGTAAGTTGTCCCTTTTTAGCTTTGACAAGGATCTACTGACAAATTCCCCTGCTGTATTAGACTGTATAGAAGAGGAATGCATCTGTGTGAAATTTTCTCTATCTCAGTCTAGGGATAGGGAAGCATAACCCACGGATCTGGACTGGTCTGACAGGACTCAAGGAAAGGAAATTAACAGGCAATTTTAAATTTCACCATAGTTGTGAATGAAGATTTATGGTGCCAGATCTCAGCTCTGGTTCCAGTTGAACTGGAAGTGTAAAGGAGCCGAAAATACTCCTGCCCAGCAATATCCTAGTTTGCCATTTTGAAAAGTATCTTAACCAAAATTATAGCATCATTTTGTTTCTTTCCTTAGGTGGAAAAAATCAGAATTCTTCTGCGCATAATGGCCCTATCAGACATTAAAGTCGGCTCTGTGGAGGAGTTCCAGGGCCAGGAATACTTGGTTATACTGATCTCCACAGTATGTAGCAGAACTTTTTTTTTTTTTTTTTTTACTCTCCAGCTTTTAAGTTGTTATAAGTGTGCGCTATCAAGGTGGTGGTTTCTTAGAGTCCTAACACATCTACTGCAACTGGTTTTTTGCTTACTTTATTACCAGCTGGGTTTGGGGGTTTTTTCATATAACTTTCTTTCCTTGCTCAATATTATACAGTATCTTTTAGAAAACTTTTAGAGTTTGTGGTGTTTGTATGGACTGGTAACAGTGTCTCATTGGTGCATGAGGACAGAAGTCCATGGGCTGGAGAAGCTGCGCAAGAGTAGTTACAGGGAAGGGATAGAATTTTGCTCAGCTGAGACGAGCCAGTTGCTTGTATTTATTCAGATCATAAATCCCTTAACTTTCCTGCTGGTACAACAGCTACAGAAACACATGTGAGTATAGCTGTTGAGATTGTGTGTGTATACTATGCATATGTACATGGGTGGAAAACTTTTAGGTGCCAGGAAAAAAACATGTTTTTCTCTTCCTTAGAGCTTATTTTTTGTATTCACTTTTTCCCTTCGTTGTTTCATCGATTTTCTTATTGCTTTTGCTATTTTATTTTATTTTTTGACTTTGCTTTGCCCTTCCTTCTTTCCCCTCCAGCCTTTTTCTTCCCTGGCTCTTCCTTCAAGTCTCTTCTCTTCTGTGCAGCAGTGTGTGATCCCAAGCTGTTGGTGGTGGCTACTCCTGGTCTGGGGTCTATTCTTTAGTTACCTTTCAAAAGTGGCAAGAGCCATTCAGGTTTTGACTTAACTTTATAAGTATGCCAGAGACATCAATTTATTGGACAAAAGTACAGATTTCTATTCCTTACTTCAGTATTACAGGAGCAACTAAACTCAAGTATTTAACCAGAAGAGGGAAAAATCCTGGATGCCTAAAATTCTACACCTGGCAGAAGATGGCAGGTTCAGAATTTTAGATGCAGGTGCCCAGGATTTTATCTGCCCCTGTATTTGTATAAAGTTGAGAAAGATAAAGCATTTGTGTTGGACATATGCCATTGCCAGTTCTTTAATGCCTGACCAATGAAAATAACATGAGGCACAGACCAATGGCAGGGCAGATTTAACTGTGCTTTATGATATTGCAGTACATTCTAGCCTCACTGAATACATTTAAATTAACACAGATGAGCAGCTCAGATAAGACTAAAAGTAGATTCCTTTTTGTTCTAAAAGCAAGAGATAAATGATCTTTGGTCCAAGGACATTTTATATGTGCATTAGCATATTTCAAGGTGTACAGTAAAAGACCTTGATGCACGTCTGGGGTTCTATAGGTGCTAGACACATAACCTCAGAATACAAGGAGGGGATTTTTAAAATCTGAAGGTGTTACTACCTGCCTGTGTACAAGAGAATCTGCCCCCCCCCCCCCAAAAAAAAAAACAAACAAACAAACAAACAAGCAATTATCTTCATGTTTTCATTAACTGCAACCATAGAATTTGGTGATAATAAAATACTTTTAAACTTATCTGCAGCAGGAAGCCTTTGAGGGAGTGGGTTGGACCGTTTAAATGATGGAGGGGTTAAAGGGGCATTTAGGAAAACAAGGTCATAGCAGAAAGATTAAATGAATTCTTTGCTTCAGTGTTTACCGAAGAGGATGTTGGGGAGATTCTTGTGCTGGAAAATATATTTAACAGTGGTGATTCAGAAGAACTGAAACAAATCACAGTGAACCTGGATGATGTATTAGAGCAGATTGACAAACTATAGAGTAGCAAATTGATTGGACCCAGATGGTTTACATCCCATGAAAGAACTCAAAAATGAAATTGCAGATCTGTTATTAGTAATTTGTAACCTATTATTAAAATAAGTCTGCACCTGAAGATTGGAGGATGGCCAGTGTGACACAGATTTTTAAAAAGAGCTCCAGGGTAAACAAGGAAACTATAGACCAATAAGCCTGACTTCAGTGCTAAGAAAAATCATAAAAACTATTCTAAAGAATAAAATCAAGGAACATGTAGAAAGGCATGGTTTAATGTAATGGTTTCCAAACCTGTCCTGGAGGGGACTCCCAGACAGGTTTTCAGGATGTCCATAATGAATAAACATGAGATAAATTTGCTTCCCTGTACATATCAGGATCATTCCAGACGGTGGGTTATGTTCCATGTCCAGCAGATAGTCAGAACACAAAATTCCCAGGGGAGGAACCATATAACCACGCCTCCCCTGTAACAGCTCTCAGTAACGTTCTGACTCCAGCAGATGTGAGCAGGGGACTTGTGGTCCCCAGCTTGTTAGCTTAGGGCTACCTCCTCAGGGGGATCAAGTTAAACAAAAAAAAAAAAAATAGGAAGTTTTAAACTTACAGTTTAGGTCACTTTGCTAAGGCTCCCCTTACAGCAGGGGGAGAGCTCTCCGCTGGTGCTGGCTCATCGCTCTCTAGCCTGGTGACTTGCTGACAGGCTGTTGCCTGTTTTCTTTCTTTCTTTTCTCATTTTCCTCACTGAGGGCTCAGTTGGGGTAAGTGTATTTTTGTTTCATCTTCTTTTTCAGCAGAAGATTGCAATTTTTTGGACTCCGTTTGGCTCTCTGAGGTGAAAGTCTGTAGCGCCGGCCTCTCCCTCCTGACCCAGGTTTTCCCCCTCCCTTTTGGGGAGTGACCGACGTCCCGACCTGCGGCCCCGCGAAGTACCATTCCCCGGGGTCGCCTGCTGTCGGGAGGTTAATTCCCCGTCAGTTCTTCTTCAGGTCGGTGGGGGACCGCGGCAAGCGTCCGTTGCCGGGTCGGCGCTCATTTTAGGCGCGAGCCACCTGTAGAGCCTCCCCCCCCCCCCCCCCGTCTCTCTCCCTGCGGCGATGCAGTCCGCGGCACCTTGTGAGGGCTCCGACAGGGCCGGATTATTTTCTGAAGAGGGTCTGTGCTCAGGCGGTTTCCCTGAGGGGGAATGTGCGCCAGCTACTAACAAGGACGTTCGAGCTGCAAGACCGCGTGGGAAGGAAACGCCAGGCCCCGTTCCCTCTCAACGCAGGAACGGCGGCCATTTTGTTGCAAGATTCTGATGCCGCGCTTTCTGAGGAGGACACGGATAATCCGTTCCCCACTTCTAGGCCCGTTTTAGACCCTTACTCCGAGTCTAATCCTGGTAGGCAGAGGGGGGATCCCCCGGGGGGGGTGACCCCTCAGGATGCCAGGCCTTTTCCCCTGAATTCATAGTCCTGATGCACAGGGCTTTTCTTCAGAGCAGAGACACGACCTTCGGGACCTGGGGACCCTCTCCCCCCAAGATACCATGTCCTACCCCGCTCCTGGGTGGGACCCTCCCTCAGGCTCGCCCCCCTTTAGTAGGCGGGGGAGCAGGGACTTCTTGTGGCCCTACCGGGACACCATCCATAATACAGACTTCGCCGGGGGAAGGACAATCCCAGGACCCTGACGTGGACGACCCCACCTTGGCAGCCCAGGTGGAGGGCGACGACTCTAGGGTCCTCCGCATCTTCCAAGCGGCGGAGTTAGATGACCTCATTCCCTACATCCTCCAGGAAATGGTTATTGATCCCCCTCCGGAACCGGTGGGGCCTGACCCGGCTCTCAAGAAGGGGGACTGCGGCCTCTAGCCAAGTCTTTTCCCACTCATCACAGGATCTTGCAGTTGATCACTCGGGAATGGGATTCCCCGGAGGCCAACCTTAGGGTCGGTAGAGCCATGGAAAAATTGTATCCTCTGGCCGATTTTTTGGAAATTCTCAAAGTTCCCGCCATAGATTCTGCGGTATCAGTCACTGGAGGGACGGCATTGAAGGATGCAGGATCGGAAGCTGGAGGTTTACCTCAAGCGTATCTTTGAGGTTTCTGCCTTAGGGATGGATTTTCTGGGAGCTCACTTCGACACCAAGAATGCCAGGGTTTTTCTGCATCCGGACAGAGCTCATTCTCTGCGTCAGCAGATTCAAGGATTTATGGCGCTCGAGACGCCCACTGCCTGGGACTACCTGCAGGTACTGGGGACCATGGCCTCGACCATCGATCTGGTTCCTTGGGCATTTGCGCATCTGAGGCCTCTGCAGAGATCCCTACTTTCCCGGTGGCAGCCGGTGTCGAGAGATTTTCATGCAATCCTTCCGATTCCGAGAGGAACCTTCATCAGTCTCCATTGGTGGCTGGAACCGCGGCACCTAGCTCAGGGGGTGTCGCTGGAGGACCCGGATTGGGTGATTATCACCACGGACGCCAGCCTCACAGGCTGGGGAGCGGTCTGTTGGGACAGCTCAATCCAGGATCGATGGACGGAGGAACAGTCGAAGTGGCCCATCAACCGCTTGGAGACCAGGGCGGTCCGTCTGGCGTTACAGGGTTTCTTCCCCATAGTATGCCATCAAGCAGTCAGGGTGCTATCGGACAATGCGACTACAGTGGCGTACATCAATCACCAGGGAGGCATGAGAAGTCGGTTGGTCTCTCTGGAAACCGCCAAATTGATGGAGTGGGCAGAGCTTCACCTCCAACGACTAGCGGCCTCGCATATAGCGGGAGTGGACAAACGTACAGGTGGACTTTCTCAGCCGACAAAACTTGGATCCCGGAGAGTGGGAGCTCTCGCAGCAGGCGATGCGGATAATAGTACGGCGATGGGGGACACCACACGTAGACCTAATGGCAACCGCCGGAAATGCAAAGGCCGCCCGCTTCTTCAGCCGCAGGCGGGAGCGCGGCGCCAAGGGCGTGGACGCGCTGGTCCTGCCCTGGCCGCGCCACTGTCTCCTATATGTTTTCCCACCGTGGCCCCTCGTGGGCAAGGTCATCCGCAGGATAGAGGCACACCAAGGGCCGGTGATCCTTGTGGCGCCAGAGTGGCCCCGACGACCGTGGTTCGCAGATCTGTGCAATTTGACGGTGGAGGGTCCCCTTCGTCTCGGTCAGCTGCCACGTCTTCTACGCCAGGGACCAATATTTTTCAAGGAGGCAGATCGCTTCTGTCTTGCGGCCTGGCTTTTGAGAGGCGTCAGTTGAGAAGGTGCGGTTATCCGGAGCCGGTTATTTCAACACTAGTGAAAGCACGTAAGATGTCCACCTCTGTTACCTATGTTCGAGTCTGGAAGGTCTTTGAGGATTGGTGTGGAGCGAATGACATTCTTCCCATGCAGGCCTCAGTGCCACAAGTCCTTTCCTTCTTGCAAGCAGGTTTGGATTTGGGTCTTGCTTACAATTCTCTTCGGGTTCAGGTGGCGGCCTTGGGGGCTTTTCTTCGCAGTGGAAATAAGGAGTTTCTGTCCTCGCATCCGGACGTCTCCCGTTTCCTTAAAGGAGTGAAACACTTGAAGCCTCCGATTCGCCCACCTTGTCCGTCGTGGAATCTGAATCTGGTTCTCAGAGTCCTCTCTGGTTCGCCGTTCGAACCTCTAAGCTCGGCTACCATCAAGGACGTCACTCTCAAGACCATTTTTCTCGTGGCAATCAGTTCAGCAAGATGTATTTCCGAGCTGCAGGCTCTATCCTGTCGTGAACCTTACCTTCGTTTCACGCCTGAAGGGGTTTCGCTGAGGACGGTTCCTTCTTTTCTCCCTAAAGTGGTTTCGGCATTCCACCTCAACCAATCGGTGGAATTACCATCTTTTGCCTCTTCTGAGTCTGGAGACCTGCGTAGACTGGATGTACGGCGGTCTCTGATACGCTATCTGGAGGTGACTAATGATTTTCGGCTCTCCGATCATCTCTTTATCCTCTGGTCCGGACCCCGGAAGGGTTGCATGGCCTCCAAACAATCTATAGCGCGGTGGTTGAAGGGAGCGATCATAGTGGCGTACCTTGGCGTAGGTAAGTCCCCTCCGCTGGTTGTCAAGGCTCATTCTGCTGACCGCCCGACGGAGCACAGACATCCAGGCGATAATGTCTCGCAACCTGGAAGTTGATCCATACTTTTGCGAGACATTATCGCCTGGACGTCTGTGCTCCGGGCGGTCAGCTTGGAGAAAAGGTAATACGAGCAGGGCTGTCTGCAGCTCACCCGTGATGGGAAAGCTTTGGTACATCCCACCGTCTAGAATGATCCTGGTATGTACAGGGAAAAAAAAATTATTCCTTACCTGCTAATTTTCGTTCCTGTAATACCTTGGATCATTCCAGACACCCTCCCTTGGGGGTTTTGCTGGTGGGATATCCCTGCCTACCTGTCTTAACAATCTTTTACTCTGTATTTCGAATACTGCGCGTCTTTTTTGTTCACGCACTGCTGTTTGCAAGTTCACTGTTCAGAATTTAGTTGCTGTTTATTTGGACAGCGGTTATTTCAATTCCTTCTTTGATTACTTGATCCCTCTGTTTTTTAGTCTCTCTCTTTTGGGCTTTGTTAGTCTAGTTACTGAGAGCTGTTACAGGGGAGGCGTGGTTATATGGTTCCTCCCCTGGGAATTTTGTGTTCTGACTCCATCTGCTGGACATGGAACATAACCCACCGTCTGGAATGATCCATGGTATTACAGGAACGAAAATTAGCAGGTAAGGAATAATTTTCTTATGCAATGCCTCTAGAATGCAGATTTTATCTCATGCATAAGTTTGGGAACCTCTGGTTTAAAGAATGAGTGAATTTACACAAGGGAAGTCTTATCTCATCAATCTGCCACTTTTTTTTGAAGGGGTTAATAAGTATGTCAATAATGGTGATATAGTGTTTGGGTTTTCAGAAAGTGTTTGACAAAGTTTTCCATGAGAGACTCTGAGAAAAATAAAAATGGGATAGGAGGCAATTTCCTGTTGGGAGTGCAAACTGGTTAAAAGATAGAAAACAGAGTAGTACTAAATGGTCAGTTTTCTCAGGGAGAAAGGTAAACAGTGGAGTGTCTTGGGGATCTGTACTAGGACTATTACTTTTTAATAAATTTATAAATGATCTGGAAAAGGGAACAATGAGTGAGGTGATCAAATTTGAAGATTACAAAAAATATTCTGAGTAGTGAAATTGCAGGAAGACCTTGCGAGATTGGTTGATTGGGAATCCAAATGGCAGATGAAATTTCATGTGGACATGTGATATCTCTAGAGAAAAGTAGCCTACACTGTAGTTATGATGTTAGGTTCCATATTAGGAGTTACAATCCATAAAAAGGATCTGGATATCATCATGGACAATACTTTGAAAACTTTTGTTCAGTGTGAGGCAACAGTCAAAAATGCAAACTCAATGCTAGGAAAGGAATGGAGAATAAAACAAAGAATGTCATAATACCTCTCTTGCTCCATGGTGAAGACCTCACCTATAGTATGTGTGCAATTCTTGTTGCCACATCTCAAAAAAGATATAGCTGAAATGGAAAAAGTACAGAGAAGGGCGACCACAATGATAAAGGAGATGGAATGGCTTCCCTGTGAGGAAAGACTAAAGAGGTTAGGGCAATTCAGCTTGGAGAAGAGATAGCTGAGGGGGGGAGATATGACAGTGGTCTATAAAATCATGAGTGGAATAGAATGGATAAATGTGGTTTGGTTATTTACTTTTTCAAATAAAACCTGGGGGTACTCCATGAAGTTAGTAAGTAGCACATTTAAAACAAATTGGAGAGAATGTTTTTACACCATGCTCATTTAAGCTCTGGAATTCATTACCAGAGGATGTGGTAAACTCAGTTAGTGTACATGTTCTTGGAGAAGAAGCCCATAAACTGTATTAACCAGATAGACTTGGAAAAAGCCACTACTTACCCTTGGGATCTATCTATTGTTTAGGATCCTGCCAGGTACTGTGACCAGGATTGGCCACTGTTAGAAACAGGATACTGAGCATGATGGATCTTCGGTCTGACATTTTGGAGTAAGATAATGTTACATAAACATTTTTCTAAGATGGTAAAATGATTTATCCCAGGACAAGCAGGATGCTAGTTCTCACATAGGGCTCCATCAGTGACGTCACCCATATCGCGGGAAAAACTTCTGTCAAAGTTTCTAGACACTTTTGACTGGCACTCTGAGGCCACTGAGCATGTCCAGCATGCCATGATATTCTCTGCCACAGGGATCTCACTCCAGTCTTCGTTTTTCCGCGCTGCTGTGAGCATCGCAGAGATAGGAGCCCTGTGAGTTTACTCACAATTCTGACTGAAAAGTCAACTATTTTTTCTCATATTTTTCCCATTTGGGGTCTCACTTCCCTTTTGTCACCGGACGGTGACAAAACTAATAGCGTTTTTCCGCTTTCACATTGATTTTTTTCTCACAAATGTTTTAACATGGCTTCGGGTTTTAAAAAATGCCCGATCTGTAATCGGACCATGTCAGTAACAGACCCACATCTTGAATGTGTGATCTGTTTGGGTGAAAAGCATGATATTTCATCATGCCAACAATGTCAGGAGATGACCCCGAAAGGTAGGAAACTTCTACAAGAAAAGTTGACACATCTTTTCCATCTTCAACTAGTTCCATCACCTTCTACTTCGACCAAATCATCTCCAACAGGAGTTACAAAGAAACTCCTTAAAAAACGTCGACTAGAAGGATCCGGAGATGCATCATCGCTAGCCCCGTCAACGTCATCGACAAGGTCAGTCACAGAACCAAGGCCTAAGCACAAACATCGACATCGTCGATCCTCGGCGTCACCGTCGCTTCCCCCCCCCCCCCCCCCCCCCCCCCCGGAGAACCGACTGCAAAGCGGCATAAAGATGGGGATGTGCCACCATTGAAACATCGATATCGACGCCTACATCGACATCGCTACTACCACAGACTACGCAAGACTTAACCGGCCTCATCAGGCAAGTAGTGATGGAAGCCTTACAGGCACAAGTTCCGGCGACCTTGCCGATGCCGGTGACCACGCCAATGCCGGCGATGATGCCGGTGAGCACCCCGATGCTGTCTCCGACGCTTACGTAATCGATACCACTAACATCCGTGTCTATGCCTCTCTCGATGCCGTTGTCGTCATCGGAAATTCTCTCGATGCCAATAACATCGGTATCATCGATACCCTCGATGACTACTCCCACATCGATGTTCTCCTTTTTATCCACATCGATTTCGACCATTTTGTCGATTCCGCAGCCGATATCCGTTTACACTACGGCACCCACCCTACCTCCTGCTAAAAAAGCATCGGTATCAAAACAAGACATAGAAAAAAGCGTTCCCAGAACTGGATTAAATTCCCCACCCATCAGCACAAACACAAAGTTAGTGAACTGTAATAAACCCACTAACTTCATACTCAGTCACAGCATCTTATTATTATACTTCACAACAGCATCATATTTGATCATTTTTGCTACTCATCTATATTTTTATAATACTATACATATTTATTAATTGATACAGTTGGCTAAAATGTTAATATTCTTCCTTCAGTTTCCTCCCCCTTTCAGATCCTAGTTATTTTTCCTTGTTTTTTGTAACTTTCTCACATCCTAAATATTGTTAATATATCTGTTAAGTTTCATTCTATATATGACGTTGAATTGGGAAATGTTTTACTATGTTACTCTCTGCCTTTACTCACATTGTTAATTGTAAACCGGGTTGATGTGATTCCTATCATGAAACTCGGTATAATAAAAATAATAAATAAATAAATAAATAAATAGACTAAATCAAAACCTTCTATGCCTAAACATCCACTAACAGCGCCTTATCTCCCTGAAGGTTCCAAGTTCTGCCGAAGCAGCACTGCATGGTATCCTTACCAAGCGATACCAAGATTTGCTAGTCTCCTTGCCATCTAATCCTGTAGAAGACACTCCACTTGATGACCCTTTGCCAGGACCCTCTGGTGTTCCTCCTCCTCATAGGACTACACCTACTCATCATCAAACTCCAGACTACAGCACTTGGTCTGACACTGAATCAGATGCCTCCAGAGAAGCATTTATATCTGACCCATCACCACCTCATGCAGGGAAACAATCCCCTCCAGAGGATTTTTCTTTTCCCACTTTTGTACAGGAGATGGCAGACTCCATCCCTTTCAAATTACAAGCAGAGCAGGACGCCAGACGACAAACTTTGGAGTTACTCCAGTTTGTTGACCCTCCTAAGCAAATTGTTGCAATTCCTATCCATGATGTTCTATTGCAACTACAATGCCTCTGGGAACATCCCTGCACTGTTCCTGCAGTGAATAAAAGGGAGGATACTACTTATCTTGTACAATCCACACCCAGTTATCAAAAGACACAACTTCCCCACCACTCAGTGGTCGTAGAATCGGCAAAGAAGAAGTCTAGAAGAACAAGGGTCCACTCATCTACATCCCCAGGTAAAGACAATAGATTCCTGGATCAACTGGGCCGTAAAGCTTTTCAAGGTGCAATGCTAAACTCCATAATTTCATCATACCAACTATATATGACCCAGTACCAGAGGAATCTCTGGAAACAAATAGAGGGGTTTGTCCATCCCTTCCTACACAATACCAAGAGGCTGCACAGGCTATCATAAACAAAGGTTTAGACGCCGGTAAGCATGAAGTCCGAGCTGCCTACGATGGCTATGAGACGGCTTCAAGAGTTGCTGCGTCAGGCATCAGTGCCAGGAGGTGGGCCTGGCTGAAACCCTCAGATCTAAGGCCAGAGATGCAGGATAAGCTAGTGGATCTCCCTTGCCTGGGAGACAACTTATTTGGATCCAAGGTACAGGATGCTGTGTCTCAATTAAAAGAGCACACAGAAACATTACGACAGCTATCTTCCCTCCCACATGATTCCTCCACACATACTAGCCGCAGATCTCCACGGAGAGACACCAGACGGCCTTTGTACAGACAACGGAGATATTACCCTCCTGCATCCAGACCCAGGCCTTCCAGAACCCAGCAAAGACCACAACCACAGCAACAGAGAGCAGCTAGGCCCCAACCAGCTCCACAAACAGGACCTGCTACTGGGTTTTGAAATTACATCCAGAGAACCAAGCCTTTACTCAAATCCTCAGCCAGGACTACCAGTGGGAGGCAGAATATCCAAGTTTTACAACAATTGGACATCAATAACATCGGACCAATGGGTCCTATCAATAATAGACAGAGGATATCATTTCAATTTCATTTCAATTCCCCAAGATTTTCCACAGAGTCATTCTCATCTCAGCAAAAATCACATGCTTCAACTACAAATAGAATTATCCACCCTTCTGAGAGCCAGGGCTGTAGAGCTGGTACCCAGCTCTCAGAAAGGAAGAGGATTCTATTCACGTTATTTCCTCATTCCAAAGAAAACCGGAGGCCTACGTCCCATCCTAGACCTCAGAAATCTCAACAAATTTCTGAAAAAAGAAAAGTTCAGGATGGTTTCTCTAGGCATCATGCTTCCACTTCTTCAAACAGGAGACTGGCTTTGTTCTCTGGACCTTCAAGACGCTTATGCTCACATTCCAATATTCCCTCCTCATCGCAAGTATCTGCGCTTCATGGTAGGTCATCAACATTTCCAGTACAGAGTACTGCCATTCGGACTTGCCTCTGCTCCAAGAGTGTTCACCAAATGTCTGGCAGTAATAGCAGCACATTTACGAAAACAAAGTGTGCATGTCTTTCCATATCTAGACGACTGGCTCATCAGGAGTCACTCTCAAGAGGGAGCTCTCACCTCTCTCAATCGAACAATTTCCCTACTTCACTCCATGGGTTTTCTCATCAATTATCAAATATTCCACCTTATTCCATCTCACATACTTCAATTCATAGGTGCAGACTTGAACACTATCCTATCAAGAGCCTTTCTACCAGAGGATCGAGCAGAAACATTATCCCTGTTGGCAAACTCGATTCGCTCAAGGAAACAAGCAACAGCTCATCAGTTTCTAACCTTACTAGGCCACATGGCCTCCACAGTTCATGTCACTCCTATGGCAAGGCTCACCATGAGAGTAGCCCAATAGACATTACGATCACAATGGATCCAAGCCATTCAACCGCTGCATTCTCCAATTCAAGTAACCCAAAAGCTACGTTCTTCTCTACTCTGGTGGGTAAACAAGGACAATTTGCACAAGGGCCTACCCTTCCAACAACCAATCCCACAGATAACGTTAACTACAGCTGCATCCACCTTGGGTTGGGTAACTCACATAGATACTCTCCAAACTCAGGGGACTTGGACAAAACTCGAAGCAACATTTCAAATCAATACGCATGTATTATAGTTTCCACCCCCTAATGTTCTAATGTTACTATGTACTATATGTGATTTAATGTTACTATGTACTACACGTGTTTTAATGTTACTATGTATTATTCGTATTATACGCATCTATTTATAGTTACAAACCCCTAATGTTCTAATGTTACTATGTTCCTAATGTTACAATGTAAAACAACGTTACCATGTAAAAACAGCTTGACCCCGTCATGCTTTTAACCTGTTATTATGTGAACCGATGTGATGTACCCCAACGAATGTCGGTATAGAAAAGCAAATAAATAAATAAATTTCCTGGAGCTTCGAGCTATACATTATGCGCTACATGCGTTCAAGGACTGCCTTTCACACAAGACTGTTCTCATCCAAACGGACAACACAGTAGCCATGTGGTACATCAACAAACAAGGAGGTACGGGCTCGTATCTCCTTTATCAAGAAGCTGCATAGATTTGGGGCTGGGCCCTGAACCACTCAATGTTCCTCCAGGCCACTTATCTGGCAGGCATACACAATGTAGTGGCAGATCGACTCAGTCAGTTCCAACCACACGAGTGGGCCCTGGATCCCTCAGTAGCGAACAGGATATTCAAACGTTGGGGGACAACTGACAATAGACCTCTTTGCGTCACATCTGAATCACAAAGTGGAAAAATTGTGTTCTCTACACAAACAGAAGAACCAGCCAGCCAAGGACGCCTTTGCTCGCCCTTGGAACTCAGGCCTACTGTACGCGTATCCTCCAATACCGCTCATAACCAAAACTCTAGTGAAGCTACAACAGGACAGGGGGACCATGATACTCATAGCCCCATATTGGCCTCGACAAGTATGGTTTCCCACACTCCTAGACCTCTGTCAGTGATCTCATTCGTCTGGGAAAGCTCCCACTCTCATAACTCAGGATCAGGGTCGGTTGCGCCATCCCAACCTTCAATCCCTATCCCTGACAGCATGGATGTTGAAAGCTTGATTTTACAACCACTCAATCGTTCAACCAATGTATCTCAAGTGCTTATAGCTTCACGTAAACCTTCCACACGAAAGAATTACTCTTCCAAATGGAAGAGATTCACTTTGTGGTGCAGACAAAAGAATATTGATCCTTTCACTTGCCCCACTACTGTTCTGCTGGACTACTTATACCATCTTTCAGAATCTGGTCTCCAGACTTCATCTGTAAGAGTACATTTAAGTGCAATCTCAGCTTACCATAACAAGATGGAAGATGCACTTATCTCCACACAACCTCTTGTCAGCAGGTTTATGAGAGGTTTAACTCAGCTTAAACCACCAATTCGGCCTCCAGTCACAGCATGGGACCTGAATTTGGTTTTAACAAGACTAATACGTTCTCCTTTCAAACCCATAGATTCCTGTGATCTTAAATTTCTCACATGGAAGACGATCTTCCTCATGGCCATTACATCAGCTAGAAGGGTTAGTGAGTTACAAGCACTTGTCACGTACTCACCCTATACGAAGTTCCTGCATGACAGAGTGGTTCTCCGTACACATCCAAAATTCCTTACCAACGTAGTTATGGAATTCCACTTGAACCAATCCATAGTTTTACCCACATTCTTCCCAAGGCCTCATTCTCACCAAGGAGAACGAACCTTACATACTTTGGACTGTAAGCGTGCACTATCTTTCTATTTAAATCGCACTGCAGTCCACAGGAAATCCAATCAGCTTTTTGTTTCCTATGATCCAAACAAACCGGGTAAAGCAGTGGGTAAACATACTCTATCCAATTGGCTAGCAGATTGCATACAGTTTTGTTATGAAAAGGCAGGCCTTCCTCTCCAAGGGCGAGTAAAAGCACATTCAATAAGAGTAATGTCAACCTCAGTAGCACACTATCGTTCAGTGCCAATTCTTTACATATGTAAAGCAGCAACTTGGAGTTCACATCACACCTTTGCAGCTCATTACTGTTTGGACAAAGGAGGACGACAAGATTCAGCCTATGGACAATCTGTCTTAAAGAACTTGTTTCCAGTCTAAACCCAACTCCTTCTACAACCAACCTGCTGTGATCTTTGGCTGACTCATTTTCAACAACAATGCATCACTGTTGCCTCCATATCAAATGACTCAGCCTCTAGCTTGCTAATCACCCATATGTGAGGACTAGCATCCTGCTTGTCCTGGGATAAAGCAAAATCGCTTACCTTGTAATAGGTTTTATCCCAGGACAGCAGGATGTAGTCCTCACGAAACCCACCCGCCACCCCGCGGAGTTGGGTCTCATACCTTTTATTATTTTATTTTTTGCTAAAGCTTATTGCTACATACGAGACTGGAGTGAGACCCCTGTGGCAGAGAATATCATGGCATGCTGGGCATGCTCAGTGGCCTCAGAGTGCCAGTCAAAAGTTTCTAGAAACTTCTCTTTTTATCCTTTGGAATTTTTTAAATGAAAAAAAGTTTAGAATAAGAAGATCTGGTGGACATGCAGCAGTAAATAACAGCACTGCTGATTCCAGCACAGTAGCCTAGCAGTTGAGCCTGTGCTGCTACACTAAAGGTCTGTAATTTACATTTAGTGGGATCTTCTGCTTCTCTGTGCTAATGAGATGTCCCTTGCATGCCCTGGGGTGGGATCTCTGCCTATTCCCATTCTTGTAATGCCATAGAGTATGAACAAAAGAGCAGTACTGCATAAGAGCTGCCTCCTGCTGACTTGCTTGCAAGAGCCACTAAGAACATAAGATATGCCTTTCTGGGTCAGACAAGGGTCTGTCAAGCCCAGTATCCTGTTTCCAACAGTGGCCAATCCAAGTCACAAGTACTGAAACATTAAATAAGTCTCAAGCTACTATTGCTTATTAATTAATAGCAGTTCCTTGTATGTACCCAGATCAGTCCAGACTCCTGGGTTTTGCCTCCCCTCCAGCAGATGGAGACAGAGAGTTTTACTGACACTGCCATGTAACCTAGTGTGCCACCTGCAGTCCTTCAGTATTTCTCTGTCTCCAGCAGATGGTAGATGTGCAAAACCTGCAGTCAGTACTTAATAAATAAATAAATAAATAAAATAAAGGAACAGGATAAGCTGGTGAATTCCTCCAAGGAGGTTGGTAGGTCCTGGTGGGGCCATACCTCCTGGTTTTGAGGTGAACAAGCAGGGGGTTGGGGACCCTTGTTTGTCGGTCCTTAGTCGCCGGAGGTTGAAGCTGGTGGACCAGTTCCCTCTCCTCCAGAAGGGACTACAGAGCCTGCGGCTTCTCTTCAGTATAGGGAAGTGATGCATGTTTAATTTTGTTAAATTTTGTTTTTGCTGATTGTTAAGTAAAAAAAAAAATAGAAAGCAAACTGAAAGGAAGAGTGAAAGGTGCTTCTGCCGGGCAGAAGAGCGGGGCTGATGCTAGCCGTGGCTCAGATTTGCAGGCTCTTGTAAGTTTGGGTTTTTTGTTTGTTTTTTGTGGTTTTTTTCCCCTCAGGTGATGGGATTATCTGCATGTTCTCATCTCCATGGCGTCCACGTGGGAACTCGTGCCTTGGGCGTTTGCTCATATGATACCTCTGTAGGTGGCGCTATTTTCCCAGTGGGATCTGTGATCGGAGCAGTTTCAGCTTCCACTGCTGCTTACGGAGCTAGCCAGATCGAGTCTCTCGTGGTGGCTTGGTTGGGTCCACTTGTATCGAGGGGTGGGCTTGTATGTTCCGGAGTGCACAGTGGTTACTACCGATGCCAGCCTCTCCGATTGGGGAGCTGTCTGCCAAGATCAGTTGGTGCAAGGCCAGTGGTCGGCGGAAGAAGCTTCATGTTCTATCAGTCGCTTAGAGATGAGAGTAGTGTGATTGGCACTGAGTGCATCTCTTCCTCTCTTGTGTGGCCGTCCAGTCAGATTCTTGTCCGTCATTGTGACAACGGTGGCTTATATCAACCAGCAGTGTGGTACCGCGAGTCAAGCGGTGGCTCAGGAAGCTCGGGAGCTAATCCACTGGGCGGATTTTCTCAGCTGTCAACAGCTGGACCCCAGAATGTGGGAGCTGGCGGTGTAAACAGTGACTCTCATTTCTTGCAGGTGGGACAAGCCCTACATGGATTTAATGGCAACTCCGTGAAATGCTAAGGCACCCTGCTTCAAAGAGAGTGCGGAGCAAAGGAAGTAGACGCCTTGGTTCTTCCTTGGCTGCAGGACTTCCTGCTGTATGTGTTTCCACCGTGGCCACTGGAGGGCAAGATTTTGCAACGTATGGAGGTTCACCTGAGCCACGTGATTCTGATGGCTCGGAGGCCTTTGTTTGCAGATCTGATCAATTTAGCGGTAGACGGCCCATTGAGGATTGCTCATTTTTTGTAACTTTTTATTTTCAGAGATTTTCCAAATTAACACAAAATTTTGTACAGAAATATTAGTACAAAACAGGTAATCCTAATACAGGAAATGCAATGTTCAATTTCCAGTTATAATCATGCGCTAAAATAAAGGAAAAATGGAGGACCCAGAAATATGAGCGAGTTATCAAACGAAGAGACGTTACAAAAGGAAAAGCAGAAAGAGGATCACAAGTTATTCTCCTATACCGAACCAACTAGGGGTGCGGTGCCTCTTAGGTGTGCGAATCTAAAAACGTTCGGAGTTGTGAGGGCTCAAAAAATATATAATTTTGATGTCTAAAAGATAACATTTTCATGGATATCGAAGAATAAACTGTACCGCTCTTTGAAGCACATCCGGACGCATAGATAGAACATTTTTTCTACGAGTTTGAGTACTTTTGGTAAGAACTGGGTGAATCCAGACCTTTTGTCCGTAGAACAAAGAGAGCCTATTACGAAAGAAAAATTTAAATTTGATGTTCCTATCCAAAAGGAAGGTGAATGAGACCAAAAGTGCTCTCCTTCTAATTATCTCAGTCTCTTGTGACATTTCAAGGATCCCTGAAAGATCTAGTGAAGGTGATTGTATAGGTTAATCAACTCTACACTCCACACTCAGAAGGTTGGGGTAGATAGAATGCCTTTGTTATCACAGGCAATGCAGAATCTGACATTTTTAACACCTGGGAAACATATGTTTTAAAGAGATCAGGAGGAGAGATCAGATTTATAACAGGAAAATTAGTATTCTTAAGTTATGGGATCTCAATGAATTTTCTGTTTTCCAGTTTCTTGTTTACCAAATCAGATTGAACCAAAGTTTGTTGTGTTATCTCGACTGTAAGCCGTGCTTCAATGCCGCCCAATTTAGGTACGAAGGAGGAGATCAAATTAGCATTTACCTTGACCTGATGCTTACTGTCCAGGGTAACTTGTGATAATGTAGCAATTGAGGATTCTAGAGACTTTAGAACAGTCCATATTCCATCCAGAGTGATTTCAGAGGGGCGCAGTAAAGTATTCCCAAAATCCAGGGCATTTATAGAAGCACCACCTTCACCCAAAGTTGGCCTAATCCTGTTTCCATACCTCTTGAAGGTAGAAAAGCAATATCAAGGGGGCCCGCCGCTCCAAGGGGTCCTTGGCCCATACTACCACCTCGACTCACATGCACAGCACCCACAGCGGCTGGGATCGCCTGGGCCCCCGTTTCGCACTTTTTTTTCCTCTCACATACTTATGTTTCTCTTGGCTCTTAGTAACCTTTTTTTATTCTATTTCCCTTCCACCCCTGCCATTAATGTAGAGAGCAGTGTTGGAACTGCATCTAAGTGAAATAGCTTAATTAGTTAGGGGTATTAACCACCGCAATAAGCAAGCTACACCCATGCTTATCTGTTTATCCAGACTATGTAATTCAGTCCTTGTTGATTGTTGCCTGAATAAAGATCCACCTTTCTTCATTTCTCCCTGTCGTTGAAGCAGAGAGCCATGCTGGCTATGCATTGCAAGTGAAGTATCAGTCTTGCTCCCCTGCCGTTGAAGCAGAGAGCTATGCTGGATATACATTGAAAGTGAAGTATCATGCATTAAAAATGAAGTATTAGCTTATTTGGTTTGGGGTAGCAACCGCTGTAACAAGCAAGCTACTCTCCGCTTTTTTGTGAATGCAAATCCTTTTTTCCACATTTCCTCATTGCTGCTGAAGCTTAGAGCAATGTTGGAGTCGCATTAACCGTGTGTATGTTTATTGAATAAGGGTATTATCACCAGGTAGTAGCCATTGTTCCCGTGAGCCACCCGCTCTTCATTCACATCCTCTAGACTTTATGGATCCACAGTTTATCCCACGCCCCTTTGAAGTCCTTTACAGTTTTGGTCTTCACCACTTCCTCCGGAAGGTCATTCCAGGCATCCACCACCCTCTCCGTGAAGAAATACTTCCTAACATTGGTTCTGAGTCTTCCTCCCTGGAGTTTTAAATCATGACCCCTGGTTCTGCTGATTTTTTCCAACGGAAAAGGTTTGTCATCTTTGGATCATTAAAACCTTTCAAGTATCTGAAAGTCTGTATCGTATCACTTCTGCTCCTCCTTTCCTCCAGGGTGTACATATTTAGATTCTTCAATCTCTTCTCATAAGTCATTCGATTAAGACCCTCCACCTTTTTGGTCACCCTTCTCTGGACCGCCTCCATCCTGTCTGTCTCTTCGGAGATACGGTCTCCAGAACTGAGCGCAGTACTCCAGGTGAGGCCTCACCAAGGACCTGTACAAGGGGATAATCATTTCCCTTTTCTTACTCGATAATCCTCTCTCTTTGCAGCCCAGCATTCTTCTGGCTTTAGCTATCGCCTTGTCACATTGTTTCGCCAACTTCAGATAGTTAGACACTATCACCCCAAGGTCTCTCTCCTGCTCCGTGCACATCAGCCCTTCACCCCCCATCGAATACAGTTCTTCCGGATTTTCACACCCCATATGCATGACTCTGCATTTCTTGGCATTGAATCTCAACTGCCATATCTTCAACCACTCTTCCAGCTTCTTTAAATCCCGTCTCATCCTCTCCACTCCTTCCGGCGTGTCCACTCTGTTGCAGATCTTAGTGTCATCCGCAAACAGACAAACCTTACCTTCTATCCCGTCCGCTATGTCGCTCACATAGATATTGAACAGGACCGGTCCCAACACCGATCCTTGCGGCACTCCGCTTAACACCGCTCTCTCTTCAGAGTAAGTTCCATTTATCATCACACATTGTCTTCTGTCTGTTAACCAGTTTGCAATCCAGACCACCACCTCGGCACTCACTCCTAAGCTTCTCATTTTATTCACCAGCCTCCTGTGCGGGACCGTATCAAAAGCCTTGCTGAAATCCAAGTAGATGACATCGAGTGCTCTTCTTTGATCCAACTCCCTAGTCACCCAGTCGAAAAAGTCTATCAGATTTTGTCTGACAGGATCTTCCCCTGCTGCCTCTGGTCCTGCAATTCTCCCGACTGTAGATAGTTCACTATTCTCTCTTTCAGCAGCGTCTCCATTACTTTTCCCACCACCGAGGTGAGGCTAACCGGCCTATAGTTACCAGCCTCCTCTCTGCTCCCACTCTTGTGAAGCGGGACCACCACCGCTCTTCTCCAATCACTCGGCACCACTCCTGTTTCTAGGGATCTATTGAACAGAGATCACACAGCGGTCCCGCCAGCACGCCTCTGAGCTCCCTCAGTATCATGGGATGAATCTCATTGGGCCCTATGGCTTTGTCCACTTTCAGTTTTCCCAGCTCGTCCCACACATTCTCCACTGTAAATGGAGTTACATCTACTCTAATCCCCTCCAGTTTCTTGCTAACTAGTGATGGTCCTTCTCCTGGGTCCTCTTTAGTGAACACCGAACTGAAGTATTTGTTTAATATTTCTGCCATTTCTTCATCTCTCTCTACACATTGATCCTTTTCACCTTTCAATTTCACTATACCACTTTGAACTTTTCTCCTTTCTCTGATATATCTGAAAAATGTTTTGTCACCTCTTTATCTCTTTGGCAATCCTTTCTTCCGCTTGACTTTTTGCCATCTTGATTACTTTCTTCGTCTCTCTGTTGTACCATATATTCTTCTTTGTGCTCCTCCCTTTGGGATCCTTTATATTTCTTGAATGCTGTTCTTTTAGCTTTTATTTTGTCAGCCATCTCCTTTGACAACCAAATAGGTTTCATTTTCCTTTTGCTTTTCTTTACTTTTCTGACATAGATTAGTTGCCTTGATGATTGCTCCTTTTAGATTGGTCCTCTGATCCACATCTTTCTCGTTCTCCCAACCTTTTAGTTCTTCCTCTAGGTACTTCCCCATTTCATCAAAGTCCGTGTTTTTGAACTGTAAAACTCGGGTCTTCGTGCTTCTTGTGTGTATCCTGTGTGTGATATGAAACCATACCGTTTGATGATCACTGGTGCTGAGGTGGGCGCCCACCTGGACATCAGACATTATCTCCATTTGTGAGCACTAAATCAAGTATAGCTCCCTCTCTCGTGGGTTCCATTACCATTTGTTTGAACAAAGCCCCTTGCAGGGCATCCACTATTTCTCTGCTATTGTTAGATTCTGCAGAAGGGATTCTCCAGTCTACATCTGGCAGATTAAAGTACGATCACCACTTCTCCTCTTTCCCATCTTTTGGATGTCTTCAACCAGATCTCTGTCATGCTCCTCCTTTTGGTTTGGAGGCCTGTAAACCACTCCAATATAAATGGATGCCCCATCATCTTTTTTTAGGTCTGCCCATAGTGCTTCTTCAGTGCCCCATCTTCCTTGCAACTCAGATGCTTGGATATTGTTTCTGACATAAAGAGCCACACCTCCCCCTTTCCTATCCACTCTGTCCTTCCTTAAGTTATAGCTTGGTATTGCCGTATCCCAATCATGAGATTCTGTGAACCATGTCTCTATGATAGCAACAACGTCCAAGTCCGCCTCCACCATTAGGGCTTGCAGATCTGGGATTTTATTGCCCAAACTATGAGCATTTGTTGTCATAGCTTTCCAGCTTTTCTCGTTCAGGTTACTGCTTTTCCTGGACTCCTTTTGAGACTTTAGTTGAGTTTTGTTTTTCACTTCACTCTTTCCCTTTGCAGTTGTGCCACTGATGACAGAGTCATCCATCACAAAGAGATTTTTCCTTTGGTTACTGATCTGGAATTTCTGTATGCATTGGGTTTCTTCTCTCTTTTCAGGTAACACTTTAATCTTTTTCTCAAGAACTTCTTCAGTGTTTAATATAGAGAAGGCTTTTTGTACTTGTTGTACTTGATACAGTGTGTATCTCCACATCACAGGTCTAATTCTACCAGAGTCCACTGTAATCCTGGTTTTTATTGAGTTCCTTAATGTCCAGTGGGGGGGGGGGGGGGGGGTTATATTTGTGGGCTGCCCAGCTGTCAAGAATGGGTGTCTGTGGGTCACATGTCTTATTCTACCTGAGCCCACTGTATCTCTCTCTTTTTCTTGACTCCTGGTTTTTCTGTGGTAATGGTGAATTAATTCCTGAGTAATGTAATGTGGGTGAAATTCTCTTTATTGAAGCTAATTCAGCTTTAACTTCAGCCAGCTCCTTTTTCAAGGAAGAGAGTTCTGCCCAAATGGGGCAAGCTCTAAGTTTCCAGATGCTTTCCCTCAGAATAAAGGCTCCACAATATTTACATTGGATAGTCCTCATTTCGGTAAATTATTTGATTAACACCTAAGGAAATACCGATTTACTAATTTATCTTTTTGCCAATTATGAAGTTAGGCAGACTACATTAGAAAAGCAAACCTAGGGGTGGATGGGCAGAGGGGGAGGGTGGGAGGGAGTTAAACAGTTTAAACCTAGGTCAAGATGGGTAGAGCTGGACACTTTCTGGAACTTTACTAGTCCTTTAGCTATTAAATGATCCCACAGCACTTATATCCCAATATTAAACTGATTATTAAAGACAGCTATACAATAAGAGAGATACTGTTTTGTTTTTTCTTTTTGGTGGTTTTTTTGAATCTTAAAGCAAACCAATAGCAAGAAACCAAACAAATTAATATACAATAACTAGAAGAGAAAAGGATAATGAAAGCACAGAGCAGTATTTATACACAGAAGCTTCTACAATATAATAAATTAATAACGCTTTGAGGCTTATCTGCACTGGAAACAGTTGGCTCCTCTCCTGGGCTGTGCACAAGCAGTCTGTATTATTCCAGCTGGCTCTCAAGTTAGCTACCCCCAAACTGGCTTTACCTGGACACTTTCTGGAACTTTACTAGTCCTTACTTGGCAGCTATGGTCGCCTCCTTGCTAGTGCGACCCCCTAATTTGAGTATTGCATGAAGCCCCCCTTGCGGGCGCCATGCATATGTTAGGAAAGCGGGCGCTGACTTTTCAGCACCTGCTTTCTGCACTTTATATTGCATCGGCCCCTTTGAAGGTGGCTTTCTTGGTGACTATTTGTTTCGCTAGACTGATCTCTGACCTTCAAGCCTTTTCATGTAGAGATCCTTTCTTGAGGATTTCGGATTCGGGAGTCTCCTTGCGGGACGGTTCCAGCCTTTCTGCCGAAGACAGTATCATCTTTTCCCTTAAGTCGGTGGAGCTCCCAGCTTTCCCAAATTTGGAGGCTACAGTGACTCATGCAAGAGAGTTGCGGCTTTTGGATGTCCAGCGCACACTGTTGCGGTATCTTAAAGTAACTAACAGCTTCCAGTTGTTGGATCGCCTTTTTGTGCTGTGGAGTGGTGCAAAAAAACAAATGGGAGGGGCATAAGGTGTTAAAAGCCACTATTGTGTGGTGGAAATTCAGCAAGTGTCACTGCAAGAATTTGCAGGATGGCTACTTGGAAGTCTTGACACACTTTAGCCAGGCATTATTGTTTGGATGTCCAGACCCCAGATGCCATGGGCTTTGGGGAGAGTGTAGTTTGAGCGGGACTCTCGCGGTACCACCCTATTTAAGGAAGCTTTGGTACATCTCAAGAGTCTGGACTGATCTTGGTACATACAGGGAAAGGAAAATTGATTCTTACTTGCTAGTTTTCGTTCCTGTGGTACCACAGATCAGTCCAGAGCCCCACCTAGTTGACATAGGGTGTTCAGGAGAGTCTGCTTGATCTGTTGGTTGTAATTAATCTGAAGAATGGCACAGGTTTTGTTTAGCCCTTAACGTTTTTTTTAATTTGGACAAATTTATCTGTTCTAAGTTTCCACGTCCTACTGCTCATTCAGGGGATATTAGTTCGTGGTTGGTATTAGTGTTTCTACTATCTTGGCTTTGGTACAGTTCAATACTGAGAGGACTGCAGGTGGCATGTCAGGTTATATGGCAGTGTCAGTAAAACTTTCTCTGTCTCCATCTGTTGGAGGGGAGGCAAAACCCAGGGGTCTGGACTGATCTATGGTACTATAGGAACGAAAATTAGCAGGTAAGAATCAATTTTCCTTTCATGGCTTTTTCATCTAGGAACTTATCCAAACCTTTTTTAAATCCAGTTATACTAGCTGCCGTAACCACATCCTCTAGCAATGAATTCCAGATCTTACTGTGCTGAGTGAAATAATTTTCTTCAATTTGTTTTAAATTGCTAACTTCATGGAGTGCCCCCTAGTCCTTCTATTATCTGAGAGAGTAAATAACCAATTTACATTAACCTGTTCAAGTCCTTTCATGATTTTGCAGACCTCTATCATATGCCACCTCAGTCGTCTCTTCTCCAAACTGAACAGCCCTAACTTCCTTAGCCTTTCCTCAGAGGGCAGCCATTCCATGCCCCTTAAATTTTAGTAAACCTTCTCTGCTCTTTCTCCAGTGTAACTTTATCTTTATTGAGATGCGGCGACCGGAATTGCACACAGTATTCAAGATGCAGTCTCACCATGGAGCAATACAGAGGCATTGCCGTCCATAGTTTTATTTTCCATTCCCTTCCTAATAATTCCTAGCATTGTTTGCTTTTTTTGATCACCACAGCACACTGAGCTGACTATTTCAATGTATGATGCCTAGATCTCTCCTGGGTGGTAACTCCTAAGATAGACCCTAACACTGTGTAACTACAGCAAGAGTTATTTTTCCCTATATGCATCACTTTGCACACGTCCATGTTAAATTTCATCTGCCGTTTGGAAGCCCAATATTACATTGCAGGAGGACCTTACGAAACTGGATCATAATCTGCTTGAGATTTAACTACACTGCATAATTTTGTGTAATCTGCAAATTTGATCACCTCACTCATCATACTCCTTTCCAGATCATTTATAAATATATTAAAAAGCTCTGGTCCAAGTATAGATCCCTGAGGCACTCCACTGTTTACCTTTCACCACTGTGAAAACAGACTATTTAATCCTGCTCTATCTTTCCTGTCTTTTAACCAACTTGCAATCCACAAAAGGACATTGCCTCCTATCCTATGACTTTTTAGTTTTCTTAGAAGCCTCTCATACAGGACTTTGTTGAATGCCTTCTGAAAATCCAAATGCACCACATCTACCGGTTCACCTTTGTCCACATGTTTATTCACCCCTTCAAAAAAATGTAGATTTGTGAGGCAATACTTCCCTTGGGTAAATCCATGCTGGCTGTGTCCCATTAAACCATGTCTATCTAAATGTTTTGTAATTTTATTCTTTAGAACAGTTTCCACGATTTTTCCAAGCATTGAAGTCAGGCTCACCAGTCTGTGGTTTCCTGGATCACCCCTGGAGCCCTTTTTAAATATCTGGGTTACATTGGCCATCTTCCAATGTTCAGGTACAATGGATGATTTTAAGGATAGGTTACAAATTAATTGAAATAGGACTGAAATTTCATTTTTTAGTTCTTTCAGAAACATGGGGTGTATACCATCTGGTCCAGGTGATTTACTACTCTTCAGTTTGTCAATCTGGCCTACCACATATTCCAGTTTCACAGTGATTTGGTTCAGTTCATCTGAATTACCACCCTTGAAAACCGTCTCCTGAACGGGTATCTCCCAACACCTTTTTCAGTAAACATTGAAGCAAAGAATTTGTTTAATCGTTCTGCAATGGTCTTATCTACCCTAAGTGCCCCTATAACCCCCTCGATCATCTAATGGTCCAGCCGACTCAGTTTTTATTATGAGTTTTTGCTTCTACAGCCAACTTTATTTCAAATTCTCTCTTAGCCTGTCTTATCAATGTTTTATATTTAACTTGCCAATGCTTATGCTTTATCCTCTATTTTTCTGATAGATCCTTCTTCTAATTTTTGAATGAAGATCTTTTGGCTAAAATAGCCTTTCACCTCACTTTTTAGCCATGCCGGCAATTGTTTGACCTTCCTTCCACCTTAATGCGTGGAATACATCTGGACTGCGCTTCTAAGAATTTTATTTATTTATTTATTTTTTAACAATGTCCATGCCTATTGCACACTCTTTACCTTTGTAGCTGCATCTTTCAAGTTTTTTTTTTTGTTTGTTTTTTTAAACTATTTTTCTCATTTTATCAAAGTTTCCCTTTTGAAAGTTTAGTGCTAGAGCCGTGGATTTACTTGCTGGCCCCCTTCCAGTCATTAATTCAAATTGATCATATTATGATCACTTTTGCCAAGCAGCCCCATCACAGTTATCTCTCGCACCAAATCCTACATTCCACTGAGAATTAGATCTAAACTTGCTCCCTCTCTCGTCTGTTCATAAACAAGTTGCTCCATAAAACTGTCATTTATTCCATCCAGAAACTTTATCTTTCTAGCATATCCTGATGATTCACTTACCCAGTCAATATTGCACTTCCTGGTGTGTGTGTGTGTGTGTGTGTGTGGTATAGAATAAAGAGTATATTTGGAGACTGCACAAGGTATTTTGCTGAGGGAATCTTTCTAATTGGAATAATGCCCTCAGTATATTGGTTAATCAATATTTTGAACTTCTTTATGGCTTGTCTTTGCTCCACCATTCTTAAGTCCTGAGGCTTTTGTCAAACTTGTGGATTAAGAGGAAAGTGGGTAATTTTCAAAAGGATTTACATACATAAACTATGGTTTTATGCATATAAATGACCTTTTAAAAATTACCTGGGGGGGAGAGTTTGCGCATAAGCATTCACAAAATCAATTTTGTATATACTTTTACTGAGACTTCAAATAGGTGTTTTGTGGATATGATTTACACGAATACTTTCAATTTTCAAAAGCATGTGCATAATATATAGGGATGTGTAATCATTGTTGATTCATTTCATTCGTTTTGGAAGTACACACGTATCTCGCGAATGAAGAGTAGGTGCACAAAAGTGATGGTATATGCATATGTAGATAGCCACCCACATATATTTTATTTATTTAGGTTTTTTATATACCGGCATTCATGATAAGATCACATGCCGGTTTACATTTGAACAAGGAGTGCAGGATAACATAAAACTGAAAACTCGTGCATTGGAAATGAAGTTACAATGAACAGGGGTAATGGAACTAGGAGAAGAGAGAGAAAGGCATGAGTAGGTTAACATCATAGTTAATTATTTACAGTGCCGGAGTGGAAACATTGTTTGAGTAGATGAGGTGAGATTTAAGAGTGTTCTGGGAAGGCTTGTTTAAATAGCCAGGTTTTAAGTCTTTTTTGGAATGTAAGGAGGCAAGGTTCATGGCGAAGATTCGTGGGAATGGAGTTCCAGAGAAAAGGTCCAGCTGTTGAAAAGGCCCGTTCTCTCAGGGTTATGTGCCCCGTGAATTTCGTATTGGGTACCTGGAGGGTTCCTCTGAATGCTTCTCTGGTCGGTCTTTTGGAGTTATGTTGGCTGAGAGGGTGTTGAAGGTCGAGTGATGTAAGGTGGTGGATGGTTTTGTATATGATGGTGATGGACTTATATATAATTCTGAAATGGATGGGGAGCCAATGAAGGATTTTTAGTATGGGGGAGATGTGGTCCCTTCTTCTGGTGTTGGTAAGGATTCTTGCCGCCGCATTTTGGACCATCTGTAGTGGTTTAGTATATGACGAAGGGAGACCTAGTAGGATAGCGTTACAGTAATCTAATTTTGCAAAAATAATTGCTTGAAGAATTGTTCTAAAGTCATGGAAATGGAAAAGCGGTTTAATCCTTTTCAGCACTTGGAGTTTGTGGAAGCAGCCTTTGGTGGTACGATTGACAAATGCTTTCATGTTCATCTTGTTGTCAATTAAAGCTCCTAGGTTTCTGACTTGGGAGGAGAGTGAGTTGATATGCATGCCATCTGTTTTGCGTGCCTCCTCTCCATTCATGAGATACATGTGTACTGTACTGCCGAAAGTAATGAAACAAATTAACCAACAAATACACATCCCTAATATACACACAGTAACACCTAAATCTGCGTTAAAAATTTGAGCTAAGATCTGCAGGTAAAACGTAATTGCTGACTTTAGCCTATGCGGGCTGTTTGCACAATTTGAGGGTCATTTTCAACTTTGGGTCATCTGTTGAACTGAGGGACTGGACTACAGTTTTCATGTACCTGTTTAGGTGCGCTCATGTGAAGAGAGACTTGGAGAAGATGAAAAGTATTTGCTGGGTTTCCTGTCCAACCCGAGACGTTTTAATGTTGCAGTCACCAGGCCAAAAGCTTTGCTTATTGTGGTTGGAAATCCTCATGTTCTTATAAAGGTAAGTTTTAATAAATGCATTTCTTGGTTCTAAAGTGAAGTGGAATGAAACAGTTTAGGTAGATTTCTTAGTGTATACCATCCTGTACAAGATGCATTGTTGACCAAACAAATGTGATGGGTATTCCCAAAGTTCACTTGATACTCACAGCTGCCTACTTCACTGGCTAGTGCTGTAAATCACATCTTTCAAAATGTAAGCTAGAAACATTATCTTCCATCCTTCCACCACAAACCAAAGGGTTTTGTAATAGGCACAGTTTGTGGTCTGGTCTACAGCTTTAGTGAGGCCTTCCATAATGCATGAATCCTCCAGGAACAACTTCTACTACTGTTAATATGCGACTTAGGTAAGAAAAGGCTTGATAGTGTACATGGAACAATTTCTGATAGCCAGTTCTCCAAAACAAGTATCAGTTGGACATAAACAGAATGTTTTTTAGATAATGTAGATCTAGAGCCCATGACAATATTATAATGCTCCTGTAAAGGACAGTTTACAATATGTATTCTGTTTCTCGGAGGGCAAGCAGAATGGCAGCCCTCACACATGGGTGACGACATTTAGAGCCTGACACAGAAATTTAATTTCAGTTTCTAGAAACTTTGAGCATGCCCTGTTAGTCATGTGCAACCTGCTATACTATCATGCATCCATGTGTGGGCCTCTTCAGTCTTTTTTTCCACAGAGCCCATCGGTCAAAGATCATTCTCTTTCCTGCTGTTAAGGAACTATCTATATTCTAAAAGTGCAGGGATCTGTTTTTAGGGCCCCACAGTCTTTTTTTTTTTTTTTCTTCTCCCTTATAGTCATTTAGGTTTTTCATATGTTTTTCTTTTTGGTGGCCACATGGTGCACGGGTACCTGTGCATCAAGGTGGCATTGGTCAGTTTTTTTCCTGACAGTCAATCAAGTTTCTGCGTTTATTTTTTTTGTTTCGTGTCCCTGAAGGAGAAGAAATTTGGTTGCTTCAACAAGTGCCCCCTGTGCGAAAGGATCACATCTGTCATGCACCCCCATGATAGATGTATCCTTTGCCTGGGGGTCAACCACAATGTCCTGGGGTGTTCCCTCTGTGCAACTATAACCCTTAGAAGGCACTGTTCCTGGCTTGACCTCATGGAAAACCACTTTGAGATTCATAAATCAGCTCAACTACATCTGAGTCATTGACAATGAGAGACCCATGAGCTGCACTGACTGGCAATGCATAGATATTTGGGGGACCATCAATCCCTCTCAACATTGAGTGCCAGACAGGACCAGGGGGAGACATTTATCTGGCTCCTCCCATCCAAAGAAAGTGAAGAGTTCAGACTCTTCAGATCAGCATCTCAGAGCTCTGATGACATGCATCAGATGAAGGCGAAGAAGCATCGGAATCTGTCAATACGCAATTTTAGGATTGGGGACATTCTGGCAGCAGGCTTGAATCTCCCAAAGTGTTCCCCATGGGAACTTGGGTAGGAGAGCTAATCCTCCATTCAATCCTGGGAATTCCATCAGTTTTTGAGGGTGAAGGTGTCAGCCATCGATATAAACTAGAATACCAAGAATACATGGCCTCGTCAATTTTTGAGGAGGAGGTGGATTGTAAGATACAGAGCATTGGTGGCCCTGCAGATGAACGAGCAATTAACATAAGAACATAAGAAATTGCCATGCTGGGTCAGACCAAGGGTCCATCAAGCCCAGCATCCAGTTTCCAACAGAGGCCGTACCAGGCCACAAGAACCTGGCAAGTACCAAATACTAAGAAGATCCCATGCTACTGATGCTATTAATAGGAGTGGCTATTCGTAAGTAAATTTGATTAATAGCAGTTAATGGACTTCTCCTCCAAGAACTTAACCAAACATTTTTTGAACCCAGGTACACTAACTGCACTAACCACATCCTCTGGCAACAAATTCCAGAGCTTAATTGTGCGTTGAGTGAAAAAGAATTTTCTCCGATTAGTCTTAAATGTGCTACTTGCCAACTTCATGGAATGCCCCTTGGTCCTTCTATTATCCGAACGTGTAATTAACTGATTCACATCTACTCATTCAAGACCTCTCATGATCTTAAAGACCTCTATCATATCCTCCCCTCAGCCGTCTCTTCTCCAAGCTGAACAGCACTAACCTCTTCATCCTTTCCTCATAGGGGAGCTGTTCCATTCCCTTTATCATTTTGGTCGCCCTTCTCTGTACCTTCTCCATCGCAACTATATCTTTTTTGAGATGCGGCGACCAGAATTGTACACAGTATTCAAGGTGTGGTCTCACCATGGAGCGATACAGAGGCATTACGACATTTTCCATTTTATTAACCATTCCCTTCCTAATAATTCCTAACATTCTGTTTGCTTTTTTGACTGCTGCAGCACACTGAGCTGATGATTTAAAAGTATTATCCACTATGATGCCTAGATCTTTTTCCTGGGTGGTAGATCCTAATATGGAACCTAACATTGTGTAACTACAGCAAGGATTTTTTTTCCCTATATTCAACAGCTTGCACTTGTCCACATTAGATTTCATCTGCCATTTGGATGCCCAATCTTCCAGTCTTACAAGGTCCTCCTGTAATATATCACAATCTACTTGTGATTTAACTACTCTGAATAATTTTGTATCGTCCGCAAATTTCATAACCTCACTCATCGAATTCCTTTCCAGATCATTTATATATATATTGAAAAGCACTAGCCCAAGTACAGATCCCTGAGGCACTCCACTGTTTACCCTTTTCCACTGAGAAAATTGACCATTTAATCCTCTCTGTTTCCTGTCTTTTAACCAGCTTGTAATCCACGAAAGGACATCATCTCCTATCCCATGACTTTTTAGTTTTCGTAGAAGCCTCTCATGAGGGACTTTGTCAAACGCCTTCTGAAAATCCAAATACACTACATCTACCAGTTCACCTTTATCCACATGTTTATTAACCCCTTCAAAAAAATGAAGCAGATTTGTTAGGCAAGACTTCCCTTGGGTAAATCCATGTTGACTATGTTCCATTAAATCATGTCTTTCTATATGCTTTACAATTTTGTTCTTGAGAATAGTTTCCACTATTTTTCCCAGCACTGAAGTCAGGCTCACTGGTCTATAGTTACCTGGATCGCCCCTGGAGCCTTTTTTAAATACTGGGGTTACATTGGCCACCCTCCAGTCTTCAGGTACAATGGATGATTTTAAAATGTAAAATGTTAAAATGTAATTTTCCAAACTTAACCTGTTTACTGTAAACCGACATGATGTCCACAACGAATGCCGGTATATAAAAATGTTTAAATAAATAAATAAATGATTTTAATGATAGGTTACAAATTTTAACTAATAGATCAGAAATGTCATTTTTGAGTTCCTTCAGAACCCTAGGATGCATACCATCTGGTCCAGGTGATTTGCTACTCTTTAGTTTGTCAATCTGGCCTACTACATCTTCCAGGTTCACAGTGATTTCGTTCAGTTCGTCTGACTCATCACCCCTGAAAACCATCTCCGGAACTGGTATCTCCCCAACATCCTCATTTGTAAACACGGAGGCAAAGAATTCATTTAGTCTTTCTGCAATGGCCTTATCTTCCCTAAGAGCCCCTTTAACCCCTCTGTCATCTAATGGTCCAACCGACTCCCTCACAGGTTTCTTGCTTTGGATATATTTTAAAAAGTTTTTATTATGAGTTTTTGCCTCTATGGCCAATTTCATTTCAAATTCTCTCTTCTCCTGTCTTATCAATGTTTTACACTTAGCTTGACAATGCTTATGTTTTATCCTATTTTCTTCAGATGGATCCCACAACAATTTCAGGACGTTTTCCAAAAGGTAGTTCAACAAGGCCTGGAGTGTGACAACCACGAAGTCCACTCTGCGTAGGACGTGTTTGAAACCGCAATGAGGGTTGCGGTGGCTGGTATCTGGGCTTGTCGCATGGCCTGGCTTTGTGCTTCCGATCTCCAACCTAAAGTACAGGATTGTCTGGCAGACCTTCCCTGTACAGGGGAGAATCTCTTTGGGGACAAAATTAGAGGCGGTAGTACAGCTGAAGGATTATCACGAAACCCTTCAGCAGTTGTCAACCAGCACCTCGGACACCTAGCCCTTGGGCAAGAAGCCACCCAGACAATTCACAAGATGCCCATTTTACCAGCCACGAAAGTATTATCCACCGGCGTCCAGAACAAGACCCCAGTGGGCACCAGCTAGATCAAGGGCAGAAGAGCCACGTGCCCCTTGTCGTCCCCCCCTCAGAACCCTGCCACAGGGTTTTGACTGGCAACGAGGGAGTTCGAGCCAGCAAACCCTACCTTTAGAATACCGTCCCCCCAATGGGGGGCTGCCTGCAGCTCTTTGCCGACCGGTGGATTTCAGTTACCTCAGAACAATGGGTCCTATCCATCGTGCAGTGAGGTACAGGTTGTATTTCCAACGGACTCCTCCACATTCTCCTCCGTGTCCTCAGTGGAGATGTTCAGGGAACCAGCAAATGCTTCCATTAGAGCTCTCCGCCCTCTTAATGGCTCGAGCAGTCGAACCAGTACCGCCAGGCCAGCAGGGTGAAGAGTTCTACTCCAGGTATTTCCTGATTCCCAAGTAAACTGGTAGCCTTCATCTGAGGGCGTTAAACCGTGTTTTGGGTTTTTTTTGTCACTGATCTCTCTCCTCAGAGCTGGGGACTGGCTCTGCTCCCTCGATCTCAGCGCATTCGCCCATATTCCCATTTCTCCTGAACATCGGAAGTATCTTCACTTCATGGTAGAAGGGGAACAGTATCAATACTGGGTGCCACCTTTCAGCCTGGCATCAGCGCCCTGCGTCTTCACAAAATGCCTGGCTTATCTCAGGAGGCAACGGGTAATGTCTTCCCCTACCTAGACGATTGGCTCATCAAGTGGCTTCAGACGGTGCGTTGCATTCCCTACATTCCACTATATATGGTCTAGAGGGCCTGGGATTTCTAATCAACTACCCGAAATCCCACATTCAGTCGTCACTACAGTTGGACTTCATCAAAGCCTGGTTTGATACTGTCCAGAGGAAGGCTGCCTTGCCCCAGGACCAGGTGATAGCCCTCAGTTCTCTAGCAAGGATATTCTCATGCTGCCTGCATGTCTCTGCGCACCAGTTTCTGTGCCTTTTGGAGCATATGGCAGCGACGGTTCATGTCATACTATTCGCTCATCTGCACATGCTGGACGCTGTGCTCACAGTGGCACCAAGCAATCCAGGATCTTTGAACTCGTATCTTTGTCACCACGCCACTTCAGCAATCCCTTGTGTGGTGAGAAGAGGATGCCTTTCAGAGTCCCTCAGCCCCAGATTGCCTCACCACAGATGCGTCTCACACGGGTTGGGGAGCCCACTTTGCAGACCTCAGTACCCAGGGTCAGTGGTATGTGTAGGAACAGTATTTACAGATAAACTTCCTGGAGCTAAGGGTGATCCGTTATGCCTTTGAGTATTCTGGGATCACTTGATGAACAAGGTAGTCCTGGTTCAAACCGACAATCAAGTAGCAATGTGGTATTTGAACAAACAAGGGAGGACAGAATCATTCCTCTTCTGCCAAGAGGCAGTACAGATTTGGTCCAGGGCTCTCGCAAGAGACATCTTTCTCTGAGCCGTCTACCTCCCAGAGATGGACAACATCCTGGCAGATTCGTTGAGTTGGACCTTCCGACCCCACGAATAATCCCTGAAATAAGAGGTCACAAACTGCATCTTCTGCCTCTGGGAGACCACGGATGTAAATCTGTTTGCTTCCCCGGAGAACAGGAAAGTGGATCAGTTCTGCTCCCTGGTCCAAGCGGGCAAGGGGTTGCTGTCGAATGTCTTCTCGCGTCACTGGGGCACCGGCCTCCTGAACGCTTATCCTCCCTTGCCACTGGTCTCGAAGACGCTTCAAAAACTCAACAGGACCAAGGCACCATGATCCTGATTGCGCCTTCTCCATGACCTGGCCTCACGCCCTCTGATTTGGCTGGGGGCTGCTCCATACCGGATCACGCAGGATCAGGGCAGGCTGCGCCACCCCAACCTCCAAGCCTAGTCTCCCATGGCATACATGTTGATCAGGTGACTGCGCAGACCCTGGGTCTTTTGAATGGTGTCTCGAGTTCTGTTGAAATCCAGGAAGCCTTCCACGAGGAGATCTTACAGTCTCAAGTGGAAGAGGTTCGGTGTGAGGGGCATGATTTGGACCCGTTCTCATGTTCCACACCAAGGCTTTTGGACTAACTGTTGTACCTCTCAGAGGCTGCCTTGAAGACCACTTCTGTGAGTTCATCTCCGTGCTATCAGAGCATATCAAGTTCATGTTCCTGTTCCATGTAAGACACACATGTTAAGTCACCCCAATGTTATATGTAAACCGAAATGATTAGCAACATTGTTGCTAGAACTTCGGTATATAAAAAATGTTAAATAAATAAATAAATATCATTAGGGGATGGATGGTGCCTCTATTTCCACCCATCCATTTGTAGGGCGCTTCATGTGAGGCTTATTGAGGCTTAAACCTCCGACATGACCCACAGCGGTCTCCTAGGACCTCAGTGTGGTCTTGATCCATCTTATGAGAACACTGTTTGAGCCTATGAGATCTTGCGATCTGAAGTACTTATCCTGGAAGGTCGTGATCTTGGTGGTGGTCACCTAAGTGCGCAGGGTCAGTGAGATTCAGGCTTTGATGTCTTCTCCTCCTTATACAAAATTTTGTCATAAGGTGGTTTTGCATACATCCGAAGTTCCTTCCAAAGGTGGTCTCAGAATTTCATCGTAAACAATCCATTGTCCTGCCCACCTTTTTTCCAAGACCACACTCTCATCAGGGTGAGCGTGCCCTGCACACTCTAGATTTTAAAAGAGCCCTGTCTTTTTACATGGAACGAACAGCACCTTCTCACCAGTCCACTCAACTCTGTCTCCATTCACAGGAACAGGTTGGGAGTTGCAGTATCCAAACAGACCTCATCCCGTTGGCTAGCAGACTATATTTCTTTCTGCTGTGAACAAACAAGACTACAGCTTGAGGGCCAAGTCAAGGCTCATTCAGTTCAGCCATGTCCGTTTCAGTGGCTCACTTGAGAGCGGTATCCGTACACAAGATCTGCAGGGCAGCGACTTGGAGTTCATTCCACAAATTCGCCTCTCATTATTGTCTGGACAAGGATGAACGAAGTGACATTCTTTTCGGTCAGTCGGTCCTACATAATCTATTTCAGCCATGAAAACCCATTTCTTCCTACCTCGGCCCTTTGTTTGAGTGCAGGCTTGCTCCCCATGTTCTAGCAGCTCTAGTTGTTGTGCACGTCTGCACCCATAAAATGCTGCATATGTTGGGTGCAGCCTGTAGCTACATATTCACCCATGTGTGAGGACTGCCATCCTGCTTGTCCTTGGAGAAAGCAGAGTTGCTTACTTGTATCAGGTGTTCTTCAAGGAAGGCGGGATGTTAGTTCTCACGAAACCTGCCAGCCACCCCACTGAGTTGGGTTTCTTTCGGTTTGTTTTATTTTTCGCAAATTCTATGTTATAAGACTGAAGAGGCACCCCATGTGGATTGTGGCATGCTGGGCATGCTCAGTGTGATAGTCAAGGTTTTCCATGCCAGGCTCCATCTGATGATGTCACCCATGTGTGAGGACTAACATCCTGCTGTCCTTGGAGAACCCCTGTTACAGGTAAGCAACTCTGCTTTTTCCTGGCTAGCAGATTAGCTCACCTCAGTCACAAATGCAAGACACAGATAAACCTTCACCAAATAAGAATAAAAAGACCTTAAAATATAAATAGAAAAATGCAGACAAAAAACGGAACTGGAAACTACTACAAGCCAAACTCATATGCAGTACAACAGTACAAAAACATCACCATTGCTCATAAAACAAAATCAAGAAATATAATATTGTAAACATAAAATATCTCAAAATAGATGATGAATAAAACATCTAATTAAAAAGAATTTCAAAAATCCTTTAAACATTTCCTAAAATTCAATTAAATATATTTCAAAACAGCAGACACATCAAATATCACCCAATAATTAAAACTAATGAAAAACAACCTTTGATTTCCAGTCACCCTTAGATTGGGGTGGATTAGTGGAGGGGAGGGGGAGGCGCAGGAGAGGCAATAAAACAAAAACTTTCTCCTTTCTCTTATATACACACATGTTCACTCTTGCACCATTCTACCTCCTTTTCTTCCCTCTTCTACATCCTCCCTTAAGAACATAAGAACATAAGAAATTGCCATGCTGGGTCAGACCAAGGGTCCATCAAGCCCAGCATCCTGTTTCCAACAGAGGCCAAACCAGGCCACAAGAACCTGGCAATTACCCAAACACCTAGAAGATCCCATGCTACTGATGCAATTAATAGCAGTGACTATTCCCTAAGTAAACTTGATTAATAGCAGTTAATGGACTTCTCTTCCAAGAACTTATCCAAACCTTTTTTGAACCCAGCTACACTAACTGCACTAACCACATCCTCTGGCAACAAATTCCAGAGATTTATTGTGCGTTGAGTGAAAAAGAATTTTCTCCGATTAGTCTTAAATGTGCTACTTGCTAACTTCATGGAATGCCCCCTAGTCCTTCTATTATTCGAAAGTGTAAATAACCGAGTCACATCTACTCGTTCAAGACCTCTCATGATCTTAAAGACCTCTATGATATCCCCCCTCAGCCGTCTCTTCTCCAAGCTGAACAGCCCTAACCTCTTCAGCCTTTCCTCATAGGGGAGCTGTT
Source organism: Rhinatrema bivittatum (assembly GCF_901001135.1). Taxonomy (NCBI): domain Eukaryota; kingdom Metazoa; phylum Chordata; class Amphibia; order Gymnophiona; family Rhinatrematidae; genus Rhinatrema; species Rhinatrema bivittatum. Next base: position 79,903,223 of record NC_042623.1, read on the forward strand.
CCATCCCCTTTATCATTTTGGTTGCCCTTCTCTGTACCTTCTCCATTGCAACTATATCTTTTTTGAGATACGGCGACCAGAATTGTACACAGTATTCAAGGTGTGGTCTCACCATGGAGCGATATAGAGGCATTATGACATTTTCCGTTTATTAACCATTCCCTTCCTAATAATTCCTAACATTTTATTTGCTTTTTTGACTGCTGCAGCACACTGAGCTGACGATTTCAATGTATTATCTACTATGACGCCTAGATCTCTTTCTTGGGTGGTAGCTCCTAATATGGAACCTAACATCGTGTAACTACAGCTAGGGTTATTTTTCCCTATATGCAACACCTTGCACTTGTCCACATTAAATTTCATCTGCCATTTGGATGCCCAATCTTCCAGTCTTGCAAGGTCCTCCTGTAATGTATCACAGTCTGCTTGTGATTTAACTACTCTGAATAATTTTGTATCATCTGCAAATTTGATAACGTCACTCATCGTATTCCTTTCCAGATCATTGATATATATATTGAAAAGCACCGGTCCAAGTACAGATCCCTGAGGCACTCCACTGTTTACCCTTTTCCACTGAGAAAATTGACCATTTAGTCCTACTCTCTGTTTCCTGTCTTTTAACCAGTTTGTAATCCACGAAAGGACATCGCCTCCTATCCCATGACTTTTTAGTCATGGGATAGGAGGCGATGTCAATCATTCATGCCCTTCCCTCTCCCTCATCCCCTCCTTGTCATTCAACCCCCTCACCCTCTTCCCTTTCCTCTGACACTCTCCTTCCCACTCAATCCCCTTTCCTTCCCTCTGTCATTCACTCCCACTCACCGCATTCTCTTCCCTCTGTATCACTCACGCCCCCTCCCATTCACTCCTTTCCCTCTGCCACTCATTCTTATTCAATCCCCTTCCCTTCCCTCTGTCACCCTCTTATGTTTCCTCATTCTCACCTCCTTCCTACTCATCACCACCTGCCTCCCACCCACTCCATTCCACTCCCTTCTCTTCCTCCCTCTCATTCACCCTCTCCCTCCCATTCATTCCTTTCCCTGTCACACTCACCATCCTTACCCCCTTCCCTTCTTTCCCTCACTCCCCCTTCCCAGGCCTCACTCTCACACACCCCCCTTTCATTTTCTTACTCAGACCCCTTCCCTTTTACTAAGAACCCATATAACTCACACCTCATCCCCAGAATGTTGTCATGTATCTGACAGCTGGATGACAGAAGCCTGGTGGCAGATCTTTATCAGATCCACGGCAATGCAGGGCCTCTCCTCGCTGGCTGGGGGTGGAAACCCCGCCAGCATGATGTCACTGCCTCTCGCTGGCAGGGGGTTGGAATCCTGCCAGCATGTCACTACCAGTGACGACATGCAGGATCTCCTCTTTTAGGTGGGGGCAGGAACCCTGCCAGTGTATAATTAAAGCCAAGCTCTGGCCTGCCTACATCCGTTAAGGTCCGACATTGCACTGGTCAGCGCATCACAGGGGCAGGCAGCATTGATGGGCCACTTATAATGTAATTGTAGAAGAGAGAAACAGGCTGGATGAAAGATTATGATGACCCAGATTTGGCCTGCGAGCTGTAGTTTGCCCTCCCCTGCTTTAGAGGAAAACGTGGCCCCACCTAGAGAAGCCCCAAAAGAACCCCCAGACACTTCTGCAATGCAAATCTTGCTACCGTGGCTTTAGCTACTGAAGTAGCAAGGCCCCTCAGCAAATGCTTTTTTTTCTTTCAAGTTTATTGCAGCCGCTGCTTAAACGGTCTCTCAAAATAAGAAATAGCAATCCAAATCAGTCAAGGAAGCAAAAAGGGGCAAATATCCTAAGGGATATTCTGTTCTATTTTATTTTAAACTATGTATGCCTTACTGTACACTGCCTCAGGCTTCAGTATTTGGTATAAATACCAATAAATAATAGAAGAGGGAGAAGGGAAGAATCTGCCCCTGCTCCCCTGGAAGTCCCTTGGTGCTGCACCTGCTCAGCACCAAGGGTGCTCAGTACTAGGCTTTCACCTCTGGAGCCAACCTCTCCTTATTACACAGAAGAAAACCTCCTAAGGACCCTGCTGAACTGAGGGAGGAAGTGAAACTTTCACCTCAAGAGCTGTCCAAGCACTTTTCCAATCCAGCCTAATAGGCTGATATACAGAGCATAGGATACATGCCTACCATCTACTAGAGATAGAATATGGGCAGGCTGGTATCAGCACAAATGCTTAGAAGAAGTGATGTCAGCAAGCCTATTGATCTTTTTCCATCTGCTGGTTGGTGAGCATAACCAGATTGTCTGGACTGGCCTGATTGGATGAGGAGGAAACATAGCTTCCAATTGATTTAGTTGCATTTATATAGATTCAACTATTATCAATTCTTGTACACATACCACAGTCTATGAAATTAATATCTATTCTCTCTCCATTATCATCTGCCTATGCTTCCAGAGCGGGGACTTAAATAGATGTTAATTCTGAAACAGGAAATTAGAGAAGGTACTTGAAGTACTTATAAAGAAGAATGGATAAGGCCAGGGAACACAACGGTATACATTCCAAGATATTAAAAGCTTAAAAAAAAAGTCCTGATTGAAATCTTTAAAGACAGGGGAGGTACTAACACACTGGAGGAGAAACGCTCTAGTAGCACTACACACCTACAGGCTGATAATACTAGTGGCTAGGCACCATCCAGCAAGGCCCTGGGGACAGCCTCATGAGTTTTAGTGGCTCTTTGGGTTATTGCAAAGATTGGTGGTAGAACATGGGTATAGGGGAGGGCCTTGATATTACTTAAATGTGGGAGCACTTATGTTCATCTACCCAGGATGATAGAGAACCAAAGAGGAAGACAACAGAAGCAGATTTACATAGCAGCAGCATTCTAGAAGTGATCAAGCTTCTGCATCTGGCAGCTGGGATATACCCATGATAGTATAGACCAGGAAAATTGGGCAGAGTGGATGGACAAATTGGTCTTTATCTGCTGTCATCTGTCAACAGTGGCACAACTGCAAAAGGAAAGAGTGTAGTGAATAACAAATCTCAACTAAAGTCTCATAAGGAGTCCAGGAAAAGCAATAACCTTAAAGAGAGTACCTGGAAGGCTATGACCACAAATGCTCATAGTTTGGGAAATAAAATCCCAGATCTACAGGCCCTAATGACAGAGGCAGAATTGGACATTGTTGCTATCACAGAGACATGGTTCACAGAATCTCATGAATGGGATACAACAATACCAGGCTATAACTTGTTAAGGAAGGACAGAGTGGATAGAAAAGGGGGAGGTGTGGCTCTTTATGTCAGAAACAACATCCAAGCATCTGAGCTGCAAGGAAGTTGGGGCAAGGAAGAAGTACTATGGGTCGACCTAAAAAAAGATGACGGAGCATCCATTTATATTGGAGTGGTTTACAGGCCTCCAAACCAAAAGGAAGAGCTGGACAGAGATCTGGTTGAAGACATCCATAAGATAGGTAAGAAGGGAGAAGTGGTGATCGTGGGTGACTTTAATATGCCAGATGTAGACTGGAAAATCCCATCTGCAGAAACTAAAAATAGTAGAGCGATAGTGGATGCCATGCAAGTATCTTTGTTCAAACAAATGGTGTTGGAACCCACGAGAGAAGGAGCTATACTCGACTTAGTGCTCACTAATGGAGATAATGTCTCCGATGTCCAGGTGGGCACCCACCTCAGCACCAGTGATCATCAAACGGTATGGTTTAATATCACTAAAAGAATAGGGAAAAGAACCACAAAGACCCGAGTTTTACAGTTCAAAAACACAGACTTTGAGGAAATGGGGAAGTACCTGGAGGAAGAACTAAAAGGATGGGAGAATGAAAGAGATGTGGATCAGCAGTGGACCAATCTAAAAGGAGCAATCACCAAGGCAACTGCTCTATATGTTAGAAATGTAAAGAAAAGCAAAAGCAAATTGAAACCTATCTGGTTCTCAAAGGAGGTGGCTGACAAAATTAAAGCTAAAAGAGCAGCATTCAAAAAATACAAAAGATCCCAAAGGGAGGAGCACAAAGAAGAATATTTGTTTCAACTGAGGGAGACGAAGAAATTAATCAAGTTGGCAAAAAGTCAAGCGGAAGAGAGGATTGCCAAGGAGATAAAAAATGATGACAAAACATTTTTCAGATACATCAGCGAAAAGAGAAAGGTCCAAAGTGGTATAGTGAAATTGAAAGGTGGTAATGATCAATGTGTGGAGAGAGATGAAGAAATGGCAGAAATATTAAACGAATACTTCAGCTCTGTGTTCACTAAAGAAGACCCTGGAGAAGGACCATCTCTACACAACAAGAAACTGGAGGGAAGTGGAATAGATGAAAATCCTTTTACAGTAGAAAATGTATGGGAAGAGCTAAAGAATCTGAAAGTGGACAAAGCTATGGGGCCTGATGGGATTCATCCAAGGATACTGAGGGAGCTCAGAGATGTTCTGGCGGGTCCGCTGTGTGACCTGTTCAATAGATCCCTAGAAACGGGAGTGGTACAAAGAGATTGGAGAAGAGCAGTGGTGGTCCCGCTTCACAAGAGTGGGAACAGGGAGGAGGCTGGCAACTAGAGACCGGTTAGCCTCACTTCGGTGGTGGGAAAAGTAATGGAGTCACTGCTGAAAGAGAGAATAGTGAACTATCTACAGTCAGGAGAATTAATGGACCAGAGGCAACATGGATTCACCAGGGGAAGATCCTGTCAGACAAATCTGATTGACTTTTTTGACAGGGTAACCAAGGAATTGGATCAAGGAAGAGCGCTCGATGTCATCTACTTGGATTTCAGCAAAGCTTTTGATACGGTTCCGCACAGGAGACTGGTGAATAAAACGAGAAGCTTAGGAGTGAGGGCCGAGGTGGTGACCTGGATTGCAAATTGGTTGACGGACAGAAGACAATGTGTGATGGTAAACGGAACTTTCTCTGAAGAGAGAGCGGTTTTAAGTGGTGTACCGCAAGGATCGGTTTTGGGACCGGTCCTGTTCAATGTCTTTGTGAGCGACATTGCGGACGGGATAGAAGGTAAGGTTTGTCTTTTTGCGGATGACACTAAGATCTGCAACAGAGTGGACACGCCGGAAGGAGTGGAGAGAATGAGACGGGATTTAAGGAAACTGGAAGAGTGGTCGAAGATATGGCAGCTGAGATTCAATGCCAAGAAGTGCAAAGTCATGCATATGGGGAGTGGAAATCCGAATGAACTGTATTCGATGGGGGGGGAAAGGCTGATGTGCACGGAGCAGGAGAGGGACCTTGGGGTGATAGTGTCTAATGATATGAAGTCTGCGAAACAATATGACAAGGCGATAGCAAAAGCCAGAAGAAAGCTGGGCTGCATAGAGAGAGGAATATCGAGTAAGAAAAGGGAAGTGATTATTCCCTTGTACAGGTCCTTGGTGAGGCCTCACCTGGAGTACTGTGTTCAGTTCTGGAGACCGTATCTACAAAGAGACAAAGACAAGATGGAAGCGGTACAGAGAAGGGCGACCAAGAAGGTGGAGGATCTTCATCGGATGACGTACGAGGAGAGATTGAAGAATCTAAATATGTACACCCTGGAGGAAAGGAGGAGCAGGGGTGATATGATTCAGACTTTCAGATACATGAAAAACTTTAATGATCCAAAGACAACGACAAACCTTTTCAGACGGAAAAAAATCAGCAGAACCAGAGGTCACGAGCTGAGGCTCCGGGGAGGAAGACTAAGAACCAATGTCAGGAAGTATTTCTTCACGGAAAGGGTGGTGGATGCCTGGAATGCCCTTCTGGAGGAAGTGGTGAAGTCTAAAACTGTGAAAGACTTCAAAGGGGCGTGGGATAAACACTGTGGATCCATCAAGTCTAGTGGGCGTAAATATAGAGGAGGTGGTAAAACACTGCACAGAGCGGCAGTAGCCACAGAGGCATTCACGGAGCGGGATGCCAGTGGCCAGTAGTTGTTCCACCTTCAGGCAGCAAAATACTGCACGGAGCGGCAGTAGCCACAGAGGCATTCACGGAGCGGGATGCCAGTGGTTTGTGTTCCACCTTCACGGAGCGGAAGGTTGGAGGGCTGCCATCTCCAAAAAAACAAAAAACAAAAAACAAACAAACAAAACAGAGTTGGGTAAGAGTATGGGGCAGGGGTGTGGCCGTTTATTGCGGCAGTTGCTACCCCTGATTGAGCTGGATGTTCATTGGGATGCGGATACGGCACTGCTCTCTGCATTGGTGGAGGGGTGGAAGGGAATTGGGGCCAGAGGGTGCTGGAAGCCAATAGTGACGGGGGAGGGGGAGAAAAAAGGGGGGGGGGGAAGATTTAAAAAAAAAATGGATAAACTGCGTAGCTTGCTGGGCAGACTGGATGGGCCGTTTGGTCTTCTTCTGCCGTCATTTCTATGTTTCTATACTTTCTAGCAAAACTAGAAAAGGTACAGAGAAGGGCAAAAAAAAATAGAATATGGAACAGTTCCCATATGAAGAAAGACTAAACAAATTAAGACTCTTCCACTAGAAGAAGAGACAATTTAGAGGAGGATTATAAAATCACAAGTGAAGTGCAACAACTTAATAGGGAACTATTTATTTACTCTTAAATAGTGCTAGGACTAAGGGACAATTATCTAGTTGCAGGCTTATAATAAGTTTAAGAAGTTTTTTCAGTCAATTCATGATTCAGCTGTGGAATTTGTTGCCAGAAGATGTGGTCAGGGCAAGCAGTATAATTGTGTGTTAAAAAAAAGTTTGAACAAATTCCTGGAGCGTACATGGGTTCAAGGACTCCTGGGTTTTGCCCAATTCTGTACCTGTGCTGAGGGGTTCCAATGTGAATACCTCCAGTTACTAACATGTCTGCTTACAAAAACCGATCAGTCATCTACCCTCCTCCCTTTTCCTTTCCTATTGTAATATATTTCTATATAAATAGCAATGATACTCTGAAAGAGTAATGATATAAAAAGCACGATTACATTTTTCTCTTAGCAATAATATCACACAATACAAAAGAATATAAGTAGAAAAAAAGAATATAAAAGCAAAGCTAAGCTGAATATACATATGTACAAATTGATAGAGATGTGCATTCATTTTTCCCAAATTAGGAAAGTACAGTACCTACAGTACTTGAATGTAATCCACTTTGAAGTGCTGAAAAAAGTGCAAAAACAAAAAAGCAGAATTGTGCTGGCTCAGTAAGAAACACCAGGGTTTCCCTCTTCCACACAGCTAACTTTCCTTCCAATCAGTCCTCAGGACAAAGATCTTTTAAGTATGAAATTATTTATTGTACAGATAATTTTCCATTACTTACAATTGTTGCTTCCAAACGTATATATGCCCCAGGCAGAGATCTTCGTAGCTGGAGATAGGCAGGAGAAGGGAGATGGAGTTTCTTGGGATTCAGGGTGAGAAGGCAAGGGGTTCTGAAGCTGATTAGTCTTTAGAATTAAAGCGATGAGAAGAAATGTAAAAAGCTAATTGTATTACAGAGGCTGCAGGCACTTCTAGCTTTGAGGTAGCATGCTTGAGACTGACTAACAGTCTTGGAGAGTGATTACAGGAAAGGTCCCCATAAGCTGGGGCTAGAGGGCGAGATCCAATGGTAGCGAGCCTAGGATCCATGTGACGCAGGGGGGAGCATGAAGGGCAGTTCCTTGAGCCAGTAGGGCACTTGAGAAGACTCAAGTTAGATTGAGAGAGCATGCACACCCTTCCCAAAGAGAGAAGCAGGGAGGTGGGAGTTTCTCTTAAAGGCAAAACTCCCCTTAAAGGCAAGGCTCACAGGCTTTTATTATGGGTTACAAATAAGGGCTGCACTAGACATAGTTAAACTGCAATGTATGAACTCCCCGCATGGTATCGCAAGATACCACTATAGCAAATCTTATATCATTATGCAACAACGCAAAATCCATTGTAACTGGATCTTTTGACGTTCAAGGGAGTTCCCGATCATCTCTGTCGTCCAGGCGATAGGCGGTGTTTTCTTCACAGGGTTTCACCAAGCTGAAATAAAAGACAGACAACACAAAGAGAGAGAGAGTCTTTGGTGTGGACAACGGTCCACGAAGTTCAAGTTTCTTCATGCGGTATGAGGGGTACCATCTCGTTGATGGGCCTGTAGAAGATCTTGGATCGCCACTTGCTTCGATGCTGGAGAGTCGGCAAGTACTCTTTCTTCCGACGGATCCGGAGGGAGTTGGCAAGCTGTTGGAATTGTTTCCTTCGCCGCCTGTAAAGCTCCCCGCCATCAAGTTTCCGCGTGGCACAGGAATGTTCATAGTCTTTTGTGTCAAAGGCATGACGGATGTAATGCTCAACTCTTCACAGGTTCTCTCCGAAGTTGGTTCCACAGTCTGAGTGGGTCTGGGTGGCTGTACCCCAGAGTTGAGAGTATACATGGAACCATCTTGTCTGGTTGTAGATGTAGCTCAGTACTACTTTGCTCTCCGTGTGAAGATGGATGGCATAAATTCGAATGTCCATTTCAGCTATCGTTAACTCCACTGTTTCCACTGCTAGCGCTGCTCCACACAATTTTAGATGTGGTTTGGTGTGGTTAGGCTGTGGTGCTAGCTTGGCCGAAGTCTCCACTCACTGTTCCTTCTGCATCTGTCGCTCTCAAAAAGCCTGCCGCAGCTACGTCCTTCACCGATGTGTTCGAGAAGATGCAGATCTCCTTGCGGCTGGCTGTCTTGAGTGGTGTTGGAACGTGGGTGCGTGGTATGTGGAACTGTTTGAGCACATTTAGAGGGCTCTTCCACCTTCCCCATTCTGGCTTCCTTGCTTGAGGTAGTGGGGTGTCCCACTCGGTAGCACTTGATGAAAGCTCTCTTAACAAGGTTCTTCCTTGTATCGTGGCTGGAGTCACAAATCCCAGTGGATCGTGCAGGCTGACTGTGGACGGGACACCTCGGTGAGTGTACAGTTTACCTTGGGTCGAGACTTGGGACGTGAAGACGTCACTCTTTGGATCCCAATTTAACCCAAGGCTTCGTTGGAGAGGAGGTGTGTCCACTCTCAGGTCCGAGTTCTCTGAATCTCTGGCTTGATCGTCTGAAGGAGTTGCCTTCGTTGCTTCAGGACAGACGGAGGCTATTTCGTGGAGCCTTAGACTGGCGCTTGCCAGTATTGCTTCCTTTGCAGTGGGTAAGGACCTTAGTTCGTCATCTGCATAGAAGTCCTTTCCCACAAGGCATCTGCGTCGCACTCCTTATCTCCTTCTTGGGCTGTCCTGAGTCCGTACGTGGTCACTGCACCTTGAATACTGTGTACCATTCTGGTCGCCGCATCTCAAAGATATAATTGCGATGGAGAAGGTACAGAGAAGGGCGACCAAAATGATAAGGGGAATGGAACAGCTCCCCTATGAGGAAAGACTAAAGAGATTAGGGCTTTTCAGCTTTGAGAAGAGACGGCTGAGGGGGGATATGATAGAGGTGTTTAAAATCATGAGAGGTCTAGAACGGGTAGATGTGAATCGGTTTTTTACTCTTTCGGATAATAGAAAGACTAGGGGGCACTCCATGAAGTTAGCATGTGGCACATTTAAAACTAATCGGAGAAAGTTCTTTTTCACTCAACGCACAATTAAACTCTGGAATTTGTTGCCAGAAGATGTGGTTAGTGCAGTTAGTATAGCTGTGTTTAAAAAAGGATTGGATAAGTTCTTGGAGGAGAAGTCATTAATTAAGTTGACTTAGATAATAACCACCGCTCTTACTAGCAACGGTAACATGGAATAGACTTAATTTTGGGGTACTTGCCAGGTTCTTATGGCTTGGATTGGCCACTGTTGGAAACAGGATGCTGGGCTTGATGGACCCTTGGTCTGACCCAGTATGGCATGTTCTTATGACTCTTATTCTCTACCAAAAGGGAAGGTTTGTCATCGTCCTTGGCGACTGGAAGCACTGGGTCCCCTAGATGTTCCTCTGCATCTAATGGGTGGGGGGGGGGGCGATCAGACTGGTAGCTGAATTGAGATTCGGTTCTTCACAGCTTAGTATCTCCTTGGTGCTTAGGTGATTAGGACATTCGTGGCATATGTCTGAACGCTTGGTTCCCTTGTTCACTTCAAGGCGACTTCGCCGACTATCACCCATCCCAAGGTGAGTCGGTAAGCGAAGGGACCGGCTGTTGGGCCATCACGCATCTCCAAGACCTTGGTCAGTGCTGGTGCATCTCTGCCCAATAGCAGCAGGATTTCTGCTTCTGTATACAGTGTTGGAAGCTGGTGCATTATGGACTTTAGATGAGAATGGTACCGTGTGTCTTCTGGTGTGGGAATCTCATCTCTGTTGTCAGGCATCTGGTTGCACTCAATGAGCGTGGGCAAGTTTGACTTGTTGCTGCCGTCTATCGCTTCTATCACATATCTGCCTGCTCTCCTCCCTGTCACACGAGTGACTCCTGTGCAGGTTTTGAGGTTCTACGGAGAGTAGTGGTGTCAGATGTCAAACAAGTCAAAGAATTCTGGCCTTGCCAGGGATCTGTTGCTCTGCTCATCTATGATGACATACATTTTGACTGCCTTCTCAGGTGACGCTTCGGGATACACTCTGGCCAAGCATATTTTTGTGCAGGATTTCCCATCGCTGTTTCTCCCATACACTTGTGTGTATTTGGGGATCACTTCAGGTTCTGGCATTTGCTCGTCCTTCTCCTCCCTGCCGTGGTCTGGGCTGGGGTGTGAGGTTCCCGAATGGTGAAACCTTGCTTCGTCAGGGTGCAGGGTGCTATCGTGTTGGTCACTCCCACACTCTGAACACTTAATGGCTATTATTTCACAGTCTTTAGCCATATGGTTAGACGAAGAACAGCACCGGTAGCAAATTCTGTACTTTTTCAACAGTTCTTTGCGCTCTTTCAAAGGTTTCCCTTTGAATCCTCGGCACTTTCTGAGTGGGTGAGATTTTTTGTGTATGGGGCACTGCCGGTCTGGATTTTCTGCCCTATCTGTATTGTGAAGTTGATCTGACTTAGATGCCGTAGGCAACACTTCCATTTTGTGTTCCTTCCGCTTCCTGCTGCCGCCATGCTCCTTGGTTGGCCTTTCGCCCACTCGGTGGCTGATTCTGTGTCTCATGTGTGCTGAATGAGAAACTGGGGTTGTTCCTGCGCCTTGCTAAGTCCCGTATGAACTTTGCAAAGACATGGAAAGGTGGGTACTCTTTGTTTTCTTTGTACCGTGCACCATGAGATGCCCATTTATCTTGTATATCACTTGGCAGTTTATTTATGATGGCGTTCGTGCCTCGTGATGTGTCCAGATGGTTGGGACCCAGATAAATTAGTTTAGCCTTCGCTGTCTCCACCTCTTGGAGGAGATCTCCCAATTCTTGTAACTTTCGGTTATCCTTTCTGGATATTTCTGGAAAGTTTTCCATTTCCTTGAACCACGCATTCTCTATGGCGACTGGGTCCCCATAGTATCGCTCAAGTCTCTCCCACACCTCTTTTAGCGCTGTAGAAGGATCATCTAAGTGGACGTCTTTTAATCTTATCACGTTTTCGGCCGATTCACGTCCCAACCATTTCTTCATCAATTTCATCTCTTCCTTCGGGGTCAGTCTCAGAACCTTCACAGCATCTTGGAAGTCAGATTTCCATGCCCTGTAATTCTTAGGGCAGTCGTTGAACACGTAGAACTCTGCGGTTATGAATTCTCGGCGGGTCACGTACCTTGCTAAGTCTTCTCTTTCTGAAGACTCGTCCTGAAAGGTAGCAGGCCTTGCTGGGCGGATGTCCTGTGGTTGACTATGCACATCGTGCATTGGCTCGGGTTGTGGTTGGTCAACTGTCTCCAGTTTAGGCTCGGGGTGTTCAGCTGGGGCCCTTCCTGTGTGTGGCTGCCCAGTTTTTTCTCGTTCCCAATGCCCACAGGACATTGGGATCCACGGTTGCGTGGAAATGTTTAGCTTGGGGCGTGTGCTTGGCTTGTGAGTTGGCTGCCGTGCATCCATATGATTTAGAGCCAGTGGATTGCTGCCATGGGGTTTGATACTCATGATGTTCTGCGCTTCAGGTCTGATTTCTTTGTTTGAGGCCTCTGTTTGTGAAGGGAGATGTGCTCCTTTCTGGTGCGAGTGTTGCTCTGGGGGAGGTGGCGTTTTGGCACCAGCATGAGTTAGAGGGAGAGCTGTGACATACTCCAGTGTCCGTTGGGCTGGGTCCTGTTGGGCCATGGAGCTGGGTAGGTCCTCCCTGCCATCCTGGCCTAGGGCTGCATTGAATACCTTGGTTTCTGCTTTAAGGGCCGCTGCTTCTCCCTTCTGCTGCAACAAGTCTAGGGTGATATTTAGTTCGGCCTTTCTGCATACCCGAGCAGCAGCTGCTTTCTGTTCTATTCTGAGCTCTTCCCTTTTTAGGGCTGCTGCTTGTTCAGCATACTGTATGCGTGCTGTTGCTGCTAGAGACTCTGCTTTCCTTTGGGTAGCAACTAAGCTGAACCGCGGATGGTTCGAGCCTCTTGACCCGTGTGACTTTGCGGACCTTGATGTACCCTTAGAGGCGTGAGAGTGCCGAGAGCCGGTCTCGCTTGTTGGGTGATCTACTTCTCCACTGTTAATGGTGTCCATTACCATTTCTTGGCGTATTTAGTACAAGTTCTGTTGGCGGCCCTTTTCTTCAAGGCTTTCTGCATTGTTAGTTCGTGTCAAGAACTCGAGATACTCTTTTTTGTGATGAGCTGATAGAACAGCTGCAACTTCGTTTCCAAACCTATGTGGTGCTTGAGATGGGTGGGGCTTCCTTAGATTTTCCCTTTCTTGTTTAATCTTATGCCATTCTCTTTCTATACTGTTTTCATGCCCCTGTTTGCTTTTTTCATACATCTCCCCACCTTTCTCTGTTGGCGTGCTCAGTCTTTTTGATTTGCTGCCTTCATTTCTCCCTTCAGGGTTCTCCCTTCCTTTCTCTGAGTCATTTCCTAGTTCCATGGTTTCAGCTGGCTGGTTTGAGGTGTTTTGCTTTGAAGCTGCTTCGGCCTTGTGGGTAGCAAACACTTTTTATTTCAGCTACTGAGTTACTTCAGAAACAGGTCCAGGCTAATTAACACTTTGTTGCCTTGGGCTCTCTGTTCCCTGGCCTTGGTATGGGCGGGAATCTGGTATCTATGACAACTGATTGCTTTCAGCTTCCTGCCTGCTGAAGCACAGTGGAGAGGGGAGGAGGGATCTGCTCCTAGAGGGAAGTTTGAATGGGCTTAAGTACCGTTGTTAAGTCTTTTTGTCTGAAGCCCGGGGTTTGCTGCTGTGAGCTCAAATTACACAAAGCCAAATGCTTCTTTACTGCTCCTAGTATTCCTTGCTTACAGCATGGGCTGACTTTTAAATC